>NC_138500.1:40085920-40816599 GCF_964252035.2 Podarcis erhardii | reverse complement strand
GGTGTAAACGTCTTCAGAACTGAAACAGTTAAGTTTGTTTTGTTTTTGCTGTATGTCACTATTTTTCATAATGGACCCCGCTGCTCTGGCATTAGGCAACTGGCCAAATTAAAAAATAATTACTACATTAAACAGAGCAAGGGCACATGAAAAACAGGCCACGATTGAAAAATTTAATTGGAAAACCACATGCAGATACTATGAGTCTCTCTATGTGATCTTATTACATGGAAAAGAAATTAGCAGCTAGTTCAAAAGCTGCTGACCAGGAGCTCAGCTCCACCTGTGTGTACTGGAATTGCATACAAAATACACATCCTTTAAATAGCATTGAAATGTTCCAGTGTTATGGTTGGAAATTATCCTGTTCAGTAGCTCTTCAGTCCTTCTCACCTTTATGTTTTGAAGGCTTGGTTGCTGGCCAGCACCTCTGGTGTATCTGGAGAACACTGTTTAGAGCTGGAGCATAGTTGATATCACAGGAACATAAAATTGTAGAGTTGGAAGGGAGCGTGAGGGTCATCTAGTCACAACCCCCCTGCGATGCAGGAATCTTTTTTCCCAGTGTGGGGCTCAAACCCACGACCCTGAGATGATGAGTCTCATGCTCTACTGACTGAGCTATCCCACCTGCCTTTTGTATTTAATATTTCACAACTACTTTGCATTTTTTAAAAAACAGTACATTACAATAAATTAACTTTTTTCATAGCTTCTGCTTTTATGGCTTGTTGCATACTGTATGGGAGTGTGTATTTTACTAGTCTGTTTGGTTGGGAATTATTGGGTTAACTCTCTATGCTTGCCTTGCCCTGGGGCTCAAATTTATCTTGCAAATTGACTTCTTCTTCTTCTTCTTCTTCTTCTTCTTCTTCTTCTTCTTTAAAAAAACCTAACCTCAAAATCTTCCCATTTTTGTCAGATTCATGGAATTATTGTACATTCTTTATCAGGGCAAGATGAAGCTAATATAAGGTTACCAGATTTTTTCCCAATGAATCCAGGGACACTTTTCAACTTCAATTGATTTTGTATGGGGACTGATTTGTAAACCCGGGGACGTCTGGTAACCTTAAGCTAATAGTACTTTTCTGTTGAAATAACTACAATAGACTTTAACTTAATGGACAGAGAGTACGAAGATCAAGGTTGCTGCTTAACTTAAATCAAAACCTAGGGCCGTTTCTAGCTTCATTGGCCTAAATTTTAAAAAGACATAAAGTGAACTGATGCATATGCATGTTTTGGTTTGTTTCAATTTCTTTTTATTTCTTCCCCGCCCTTTATACTAAATTCTCCCAAGGCATCTTATGGTAAAAATAGTAAAAACAATGGAACAGTTAATATAATAAAAGCAGCATCAGATAAAATTTTATGTGTTGGGGGCCACCAGTAAAATAAGTAAAAAGGATGGGATTGGGGGAAGGGGCAGGAGAAATCTTTGGGGTCTGTTTAAAGGCTGTAACCTCAGGTGTCACATTACTACTAACTGTTTCATTTGATAAATATCACTGCCATGTTCTGTTTTGTCATTTGCATTTGGAAATGCAAACAGTGGTCCATTCATGGAGTTCTTGAATATTCATGTTGACAATCATTGTGATTCCGTCTAAGGTCCCTGTTCCTTTCCCAATCCTGATGCCTTTCTTCACAAAGCTTTTCCTGAATCACAAAAGATGCACCTGTCATGTACTGTCAGCTCTCAATTAACAATCTCTGCCCAAATTTTCCTGCTGTGGAGTCACATTGCTTAAAGTGGTCAGCAGCACTCTGGAGAGCTCTGCTCAATGCCATGGTTAGAGAACACAGAGAGCATTTTCTCACACCACATTTTTCTCTGTCCTACAGAGAGTGACAGAAACAGAGATTTGCTCACCAGACACAAGCGAAAGGTGGGAACTGTCAGGTGGAAATTTGAGTGATGTGAATGGCAGAGCACCGTTGGGCCAATGCCCCTGACGTTTTTGGCCATTAGCATGTTACAAAGATTTGGGCTGTAGCTTAGTAGCAGAGCATCAGCTCTGCATGCAGAAGGTCACAGGGGTGAGCCTCAACATCTCCAGGTACGACTAGGAGAGGCTCCTTACCTGAAACCCTGGAGAGCCACAGCATGAACTAGATGGGCCAATGGTTTAGCATAGCACAAGGCAGCTTCATCTGTTCCTGTGTGCGTATTTAGCTATTTTCTCCTCATAGCCTGAAGTGAATATGAGAACGTATCAATGAAAGTAGAGCTTGGAGAGGAATCTTGCAATGAAGCTATCATGTTCATTGACAGAAACGGTTTTGATGGACTAGACCAGGGGTCAGCAAACTTTTTCAGCAGGGGGCTGGTCCCCTGTGCCTCAGACCTTGTGGGGGACCGGACTATTTTTTTGGGGGGGGGGGATGAACAAATTCCTATGCCCCACAAATAATGCAGAGATGTATTTTAAATAAAAGCACACATTCTGCTCATGTAAAAACACCAGGCAGGCCCCACAAATAACCCAGAGATGCATTTTAAATAAAAGGACACATTCTACTCAAGTAAAAACACGCTGATTCCCGGACTGTCCGCAGGCGAGATTTAGAAGGCGATTGGGCTGGATCCGGCCCCCAGCCTTAGTTTGCCTACCCATGGACTAGACTGCTAGTTGTACTCGCAGGATTTGTGGAAATTCCTGATTATTGGCAGGTTGCATTTGATCTTAGAATGTTACTTTTTAAAAAACGTTTTCACTGTCACTTTTTTTAATGGGCTTGTCTGTTTTAACTAAGCATACTTTAATGTGCTTATGGAGTTGTTATTGTGGAATTTAATTACGCACGGCTTGAATAATTGATTTTAAAGCTGTAAACTGCGTAGAAGCCATTTTGGCCTATAAGTGGTACATAAATTAATAAATAACAAGAACAATAATAATTCATGAACCTAACTCCTTTCTCGGTGGCTTATTTTAATTTGAACCATATTCAAAACATCAGAAGTATGATAACAACTTGAAATTCTTTGTGTAAGTGAGAGTACAGAACTGCATAATACAAATAGAAATGATCTTGCAGTCAGTGTACTTCCCTGGATCAGCATGTCTCTGATCATACTAGCTTGCAGTCATTCCGTTCTACCTCTGGTATTTGTTTTGCCAAGCTATTACAGCTTATGTCATCGAATGTCAGATATTGCAGAAGTTGCAAGGTTGCCATTGATCTGAATCACATCTTTCATTTGATAGAACTCCCAACTGCTAGTAGGAGAAAAAAAGCTACTGTCTGATAAATCCAACAAATTGCTAGATGTGAAAATGATTGAATTGCAGGTTTTAGGAATGAAAGCACAGCTTGAGACCTATAAACAAAAATTCAGTGATTTGAATATGCTTGCATTTAACGCCAAATGGTTTGACAATTGCATGCAATAATTATGGGCTGTATAATCCTGAAAGTATTTGGTTTAGAAAGCCAGAGGAGTTTAATTATAAGCACTTTGTGAGGTCCGTAACACATACGTTAGAGTTTTACTTTAAAAAAAAAAATTATAGCTGCAGTATTAAAAAAATAAAATAGCTGCAGTATTTTTAAAAAATTACAGCTTTTATCAGTGTTTGGTAAGTTTTATTATACTAATGAAATAATATTTTTAAATATGCAGCTTGGTTTCCATATGGCTTGAATGAATAATTGTGGAGAGCATATTTAACTGTGTATCAGAGCTCTCAGTGCATAGCTATTGCAAAAACTGTAGGTTTACTTTTACTGTAAATGTTCCCTGGGGATTCATAGGCTGCCATGTAATACTTAGTAGTTTAAAGTTTTGTATTCATACTTTGGCAGTATATAATCCATTACATAAGAAATTTGAACAAATGTAAATGGCAAATAGCTTTCACCAGCTGAGTATATTTAAACAACAGTCACCCCCACAAAAACAATTAAAATTTTTAAAAATATAATATATATATATTTTTTAAAAAACCTCCAAGTTGGAAGAAAAGTTTGGAGGATCAGAACCCAAACAGCATGACGTTCATTTCATGGTGCTAAGAAACTGTTCTCTTTGGATATGGTAACTTGAAAAAGTAAAGTAGACTAAACCAGTTCCAAGATGCTTCTCCCTGTTAGGGTTGTATGTCAACTATCCATTATCTGTTGAAAGGAGATGGTCCAGAAGTAAAGATTGTTACAAACAGTTCCATCATGTACAGAGCATTTCTTTCTGTGGTTTCCTGTTGTTTAAAATTCAGATTCCCACCCAGAGGCAGGTAAAGGTGAAGGTAAAGGACCCGTGGACGGTTAAGTCCAGTCAAACTTCACTATGGTGCTCATGCATTTCAGGCCAAGGGAGCCGGCGTATTTTTGCAGACAGCTTTCCCGGTCAGGATTTGTGTGTTGTAGTTCCTTGTTGGGGATCGGAACCTTCTTTCTAAAGTAGCATCCCCAATAACCTCAAAGGCAGCCTCTTTGTCCCAATCTAACTCTGAAGGTAACACTTTGGGGTTTGTCAAAAAATAAATGCCACATCCGAAATGATTCAGCTGTGCACAGTTCTCTTTAGCAATAAAAAGAAGCTGTTGACATTTTGATTGCTTTGGAAAATAGCACACTGCAGCATGACAGTGACATCAGTAATAAAAGTTCAAGTGAAAATTCTTGCCGTCACCACAGGAGGATTAAAAGGCCTGACAGCACATTATAACTTGGTCATCGGCAAGATGAAGCAGGGCCACCATGAGGAGCTTTCATGCTCGGTGATGCTGCCTGCAGATAAATCTTTTTCATTTTCTCCTTTTATTACTTCATTGCGCTTTATCAAGCCACTGTGCATGTTTTCAATTAGCAAGCTGAAACCTCCAAATGGAGATCAGTTGCTCTTTATATTTAGAAGAGGGAGCTGTCTAATGACACGGCTAAAATATTTGGGAAGCGTGCTTTTCAGAGCATTAAATCTCATTCAGCTGCAAAGGCCTTGCAACTGTTTGTTCTTTAAAAAGAAAAGAAAACCACCTGACTGAGCATGCCTGATGTGAACTAATGACACTTCAATCAGTTTTGGAGAGGCAGGAGATTTGACCTCTATTTTATTTTTTATTTTTTTCACTAAAACCCAGCAAACAAGGGTATTTTGTTTGCCAGAGAGAAACTTGTTAGAAATGGGGAAGGGAAGAGAGAGGATGTTGGATGTCTTGCCCAGCATATCTTAATCACATATTCTGCACTGGAATGCAGAAATCCCTCCCTCCCTCCATTCATTCCTGGTCAGGGTGAGAAATCTGACTTTCAATGGCCATCCCACCCACCAAGGCATGCCTACAAGCACATGCACACACACAATTTAACAACAATATGTTATTTTTCATTCTTTCATATTCAAAAGCTCTGCATTTCATGTTTTTTGAAGTGAACTTTCACTATTCAAATATTAAAGTCGTTTCTGTGTCCTGAAGATTTTTCACTTCAGTAAAGTTCATCAGTGAGCCCCCTTAACTAGTTCTTAAATTAAATCTATATTTAAACTCATGGATTCCAAGGCATAAGGTGCATCCATGAAAAATGGACATCAAGGTTATGCTGGATCATCTCTCCCCAGCCATTCCAAATGATGCTGAATACTCTTGATATTCACATCTTGCTGTCAGGGGTCTGTTCAGGAACACAGAAACACAGAAAAGCCAAGATTGGGACCAAATGTACTTTATAACTCCACAGGTCACTAGGTAGAGGAGGGGCGAGCTATAAAGGTTGGATAGCAGCTCCCTTTAGGTCTCCTTTAAAGGTAAAAGGACCCCTGACAATTAAGTCCAGTTGCGAACGACTCTGGGGTTGCGGCGCTCATCTCGCTTTACAGGCCGAGGGAACCAGTGTTTGTCTGCTTCTGTAGGCAGTTTTTCTCGGTCATGTGGCCAGCATGACTAAGCCGTTTCTGGCGAAACCAAAGCAGTGCACGGAAACGCCGTTTACCTTCCCGCTGGAATAGTACCTATTTATCTACTTGCACTGTGTGCTTTCAAACTGCTAGGTTGGCAGGAGCTGGGACTGAATAACGGGAGCTCACCGCATTGCAGGGATTCGAACCACCCACCTGATCAGCAAGCCCAAGAGGCTCAGTGGTTTAGACCCCAGCGCCACCCGCATCTCTAGGTCTCCTTTAGGTATCCCTAATTTGGGGTCTCTGAATTTATGTCTGAGGCCCAGTTTACATCTGAGTTCCCATCCCAGCTCCTGCTGATGAGCAGTCTCTTAGCTTTAAGCAACCCTCCAGTATCGCAACATATCTGCTGCAGATCCTTCTTCCATACTGGCTGAACCTTTGCTCAAGCTCAGGTTCGCTCAAACCTCAGGTACCATGAATGGACCTTGAACAAAACATTAGCCACCCAATGCATTTTTTGTTGTGCATCGCCTCCCCTGTCAGGAAATAACAAAGGACTGAATGTCCGGACCATTGGTTTGATGGCATCTTCTTGAAATTTTTCTCTGTGGTAGAAATTGTCACATGGGCAGCAGACTAGCAATGCATGTTTGTCTTCCTATTCAGAACATGCTCAGCATTTAACAGAGGTGTGCGGGTAGTTTGGCCTTGTATGTGGTGGTGTCTGTAATTGTCTACCTATAAGCAGGGAGCTAATTCAGGCAGCAATTTCAAATAATTGTCAATGGCCCGAGGGTAGTCTGAGTTAGCATACAAATTAAGACCTTCCCTGGCCCTGTTCAAGATGGAGAACAGCAGAGGCAATGGAAAAGAAGATTGCATTTTGGAGTGATAGAGTATATGACTTGAACTTAGCAGGGAGACAGAATGAAGAGATGGAGTTCTGTTGGCTGACAGTATAAAGGCAAATGAGGGATTGTTCAGAAGAGGAGCTGTGTGGGAGTGAATGGAGAATGCAGGATGTGGTCATATATGCCGAAAAGAGAAATACATTAAAATCAGCCAGTGAAGTGGGGAGACCAAACTGTGTGAGAAAAGGCAGAACAGGAGAAGCAGCAAGATTGAAGCCCTCCAGATGTTTCTGCACTCCCATCAGCCCCAGCAAGCAAAGCCAAAACACAAGGGTTGATGGGAGTTGGAGCCCAACAACTTAAATTCTCCACCCCTGCTGTAGTGGAACAGAGCATGGCACTATCAACTATCCCTAGGAGTCTATAATGCTTGTCACAGCACACAAATCTGATTCCTGAAAGGTGGTCCTTCCTCAAAGGATTCTAATTTGGGTTCAGGGTGTACTCTCTAGCCTTTATAGGCCACTCCCCATTTATGTGGAGGTTACGTTCTGAGGCACCGCACACTTAAGTGAAATTGCGTATATTGGAAACACCATTGAAAAAGCCTGCAAACACCCTCTAAACCTCTGGAAATCTTTGAAAAAACAAAAACCCACCAACTCCACCACAATTGCTCCCTTCAAACCTAATTGCTCCAACTCTCCACAGCAGGCTTCCTCAACCTCGGCCCTCCAGATGTTTTTGGCCTACAACTCCCATCATCCCTAGCTAGCAGAACCATGGTCAGGGATAATGGGAATTGTAGTCTCAAAACATTTGGAGGGCCGAGGTTGAGGAAGCCTGCTCTACAGGCACAGACATCAGTGCAAAGGCTCCTAGGATTGCACTTGTGAAGGTCGTGGGATTGCTAGACACTGTTTTTGCACCATTTTTGCCCTTTTCGCCCTCTTTTACAGCCGTTTCTCCCCATTTGTGCCACTTCTGGGTTTATGGCCATGTGCATGCACACAAATGAGAAGTTACCTGTACTTTCAAATGCTATATTTCCCCTTTTAATTCACTCCTTAACCTATTGCTTGTTAAAATTCTGTTGTGTAAAGGACATTTCACTTCTTAGGCTGAACCAGTTGCACTTCAGTATTTGCTTGTGACCCTTATCATGTGCATTTGCCACAGTACCAAGGTGCTGAGCTCACGCACTCGCTGTCAAACAGTTTTCTTTTTTTACTAGCACAGCAAAGTCTGAGGAGTAAGGCAATAAGTTTCCAAAGCCTAAGCAAATGATTAGATGGGAATTCTCTAATAATGGAATAATTCCTAGAATGCCATAAAGAGACTTCCATTAAAACTCTAATAGGACTTCCAGCTGGCTCCGTTTGATGCAAAGCCTCCGTCTCCAAAAGGAAATGAATGAAGGAGTCGGTTTTCCTTTCATGTGGTGTGGGGGGTCATTTGTTCTGTGGTTGCAGCGAGTTCCACACTATTACGCTGGTAGCTGCTAACTGGCACCACTCATGTGCCGTAAAGCTTCTTCATCTATCTTAAATCAAAGATTATGTGTTTGGAGAAAAGCCCCAGCAATTGTGGCAGAGGCTTTATCGCGTTCAGCTGGCAGAATGCGATAACACTGGCCTGAGCAGACAGGTGCCATCCATTCTTCTGTCATCCGTGAGCCACAGATAGAGAGTGTGCCAGTGCCAAATCTCACGCACCACAAAGCAATGTGGAAGAGTTGCTTGGCCAGGAGGTGGTGGTGCTGTGTGGATGCTTTCAACTTTATGTGTCATCTGTGGGAGAGGAATGACTGTTTCCTTCAGAGGTGAAAATATCTAAGCTGGGTGAAAATGCTAAATAAATAATATTTCAGACAGGCAAGCACAGAGTCTGCAGAGAAATTGTAAGCAATTTGCATAGTTCCCCATTTCTAATGTTAAACACGATCCCCCCCCCCCGAAAGATATCAACTAAAGCTAGGTGATTAATTTATTACATTCTAGGGTTGCCATATTTCAAACAGTGAAAATTCGGACAGAATTTGTTTGTTTGTTTTTTTAGTTTTCCCCAATGTTTATTTATTTATTTATTTTGCAAGCTCGCAAAAACATTTTCCGCTTTTGAACTATTTTAAGGGGAAATTGGCAAAATCAGCACTGCCAGCATGGGCTATTATACGGCCGGATTTTCCTAGACATTTAGCCGATTTTCGGACGCTGCTGGTGAATGCGATATTCTGGATATGTCTGGAAAATTTTGGACGCATGGGAACCATGTTACATTCTTGGTTGAAGTGAAATATGCAGAGAGACAAATGAGGAACATCCGTGATTTAAAAACCAAGTAGAATTCTTATCTTTAAAAGGTATCTCACATTTCTTTTAATCTGGTGCTCCAATACAGGCCTCTTGGAGTTAGGGACTTCTCCTCACTTCTGCCCATCTCTTCACAATATGTTGACATTGAGAATGAGCTGTTTCTCATTTTCCAGCAAGGCATCCTTCAGGGGTTCTGAGTGCCATGATCCTCTGGAGAATTAGTTGACAGGGCAAATGTATTTTCTCTGTGGGAGATATTTAGAATTGGTTCTGTTCAACGTAGGATATGCCTTACAAAAAGGAAGTGAAATGAGCACAAAACAAACTTTCCCACCTCTGTAATGTGTCCTGTTTTTGTAACATCCTTCTATTACAATAGTTGTTGCTCCAGAAAAATGGAGTCAATCCCAAAATTGGTCTCACATGCAAAAGATTGCTTGAAAATTCAATCTGTTGATTTCATCAGATAAGAATGGACAAGATTCAGCCCTCCTATATTTTCACATTTAGGCTGAGAAAGATTTTCACCCAAACAAAATTAGCTGTCAACTCTGGAGGTGTGTTGCTTTTTTCCTCAGCCCCTGTCCAGTAGAATGGTGTGCTTTCACATATTTCCAGACAGTTTATGGGAGATACTTGATTTGTTAAGTCTTGCTTTATTTTCATCTGTGTGTCATAGATGAAGTGTCCCTTGTTTTCTGTTTGTGATCTTATTTCCTTTATTGTGAGTTACTCATGCATTGTGGATATGACTTGCTCTGTGAAGTATCTATGCTGGGGCAGAAAGCTGGGCCAGATGATATTTGTGTCAGCTTCAGAACTTACAATTCAATGAAAGCTGCTGGTTTATTAGCTATATTTATAGAGAAAACAGGTTGCAAATGTCAACTAGGATAGCGTCTAAATATAATCTGAAATAACATCTAAAATGAGTTTTCACTTTATTTGATATTTAACCTGCTTTCATGAGCTGAGAATGAAAAAGCATGATATTTTTGATACATGTAAACAAGATTGCTTTCAGAGCTAGCAGTATGGTAATCAGGGTGTTGTGTACTGCATGGAAATAAAGGTACTTTATGAATTCATTTATTAGTTCTCCTTCTTTACAATGTTTGAGTAGAATGGCATGCTGGCTGTACTGAGAAATAGTGCACGTATGGCAGGTAATACTACTGTTAAATCCTAATTCCCTAACAGAGAGAGAAAAAACAATTTAGGCTTATGTTGCAAAACCAAAATCTGCAAATGGTGGTCTATGTTTTATATGCCCAGTGTTACCTGGTTTGGTTTGCAAAGGGTAAATTCTTTTGCTTTACCTCTTTATTTCTCCTTCCACACCTCATTTTCCAATAAGAAGAAAACAGGATTAAAGAGGACTGTACCAGTTATATACATATATTGGGTGAAGTCTCCTTCCTGTTTTCCCTCTGAAAACCAGCCACTTAACCCTCACCCCCCCCCCCAAAAAAAACTGCTCTAAAGGATTTGGAGAACTTGGATTTTGGCTGTGCAAATTGGTGAACATCATTGGGTGGTACCCATTGATTTCTGAGGATACGTATGCCTGTGTCAATTGGAGCTTTGCATTTTGTACACATTGCGGGAAGAGTGGCAAAGAATCCAATAAACATCTAGAAAGGGAGGCGCTATTTCAATATTTTAACCGTCATGAAATACACGATGTTGTTTATAGCTCTATGCCAATAACTTTGTTATTTCCTTTGGCATTCCTAATTCCTTTGACATTGCCTGGAAAGTACATGTGGGATTTGAGCTTCAGAGAAGAAATACGTGCATCTTGAACTTTAGTTACAGTTTTGCCATGAATCTCAGTGGCAATCAGTTTTCACACTAGTGGTGGGATATGTCTATGATATGTTCTGGGTAGTGGCGTGTGGTGGTGTAATGATAATTAACCTTATTCATTATATCTTCCAGTGTAGACCAAGTTACATGCAATAGTGCCTTTATTTTAGGCTCTAAAACAATAAAGAGGGAACAGGACATTGGTTGGACTCAGCTCTATGGATCCAAAAATGCATTTAGGTCACAACTTGGCTAGCTGCAGCATTTCAATATTGCTAACCTATTATTTGGTGGCAAGCTTTCAGTTAGGAAAACTCCCTAGCCTGGTGCAGAATTTTGCTGTTATTTCCTACCCATTTTATGGAGTAGGATGCCAGACGGTTTTGTGGATGCCTCTTTTAAATGTTTGTCTATAATTATTTTTGATTGCCAGATTTCAGTTAAACCCCACTTGTCTTAACACTAATCAGAATAATAGGATCATCAGCTTTGCACTTTGAAAAAGAACAAAGTAAGCAAGCCCTTAACTATTACAATAATTTATGAAATCTTTGGTTTGATTTAAAATTAATTACCTCTCACGTCAGCCATCAGACTGGCACTGGCTGACCTGTAATACCTGTTGGTTGGTCATCAATTTGGGATGGGAGTAGAATGAAAACTCTCCCATGTCTACACTACACAGTGCCATGTCTGATGCACAAAGCCCTATATAGCTCAGGACCATTTCTTAAATACCCAGCTGATCACTGTGCTCTGCAGATGACAGCCTCCTGCAGATACCGTCTTCTCAGGAGGTCTGTTCCACACGATATGGGAAGTGGGTCTTTAGAGTTGTGGCATCTACCCTTCGGAATGTCCTGTCCATAAATATTAGTCAAACACCATCTCTGATGTATTTTTGGCACCTACTGAAGTCCTTCCCCCTCCAACAAGTCTTTTGACCTGAGATCTTTCCCTTTCTGTATCTGAACTGCAAATGTTTTAAATATGTTTCATTGTTTCATCATTTGTTGTTTGCTGTCCTGAGCTCCTTTGGAAGCATGGGTATAATTTTAATAAATAAATAAATAAATAATGCAGTAAGCAGTTAATCAGCCCTTGCCCTTCTTCCCTTTGCATGCTTATTATGAATTGTTAAATTGCTTCCACGAAAGTAGGCCACAAAAACATGGACTAATTTTGTGACTTTGCTGAAGGTTATCTAGAGAAAGAAAATACAAAATAAACTTTTAATCATGTTTGCTTTCCCCTTTCTTGCTCCAGTATCCAGCTGCCCTAATGAATCTGGGGGCGATTCTTCATCTCAACGGCAAACTTCTGGAGGCAGAATCAAACTATCTCCATGCCCTTCAGTTTAAACCAGATGATGTCATCACACAGTCAAATCTACGCAAACTCTGGAATATTATGGAAAAACAAGGCTTAAGAACATCTAAAACATGACCTGACATGAGCTGGAAGGGGGGAAACCCAGAACCTTTCTTTGCAAAGGGTGAAAGAAGTCAAATCCAGAACAACTTCCAGGGTGCTATTTTGTTGAGTGCTCTTGTTGGACTGCACTGCAAGTGTTGAAGGTTGTAATTGCTGCTAGGAGAACCTACAGGGCTGCTTCTTGGTGTGACATTTTGATAATGAAAGAAAGGTGGAAACTCTGTCAGGAGTTTCATGAAGGACTTGATAGTTACTCCCACAAGCATAAAAATGAATTAGATTTGAAACTTGAGCATTTGAAAAGGGGGCCCTTTCGAGCATATTTGCCAGGCCATCGTAGTCATTTTCAAATTGCTCATTTTCATGTGGTTTCTGGTAGAAAAATCATGCTGGCCTATATAACATCCATCCAGTCAACATGGGATTTTAGTAAAGGATATAGACTGGCTTAAGTTATTTTCTGAGGCTGTAATTCATTAAAATGTATACTAAAACCCAATGTGTTTGCAATTTGTCTTAATATTGTGTATCTCCTTAGGGCTGCCTGCTTATCTGTTTCACAGATGAGTGCAACCATTTGAAAGATGAAACACAATTTGCAATCTATGTTGACAAGGGCACATTTTGTTTCAGCCTGTTGTTAAGAACATTATTTGAAGACGTTAACAAATACCTTGTTAGCTGTGTTTTGAGGGGAGTAAGCAAGGGGCAGCATTGCACTCACCCAGCAGAAATGTCCCCAAGCAGGAAGAATTAAGGCAGGCTGTAGATGTGATAAACACAACCATGTTTGTTTTCTTGTGTTCCTGTCAAAAGTGGGAGTGGTTTAAAAAAAATTGAAATGAAAAGTGTGCACTGAAGAAGAGAGCTGAACATTCCTCAGAGAGCTTTCCTCCGCCACCTTTTTTATTGTGCTTTAAAGATTCAGGCAAGTTATACCAGTTTAGCTCACTTCTGGGACTGGAATCAGGTTGCAAAAAAAGTACCCCGAGTGATGGAGAAACAGGTTGCAAGGCAGGAAGTATAGGTGGGGAAAAATCTTATACAATTCATATTTTCCAGAGCAACCAGATCCAAAACACAGCCATCCTTCAAAATCGGCACTTTTCCGAATTTTATAATGCAGTTCTCCAACCAAATAATGAGCACAAAAATGGTTATAACGGAGGGGAAGTGATGTGCGCAAAAAAAAAAAAAAAAAGTTTCTGAGGTAAAATTGCATACAAATAGGTGAATATTAGGAGAAATTTGCACTGAAATTCTGGTGAATTTTCATGAGGGCAGTTTAGAAAAATCCACAATCTGATGTGGAGAAATGTGAAGATGGTAAAGATGAAAAATGGAGAAAAGCCAAAATTGTTAGATTTGCCCATGCCTTGCAGGAAGAGGGTTCAGTTTCTTCTACTACCATGCAACTTTTGAAAAAGAAGAGAGTCCCACACATGCACACACACACGCACACACCACTCTTTAGATGCAAATGGGACAGGCGTGTGAAAAAGAAACATGTCACATTTAGTTTGAGAGCAAGGGACTGTGTAGGACCAGCTGGCAGTGGCACTGCTCTTGAAATTATGCTGACGACAGTTGCATCCATCCACACAGTATAGTCCTTTAGCTTGAATATACCATGTCTTGTGGCTCACACAGGACAGTTGTCAGCATCAAGCTGATACACAGCTACCTTATGCCGAAGCGCAGTGCAGCCGTGTTCCTGTTATTACTGTCAAAACAGAATGCTAACCTTTTACTTGCATCTCTGCCTACGGAGCAGCTACATGTTACTGGAACAATTTGAAGACGTGTGCAGTTGGTGAATATGTTTGTGAAATGTTAGCAATGAGATTTATCAGCAGTTTGTGGGAAGGGAAATATTTTGATACAGGCAGCAAGAAACTAAAAGGATTTAATGCTTTTAGCATCTAGTGAATTCACAGGGTGTTAGACCGAAAGGGATTATGTGACTGACAATGGTTGCCAATTATTTTTGCATATGCTTAACGTTTTTACATGGGGGGGGGGGGACATTTGTGCAGTTTTCAACTCAATATTGCATCTTTTTTTTTCTTTATCGCAATAAAGTGGCACCATTCATTTTCCTTAACATTTCAGTTCATTTGGCATAGTTATTACAATCTGTATTTTTTTTAAAAAAAAAAAATTAAAACATATTAGACTGATCTGTGCTCTTTCGGCCATTTACCAACTTCTTTTATTGGGTAGGCAGGTTTTTAAATGACATAATAGGATCTATGTCAACATTCATTTCAACACAAGTGGGCATATATTTAGGCTAGGTTCCAAAAAACAATTTTAGGCATGTCTGAGGGCAATTTTTTTTTTTTACTTCCATTCCGTAGCACAAGCTACTACTTTTTTTGTTTCAGTGACCATTTTCAATGGAAGGTGGGGCTGCAGTTTGCGAAATGTGTTTTTTGTATCCTGGCCTTATATCATGGAATACCCTTGAAATGAAGATTATTAAGGGAACTCCCATAATCCATTATGTGAAAGTTTCATTTGACTGAGTATCATTCCATTGCTGCCTACTTCTGGATTAATACATTGTTGACACTCTTTATTTTTCAACTGAAGCAAAAAATAAAGTCATTACCTAGTGTTTCACAACTGTTGTTAGCCTTCTAGTTTGCTTTTCACGCTGTGTTTTTAAATGTTTTGAGGTGTGTATTGGTGCTTAGAAGGAAATGAGAACACATTTATTCTGTGCTGTTTAATCACTTCAGCTATCTTAATGTATACATGTTAAGGAGTCTTGCAATATCTCTCTATCTGCATAACTACTATTTGTCACTATTTGTAATAGCATTTTGCATTAGATGCACTTTGTTTTTCTTTTAGCAAGCTTGGTAATCATAGACCATCAGTTACAAGTGTCTTACAACCCTCTTCTCAGTTCTAACTTTTTGACCTTCTGCAGAATCAATGACCTTTGGACTTGGCCCAAGCTGAAAGCCTAAACACTGCTGTTTAGGAAGGAGGAAACTAAAATCTTACAAGTTTGAAATTCAACATTTCAGGTTAAGTCATATGATAACATATTACAGTCTTTAGTACTACAGCCATCATTCCACACCATATTTCTGAGCAGCTATAAAAATAAATGCTATATTAACCTCTAAAACTGCTTCTTCTTTTTAAAATTGTAATCCTATGCCTATCTACTTAGAAGTAAATTCCACTGATTTCAATGGGCTTACTCCTATGTACTCGTGTGTCGGATTGCAGCCTAATTGGCATCCCCAAATGGCTCAAATTTCAGCTTTCAGATGCAAGTACAACTTCCTGATTGTAACATTTCAATGTTGCTCTAGCTTCTCCATGTCTTGTGTTTCATTCTTTTTTTCCACATTAATTGCACAAAAGCAGTTCACACTTTTATGGTGGCATTGTCTGTCTCATTTCAAACAACGGCAGGTGGAAGGTTTTTTTTTTAAAAAAAATAAGAAGATTGTTCCATGTTCCTCCGTACATTTTCACTATGGGGCTGGGATTTGTAACTTTCAATTTTGGAATAAGTTTAAATTGTTGTCTCTGCTCAGGGATTTGTGGTGGATATTGCAGACAGTGCTTAAAAAAAAAAGCACAAGTTTACTAAATTAAATTTTTATTTTTTTGAGAACTGTTATTTGTATAAATTATCAAGATTTGTAGGCTTTCCTTTTTGTAGACATGATTGTTTATGTGCCAGATAAGAAAATCCTTTTTGTTTTCAGTAATAAATGATTGATAACAAATACTTTGCACATGCTGTCATCTATTGCACTGGATATTATCGCAAAGTGAATAATTCTACCCATACTCAGTTTAAAGAACATTTGGGATGTAAATCACTTGCCAGAAAGTACATTTTCATGTACATTTAAAATAGGTACGTGTCAGTCTTTGCTTGTGTGTGTGTGTGTGTGTGTGTGTGTGTGTGTGTGTGTACTACAGTTATTCTAAAAAAGATTCATCCCTATGCTCGGTATGCAAGAACTCTGTACCCAGTTTAAATTGGGAAGATCAATGTTCTTCTTTCACTGTTAGGCTTTACATAAGAACAAGAGAACAAGAGAAGTCACATCACCTTAACAGCAACCACTGTTTCCATTGGCATGCCAAGCCCAACCAACAGCAGTAGTTACAGAGCAGGGGTAGCTTCCCTGTGACCTCCTAGATATTGTTACACCACAGGTCCTGTCATACCTGACCACTGGAGATGGGCCTTATGGGAACTGGTGGCCAACAACATCGGAAGGCCACCACTGTTGTAGAGAATGGGAGTAAGATTGCAATCCCATACACACAGTAGGGCCTACTTCTGAGTAAACATGCTTGCACTGTTAGTAGTTCTTTACTCCAGCAGTGGTATGACAGGAACATCATATTCCTGGTAGAGGCATAAGAGTAGCTTAGGACAACACAGCAGAAAGAAGCACGTGGGGAAAGAACTTCAGGTTTCAGGACTGCACAACAGTGAGATAGGATAATAATTCTCTAGATCTGAATTTTGGTTTGATTTAAGACTTTCTGGCTACAATGCCTCTGACCTCAGAGGGAAAAAAAACACCTTTCCTTTTTTCAAATAACATGTTTAGGGGTACTCTCATTTTCCTACTCATATTGAAATAGTGCCCCTCAATGAGGCCAAACTTAGATTCACAAAATGTTTAGGGGTATGCGTATCCCTGCGTACCCCAGAAAAAAGCACTGCTGCTAGCAGTTAAGACACCCTCATTCCTGTGAAGGATCGTCAGAGCAGAAGCTTGTCCCAATACAGTCTGTGATTATTCTTATTACATAAGGAAACATCCTTCAAAGACAACCCCTGAAGTCTGAAGTTTGGTTTCATTTTTAACACTTGGTACTAATGTAAATAATTAATTGATTATCCTGATGGATTCATAAGTCTTTAAACATGTACTGTTAGGGCATCAAAGGCCTAATTAAAATGTACCTTGGGTTTATCATTAGCTACTATTTGTAATGTTGGTATTGTAATGTTTGAACAGGCTTACTTATTCTAGACATTTGTATGCACTTATATTTTAATGTGAATATGTGTGCAGTCCTTGATTATATTGGGGAGTACTTCACTTTTTTCGTTTTTGGTGTTTGGGACACTAAAGCTCATCTATTTTAAGAACTTTTATTTGTGGGGGTGTTGCAATGGGTGAATATCATTTCTTGCAGACATAGAATACTTTATCTGTATTATGTTTGTCTAAACACTTGCCCATTTTGTCTATAAACACTTGCCCATTTTGACTTCCACTTTATGTTTAAGACTTTGTGGATATGTGACAGTGACACAACTGTGTCCACAGTGCATCCCACTTCCTGATTCTTTATATCAGGTTGTTATTTTCCAGAAGTCTCAAAGCAGGTTTTTGTCGGTTCTTGTAATAAGCAACATGTATGTACAAACTGGAACATTCTGAAGCCAGGGCAAAAGGAAATAATAGACAGGGGATATCTGTGTTAAATAACATCAAAGCTGAGCATCCCATGAATCCAACATTCCAGAGTTGTTCTCCCAAAACGTCCTACCATTCAGATACGATTGATAAGGATATGGAATGGTCCACAAGCTCCCAATGGTAGTTTATCTTCTATAACACACTGGAAATTAATCTGACACTTGAACAGTGCAAAGTATAATTTATACCAGGAGTGGACAGCTGTTTTTTTTTCCTGTTGTGGCTACATTCCCTTGGTGGAATCTATGTCAGGGGTAGATACCAGGACTTTGCTACACCTTTTTCTCTCTCCTCGTTACAAATTGTTCACTTTTGAATTAAGTGGAAGCAGAAAACCTTGTTTTTCAGTGCATTCCATCACTTGGGTAAGCTATATGAAGCCTGATCTCTTTAGTTCATGCCGTGTGAATTTTTCAACCCCCTACCTGGTTTTTGGTCTATCAAGTTTATAATTTTAGGGTCATGTTTTGTATTTTATGGAGTCTCACTTTATGCCACTATTGACTCCAGCAGGGCATGGTTCTGTGTAAGTGTAGATACATATAGGATTGCACAATACCATTCCCTCAAACTTTAATAAAGTCTTTGTACTTAGTGGTACATTTTGATACAGTGAGGCTAAAAGATCATATGGTAAACAACAGTAACATATTTTGAAATCCGCTAATATCTGGTCTAGCTCTGACATATTCAGGAAAGCCACCAGCGATGGAAGAATGCTCACTTTATCTGGATGAAATATTTGGAAGAACAGTGTCTGGTGCTCATAACATTTGATCAAATTAAATTGCTAGTAGAATCTGCCTCATTAATGACTCAGCATCCTACACACATCACAAATAAAGCCAATTATCTGCAAGCAGATTTTCAGAATGTAGAGCTCATCAGCATTCTTCAAACGATAATCAATCACTCAAAAATTTCATTTGATGACTAGGTGCTACAAGTCAGGCATACTAAGCAGATTTCTGTGCTGATGGCATGAATGCATATATAGGTTTTTGGTTTGGTTTCTCCCCACCCCCTTCCAGGCTACTGTCATAATCTATCAAGCATATCATCATTTTGTCTTACAGTCAGAATGTTGTGATGGCTGTTTAGAAAGGTACTGTACACAGCGTGTCAGAAAACTGCTCAGTATGAGTACCTACCCTACTAGGCCATTTTTAAAAATTGATTCTGTGGCTTGCCATGTGTCAGTGATAGAGACATCAAAGACAGTCCACGGAGAAGTACAAAGGAGCTGGATTTTACAAAGAGAGCCAAAATCATAAAATTTTACTTAGGTATTGTATTTCTTATTCAGCTTTATTTATTTATTTATTTTTATGGGGGGGGGGGTTCCTCCAAAAGTGGCCTCTCAGCAACTACAGTGGTACCTCGAGTTACAAACACCTTAGGTTACAAACTCCGCTAACCTGGAAGAGTTACCTCGAATTGAGAACTTTGCCCCAGGATGAGAACGGAAATTGTGTGCCGGCGGTGCAGCAGCAGCAAGAGGCCTCATTAGCGAAAGCATGCCTCTAGTTAAGAGCAGCTTCAGGTTAAGAACGGACCTCCAGAACGAATTAAGTTCATAACTAGAGGTACCACTGTAAATTCAAAAACAATAATACTGAGATGCTCATACATAGTTTGCAAATCTGAGAACTTAGTTTTAAGAGCACAGTCCCAGTCCACACCCATTGTTGTTGGCTAGGATGCTGCATAGATTTCTTTTCACTGACCTTTGCCAGAGAGAGGTGCACCACTGGTGGTTGGGGTCTGCCATCATGGAGTTCTGGAGCTATTCCTAAGCTTCCACCACATGAGTAGTGGAAAGCCCTGGAATGTTTTATTTGGGTTGGAATCCCAGCAGCTTTACATCTAAAGCCCATAAATTCCTCTAAGAGCTCAATCCTGTACCAGCCCAGAGTTGGCATAGCAAGAAGGCCAACATGGCTGCAGTGGTGAATCTGCCTTTCTGTACCTCCCTTATGAGGTTTGCTCTGCCCAACCCAAAAAGGAGCAGAGAGAAATGGTGGTCAAATGAGGTCAGCTTCACCATGCCAGAACAAAGAAATGAAGGTCAACAGACATTTTGTCTTACTAGGGGTAAGCTGATTTCCTCCAAACTGATAATCTTTCTGTGATAGACATAGCTTGGATTCCCATTGGTCCTCTAGCCATAGTCTGCAGGCAGGCTGGATTCCTCTTAGCGTGGCGCTCTTCCTGAAAGGCAGGGATGAAACTTCACAGCTGCTTTTGCACCTCTGGCAGAGGCCAGAGTGTCTTTCCCTTTACTTTGTCCTCTATCAGAGCAGCTTAATGTTGGAGCATTTTTATTTATTTATTCTTAGGAAGAGGGAACAAATCTCACTGCAAGCAGCTCATTCTCTGGCCAATTTGGGCTTCTAACCTATACACACCCACCTGGGAATAAGCTCCCGTGAACTCAAAGGGTACTTTGAGTAGACTTGAACAAGATTGTGCCGTTAAGAATCTCTTGGATGGGATGAAAGCAAGTGGTTTGGGTGCTCAGTTTGTCTTCTCAGTAAAGTACATTAAGCAACCACATTAGAGCTATTAAGCACTTAGGTGACTGATGCAGAAGTCCCATTAGTACATAAAGCACATATAAATATGTTTTGACATCAGCAAGGAAGTAGCACTTAGCCTACTGCATATCTTAGTCAGTGAGTTAGTCTATCTGGAGGAAGTCAGTGTGAAAAGGCAGCAGGGACCACTGGCCCTCCTCTAGTGCCAAACATTCCCTCAAGAAAATGGGATTGCAGCATCCTCAGAGCACTGGCTCTCAGTCTTTTTAAGCCTTAATACTGCATTGACCAGGGACGTGGGTGGCGCTGGGGGTTAAACCACAGAGCCTAAGACTTGCTGATCAGAAGGTCGGCGGTTCGAATCCCCGTGACAGGGTGAGCTCCCATTGCTCGGTCCCTGCTCCTGCCAACCTAGCAGTTCGAAAGCACGTCAAAGTGCAAGTAGATAAATAGGTACCGCTCAATCAGGAAGGTAAACAGCGTTTCTGTTTGCTGCTCTGGTTCGCCAGAAGTGGCTTAGTCATGCTCGCCACATGACCCAGAAGCTGTATGCCAGCTCCCTTGGTCAATAAAGCGAGATGAGCGCCGCAACCCTAGAGTCGGCCACGACTGGACCTAATGGTCAGGGGTCCTTTACCTTTACCTTTATTGCATTGACGAACATTCATTAACTACTCATTTCAAACAGGGTTGTATCCAACAAAGTCATTGCTCTCAAAGAACAACTTCTCCTTTTGCAATGGAACTTCTCTCTCTCTTTAACTCCCTCCATACTTTACATATACTTAGGTGGGGGGAGTAATGTGAGAGAAGGAGGGGAAATTCCACTGGATAAGCAAAAATCAACTGCCTACTGGCGCACAGGAGTCTTCCTCCTTTCCGTCTGTGAAAAGGTATTGAGTTTTTCATGGGAAGCCAATTGCAGTGCAAATTAAGAAGTTGCACAAATGTCTTGCTTCGCTCCTGAAGACCATATCTCGTACCCACAACTATTTGCAGTATTTTCCTTTTATTAAGTACATATCACCGACCCAAGAGCAATATATGTGCTTGCCCAAGAAGTGGAGAGAAGGTCAGACTTTGGCACCATACATGCTTTGATTTATCAGAGTAATCTTAAGCCACATTATATATATTTATAATAAGTGTGTGTGTGTGTGTGAGAGAGAGAGAGAGAGAGAGAGAGAGAGAGAGAGAGAGCGCATTGCTATCTTTAAAAAAATGCTTTTGCAATCGTACATATGAGGTGTCTGGATGTGCTGAATATTATCTGTATTCTTGAGCTTAGGAAGGAATAGTAATAATGTGTATAATAATCTAAGGGGGCGAAATGAGTTCTCTTTCAAAACTTCATTATAATGACAAATTTGAAATGCAATGCATTTTCTATTAGTATGGTATGGTAGTGGTTGCCGTGGTATTCTGAAATTTCCTGAAGTATACAATAAAATTAATACAATGCAATCTATTGTTTCTTGCCTTAATGCAAAACTGTTCTTTCCTTTTTCTGGTTTACATCCTCCTAGAGAAGGCACAATTCCAGCAAATACTAAAGCATATTCTCCTTCAACTCCCACAAATGCAGGAATTCAAGTTCCCCTTTGTGCTGTGGTTGTATGTTCTGTATTAAGAGATGGGGAGCATATGGTGCCAGCAAGACGGAGTTATCATTGGTCTGGAATTTACAACAAAACTCATTAATATCTGGAGAAAATGCATGCAACATCTTTGTCTTCCTTGTTTCTTTATTTGATCCATCTTCTAGCCTTTAATTTGAATGCTTGCTCTTTCAACACGAGTGAAAAGATCCAACAAAATATGTTATCTGTATCATTATTTAAAAGGAAGGCGAATGAATGAGATTGCATATATTGGAAGCTCTACTTTGTTCATATAACTTCATTGTAAGGCTTCATCTTATTATTTTCCAGCTATTACTCTATGCAGGTGACTAACTTACATGGGATTGACTGTGAGCAAACCAACACTTACTGCAGAAATAATTTGCTGTCCTAAAGGTGGCACCATGCACAGCTTTCCCCAGAGCTAGCTAACCAAGTTTAAATCTGGCACAGGAGCTGAGCAGAAACTGTAGTAAAGGGAGGGTATCGGTGCTAAAAAAGACCTGCCCCAGATAGATGTCAGCTTTATTCCTCATAAAAGAGGGCAAGCAAGCAAAGATTCTATGTGAATAACTTAATGCACATCTTATACTGAAGATCTTACATTTAGAAGGCATTGTCTTAAGATGCCATGTTCCCATACCATTTAAGGCTCCATGTTTTGTAAAGACAAAACATAGAACCAAATCTTTACTGACAGCTATCATTCCCCAGTGGGGGGGGGGGAAGCTTGCAAGAAAGTGATTCTAGACCCCAAATTATGTTGGGGCAAAACTCTGCAGTAAATCCATAAAAGCCACTGATGACTTAGTGGAAATACCAATATGACTAAAATTCAAAACACACTTGTCTCAGTAGGATTACTTTGTAACAAAGCGGTTTGAGACATCTGTATAAAACATCCACCAAATTAATGTAAGCTTGCAATTGTTCTCACTAAGAAATGCATAACATTGCCTTTAATAAGTGCATGATCAACATGAGCTGTGAATAATTTGAAAATAATTAGGGTTATTTTATCAGTGCAGGTTATGGATAGAATACACAATGGTTCTGCCTGTAATCAGCCATACTAAATCAATACTTTTGCTATTTATCATGCCACATTAGACTTTGGTTTCTGACCACCACCACCCAATTTCTCTATAACCAAGCTATGCTCAACCTTTAGCTGTCTCACTATCATCATCCTGTGTTATATTAGCATAAACAGCAATCAGTAGTTCTGACTGAGAAGGGGCTGACTTAATCCAAATGACCCTGATTAGGACAGAAAGGACAAGTCATTAACACCACACATATTCTTCTCAAAGCTTTTGCCGTCTCAGTGCCGGTAATATGTGATTGTCAATATTTTCTGACCTTATACAAGTGTGATTTGTTTCAAGTTTGCTGACTTTGGAGAACTAAAAGAAAAGGGGGAAAGTGTTGTCCTTTGCCTTAACACTTGCTTGATTAATCAATGGACTAACATTGGCCATGTTAAAGGCTTTTCATCTGGGTCTTTATGCCAGTTTGAAAGCTCAAATATATTTGATATTAGTGTGTGTGTGTGTGTGTGTGTGTGAGAGAGAGAGAGAGAGAGAGAGAGAAAGAGAGAGAGAGAGAGAGAGAGAGAGATTAAAAAAACACACTTTGGTTTGTTTGCTTGCCTGTCCTCATAATTATTTATTCACTTGAGTGTTTAATTTGTTCAGTATTGCTGGCATTTACCTTTTTGCCAGCAGGTTTAATTAACAACAAATACTCAAGGAGTCACTTATATACCAAGAACCCTTTTATTCCACAAGGAAGTAGTCATGTTTGGCAGTCTTCTAGCTGTGAAGGTCAGTTGTATCTAAGATCTGAACTATCCAGGAAAGGCATCTTGGTTATTGTGGATAGGTCAATGAAAATTATGTGAAAGCAAATTCTGTGCTGGAAACTATTAGGAAGGTGGGGAGTTCTTTATAGAGGTTTAGAATATGATAAATGACATTGAGAAAGTGGGAAAAGAAGGGTTTCTCTCTCACAATACTTGAACTCATTAAAAAAAAAAACCCTGATTAGCAAGAGATTCATAACAGGCAGGTAACAACTACATGGCTTCTCTCAAAGAATCCTGGGAATTGTAGTTTGTTAAGAGTGAGGGGGGATGCGGGTGGCACTGTGGGTTAAAGCACAGAGCCTAGGACTTGCTGATCAGAAGGTCGGCGGTTCGAATCCCCGTGACGGGGTGAGCTCCCATTGCTCGGTCCCTGCTCCTGCCAACCTAGCAGTTCGAAAGCACGTCAAAGTGCAAGTAGATAAATAGGTACCACTCCGGCGGGAAGGTAAACAGCATTTCGATGCACTGCTCTGGTTCGCCAGAAGCGGCTTAGTCATGCTGTAAGCTGGCTCCCTTGGCCAATAAAGCGAGATGAGCACCGCAACCCCAGAGTCATCCGTGACTGGACCTAATGGTCAGAGGTCCCTTTACCTTTGCGAGTGAGGGTTAAACTGAAGTTCCCAGGATTCTTTGGTGGAAGCTGTGACTGTTAGCACACTATAAATGTGCTTTAAGCATATCGTGTGCATGTGACCATGGTAAAATGAATTCATGGATTTCATTGCCTTGAGATGTGTTGATCGTCACTAGCTTAGACAACTTTAAAATAAATTCAATGGATTCATGGAGAATCCATCTGTCCGTTGCTATTAGTCATGATTTCTGTATGCAGCTCTGGGCTTCCCTGTTGCCAGAAGGTTCATTAATGTGTCTGACTGCCAGCTGCTAGGAGGCAACTTCCTGTTGATCCTGTTGTTACCAAGTGGCTCCATTCAGATGGAACTCTCTACATGCCGCAGGACTCTGTGTGGGTTTGTGTGAGCAATAAAAGCCTCCTGGCAGTAGATCAAGGCATGCCCTTGTGCTTTAAATAAGTGCTGTTCGCAGCACAACCCAGCCACACTTGTGATTGCTTAACTGATTCTCTGGAACCCTGTGCCATCTCTATTGCAAGCAACACCTTTAACTTGGTCATTAATCACCTCTTGGGAATGGATAGCCAGACAGCCCGCATATCATGCCTCGATTAAACTCAGCATCCTTTTTTGCATTTTTACAGAAGCCAGAGCTCACCCCCCTTTCAGCAATATTTGAGGGATGGAGACATCCCAATAGCTTTGCATTATCATTGTGGCATGACAATTAATTGGGTACCTTGCTATTCACTTATGTGCCTAACTAAATAATACAGTTTAGAATGAGGATCTCACCTGAAGATAGGCAGAGATTTGTCTCATTCTTCTCATAAGGTACCATTTCAGCCAAGTTTGTGGACAGTGCTAAAAGCACTCCTGTGATTAACACAACATACATCTTTATTATTAACGTTTCTGATAAATTAAGGGTGGGGCACCTGTTGTTTGCTTGTAGTATGCTGTGTTACAAATTTTTCATTGTGATTCTTCCTCTTAGAAGCAGAGGACTCTACGAGTTGGGCATGTGCACAGATTTTCAAGAAAGCAGCATGAAGACATCTGCTTTGCCAAAATATATTAGAAGATCTATTCTAGTTTGTCACAGTGAGCTTTGATGTGAGTTTTCAGAGAAGTGAACATCAGAAGACTCCCATATTTTTGAGGTAAAAATGCTGAAAAAGAACCAGAGGCAATATACGGATTCTTTAACACAAAAGGCCCATATTATTTAAACACCAGCTGTAATAATTGGAGACCCAACATATTGTGTTACCCTCATTAGATGGAATCAGAATAAACAACTGATTATAGCAAAACCACGTTTAAACATATTCCCCAAACCTTCTATTAAGGAGTAGACTATAGATTAAAGACCTGAATATTTGTTTCATATTTCAATCACTTTGGTTAAAAATAGTCAACCAACTGCTGTGCTATACTCAAATTCAGTAGCAGCATATGCTAGGCCATCTGTTAGCTCAAAGCATTGTGTTGTACACAACACAATACTCATACTGCAGATTGTGTAGCCATAACATTGGCATAGCTATAAGGCATAATGATCTCCTTTCCAAAGGACATTCTCTGTTATTGTAGTGGGGACTGCAGAGAGACTGAAACACTCAGCAGGCTACAAACTGCTTTATTTTAAAGAGAGAGAGAGGTTCACATAAATGGCTTAACTCAGCCTGGCCAGAATCAACTGCATTTGGCTCCATCCCTTTTAGAAGACTATTCATCAGCAGCTGTCCTACTTGGATGCTTTAGCTGAGATTCCTGCATTGCAGGGGATTGGACGAGAATTTCCTTGGAGTTCCTTCCAACTCTACAATTCTATGATCATATGTGTGCACCTGGGAAGTAGATGAAGCCCTTCCATCAGGCTGGTGAGGATCAAGTACTATTTGGCCCCTCCTTCACCAGATCTGTCATAGGCTACAGTCTTGGTACCTGCATTTGCTTATTTTCCTTTCACTTTCCACCCACCCTGCAATAAATAATAGACGAGAAAACTATTCCAGCAGCAACAATGTACATGATTAGCATTGAAGTAAACATGGGACATGGGAAAACAATATTGCTTTTTAAAAATGCAACTAATGTTTAATAGAACATGTTCATTTTCATGGAGCATCCAAAAATTCTGTGAACATAGGCTGGGATCGGATCTCATGGTTATCCGGTTCAATACTCTAAACCGTATATAGGAACCAGACCTAAAATATCACTGAGTTTCTGGAGATGCTATCACATCCCAGCCTACAAATAACCCATCCACCACTAGGTTTTTGTTTTCCTGACAAATGAAAAATAAAATAAAACAGGACTTTAAAGGGAATGATGTCTGATGACAGCAGATGCTCCAGCTACACAAGTTTTTGCACAGAGGTCCTTGTTCTACCTTCCAGCCATGCCTACCCCAGTCTTACCTGGATTCAATTACATTGGCCTACAAGAATTCCAAGTATTGAATCAAGGCCAGATGTTGAGGAGAAAGTTGGTTGGTCAAAATCATTGGAGAATCTTCATTCCAACTGTCCGTTTTTCAAGCAGATCTATGTACACTGAATAGGAAGAAGAAGAAGGAAGAAGAAGAAGAAGAAGAAGTGGAGGAGGAGGAGGAGTTTGGATTTGATATCCCGCTTTATCACTACCCAAAGGAGTCTCTCTGCGGCTAACATTCTCCTTTCCCTTCCTCCCCTACAACAAACACTCTGTGAAGTGAGTGGGGCTGAGAGACTTCAGAGAAGTGTGACTGGCCCAAGGTCACCCAGCAGCTGCATGTGGAGGAGTGGAGGCGCGAACCCGGTTCACCAGATTACAAGTCTACCACTCTTAACCACTATACCAAACTGGCTGCCCTATATAGGAAGCTGCCCTATAAAGAGTCCATAAGCCCATTTAGCTCAGTAATGCCTCTTCTGACTTGCAGTAGCTCTTCCGGATTTCAGACAGGGAATCTTTCCCAGGCCTACCAGGAGATGCTCGACCATTCAGCTACATCCCTTCCTTCATCCATCAGCAATATTCATAGGAATCAGGGGTGCCATCTCACCCTCAGGATTGTGGCTGCCCACTGCCACAACATGGAAGTTGCGGCAGCCAGCAGCTCTTCTTCCTCTCCCTCTTGACAGCCAGCAAGGCACCCTTTTCTGCGAGAAGGGGCTCAGACTCTGCCTCTGGATCCAAACCCTCACCCTGGAAAAGGGTGCCTCACTCGTTGGCTGCAGAGGGTGAAACTGAACTGCTTCTCTCTTGAAGGCAGCACTGCTGTCGCCTGCTGGCTTTTCTAATTGATTTTGTGGGTGTCTGGCCCCCACAATTATATTATTATGGGTGCCCAAGCACCCATGCCCCCCTGGAGTTGGCTCCTATGATAGGAATGAATAGTTTGGAGTAACTGGGAAATATGCCAGAGAAGCTGTGTCACCATTTTGGTCTCGACATAAAGGTGCTACAGACTTTAAGGCCTACAGGTGTCTAAACCTCTCAGAGTGGACACTACTGCAAACAAAGATGCCAGCTTAATGTGGATGACTTTTATTGACCAGCTTAGACCTTTGGTTCCACTAATAGCTTGCCATCACCTTTGTGTCTGAAAGGACAACTGTGAAGCCATACTGGGTAACTGTTAGATCATGGCTGACTTTCTGAAGGGTGAGGCAAGCTTGTTGCAGTGGGCTTGCTGCCTTGGAGTTGAGCACAGTCAATGTACAAAAGACAACAACAAAGCTTTTCGAAAGAACATTTGCTGAAGTCAATCCAGCCTTTGTAATGATTTGCAGTCAACGTGTTGTGTTTTACAGAGCAAGGTTGCATTATCAAATAACAACAGACTTTATAAAAATGAAATTTTATTTATTTTGTTTAAGAGAAACACCATTTACTGGGGGATAGTTCCATTCTCAAATGCAAGAGAATTTCTGTTAGTGTTACGCTACCATTTCTGGCTGAGCATTAATTTGTGTTTGTTTGTTGAGTGTTTGCTTATAATTATTGTAGTGTCATTCTCCAAAAGTATTCAAAAGCCCAACACGAAGGTGCTAAACCCTGATAAGGAGGTGATCTCACTCTTTCTGTTCAGCAAACATATCCACCATTTGCAAAATGCATTATGCCTAGTAATTTCCAGACTAACCTCTCTCCTGACACACACAAGCTATACTTCACAGTCTACTGAACAGCACAGTTCGAAAATTGATTAAAAACACTAATTATTGTAACAGGACTATAATAATGATTGATAGGACAAAGAGTGGCAATCATGAGAGAGAAACTGTTCTCAAAATGTTCTGTAGTCCGGGGGGGGGGGGGAATTCAAACATAATTTGTGGGGGAAAACCTCTTCGTTTTAAATTACACACTTTAGAATCCAAAAAGAAAAGAATAAGGGGAGGATGGTTGGTTGGTTGGCATTTTTATTTTAATGGTAGTTTGATCTGAATGGGATTATTTATCTTTTTTTGTTTAAATGCATGAGTTCTTTTGTTGCACTTAGACAAAAGAACAATGGTGATTGCTACAATACTCACTTCAGGTTTTGGAAAATAATGTGCCGCACAGTTTGGGAAGGAGACACCTGCCAGCTAAAGGCAGGAGGAAGCCAAAATTTTAGAGGCAGGTTGTCGCTTTAATTTAGAGAGAGGCTGCGAATGAGTGAAGAGGTTTAGCCTGGATTAGCTAATTCTGAGTGCAGATTTGGCGGGTGCAATTGTGGCTCCCTAGGAATCTGATGCTGGATCAGTTGTTTTGCTGCCTGTTTAATAAACATCTGTTTTGCTTCCAGTGGACAAGCTTGTACATCTATACTAACAAATATTATGCACACATCATAAGTCTCCAACATTCTGTAATCAAAACACAGCTAAACCTTGCCATGCTGCCGCTGGACTTCTCATTGTTTTGGGAACTGGGGAATGTGTAGCAAAATCTACAGCTGAGAACTCTGGGGAGTAGCATGAAATGCCCTTAGAATCTTTAAAGTAAGTGAGCAATGGCTTCATATTTTTTTCTGCTTCCTTTCTATTTATGAGATTAGATTTCCATATTTATCTTTCTCACTGAAGACAGTAATTAGCAATTCTCTTTGTACAGGGGTGACTTTGTTGGCGGCCTGCTAACAGTATCACATCCAAGATCTCTTGATAGTAAATGACTTTGACTATAAGGGGAGGGGGGATGACTGGCTTTTCTTTTAGAATTAACCTTATCTCAATAAACTTAGGTTGTTGCATGCAGTATACAGCAGTGAAGAAGCACAGTCTCCACTGATTTTAATAAAAGAAAAAAGCAGTACCATTTCCAATGTGTTTCAAATTCTCTGCTGCTAGATAAGAAAGTACCTGACCCCTTTTCCTTCCACTGAACTATATTTTTTATTCTGGAATTCCAAGCTCTATGGCAATATTTTTCCCCAGAACTGGGCAATATTTTGCTAGTATATCATATGAGTTCATTCCTACTCACAATAATGTTGCAAATTACACAGGATAAGGGAAACTGCACTTTACATCTTTTAGGTGAAAACTGGAGATGTTTTTAAAAAGTTTATATCTTAAAAGAATTCTCTGTGTGAACAAAATAGGTATTTAAGAGCCATGCATTATGCTGCTACACTCCTTGGAGAGCAAGGATTGAAAGTGGCTTCCTGTTGCATGTTGAGTGGTGCCCTATTTGGGCGTTCTGCTTGTCCAATCACAACAGGGGTGGTAATATCCTGCCAAACCCTGCCACCTCTTGACACATCACTTCCTCCATCTTTTAAAGCCCTCCATGAATTGAAAGCTGGATGTATGAAGTGGAGAGGAGGATTCCTGTGTGATTGAGGACAAGTTTTGGATTGTGTGGGAATTCTTCACAGGTACAGTAGACTCCCGCCTTTGAATTTTGTTGATGGCTGGGAAAAATAAAAGGATGTAATGAAGGGCCAGGGAGACTGGCAACATGCCTCAGATTCTCCCTTGTGTGATTGTCATTTTGTGTGCCCAAGAATAGTGCATGAAAAGGGCATCTGAGGTAAAAGCTGGGCGTCTCTAAGATGGAGGAGCTGTGGTTCTGGCCACATTCCATAGCATTCCTCTCCCAGTTCATTCAAATGAAAACACAGGTGAGCTGGAGAAGGAGCAGCTGGATGGTAGCAGATGTGAAACATGAATCAGATGCCCAGAGTGACTATATAAAAGGCAAGACGCAGGAGTGTTGGAGAAGAGGCCCCTGGAAATTAATGACTGGGATGCAAAAGATGCTAGAAGAGGGAAAAGGAAAAGACTAGGAACAAAACTTGACTGGTTTCAATTAGAGGAAAGAGTTTTGGTAAGAGAAAACTGAGGAACAGTGTGGCCAAGTGAAGGGAATCACTATGCTATATAGATAGCATAGCGATTCCCTTCAGGGTTAGGTAGGAAATTTAGGGTTGCCATATTTCAAAAAGTAAAAAAACCAGGACAGCTTTTTTTTTTTTTTTAAGTTGTTGAGCAGCCCTAGAGATGTATGTCAGCCCTAGGGAATTAAGAAGGGATCCTGTGTTGAAGATCCTGTGTTGAAGAGGGGATTTCCAAGCCCTAGAGGTAAGGGTCCTACCAGGCAGTCTCTGAGACCAGCTGGGGTTCTAAGGATCCAAGGGACCTAAAGAGGGAGACTTTGATGCTGGGTAATGTCTCAAATGTCCTGAAGTCTGTGAGCCTCTTCACTACATTCTGTTTTTCATGTTTAAGGAGGTTTTACAAGCACAATGTGCAAATTGTGAGGAACAATGCAGCCTCATGAAGCAGGGATTTCATCCTTTGCAAAGACACAAATAGGACATCAACATCAAACATAAAAGAAGAAAAGTTGTAAACTTTCATGTTCTTTTCCCTTTTTACTTTTTTATTGAAAGTTTAAAAGTACATACTTATATGTGCACTGAACATGGTGAGACATAAATAAAGAAAGGAAAGGAAAAAGAGAAACAGCACCCATGTAGAAGGGAAAGTAAGGGGGGGGGGGAACAACCCAAAACTTTACAAAGTTGTTATTGTAATTCACCTGATCTTAACCTATTACAGTATTTGTAATGGATTCCAAATATCATTGAATTTGTCCCTGGAAAGTCTGCGTTTATATGCAAGTTATTATATGTTGCGAGTTTGTATAAGTCTTCAATTCAATCCTAGAAGGGAGCCACATTTTTATTTTGACAATTCATCAGTATCAGTCTTTTTGCTGTGGTAAGGACATGAAGAGTCCACTCATATTGTCCTTTTGCAAGGTTCCATGTGCTGGATATATAATTCAAAAGGATATTTTGCTCTGTAAATGTAAGATTATTCTGTACAGTTCTGTTGATAGTTTCAGTTACCTTCTGCCAAAAATCTTTCAATATAGGACAATGACAATGCATGTTTTAGAGAAGCATTATCCCTATTGCATCTCCAACCATTAGATACCTTAGACAACCCTTTTTTAAACAAACATAACGGGGTCCGGTATATTCTAAATATTATTTTTTGTCATATGAGCCTCAATTTAAGGTCCAGAGATGCCCTTGTTGTAGCACTTAAAACAGTTTCTCACTGTGTGGTCGAAATTAAGATCTCTAATTCTTTATTCCATTCCTCCCTCAATACCTGTATATCAAATTGGTTTGCTAGTAACAAAAATTTATACATGTTGCTGGCCGGGTTGTTGTTGTTGTTGTTGTGTAAGAATTAATCAACTGCTTCAATATCTCTGGGGTCTCTGAGGCTGTAAAAGCTGCTGTCCATAGATGTTGGTTTCCAAGTTTTTATCTGGAGATATTGCCATTGAGCATTTGTAGGTATTATATATTTGTCTCTTAAAACGGAATATGTACAAAATTCCTCTTTGTTTATCAGCTGGTCTAACAAAAAATATACTCAAATTAATCCACCTCTTCCAGACAACAATTTCTTTTCCAATTTTTAAATATCGGTTTCCCCATGAAGTCATTTTGTCGTAAGAGAAAAGGTCAAATTTATATATTTTTTGGACATGTGGTGCCATATCGTTCGAACTGATGTTATTGTTTCAATAGCATCCCAAACTTTCATGTTCTGGAAATTGTTGTGCAGTGTATATCTAACAGAGAACTGTCAAGTAATTTGTTATACCTAGGGTTTGTTTCCTACTAATGTGGGCCTTTCTCTGAGATTGTATGATGCTAGCATAGTTGGCTAGACCCAGTACAATATTCAAATGACCAAGGCTAAGGATGTTGCTTGCCCTTCATCACCCCCAAAATAAATTGCATTTTTGTTTGTGTTTGATACTCTTCAGCCACTGCTTCTCCTTCCTCTTCCCCAATTAAAGAATTATGCTTTATCTGGAGAAATAGGATGAAGTAGTGGGCAGCTGAAGAATCTCATCAGTGCCAGAAACTAAATGATTCCAACAGGAAATGATGGGACATGAGTCATTTGCTACCAAGGAGAAGACTCCACAAGACCTTGAATTGATATAATCATTGGTTGTAAAGAGAAAGCAGGGAAGAAATGGGTGGCAGTGGACCAGCAGAGCTTATAGGAAAGTCCTATCAACCCTAGTAGAAAAAAAGATGCTCCAGACATTGCTTATTGCCAAGTAAAACCATTATTTCCTCTTAGGCAAAAGGAGAGTGGTAGAAATAAAGTTGTGTGAGCTCCAGTTTGACTTGGGCTCTACTTAAAGGGGGATGTAAATGGTGAAATTAAGGCTGTTTTATTTGACTAGGGTGGCAAGGAGGCTCACATTTTGGACTGCTCATCCCATCTTTTAATTGAATCCTGATTTGTAGAGAACTTTACCAGCATTGTAACTATTGGGGGAGGGGGAAGAGTGATTTGGCTTCATGTTACATTACTATAATAATCATATTTAAGCGCCAGTCACTTCCATCTGCTGATTGACATTGTTAGTCTCCTTGTTAGCACGAACTGCAAGGAGCTGCCTTGCTAATCCTTTTACTAGATAACATTTTAACAGAAGATGTCAGGGTTTAAACTGGGGACCATTTGACACAATGCATGTGCCCTACCAGGGTTCAAAATGCCCTTGGTATCATTCTTCATAGTGAGCCAAGGCACAGATCTCTACCCCTTGCCAGAGTTTAGGGTTCGGAGTCCACCAGTGATTTATTTGTATATTATAAAAATAATTGCTCTGTAACATTTCAGAACTATCAGCCTGGAACCTTTCAAGGGAAAGGTTGCATGGGAAGCTCTAATTTGAATTGGTGAGCAGAGTTGGGAATACGCCTTTGCTTCCAACGCAAATAGCCCTTATCACTTTCTACAGGATCTCATTCCAAGCTGTGTCATTGGCAATTGCACTCCATCTTTCATCTGAGAACAGGAGGGTTTTCTTGTATCAGATTGGCATGCACAATTTCAGCCTCTTAAGTGTATTCCACTGCAGTTTTCTAAAATACTGTCTTGCCATTGATAAGCTTCCGCCAGCTATTTCAAATAACTTAATTGTAAACTTATGATTGTAGTTGCAGGGAGGTGGGGAGAGAGAGAGAGAGAGAGAGAGAGAGAGAGAGAGAGAGAGAGAATGCTGACGGCTGCCCTGTTCTGGCCACTCAGAGAAATTTTAATAATGTGAAGAATAGGAGTCTAGGATCATTGGGTAGGATCTAATGTTGTTGCTCCATGTGGGAGGCGCTTTTCTTCTCAGAAGAAGAGTTGTGCTTGTGGAGAGTTGCTTCTTTGGGTCCATACTCCATCTATTAATGGAGCAACAATGTTGGATCTTGCCCATTGTCTTTCCCAAGAGTCTGTGGGGATCCACTATAAAAAAATCAGAAAGTGATAGAAAAGATGGATATGGTTATGTTTTATTATCACATTTTTGTATTGGATTAGATTGTTATAAAGTGTACATTCTTTTTTTCTTCCACTAGTAAACCGCCTTGGGTATTGTAAGATAGAAAGACGGTATACAAATTAAAAGTGATGATGATGATGATCATCTGCTTAATACCAAAATAGGCTTCCAAGCAGTTTGCAACTATAAAAACCACCTATGCAAGCATTAAAATATAAACACCCACAATTAAATACACAATGCCATTAAAACATTAAAATAGAAAAATCCATTATTAAAATATGCAATAAAGCAGTCCTATTAAAACACAGTAATTAAAACAGGATACTGAGAGATCAAGGGTATGCCTATGTGAGCAGGTGTGGCTTAAAAAACAACCCATGGGATTGTCAATACAGTTGGGTCCTCTTGTATTTCAATGAGGAGGGCATTCCATAACACGGGTGCCACTAATGAAAAAAGCCTGCCTCTGTGTCACTAGCAAATGGCATGACTAACTGGGTTTCTTTAAAAAATAATAATACCTTACTGAGCAATGCCAAGACTACCATATTGGTTGGCCTTCCAGTGGCTTAAAGCCAGGCAGACCAAATATGATCCAGTATCACCAAGTGCCAATATGTTTCTAAAAGAGTAGACAAGAAAGAAAGAAAGAAAGAAAGAAAGAAAGAAAGAAAGAAAGAAAGAAAGAAAGAAACCCCCAGAGAGGAGTGTTGGCAACAGTTTAACTCCACAATGTCAGCTTGGTGGATGAAGATAATATTTTGATTGCTGTCCCAATAAATACTCACAAACAGCCTCTACTGAATGGCATATGGAAGAAGCCAGTGCCTTTGCTAACCACTTCCCATCATTCCTATGGGAGGCACCCTTCAAATTCCAACATTAAAATGCTGAAAAGAATCAAGGAGAATGAGGATGGAAGTCCCCTCTGAACACAAGCTTCCCTGGTGTAAGCCGAATGAAAACAAACTGACATTTTTTGGGTGGGGTGGGGAGACAAGGGAATAGGTAATGAGAAAATGTCTTTTGAATCAAATATCTGCTGAAACCCAGTCAAGGAGAGCCAGCAGTGTGTGGTGCAATTCATCGCTAATAGAAGGGATGGGATATATCAAGGGCAGGGAATGTCATGCGAGAATGCTTTAAAGCAACAAAAATGAAATGATCCCTATCCTATCTCTCCTTCCAGATGCTCTAGGAAAGAATAGTTGTCAATTATGCTTGGGACCTAACTGCCTCGTTTTTCCCTAGTATGCCATGTATTGAATATCTTAAGCCAGCCAGCCAGTGTCACTGCTGTCCCGGCTGCCTTGACTAACAGCAGGCTACCTTGCATTCAAATAATCTTCATAGGTGGTTATGAATACGATTGCCACTATAGTCACTCCCATTCACATTCCATTGCAGTAAATGGATGTTGTGTAATTGTAACAGGGTCTTGCTGTTTCTTTCTAATTTGACAGGGGAGATCAATGTGCCCATTCACATCTGTAACGGAAGCAAATTCAAGACACTAATGAAAACATGTATACTTACAGGGAAAGGGATGCAGTAAGTATTATTTATTATTCAGGCAAAGGCTTCCTTTTTCAAATATGCTTGTTGCAAAAAAAAAGTAAAAAAAAAAGTTCCATTAATGAAGTGAACAGGAGACAATGTCCACTGTGAATGACTATAGAAGGAGACTAACACTTCAAGTGCTAGGCGTTTCTCTAACAAATATTGTGTGATTTGACCTTGTTGATGACCTGGTATCCCCTTCCTAGGGACGAGAGAGAAATTCAATTCAGTTTGCATTGAAAGATAAAACCACTTAATCTGCAGTTTCTGAAACAATATGAGAACCAAATCTCGGCCAACCTTCAGAATTCACACTTCTTTGAATTTTGTGATGTAGTATCCCAACTAACCAGTATTTACAAAATGAGAGAGTAAAAATGAATGTATTCATCAAAATAATCTACAAAGTGCATTATATTAGGGGAAACAGCTTGCAAAAATATGTGTGTAAGTCAAACTGCACTAAAATATATATCAATTTTCAGGAAGTTTTATTTTTTTAAGCACATTGCTGCAAAAATGTAGAGAACCGAATATAAGCTTGGGAAAAGTGAGAAACTGAGAGGGCTGAAATTAGCAGATCCATCCATCTCTGCTCTTCTAGCTCATGATCCTTATACTTGGTCTTTTCACTACCTGAAAACTTTGCAAACAGCTAAAAAGAGTGGAGAAGGCAAAAGCAGTGAGTCACCCGCTCAGGTGGTTGGATCTTCACTATGTTCACTGACAGTTCAGTTGTGAAGATGACTTGAAACCGCTGTGAATATGACGACAGTCTTTTTTTTATTTTTAAGAAACATTTTTCTTCAATCTAAGATGAAGCAACAGTAAGGAGTCAAGTTCACTGATACAATAATTACTGTCTCCTGTCAGTACCATAAAGGCAAATAAAGAATGACAAACTGAGATAGTATTTAAGACACAAAAGTCCACCTCAAAATGTCACCCTGTTTATGCACCTGATGTGCTAGAACCAGGCTCCCCTTGCATTTCTGTCAACATGAGAGATAAATACTACATGTTAGTCTCGTAGAAGGGAAGTAAGAACTCTTGTGTTCAAAGCTCCTAGAAGAACATTTTGACAAAGTTGACCTATTGAAATGTCAAAAAAGAAGAGAAAATGCCACCCCTATCTGACAGCCTCCGAATTTGCAAAAGTGTCTGCTACCATCTGTTTTCTATGGAATGGCAGAGGAAGATAAGGGCCAAACCACACATGTTAGCTTGTAGCTGTGGCCTTAAGTGCAAGGCTGTTGTTGTTGGTACAGTGGTAACTCTGGTTAAGAACTTAATTCGTTCTGGAGGTCTGTTCTTAACCTGAAACCGTTCTTAACTTGAGGTACCACTTTAGCTAATGGGGCCTCCCGGGGCTGCCGCACCACCACTGCGTGATTTCTGTTCTCATCCTGAAGCAAAGTTCTTAACCTGAGGTACTATTTCTGGATTAGCAGAGTCTGTAACCTGAAGCGTCTGTAACATGAAGCGTCTGTAACCCGAGGTACCACTGTATTTCTAAAAAACCCACAGATTGCCTTTGTGGGGACGCTGTTTGCTTTGGGATCATAGCATGGGGAACATGGGCTTTTGCTCCCTGCTATGTATCAGCGCAGGTGGCACTGTGGGTAAAACCTCAGTGCCTAGGACTTGCCGATCGCATGGTCGGCGGTTCGAATCCCCGCGGCGGGGTGAGCTCCCATCGTTCGGTCCCAGCTCCTGCCCACCTAGCAGTTCGAAAGCACCCTTAAGTGCAAGTAGATAAATAGGTACTGCTTTATAGTGGGAAGGTAAATGGCGTTTCCGTGTGCTGCGCTGGTGCTGGCTTGCCAGCTGCAGCTTCGTCACGCTGGCCACCTGACCCAGAAGTGTCTTCGGACGGCGCCGGCTCACGGCCTCTTAAGCGAGATGAGCGCGCAACCCTAGAGTTGGACATGACTGGCCCGTACGGGCAGGGGTACCTTTACCTTTTTATGTATCAGGACCACTAGGCTAGCAATTTGCATAAGGGAGAAATCTTCCATTGAAGCAAAACGGAGGCTTTCCCCCCTATACAAATTGATTGTGCAGGGGGCTGACCTGGATTGGGACCATGGCAGGAGCCAAAGGGTTAAAGCAGGCATAGGCAGACTTGCCCCTCCAGATGTTTTGGGACTACAACTCCCATCACCCCTAGCTAACAGGACCAGTGGTCAGGGATGATGGGAGTTGTAGTTCCAAAACATCTAGAGGGCTGAGTTTGCCTATGCCTGGGTTAAAGTCTACCACTCCTTACAGTAGGGTCCTAATCAGAATCAGTTGTTCATATGCTGGCAATTTGTGTCTTAAAAATCCTCCTGTACTTAAGGCACAGATATGGTGGTTATATATTATCTAAGTTAGCACTTAGAGAACCTAACACAGATGTGAAGTGGAATCAGTTGGTTTTTATTTATCTATGTTACAGTACCAGGACAGGGATGTGGGTGGTGCTGTGGGTTAAGCCACAGAGCCTAGGACTTGCCGAACAGAAGGTCGGTGGTTTGAATCCCCGTGACGGGATGAGTTCCTGTTGTTTGGTCCCTGCTCCTGCCAACCTAACAGTTTGAAAGCACGTCAAAGTGCGAGTAGATAAATAGGTACTGCTCCGGCGGGAAGGTAAACGGCATTTCCGTGCACTGATCTGGTTTGCCAGAAGCGGCTTAGTCATGCTGGCCACATGACCCGGAAGCTGTATGCCAGCTCGCTCGACCAATAAAGCGAGATGAGCGCCACAACTCCAGAGTCGGCCACGACTGGACCTAATGGTCAGGGGTCCCTTTACCTTTTACCAGGACAGATAGCCCCCACCCATGGGATAGTCTATGGGAGCAGCTTCTGCTGAACTTAACTAGACTGATGAACATATACACTAGACTGAAGAAAGTACAATCTACAAAGGTTAAAGTATTTTAGGTCCATGTGGGCAGCTTTATGGCAGAATGCTCTGGTCTCTTTCAGCTGTATAGTGTAGGTTCTTAGCTCCAGAAGGAGGGGTCAGAGGGGGCAACAAATGGATTAGGACATTGGCTGCTGGAGAGAGATGTCAGCTCACAGATGCAGGCCCTCTGATGTACTGCAGAATATAGGTAAAAGAAAGGCCGGATGAAGTCTATGTTGATTGTCAACCCTGGAAAGCTGTGCAAAGCTGATCCTTCAAGGCTCACATAGCTGACAAACCAGAACGGGAATGTGTGGGAATTTCTATGCTTGTGGACTCTCTCCCTAGCTCAGGCAGTGTCATCTCTCCTAGTTCTGTTGACAGGGACATTCACTCCTTGGCTGAGCTCATCATAGATGCACGGCTGGGTTATTGTCCTGCCTTGAGCTACACTACTTTAGTTTTAGCTGTGTCCTTGGACCTTCTAGCATGGCAAGGTTAGGAGCAATGTATCCAAGGATCAGTTGCAGTGGTAATAATAGTTTGTGGGTAGGTGGGTGTAAAGGAAGGTCTCTGTGTGTCAAGGTAAGGGTTTATCTGCATTTTTGGAGCACTCAGTGTGCTGAGATTTCATTACCACATATACCATTTGTCTGTCCTGTTTCCTGCCACATCTAATTCCCCACATTATTCATTTTCTTATATCAAATATCCAGTTAAAAACTTGGTGTGACTAAAAACCACACACCTGATTATGGATTTTTCTTATGTTTGTCTTGCTGAATGTTATTGGTAGAAATTCTGAGCAGACTCCTCTTCTGTTGTTTCCTTCCATCCCTCTGCCCATATAAATGCAACAGAATTGCAACAGGATTTTATATTTGTCAACAAGACAATTCATAACCGCAGAGTTAATAGAATGTCTGCGACAGGGAAGATGGAAGGCATCGTCCACTGATGCTGAAGGGACATCAAGCACATTTTCCATTTAGGAAATATGAAATCAGATTAAATTACATAGAGAATACCTAATTAAACTGCTCAAGTTTTTTTTAATTAATAACCTTCTGTGTCCCTTGAACAGAATTTGTCAGGAAAAGGTATTTGAGAAGACAAGTGACAGTATTTGCGTGTAAACAGTCTTTTGTCAATTAGTTTGTTTGACTAACTGTCAGTCTGACAGTTTGACATCAGAAATGGCAATATTTTAAAAGCCGTAGGAGAACATTTCAACTTCCCTGGACACTCTCTAATTAATCTTGAAGTAGTTATTCTAGAACAGGCATGGGGAACCTTTAGCCTTCCAGAGATACAAATTTAATAAATAATAATGATGCTGCTGAACTACAGCTCCCACAACCCCTGGCTGTTGGCCATGCTTGCCGAAGATGATGGAAGTTGTAGTTCAGCAATGCCTAAGAGCCAAAAGCTCTCCATACCTGTTCTAGAACAACAGAATTTAAACAGAAAACTGTACTATTCATCTAAAGCAGGGGTGTCCAACAGGTTGGTCATGTCTGACTGGTCGATCCCTGGGATGTTCTGGTAGATCCTTTTCCTTTGCAGTGGCATAATAGCATCCAGACCCGCCTCTTGCCCCGTCTGCCATTTTCACATGATTGCTGAAACAGAAGACGGAGTTTTCACTGTGATGCAGATTGAGTCCATAGCGATCTGTTGGTAAGTGATTTCCCCCCTTTCCCCCTTTTCTCAATCCCGAAAGCTCCCTTTCCATAATGTGACATTCTTCCCTAAAAAAAGCTGAACAACTTTGACCTGAAACCCCCCCCCCCACAAAAGGGGTCGATCACTGCCAGATTTTTATTCTGTGAGTAGATCACAGTCTGTTGGGAGTTGGACGGCCCTGATCTAAAGGTTCAGTGGTACCACTCATTGAATGTTTGTTTTTAATCTCATGTGATACCTAGCTGACCAATGCCAGGATGTCTGTGTTATCACAAGCAAACTATTTTGTGAAGTGACCACAGTTAATTACAAATTATAATTTTGGGTCTATGGACCGCAATAAAGCTCTCTCTCTGTGTGAATTATAATATCAATAATTTCTGTATTTCCTTTCCTTCTGAAATTACTGCTTACCTTCCCAACTACTTTCTCTCTCTGTGTGTGTGTACACACACACACACACACACACACCTGTAAATTGGGATAACATTTCATGCTTTTGATGAAGTGGATTGTAGTGTGTTAAAATGTGTTAAACTATAAGGTGCTATGAGACTCTTCCTTGTTTTTGCTGGAACAAACTTATTCAGTCCATCTCATCAACTTATGTAGCTAATGGCCAAATTGCATTAAGAAATCTTAAACAATCGGCTTCTACTCCAAGGGAAGGTTCAATTTAAACATTTGATTTGCAACTAAACAGTCATATTTTTGCCATATTTATGAATGTTTCTTTTTTAAGCAGTGTAAATGAGAGCACCAACCAAAGAGATTGCAGATGACCTAAATACACAGAGTTACCAGTTGTAGAAGTAGGTGAAAAAGTGTCAACAGGCAGATTTAATTAGGGCATTATAAGGAGGTAATCAGGAGGAAAGATTAACTGTTGCATCTCGAGATTATCTAAAACTCATTTACAAAGAATCACAAAGGGTATTAAGCAAAGACAGTGATTTAATGAAAGCTAATCTAGAATTATCCAGCTTAATTGTTTGTAAAAACCTTCTGCCTAAGTTAAAAAATGTCAGTTGCTCTGTGGTTTACAGCTGTTGGAAGAAAGCAGCTATTTATACAATAGTAAAAATACAGCATTACTGATGCATATTAAAATATATTCTTTTTTTTTTTTACAAATTCAGAATCCATCTACAGTTGAGCCAACATTTGCAATATTGCAGCAGCATTATCTTAAATAAATAAAAGAACAAATAAGCAGGAACGGAAATTCTGCATAATCTTTGTCACAATCCAGATCTTTGGAAGGCCCAAATGTGATGGTGTTAGTATTAATCTTCAGTAATCTTGTGGCAGCACAATTAATCTTCTTTCTTCATTGCTTATTATAATAAGACTCAGGTTTAGCACTGATCCTCCTGTTTTCTTTGGTGTTCCCTCCCCTTAAATGTCAACTGGTGTTTTAAAGTCAGAACCTTGCCTGTAGAACAATATCTTAACTTGCCTTTTTAACCTTGGTGAGACACCCTGGTCCTTAAAGAGATTCCTAACCCTTCTCTGCCCCCTGCCTCCCCTGGCTGGGTGGGAGTCGCAAGAAAAACCAATTAAGCTGAACATCAAAGTGTCCCACCATTATCAGCAGAATTAAATCAAAAATAACATAGCCCAGTGGAAGACTGACTGCATCTTTTGAATATAGAGCAGTTGCTTGGCTGAAAGGCCCAATGTAATGAAATCAACAAGGTACTAATACGATCATTCCATCAGTGCAAGCATTTATACTTGTCAGATGAAACAACCTCCCTTCTCTTTCCCCTGCATCTTGTTCTGGGGGTTTTCACAACCCCCCAGAGCCAATTTGGGGAGCTGAGTTGGGCATGTGGGAGAGAAGAGGGGGAAGCCCCAATGAGCTAGTGGGAGTCCTTCTGCCAGCATGCTAGGTTAGTTGAATCCAACCCTATGAATCCTTTTGGATCTAACCAGTGCTTTGAATGAACTAGTTTAGTTTAACAAAGTTCACTAAATTAGATTTTAAAATTCTGAATTGTACTATGAAACTAGTCCCATACTCAATGAATCAAATGTTAATTAAGTTTATTTGAGGACAGAACTTCAAATGATTTCTAGTTTATTTTCAAGTTCATTGCCTCAGTCTGGCTTGTAGCATTGTGGATGCTGATTTTATAGATGATAGATAGATAGATAGATGATAGATAGATAGATAGATAGATAGATAGATAGATAGATAGATGATAGATAGATGTTAAGATATAAAATTTGGATGAACATGAATTGAAAGGTGAGCTGAACATGAACCAAACTTGTTTGTTTTGTAAAGGGATGGACACTAATTAGTTCCTTTTGGGGTGTGTTGAATTAGTTTCTTCTTATTATGTTGACATATAATAACTCTGTTTGGGGTGTTTGAGCTATTGTTGTTGTTGGCTTCTGTCTGAAGACACAATGGAGTGTGCCTTTGGGGGTGAAATCAAATTGCTTGAGAATTACAATGCCTGCTGTAGTTGCAGAGACCTGTAAGTTTTAGCTGCTGCCTCCCATGTTGTTTTTGCTGCACAAGCCTGGGTAGTGTGTATAGAGATGCTGTCCAGACAACAGGACTCCCCTCTTGGCCTCACTGGTGTGGTCCAAAGGAAAACAGAGCAATATGTTTGGCATCAGCTTGGCTGTAGGAATTGCTGGAAGGAGGTGTACAAGGCGCCATCTAACCGTCTTAGGGACTCCACTTGGAGCTATGCTGACTGTTTAAATGGAACTTGGTCATGTGTGGATGGAGAATACTTATTTGTCTCATTTATGAAGTCATGTGGGGAGGACCCTCCATGTTGCAGATTATTTTGGATACAATGGACACATAACTGCAGCAGCCACATGGGGCACCTAGCTGGGAAAATACTTCCCCTGTGGTCTAACCATGTTTGAAACAGGGAATATGCTGCAGTTATGGGGAATATGCAGTTGACTTCAGTGAAACTTATTTCCAGCCTGTGCACCAATTCTGAACACCCATTGTGATGTCACACCTTTAGGACATTGCAGTCTTTTGCTTTCTGATACTGAATGTTGCATTCCAGTGTGTTTTGCAATGTGAATCAACTGTTCTATTTTTGTGAGAGTATTATTGGCCAATGGATCTGTCAATTGCTACTGACTGACTGGTTTCCTTTTTTTGGTCTGAAAAGATGATAATGCTGTTGCTACTTAAATCAATAGCCCTACAGTGGGAATTAATGATTTATTTCCACTTTGACACATTTATTTGCACAGCGTGGAAAATAACATTTATTTGTAGCTGGAAAGTCCCACTGGGGGTTCTACATGTATACTTTAGTGTGATATTTTTATTGCCATTTCTTTTACCTGAAGCCAGTGAGAAGAAAGATGGCTTAATATACTGAAATGAGAGAGATATAAAGAGAAAGGATCAAAGAGAATTTAAAAGGACACAATTTGGGGTTACCCTCAGAGCACATGGAAGCAGTGGGGAGCTGAGAAAGAAATGAGCCTGTCCTTGAGGAAAAACCAAAGAGCAAAATTAAAACTCAACCAGTATAAGCCTTAGAGTTTCCAAAGAAAATACAAAAGAAACGATAAGAAACCCTTAAGCTTACCATAGCACTTGAGAATTATTTTTCCTCAGGTTAAAGAAAGTAAACAAAAATGTTGAAGAATAGAAATGTCTAGGCTTGGGACTGGAAGTGGTAATAATGGCAGTTACTCTATTATATATATAGAAGGAAATATTGTTTGCATAAGAGTATATGAAGAGCTCTACTGGATCAGGCAAAAGGCCCATCTAATCCAAAATGCCTACAGGAAGCCTACAAACAGGACCTGAATGCAACAGTATTCTCAGCAACTGGTATACAAAAGCATACTACCTCTGGAAATATAGGTAGAACATAGTCACCCTGGTTAGTAGCCATCAATAGCCTTAGGCTCTAAGAATTTGTCTAATCTCCTTTTTGAAGTTCCAAAGTCAGTGTGCCATGCAATCCTATGTAGTTCATTTCATAATCATGTTTTATTGAAAGTTTTCAACATAATATACAATAGACTAGTCTAAGAGAGAGAGATAGGGAAGAAGCCAAAAAAAGAAGAGAAGAAAAAGAAAGGCGATGGAGAGGATAATAATACCAAGCTCTTTATCACAGTTATACTTTAACCACACACAGAAGAATGAATCCTCTCAGCTCTCATCTGGGAGCTTTCCCCTCTTCCCTTGGCCTCTCACCCTGCGGGGTCTTCTCTAACCTGCCTCTCACACAGGGTCCTTCATCTCCTGCCCATCACCTTCCTGCATGTATCTTCATTTATCCAAAATATAAAACTTCAAAAACCAAAATGTACATAGAAATAAAATTGACTGAGAACTAACAAAAATTAAAAGGCATAGAGAAAACAAGCCAAGGAAAGAGGTAAAGGAGGGGAAAAAAGAGTCTTCCACTTCTCTGTCTGCCAATTATGTATATAACAATTATTCAAAATAAGGAAATTTTGCAATCCAGGATAACGTCTAGCTGTAATACCCAGCTTTTTCTCATTTTGCTAGATGACATTTTTCAATGTTTAATCCCAGGCCTCTTGGGCTGTAGTTTTCTCTCTCCCCCCCCCCCCGAAGTACATCCCACTGAATTTAGCCAGGCTTACGCTCAGGTCAGTGGTTGTAAAAAATGTGGTCTAAATCTGTTTGGAAGACATGGTACAATTGTTACACAAGAGGAGTTGTTGTTGTTTCAAGTTATTGCCCTTCATCCCAAAGTCCAGGGATGGAACACAAGAATAAAAACACACTATTAAAAGCAGTTTAAGTAAGTTGGCCCAATGTTCTAAGAATGTAGAGGTAGAGGAGGAATTCTGCTTGTGTGCGTGCATAGGAACTGTACAAAGGCTTCAGAAAGAAAGAAAAATGTGTACTGTCATCTCTCAGATCGAAAACTTTGATGCTACTAGTGTAGCTATCTTCCTCCCTTCCTCCTCTGCAATAAAATTGACATTCTGCAAACCTCTCATTTTTCCTTCAGGCCAGCTGATACGTTTACTACTAAAGTGCTGAGTAAATAACTCCAAAACTGGATTCACAAGTGAGAAAGTAGGCAGGTATTTGATAGGAATTGTTCCGCCTCTCTGTCTGCTATGATAAATGAACCACTGCTAACGGCAACCCACTGGAAACGCATCATTGTCTATAAGGTTTACCAATTAGGAGCAAGGTTTTGATTTAGTGGGAAGCAAGTGATACTAAAAGGTCTGCAGAGGCAATAAAAGCTTTTTCTATGACCCGGAATGTTTGCCCAAGGTGAAAATCCAATGCTTCTTGAATAGCGTTAAGTGTGTGTGTTTGTGTGGGATTGGGCGGGGGGTAGAATCCACTCTCCTATAGTTAATAAAGGCCTTTTATGGTGTATTGTGTTGTTGATTTGTTGTTGACTGGTTCATTTATCACAATGAAGCTGCTATTGCACAGAATACCAATCAAAAGCCTGGCTGCTTTAATGCGGGCGAGGAATATTGCTTCACATTTATCACAAATGCAATTAGTGCTAATAAAACTAATAAAGATTACAAACAGAAATAATGAGCAGACTTCTTTCATTACATTAGTATCTGTCAATAATTTGCTTTTGTGAGAATAAGAAATGTGACCTGCATAATTTCACAATCCTTTTGCAATACCCTCCTGCACTGGTGTAATCTGCAAATTTTGTCCGCATGGGACCATTTCCCTTAGGTAGGCCCAGATTGCTGATTGCAATAGTGAATGAAATAGCATCTGATCAAACCACCTACTTCTTTCTAGATAGAACAGGCACAAGGAATCTGTAAAGTCTCCAAATGTTGCTGTTCTCCAGCTCTCACCATCCCAGACCAATGACCATGATGGCTGGGGGTGATGGGAGTTGGACTTCACCATTATCTGCAGGGCCACAGGTTCCCCATCCCTAAGCCAGATGCTTTCCTTTCAGCAAAATACTTCATCCTTTCAAATAGACTCATTTATAGCCAACACTTGTGGCTTGATAATTATTTGCTTCTTCGGCTTCAGGCATGACAATTTCCCAGGTGGTGATCTCCTCTCCTTGTTGAAGTAACCAGCCTTGACTTTTATCCAGGAAGGTCCCACTTTTGCAGTGGTAAATATAGGCTTAAACATAAGTTCAAGAAATAACTTTATATGTTCAGACGGTTTATAAATTGCCTTATAAAGTTATCATATTAACTTCTTCCTTTGTTTATTTAGAACATAGACTGTGCATGGGATGAAGGGTTGAGGTATAAACCACAGAGATAATTAAAACCAAGGCAAGGTCAGCTATTTGCAGAGTAAATTAATGTCGTACGTGGAGAAGGCAATTCAGCAGCGTGTAATGGGGTGGAGGTGGAGCTGTTGCACATTCTGGGTACTATTAATAAATTGCAGTTCCTTTTCAGGCATGCACGTTAGGATTAAAGAAACACATGGGAAGGGGTTGTCTGAAGCAACCCTCTATTCACAGAGTGGCTGGGGAAATCCAGCAAGATGGGTTGGGTATAAATATTAAAATTATTATTACAGTCATACGTCGGTTGACAAATGCCTTGTGACTTGAATGTTTTGGCTTCCGAACGTCGCAAACCCAGAAGTGAGTGTTCTGGTTTGGAAATGTTCTTTGGAACCCGAACGTCATAGATGTTTAAAAGCTTGGCCTAATTTTGCAGCTGCCCCTTACTTAACTAACATCACTAATGAAGCTTATAGATGGGCTTTCTCCAGAGCCCGCTTTGAGACAATGCCCTCAGCAGTACTGTACAGCAAATTTACGCGGGCACCAATGCATGTGCATCTCTGCCCCTGTATGTCTAATAAGGTAGAATCTGTCACTCACATCCTTCTATTTTGCGAATTTTATAGTGAAGAACGAGTTCAACTTATTTTGCCGCTTTTATCAAAATTTATACCCCTACAACATTATTTGGAATCCTCCCCCGAAATTCTACGAAAATACCTTCTGGAGGATTCCTCAAGCTCAATATCATATGAGGTGGCCAAATTTTGCACTCTAGCAATCAGGAAGCGTAAATCTCTTTTGTTGAATGGCACACTGCGAAGTTCCCTTGTGTAAATTTTTTTTTTTTGATGTTGTTGTTGATTTCCTTTTGTTTGACCTTGTGGTGTTCTGTGTCGCTGGCTTTGAGGTTTTTAACAATCAAGCAGTATATAAATTTTATGAAATAAATAAATAAATAGAAACTCCCCACACATTTCTGAACCCTAATTTTTCAGAGTTCTAAAACATACTGGGAGCCACAAAACATACGAGAGACTCCCCTTATCAGACAGTATCCTCCACATCCCACAAGTTGAAGGTGACAAGAATAGCAATGCAGAACAAAGCTGGCTTGCTCATCCAACCGGGACCCTGTTAACTCTAATGTGCACACCTGTGGAGGACTAAGTAGACAAGCTTGCATGAAATGTTGGAGGTTATACTATGCAATACATGGCACTGCTTAGAAGTTGTGAATGCCTGGATTTGAAACCAGTAGAATTGAACATAAGAAACGGATAATGTCAGCAAATTTCAAAGAAGCAGGGAAGATGCCCATCCCTGTGCCAAGATCCTGCGGGAAAGGACTTAATTCCATCCAGGTTGTCCTTTATTTTTCTTGCTTTGACTAAGAAACCTGCACAAGTTGGAAAACAAGACCTTGGGTGGCCATATGAACCCTAAATACTTTGAGTCCCATGGGATTTTCTGAGTTGATGTTAGAGGCACTGGATGTTGATGGTACAAATTAAATAATTTCACCACATTGAGGAAGACAGGCCAAGTGTATTTTCTAGTGTATTCCTATGAGGCTCTTAACAATTTCAAGAGACTATCTTTCCATTTCTCTAGTCCCATGAATAAGCCATGTTGCCTTCAGAATCTCTTCTTGCTCCTTTTTGACAGTAACCTTTCAATCATTTGCCTCTAGAGTGACCCAGAATGGTCAATGCCACAGGGAAGAAAAAAGAAAAAGAAAACTGAACTTCATGCCGGCTTGCAGCCTTCATTAATAAAGGAATGGTCCTCTTTTTATTTAGTGCTATTAAAGCTAGCGTTAATCTTTATCAACCATCCAGCTTCCTGAGGAAATCAGATTTAACTCACTCATTGCTATTTACTTTGTCTATTTCAGGGGGAGATTAATGGATATGACATTTATCCTGATAGTTAAACTCTTTAATGAGCTTCACGTCTGAACACTCCAGCTGGAACTGGCATTCTGTAAGAGGACTCTGTTGACAGGATTTCTCCCCACCAATTCCTCTCACCATTGATATTATTTGAAGCACTGAATGAAGTGGAAACACCCAAATCTCCACCTGCTGAGAGCTTTAAGATGTTATTTTGGAGTTCATTGGTAATGCTAATGTTCTGTCTTAAATTAAAGTTGAATTGTTTTGAAGCAATCCAGGAAGCCATTGCTGGACCACTTTCAAAGCTTATAAAGTGACTGAAGTCAGCCAGCCAGGATATTAATATTTGAAGGCAAACAGACTTTGCTAACCCAACAAAGGCACAAGTTGTGTCACACAAACAAGGCAGTGAAATGGCAGAAACCAGCTAAAGTCAGTTTCCTTCAGGGGAGTTTGACATATATACAGATGTGCTGACATGAAGCCACTTTGCTGACCAATGGAAAGCCTCAAGACATTCAATTTTATTGAAATTAGTAAAGCTCTCTCTGCAGTCTCATTAATTTAGGAATGGGCGAGAGTGACTTAGATAATCTGCTTCAAAACTGACTTTGAGGATGACCACATGGAGAGGCTTATCTTATAAATAAAACTATTACAACTGCAAATATTTCAAAGAAGTATGACAGACAATTGCCTATTACAATAGTTTCCCTAGCAGTGCAAGCCTCTATTCCCATTAATTAAGTGAGGTTACTCCTAAGAAACTGGAGTATAGGCTTGCCATATCCAGAAACTAGGAAAATACATGACCACCAAAGCTAGAGGGCTGTAGGATGCAAAGAAAAAATGACTTCTATTTTGGTATTTATTGGAAATTTCTGTATTATTCCAGTCTGCAATGTGCATACTTTACATATTCCCCCAAATTTCAGCCTGGAAGGAATAAATCTCATCCAAAACTATGGTGGAGGGCCTGAATCCATACTGCATATCATGGGAAGAACAGCATCATCCATACTTCATGGATCATGGAGGTGTGGCAAGTGAACGGATGCTGGACAAAATCAAAAACAGATGAGATCTTGAGGCAAATTAATGGGGTGAATGAACTAAAGAACTGATGAAGAACTACAGGCATTGTTGGAGGTGGGTGAAGAAAGAACATTTCTTCTCATGCTTGTCAAGTAAGGGAAACTGAAATGCAATCCTGACTTTCAGTGTCTACCCTATTTTTTGGCATACTAAGTGGAACCAAACTCCTGCAGGATCTCAAGAACATCCAACAACTAAATTATTTCTGTTGTTTCAGGAAATGCGTACCTTTGTTTACATTCCATTTGACAGCCCATCATCCTCACCTATCAATATCACTTTCAAGTGGCAATTGGCATGTTTGGGACAGCTGGCATTTGCCTTGGCAGAGAGGCATGTAAGTGTCTCAGACTTCTAAACATGCCCACAATTTAGATGTTTGTTTTCCCAAACTCAGACGCGTCAAAGCGGGAGGGAATGTGACTTAGATATATTCTGAGTAGAGATGTGTGAAGCCTCTCCTTTTATTTCCTTTTTTATATGTAATTTTTATTAATTTTCCATTTAGTAATAGGCAATCACATCATTATTTACCTCTCTGGCTCTTTAGAGCCCATCGACTTCCTTCCCTCCCACCTCATGGCTTTCAAAATTAACCTTTACATCATTGCATTTTGTGCTTTTTCCTATTCTAGTTACATTCCTTACAAAATACCTTAAAATTTAAATATAGAAAGGGAGAAAATTTCTCATTACAAGTCTTCAGACAACCCCGCTAGTGGTGTTAATTGCTTACAGTAATCTTTCAAATATCGTATAAATTTATTCCAGTCCTTTTGGAATACTTGATCATGCTTGTTCTGGATTTTTCCTGTCAGGTTCACCAATTCCGCCAAGTCCATCATTTTCATCTGCCACTCTTCTTTCGTTGGTACTTCTTGTTGTTTCCATTTTTGGACTAAAAGAATTCTTGCTGCTGTTGTTGCATACATAAAATACTGGAGGTGAGAGGAAATATGGAAATAAAAGGAGAGATGTATGTCTCTCCTTTTATTTCCCTATTTCCTTTCACCTCCAGTATTTTTGCATTGCATTTTCAGACCACTGATCCCACAAGAGGTGATGTCTGCAATGCTGATCCATAACACAGAAACATCACAGCCTGCATATCTTGTTGTGCATTCAACAACACAGCTAAGCAGCACAGAGCAGATGTGTGCAAATGCATAACTGCATCCGTCAAACTGATAATGAATGCATGGCTCCACATCTGACACATTTGGACACAACAGTCGTACGCCACTCTAATCTCGGAGCGGTGTGAGATTCCAGGGGTTCCAGACGTTTATTGAGGGTCCGTGTTTCCTTATGGAAATGAGGTACAGCAGAGATTGTGATGTCTCTGCAGAGATTGTGAGGTTTATTTACTCATATATTCAACCTGAGCCTGCGATGGAGAAATTCACAGCATTAACACCCCCAAAAGGGTCTTGTTTCTCCCATAGTCACAGCCTTGGATTCAAACAGAGATCTTGCTTTCCCAGCCTGCCACTTTTGTGTCCAGCTTCTAGCTCACCTGACTCCTAGCTCTGAACTCTGGTTTTATTCCTTCTCACTGTGAGCTGAGGGAGGGTCCACACCCATTTGGGTCTCCCACAGAGCCCCTTTCTTTGATTAGCTTTTAACACTTGCTGGATCCAGGGGTTAGAAGTCTGGCAACTAGCTTAACACCTCAAGCCTTGATTAAATTCTAACACTTGCAGGATCCAGATATTATAGACATCTGGCACCCACAAACTCATAACAAAAAAAGAAAAAAAAGAACTAGAGGCACACACAAACTGATATTATGGTGATGTCCCTTATGCAGAGTACTCAGTTGCTAGAGCACAGGATGCTTAATCCCAGTGTTGTGTGTCTGAGCCCTATGTTGGGCAAAAGATTCCTTCCCTGCAGGGGGTTGGACTAGATGACCCTCGTGATCCCTTCCAACTCTACAATTCTGTGATTCTAAGATATTCTGATCAGTGGCGTAGTGTGGGGGGTGCAGGGGGGGCTGGCCACACCGGGCGCAACATCTGGGGGTTAGGGTTAGGGGGCGCAAATCCACGGGTTGGGGGCGCAAATCCATGGGTTAGGGGGCACAAATTACTTGCCTTGCCCTGGGTGCTGACAACCCACACTACGCCACTGATTCTGATCCCCCATTCCCTTGTTTATTAAGGCAGAATCTTCTTCCTGTTTGTTCTCATCAAAGCCCTGGGCATCATTCTCATATTTATTTGATCTCACCTTAAGAGAGCATAGATGAAAAATAAATAATAACTTGGAGCTGACTAACTGGTATGCCAGATTTTCACAGTCTTTTGGGATTCTCATTGAAAAGATAAATTTCTCGAAGCCACCTGGAAGGCCTTATATATGGAGTTTTGCCATCTGTGGATTTCATATCTTTCTTCTGATGAAGGGGTGGGTGAAATCTACTGCATGAGCTTTCTCAGTGGCAAATAATCTCAGCTGGGTTTCCTTAAAGCAACCCAAGATGAAATATCAACTCAGATTGTTAAAATATGCTAAAACATCTGTCAAAAGCAGCTGATAATGTTCCTTCCATTTTGTTTCTATTATCTTTTCTATTAACAGGCAGTAAAACTGACAGACTGCATTTTTGTTGTTAGCCAACAAATGAATGCCTCTGACTGCAGAAAGTATTTATGAAGTATTTAGTGCTGATAAACGAGCCTTCACCATTCTCCATCATGTAATTGCATTGAGATGCAAGAGTTCTTTCTTGCTTAGCTGGTTTGATCTTTTGCCATCAAAACGGAGGAAGGGAATGGTGGCTGACATGGGACAAAAACATGCAGAGAGCGCCAGACCAACCCGGGAGTGTGTGGTGAAGCCGCAGCACAGCAGGAAATGGTAGGGGTTTCAGTCGAAAGCATAATGATTTTTTATGTAATTAAAACAATCTGAATCAATAACTAAATAAATAAAAAATGCAACTGGGGAAAAATGCAACTCTGGAAACAGTTAAGTATAAACTGATGGTTGGAAAAACAGGTTCTGTTTTTTTTACAGCAGTAATTCTTTAATTCTTTCAACTCAAATTCTCTGTTGTTGGGTTTGTTTTTTTACAAATAATATCCCAGGCCAGCCCTTATCTAAGATTTAGTGTGATTGTTTAATGGGGAAGGAAAAGTGGATTTTGATGTCTGGTATTGGTAAAAAGGTAGTGGTTGCAAAAGAGGAGAGCCAGTGTGATGTTGGGGCTCAGAGCGATCTTCCCTAGCCTGGTGCCCGCCAGATGGGGTGGGACTCCAGCTCCCATCAGCCTCAGCCACCATGGCCAGTAGCCAATGATGATGGGAGCTGTAGTTCCAACAACATCCAGAGGGCCCCAGATTGGTGAAGAAAGCATTGGAGGAGAATGCAGGTGCTGCTGAATGACAACTCTGATCAACCCTGGCATGCATGGCCAATGGTCAGTGATGAGCAGTTCAGCAACATCTGAAGGCCCAAAGATGCCCCTAAATCTGAATTAAAGTGTTGGACCAGGGAGGCCCAGATTGCCTCACTCAGGCACAATGCTCACTGGGTGGAGTGGACTAGTCACTCTTTTGCAGTCTAACCTACAGTATTTCACAGAGCTCATGTGAGAATAAAATAGGGCAGTGGTTGGTAAAGAACCAATACTGCCCAAAACGCTTGGAAGAAGGAGAGGAAACAAATGTAATAAATTGTTGCTATTGCTGTTGTTTGAAAGAAATACGATAGTTCTAAGGCTTCTTTTAGTCTCAGACGTAAGCTCTTCACCTAATATTAAAGCCAGTTTTCACTGCCTCTGCCTCGCTGACGTTTAGGCATATATATAACTGAATGGGTAAACAAAAATGGTGAGGTGACATGTGGTGCTCTATTTTTTAACACAAGCATCTGTGCATGCATCGTGCTCATAAGAAATGTACAACTGTGGAAAAGTTCTACACACATATTTTGCTCCTACCCTTTTGGTTTCATCTCCCACTTTTAACTATAAATATTTTGATTTTTTAAAATTTATTTTAAAAATAGGCACACAAGACAAAGTGAAATAATATTTTCCCCTCTTTTCCCACTCCGTGTTCAGTCGCTGCCCACACTATGTAATCTGTCCAATTAAGGAGATCCAGAAGCGCCCATCCACATTTATGATGTCTCCAAAAGTTGCATAGAAATAGAAAAGTGAAGTAGAAACGTTCATTTCAAATACCAGGTAACGCTGTGGTCCCATAACCCTTCTTAAAATGAGATGTCAATTTAATGTAATTTTGAAAATTCAACTCTTTTCTCCCTGTGAAACACAAGTCAGTTGAAGGAAGCGCTGTAGCTTAGCGGCAGAGCATCTGATATGCACAGCAAAGGTCCCAAATTCAAACACCAGCATCTCTGGAGGGGACTGAGAGACCCTTATCTGAAGCCCAGGACAGCTGCTGCCAGTCATTGCAGACAATACTGAACTAGTTGGATCAATGTTCAAACTCAGTGTAAGGCAGCATTCTATCTTCCTATATAGCAGTCATGCCTCATAGGAACTTTTGGCTCATATCAGCTCTGCCCCCCCCCCCCCGGCTGATGTTCTGTTGCTGTTAACTTGATAATGTTGATGGAGTTCTTTTTAAAATGGTTTTGCTTGGCCTTTGTTTTTAGGGTGCCTTTCTTAATGTGGCTAAAGTTTCTTACACTCTTTTTGTTTCCTAATTGTCATTAGCTTTCTAATATTTAATTAGTGATGGCAATACTCTATTTGGAATTCATTAGCTGCCTTGAAAGTTTAGGAAAGAAGAGGCAGAATGTCTTAGGAATAAATAGATGTAAGGAAGCTTTGTTAATTAGGTAGCACTATATTAAATAATGCTGTGACCGCTGTCAGACTGTAGAAACTGCCTACGCTAATCAGAGAATCATGACACACCAAGGAATCCATCAAACCTGTGGGTGGGTAAATAAATTTTCTTGGTGCCCACTCAGTGCTACAGATGGTGTGCTGTCCCCCCACTCCTCAATACCTGCTATGCTATAAACAGAGCCTTTCTCTAGTGCAGTGTTTCCCAACCGGTGTTCCGCGGCACACTAGTGTGCCGCAAGACGTTGCCTGGTGTGCCGTGGGAGGGAGGCGGGCGAGTCCGGCGGCGAGAGGCGGGGCGGCGGCGGCGGCGAGCACACGCGGGGCGGCGAGCGAGCTCCCTCCCAAATCCCATCGCCGCTCGCTTCGGCCGGCCGCCCCGTGCCGCCGCCCCAAGCCTCGCGCGCCTGGCGGGAGCTCCTGCCGGGCGCGCAAGGCTTGCAAACACTCACCCGAAGCACGGGGAGCCCTCCGGAGGGCTCCCTGTGCTTCGGGCAACAGGCTGCCGCCCCAAGCCTTGCGCGCCCAGCGGGAGCTCCTGCCGGGCGCGCAAGGCTTGCAGACACTCGCCCGAAGCACGGGGAGCCCTCCGGAGGGCTCCGCGTGCTTCGGGCAACAGGCTGCCGCCCCAAGCCTTGCGCGCCTGGCGGGAGCTCCTGCCGGGCGCGCAAGGCTTGCAGACACTCGCCCGAAGCACGGGGAGCCTTCCGGAGGGCTCTGCGTGCTTCGGGCAACAGGCTGCCGCCCCAAGCCTTGCGCGCCTGGCGGGAGCTCCTGCCGGGCGCGCAAGGCTTGCAGACACTCGCCCGAAGCACGGGGAGCCCTCCGGAGGGCTCCCTGTGCTTCGGGCAACAGGCTGCCGCCCCAAGCCTTGCGCGCCTGGCGGGAGCTCCTGCCTGGCGCGCAAGGCTTGCAGACACTCGCCCGAAGCACGGGGAGCCCTCCGGAGGGCTCCCTGTGCTTCGGGCAACAGGCTGCCGCCCCAAGCCTTGCGCGCCCGGAGGGCTCCCTGTGCTTCAGGCAACAGGCTGCCGCCCCAAGCCTTGCGCGCTGGGCGGGAGCTCCTGCCGGGCGCGCAAGGCTTGCGGACAGCTTCCTGAAGCCTGGAGAGCAAGAGGGGTCAGTGCGCACCGATGCCTCTTGCTCTCCAGGCTTCAGCAAAAGCCTGCATTCGCCCCATAGGACGCACACACATTTCCCCTTTATTTTTGGAGGGGAAAAAGTGCGTCCTATGGGGCGAAAAATACGGTACTTTCTTTGTGTTTATTTGATGCCTATTAAAGAGAGTTACTTTATATATAGTCAATATAGGCACAGAGTTAATTTTTTAAACATTTTCTAATGGTGATGTGCCTCGAGATTTTTTTCATGAAACAAGTGTGCCTTTGCCCAAAAAAGGTTGGGAAACACTGCTCTAGTGATGATATATGAGAGATGTGAATTGAGTTCACCTCAAGGGATTGATTTGTAAAGGCCATTCCTTCTGCTTAGAAAGAAGAAGAAAGCTACCCTTAGCTTTAAGGCAGGAGTGGTGAACCTTCAGCCTGCCAGCAACTCCTACCAGTCTCTGCCCACTCCTTGACCCCATTTCCTCTACTGGTCATCAGCTTCTCACTAATTAGCTGTGGGAGATTGAGAGCTGCTTTCTTCCTTCATGGGCAGATTGAGGCATTTCTATGCCTTTCTTTGTCCCATACTCAACGTGCAGCATGGGATCACAGCAATCTGCCCACGGAGGAACAGATTTGGAGTGAAGAAGTTGTGGCCTCCCAGATGTTGTTGGACTCCAACAGGCCCACTCAGCATCAAAGGTTTAGTACAGCGGTTTTTGTTTCTTACAGCAGTAATTATTTAATTCTTTCAACTCAGATTCTCTGTTGTTGTTGTTTACAAAAAGTATCCCAAATCAGACCTTATCTATGTGCAAATACAATCATAAGAGCCAGGTAAAGAACATTGTCCTGGATGTTGTTGGGCATCTTTAGTATAACATCGAAACAACAACATAACAAAACAAAAAAAAAAGCAACAGTGTTCTGGAAAATGTGAATCAGTTTATCCCTATTTTACGTCGGGTAGATGAGATATTCTTTTGTAGAAGAAAACAGAGCTCCCTTTGGATTGTGATTGTTGTTAGGAGGGGTGTACATGTATGGTAGTCACCTTTTTCAAGTGTGTTGGCTGAACTAATGGACAAAGTTCCACTATCCTCCTACTCAGTGTATATTAGGCAGGTGTTTAGACATCAAGTAACACGTAGTGGTCTCCTTTCACTCAGGCTAAATTGCAGTGGCACTGAGCCAGGAGGAGTAAGGAAGAGAACTACCTGAGCCCTGGCCACCCTGCAGAGAAGCTGGAAGTCAAGCAGGATCAGAACACTGCCACAATAGTGCGATGCATACAGTTGGTGTGCAATGCTTGACCGCAGAGACAATCAAGCAGGCATGGACCCTGACTTGCCAGAGTTGCTTGGCTGTTTCCCTCACAGAGCTATTTATCAATCACATACTACAGGTGTTGCTGGAACAACCCAAGCTACCGTCCAGGTAGCCACTTGACAGGTTGCATTATAGGGCATTTCATCACCCTAATTGCTAAACAACTCCATGCACATTGTGATTAATTCTCTATGACTATAGGGTCCCCAACGGGTTGGGTCTTGGAATATCACTGCATAGAACAAGGGAAGAGAATTTAAAACAGAGACAAAATTGTGATTGTTTTCTGAGCTATGAATTTTAGAAACATCCAGAACATGTTTTTCAATCAATCCCAATCTTACTGTTTTGAACTGCATTTTACTTTGAACGCGCAGGATTAAAAAGAGAGGGGAAATGTAGGAAAGTGATTTGTTTTTCAGTATAACAAAATCCATGAGCCAAGTGTTTACAGATTTCTTTGAGCCTCCCAATGGGTATGAATGTGTGTTGGAGGAATAAAGTACTTTTTTAAATCAAGATTTGACTATCTTATAAAATGCATTATGCACTTTTCTTTAGACGAGGATACTTTTTTAAAAAAAGAAAAATGGTTAAGTGTTCTGAGTTCACGTTGACTTCAGAATGAGTCACATTTATCCTGTGCAATTAATGCAAATTTAATGGATTGATCAACTAAATCTAATCAGTTAAGATTTATTAACCCTACTACATACATACAGCTCAATACATGTAGCCTGTTCAGAGCTGCCACTGAATGGGGGATGGTTACAGATAGGTAGCCGTGTTGGTCTGCCATAGTCAAAACAAAACAAATTCCTTCCAGTAGCACCTTAAAGACCAACTAAGTCAGTTCTTGGTATGAGCTTTCGTGTGCATGCACACTTCTTCAGATACACTGAAACAGAAGTTTCCAGACCCTTCTATATAGTGAGAAACCAGTAGGAGAACATTTCAATCTCCCAGGACATTCTATACAAGATCTCAAAGTAGCTGTTTTACTACAAAGGAATTTCAGAAATAGACTGGAAAGAGAAGCTGCTGAATTACAACTTATCACCAAACTCAAAACCATGGAAAAACCTGGTCTGAACAAAGACCTTGGATTCTTATCTCATTATACATGACAAAGCCATTTTTCACCTTTTCACCCCTTGCTTTTTCCTGTAAGACCTATTGCAGTCGTTAAGAGTCGTCAACAGGCTCATCACAGCTATCTGCCAATCACCCATTCCCACCACCCTTCTGAGTAATACCCCTCCCCACCTTCTCACTATATAGAAGGGTCTGGAAACTTCTGTTTCAGTGTATCTGAAGAAGTGTGCATGCACACGAAAGCTCATACCAAGAACTGACTTAGTTGGTCTTTAAGGTGCTACTGGAAGGAATTTGTTTTGTTTTGAATGGGGGATGATAGACACAATCCTTTTTCCCTGATCACCACAGCCCTTTTCAGACATGTAACAGTAGGACTGTATAGAGTGCATGTGTGCATACAAATTTAATACTTAATAATAAATGCAACTATAGATAGGTACATGGTCCTTTACATATATCCTGTTCAATGGGACGTGGGGTAAGTGTTGCAAAATTGGCAGTCCTACATCCAATGCACGAAAAGGGCTTATTTAGGTGTTTGCCAGGTGAATAAATCTATAGTAGGCTTCTTTAACCTCGGCCCTCCAAATGTTTTGAGACTACAGTTCCTAGCATCCCTGACCACTCGTCCTGCTAGCTAGGGATCATGGGAGTTGTAGTCCAAAAACATCTGGAGGGCCAAGGTTGAGGAAGCCTGATCTATAGTATCCAAGGCAGACACCCCAACCATGAAAACTTGGATTAGCAAACCAGTGACCCTCCAAATATTGCTGGACTTCATCTCCCATCTCCCCTGACCATTAGCCATGCTTCATGAGATTGATGGGAGTTCAAGAACAACTGGGAGGGACACAGATCCCCCTTTTCTGACCTGGGTGAAGACACTTGTATATACGGTTCTACTGACATATATCCAGGGCTACAAAGAGGAAAAGAATGGGGAAAAGGAAGCACAGTGAACATAACACTTCCATCATGTCTGCCACCCCGTGTTCAGCCTGTAGAATGGAGGACAATAAGGAATATGATTTAAGGGAGCATTAAGAAGTAGTGATGGCTACCAACTTGGATGGCTTTAAAAGAGGATGTGGCAAATTCATGGAGGGCAAGGCTGTGTTCTACCTCCAGGCAGCATCCCCCTGAATGCCAGCTGCTGCCAATCACAAGTGGGAAGAATTCTGATGTTCTCTGGTCCTGCTCGTGGGTCTCCCATAGGCATCTGATTGGCCACTTTGGGGACAGGATAGTGGACTGGCCAAACCCAACAGACTCTTCTTACATTCTTATTGGTATGCAGTGATGCTGCTGAAATAGTATTTTCAAGGCAGATGAGGCATTGAACTGGCAGGGTTTTGGACATTCGATTTTGATTTGTAGATATTATACCCCCTGGGGTGGTTTTTTTTTTTTACTGTCTTGTTTTCTTCTTAGTAGTAGGAATTCTAAATAGGAAGGGTTGGTGGTGGGGTGGTTCGTTCTAAATTCTAGTCACATGGACATTCAAATCGCTGGACATAGCAACACATTTACAATGTGCAATACAACTTTCAGGTTTAAGGTAGTTTAGTTTTTTATTTGAAAAAAATCAGATGTTGATTTGACAAGGCAAAAGTTGCGAGTGTTTCTTGGCGAAGAGGGGTAGAGAACTCATTTTCTGTAAGTACAGTTCAGTATGGGCTTTTTGGAACTGAGTATTTGTTTGCGGTTTGCTTACTGTAACATCTTAATAGCCTTAATATTGAAATCAGGGAGCATAAGGGTCTGGAATTAGCCATTTACATTCTGAGTGGTTGCTACCACAGTCGCTGGAATTAAATTATTTATGCAAAGGAAGCCTGCTTTTCTCTTCTTTTTAGTGCACTGACTGGCTATTCAGTGGAAGTGGGGGAAAGTAGGGGATCTTTCTCCCTTTCAAAACTGAGCCTCTTTTTCAAGGTTGCATTGGGAAAAAATGTCAATAAAAACATAATGAGGATGAAGAGAAATCTCTGTGTATTGCACCTTCCATTGACTTCTGAAAGACTATCTGTGTTGTGTAACAATGGAAGATTCCGCTAGCAGGGTAAGTTTCACCTTTAGTGAAGCCATTAACACTTCCTGTCGTCTTATAGTGCTGCTTCCCTCAAGGGGCTAAACCGGGCTTAGGGCACAGTGCTCTCCTGGTAATGGAAATCTGCTTCTAAACGGAAGCAAAGTTCAGATAAAAGAAAAAAAATCCCTTGTAGCAAATCCATCTGTTTACAATAGAAATAAAAGTGAAAACCACAAAAGAAGAACGAAGAAGTAGTAAATGAATGGATTCTAGTCTCATTAAGAGAAAAAAAACCCAGTAAGCATAAAGGCTGTATTCCATTACAAATGTCATGAGACATCGAAAAAAAAACATTCTTAACGGATAATGAGGACTGTGAAAATAGGAGTTTCTCTACTATATATTTCATTTCTTCTGTCCCACCCATGAAAGAAGATAAAATGGCATTGCTGGGTTTCCATTCTGATAACAACATAGAATTATTTTATTTGCACTGCTCTTTGGTTGTTTCCCTCTCAGTGCAAATAGCAGCGTGTGTTTTGGATTGATGTTGGAGTGGGGGGAAAGAGTTAAAGTTCCTATCACACTGGACCACACCATGATCCCAATCCAGATTGTGCTCCCCCATAACTGCTCTTTTAAAACATCTATCAGCAGTTGTTAATTATGGAAATAAACAGTACATCTACATTCCCATTTACTGCCAAGTTTAGCAATGGATTGTTAAATAATTACTGCTACTTATGAGCAGGTGCCACTATTATGTTTCTGTAATATACAGCTGTCAGAGCATATGCAGATAGACTTTACAGTGAGAATACATTTCTCCCCTACATTTCTCTTAAAAGGTGAACTTTTTCTCATAGTTTAAGAATCTGCATATAGAGCTAAGAGAACTGCAAGCGTCTGGTTGGGAACAGGTTCTAGGGTTTACACCAGCCTTCCCAAACCTGGCGCCCTCGAGAGGTTTGGACTATAATTCCCATCAGTCCCAGTCAGTGCTTTTTTCTGGGGGGGGGGGTGTAGGGGTACACATACCCTTAAACATTTTGTGAATCTGGCCTCATTGAGGGGCAGTATTTCGACATGAGTAGGAAAATGAGAGTATCCCTAAACATTAAAAAAGTGGACTGGTCCCAGCATAGCATAGAGTCCAAAACATCTGGAGAGCACCAGGTTCAGGAACAAACAATGGCTTACACAACCTGGTGCAAAAATCCCAGCTGAACCAATAGGTGGATATGTAAATTGGAGAGGGGCCCTAGCTCAGAACATCTGCTTTGCATGCAAAAGGTCCTAGGTACAATTCCTACCATCTCCTAGTAGGACTGGGAGAGGTTCTTTACTTAATTGCTGGAAAATTGCCAGTCAGTGTGGATAATATGGATCTAGATGGACCAATAGCTCGACTTGGGACTTAGCTACATTAGTCAAGAAATAGCGTTTTGAATGCGGTATAAACATGCAACACTAGATGGTGCCGGGGGAGGGGGGAATTCTAAGCAATTTTCCATAGTGTTTTTCCCCTTTTGTCCCCCCCCCCCCGTGTATAGATCCACTCTGGGTGTAAGTTAACTTCCTTTGGTCCTATGAAATGCTCATTGCACTATACATGCTACCATACAGCAGGATTATATAGATGACCAAGCAATCCATGTAAGAGAGGTTTACCCAGGACAGCTTGATCATTGACTCACATTGTGCAGATAAAATGCTGTTATGCAGAAACGAGTGGGTTTTGTGCTAAGGATTTAACTAGAATTGCCATTAATTACCCCGCCCCCATGGTTTTTCACAGCAATGGATTATAAACCTCTCACATTGGTAAGAAATTGCCAAGACAATTAGTCTTATTGCCTTCAATATGTGGGTGACAACTGTCCATTCATTTTGTGATTACAAAATGCGCAAGGAGGTATTGGTTGAGGAGGCATTCATTGCTTCTGTTTCTGCTAATCACGATGGCAACCTGAAGTATTCAGAAATGATTTCAAATTGATTATTTGTTAATATTTTCACCAGTAAAAATGTAGCAAAGGAAATCTCTTTGTTTGGGATTACAGCTCTCTTCAGTTATGAAAATAGAGAGGATAGAAAGAAAAATAAAGATTAACCTTTGCATGGGTTAATGCCTTCATAAAGCTTTGCATTTTCATTCTAATGTTCATTCAACTCATTTGACCGCAGAATGCTCATTCAGCTATGTTTTCCTTTACCTAACCTACTGTTACATCACAGGCAGAGAAACACTTTGGTCCTGAACAACAAAGAGTGCTTTTGAACTAGTGATACAGATAAACCCTCCTGCAAGACTCAGATAAATATATTACAAATTTGCAGCTTATACAATTTGAAACGCACATACATAGGTCATTGCTGCTTCTTGTTATGGAAGCCATTAGATCTATCCTATTTTACTTAGGCAGTAAAATATATCTTCAGCTTTCAGATAAATAAATTTAAACTATCTGCCTTGCTCAAATTATGTTCTGTTTCAGTATTAAATGGTGTGCAGTGATACCTTTTATCATCAGCAAGGTCTTAATAATGGCCTTTGGTATTAAATACATAAGACTGAATAGCCAAGAATGCTTTATTTAATTTGGCCATATTTAAAACATCACTTTAGTGTTTGCTACAGTACTAGAAAAACTCTACAGGAACACAGGAAGTACCAAATGAAAACACTTGCCCTACCTCAAAATTTTCTGTTCCAGGTGGAAATTTGGTGGCCAAATTTTACTCTGGGAATTGCTTTTCCTCTGCCACAAGAATAACCAATGTGATACCTTCCAGATGTTGTTGGCCTCCAAATCTTATATCCTCTTATTATCGGCCATGCTGGCTGGAGCTGATGGGAATTGGAATCAACAACATCTGGAAGGTACCACATTGGCTACCCCTCTTTTGTAAGCTAGACTTGCTTTGGCAGTGATTGAAAAGTTAATGAAATATCAGTTAATGTGTTGCTCTTTTGTAATTGAACCTTATTAAAATAAAATAGTTCAAAGATAAAATTTAAAATTTCTTCCTGCATGAGACATCTTCTTCTCTACACCTAATTACTTTTGTATAATAATAATAATAATAATAATAATAATAATAATAATAATAATAGTAGTAGTAGTAGTAGTAGTAGTCTTGGGCAACCAGGAAATGGCAGGTTTCCATACCCTTTCAAATTGGCCTGGTTTGAAAAGATAGAAATCATGGTAGCACAATATGTGTTTGGTTCTTTCTGAGAAACTTGAATTTTCTTGTTCAAGTCTGAATACGGTAGGTCCAGTGGACCTCTGAAAAGATCTGTTTTCAAGAAGGACCAGATCTCAGTAATAAGCACCTACACAACTCCTAGAGTTTGGAAAGACCCATCTCTCAAACCCTAGAGAGCCACAGCAAGTCAGTATAAACCAGGGATGCAGATACTATGACCATCAGTATGGACTCCCTCAGCTCCAGCCTGCATTGCCAGTGCTCAGGGTTGGTAGGAGTTGAAGTGCAACAACAGCTGGAGGACCACAGTCTCACCAGCCCTCATGAAGATGACACTGAAGTAGATGGACCAATGATTTGATTCAGTATAGGGTGTCTTTCAACAACTGATTCCACACACAGAGACAGACACATTTCTTTGCAATAAATGGAAACAAAGCAAGGGGGAAATACTGTATCATACCCAGAAGAATGGATGCTTCTACCATAAGCTGCGTTGGGAATGCTAGGAATTACAACAAAGCTTTGAATTCTGACTGTGGCAAGAACGAAGCTGTACAAATTGAGCAATTACTTGATAACATCAGCGGAGCCAGGAGTTGCAAAAAGCACATCACGAAAGATAAAGCTCAATCTTATCATTTTGCTATGAGGCCCCTTTGATATTTTCTGCTGCTGGAGAAGCTTTGTCTCCCCACAGCCCCCTTCTTCAAAAAGCACTTAGTATGTCAGTAAAATGTTTGGACAATGAGCTGCCAGAAAGTGGAGTGCTGCACACACTTATTTATATACCGTGCTGATTAGTATGCTTTGAACACGGTTTGCCTCTGCTGGATTTTATTGCAGAGCTGTTGACAGAACATGTTGCCCTGATCAGATAGTGGGAAGAACTCTAATGGGACACACACACACACACACACACACACACACACACGAGAGATTATATATTTTCTCCCAAAAGGAATAACCTATTTCAAAACTGCTCTATTTAAAGGATCATGAACCATCAATTGCTTTACAATGTCTTTTATTTGACAAGAATTGGAAATTAGTGTGGCACAGAATTTTCATGAGCCAAGTTTAGATTGTCTTGGTGAATGCTGTCATTTGAAGTGGAGGCATATTCATAAAAAAACTATCCTTCAGCCTTCCATTCTTTTGCACATTTATTGCATCTGTCTGAGGCCATCACTTATTCAATCTACTGCTGGTTGAACAGTGAGAGAGAATGAGCAGCCAATGGATAGTCCCTTGCATGGGATACAAGCCCTAGTGTGTATCTCATTGAAAAGAAGGAACAATATCTGCATTTAGAGGCACTTTGGGATACTTGCAGTGGCCATTGTAAATCCTGATGTGAGAGCGCATCATTCAGGCTGCTTCAACAATGAGAAACTACCTGCCCTTCTTCCCTCAAAATGCCACCTGTGAACAGTTTTGCATCCTTTCTTACAGTGCCTCGAACAATTTCCCTCAAAGAGGAACATGCTTTAACAGAAAAAGCTCACAAAATGTGCTCTGCATTTGGTATTAGCCCTAGCTTTCATTTATTTTGACAATTTATGTTTCCCCTCTTAATCAGAAGCTCTCAAGTCACACAACAAGGGAACACTGAAATGTTTTGTGCCATATTTTGTGCTAGCTGCAGTTTCCTAGCCCTGCATAGAGTAGGAAATTATCAAGAGTATCAAAACAGTTAAATGCCTAACTACTGCCAGGCTATCCCTGCCCAACAATGGTCTTGGCTAGAGAACCAGCCAGAAGTGGGAAAAGGCACTCTGTACCACTTCCAGAAACCAATTATAAGGTGGAATCAAGGAGCATTTCCATATTATATACCTGAGCATATCAGGATCCAGTTTCAGTTTATTAGCCCTAGCCCTAGTCCATTGCAGCAAACATAAACTAGTCCAGAACCTACATAGCCTGACCTGACCCCCCTTCTTCTTCTTCTTCTTCTTCTTCTTCGTATTATTATTATTATTATTATTATTATTATTAAAATTTGTATACCACCCTTCATTTGAAGATTCCAGGACAGTTGACAACAGAAAAAATACAAAATGAGAAAACACAATAAAACAAAAACAAACCAATTACTTTCCTCCCATAAACACATTTAAAAAGCCATAGAATGTTAATCAGTCAAACTCCTGATTAAAGAGAAATGTTTTTGCTTGGTGCCTAAAGATATGTAATGCTGGTGTCAGGTAAACTTCCCTGGGAAGAATATTCCGCAAATGGGGAGCCACTGCAGCAAAGGCCCATTCTCGTGTGGCCACGCTCTGGCACTCTTGTGAAGGAGGCCCACAAAGAAGGGCCTCAGATGATGATCACAGGATCTGGGTCAGTTCATATGGGGAGAGGTGGTCCTTGAGGTATTGCAGTTCTGAGCCATTTGGGGTTTTATAGGTCAACACCAGCACTTTGAATGGGGCCCAGAAACTAACTGGCAGTCAGTGCAGTTGGGCCAGGATTCGTGCAATATGCTCAAACTGTCTTGTCCCAGTCAGCCACCTGACCACCAAATTCTGAAAGAGCAGTTTTCTGCATTGTCTTCAGAGGCAGCCCTATGTATAATGCATTGCAGTAATCTAACCTAGAGGTTGCCTGTTATATCCCGCTGAGGCAGAGAAGGGCTCACAGGAGTCCAGATACTCAGGTTCCCAAAGCAAGCTGTCCACACTACTAGGCTGATTAGGTCATAGTGGTATATTTAAAGGAAAAGCAAACTGACAACAATAGGTCTGAAGGCTCCCTCCTTGCTTCCAGCACACTGTGGGACGGACACCACAGCCGGGAGATGGCTTGTCCATGCCTGAGCACTGGAGCAAATGCTTTTTATACAGCGGAGCAGCCCACAGGTGCCCATGATCTCCACCACACCCAAGGTTTGCTGCAGGCAGCTATTGCTCTAATTAGCCTAGTTTCCCACACCCATGGATGTGGGTAGCTCCCTTCCTTGAGCAGGTCAATTAGCCTGCTTCCCAAGTGCGTTGCATGAAAGCTTAGCGCTACAGCTGCCACCCATTGTGAGGTTAGCTTGAATATTCAGCTGATGCTAGCAAAGCTCCTGGAAGAACTCACCTATGATTCAATACAGTCGCCAGAGCATAGACAATCGTAGTTAGGCTGTCCCTGTACAGATAGGGGTACAGCTGATCTGCCAGTTGAAGCTGATGGAAGGCACTCTGCACCACTGAGGCCACGTTGCAGTAATCTAACCTAGAGGTTAAATATATATATATATATATATATATATATATATATATATATATATATAGAATAAAGCATTAGAAATAGTCATCCAGATTAGCAGTCTTATTACTTCCAGAGAAGATCCAGCTTTAACTTTCTTCTTAGCTGTGACTCTCACTAGGTCAGGCATAGGTAAACTCAGTCCTCCAGATGTTTTGAGACTACAATTCCCATCATCCCTGACCACTGGTCCTGTTAGCTAGGGATCATGGGAGTTGTAGTCCCAAAGCATCTGGAGGGCCGAGTTTGCCTATGCCTGCACTAGGTGGTCTAACCTATTTCACAGGATTATTCTGAGGATAAAATGGAGGCTGGAGAACTAAGTACCAAGACAATAGAACTTCTGAGCATACATGCATAGGATTTCACAACTGAGAGCTAATTATTTCTTTACATGGTTCCATCATGGGGCTAGTGGTGAGGAAGAAAACACTTCCTTCTTTCCCCACAGTAACTATTAATCCTTCCATTCCCCAACCAGCACCACTAAATCCTGTAAAATCACAGGATTTAGGAGAAACTATCTTTAGCAATTTAATGTATTGAATGGCTTTCACTTCTAAAAGTAAAAGAAGACTGTGTGATAGGAATTGGGTCAGTGAACTGGGAGATTTTGAGGTGGGGAGTAAGAGTGAGACGAGGCTCATTACAGAGAGCAAACAGAACATTTGGTGTCTATTCATTTTGGCTCTGCTGCCACAAAAATAGACATATTTTTCATTTTTATTTCTACAGCTTCTTCAACACTTGCTAGTTGGCACTTGAGAGATCTTAGGGAAAAAAGAAACAACACACGTCCTGCGCTCACACGGCTTCTATAAAACAATAAAATCATATAAATGCATTACACCACATTTAAAAGAAAAAAGGGAAGAGACATTAAAAGGAACAAGAGCACCTGGAGAATAAACAGGTTTTAGGCTTCATGTGAGAAGGAAAGAATGAAGATGGCTATCTATCTTGAGGGTGTTCCCACCACCTTGTTGGTTCTTCTGTAAACCAAGGTATAATCCCCTGTTGACTTAAAGAATTCCCCCTAAATATCAGAGGCAACCTGGGATTTCTAGCCAAATTCATACTTTGTATTAATATACCAAATACGTGTCAGCTGAGAATGGCACATGCATATTTAAATGGCACTTATCTTCTTTAAACATTAATAACACCCACAGCAACCTGAATAGCTTTAAAAGACAGATTCATGGGAGGATTAGGCTATAGGTGGCTACCAGCCCCAATGGCTGCATCCTAACTCTTGTTAGGATTCACAAGTTGGAAGAGTACAGTTGTGTCCAGATCCTGCTTGTGAGCTTTCCATAGACATCTGGTTAACAAGAGGGTGGCATTACCCAGGCCAAACCTATTGAGAACCAGTGTGGTGTAGTGGTTAAGAGCGATAGACTCTTAATCTGGGGAACCGGGTTCGTGTCCCCGCTCCTCCACATGCAGCTGCTGGGTGACCTTGGGCCAGTCACACTTCTCTGAAGTCTCTCAGCCCCACTCACCTCACAGAGTGTTTGTTGTGGGGGAGGAAGGGAAAGGAGAATGTTAGCCACTTTGAGACTCCTTCGGGTAGTGATAAAGTGGGATATCAAATCCAAACTCTTCATTAGCCTAATGCCTGTAGGATGATGATGATGATGATGAGCATTCATTCATTAGCATTAGCACTGAAGAATGGGCACTGGTGAGCTACTGCTGCTGCTGAGCTTGGGTCTAACCTGTCAACAAAACACACTGCTCCTGTTCTTACAGGGGCTGCTTCCATACAGTGGCTGATGCAGCTGAGCTACAGAGATCAAAACAAGATATATTGGAAGGGTGTGGGAGCATGGGGAGAAAGGCTTTTGTTAGGAAATGCAATGTATATTCCATTTTGTGGAAAGGAGAGCTGAGCGTGTATTTCCAGTAAGTACAGCTATTGATTATTGTTACAGGAGAAAAATGACCAGTCACGAAGGCTTTCTATTGAATGTACTCTACTGAAAACATTGACAGAGTACCTTTGACCGTTTGAAATATCTCGTGCATATGCCCCATTGTTGCTGCTTGCTGCTATTTACCCGACTGGAAAGTCAAGTGTCTCTGGACTGAGACATACACAAATAAATAGAAGCCATCCAGTGGGAGAAATTGCCCGTCATCCTTCCATGTGATTATTTTTTTATTATGTTTTTACAAGACAATGAAACCGGTGCACCTAATTAACATCCATCTTGTCCGTGTTCTAATATCATTTCTAAAAAGGCCCTAAACCTTCTTCCAGATGTAGAGTAAATGCATTACCTTCTGGAAAGGGATTATAGCTAGGAATGGCCATATGCCAGTTTACCAGATGCAGACTTACAGGCAGGATGAAATAAACAAGAAACGGGTTCAGAAAACACGAGGGCAGACATACATGGCATGACAGAGATAATGGGATCTGATGGATAGCAAGGGAAGATTAATTCACCATACGATAGTAGAATTCCAGATGTTCAAAGGGAGTACATAATCAGAAGTGAGGAAAATGAGTGATCCTTTCCAAGACACCGGAACCATGAACAACGCACGGATATCGTTTTATATCCTTTACAGACTCACCTTTGAAAAAGGCTGCCAAATCATTCCAATTTATTAAGTGTCTTCAGGCTTATAAACAGGCCCTTCTTAAACACTGTGATTCCTGAGACAGCATTACACCATCATGTTATGTCTGGTTACACAGTCTTCCATGAAGAACCTATAAATTGCTTCAAAGCTTAATCCAGTGTTGAGAAACTTCCTTACATCTCTTGAGTTCTTGTTAAATTCCCTAGTGTTGGCTAGAATTCATTTCGGCTCAGAGATACATTGGAAGTTTTGTGCAAGAGCTATGACAGCAAAGAGGGAAAAAGAGGTCAATGGGGTAAGTGAGTATCTTCTCCAGCACACCCTTAAAGAAGGCTTAAGAAACCATAATTGTGGTGGGGAAAGTTACAATTATTCAAATATAACAACATAGAGGATCTGCATACAACCGAAGAAAATAAGCTGAATCAAAATATAGTCCAAGAAGGGAAGTTCCCTAAGGTGGGAATGTACCCCTCCCTCCCCCAAAATGCTGGGAGATGTAGTTTGTTGATGTTGCTGGGAATCATAGCTCTCAGTTCCCAGGATTATTGTTTTTTTTTTGGGGGGGGGAGATGTGCTTTAAATGTATGGTATGTACACAACCATAGGCTTCTAAATTGTGTAGAAGATTAGCTCACACTCTGAGTTTTATCCTTGCTTCTGGAGATGTTGAGTTTGCCATCATTGTTTTTCTTGCAGCAAGAAGCAATACGATTTGCATTTACTAAAGAAGCTATGCACCTGTGTATGTAGACCAAATTTTTAACATGATGTTTTTACAAAAAGTAAATATCTGGTAAATCTCAAACCGGACTGCTTTGTTAACATTACAGAAACCAGTTGTACCAGATTACTCATTCCTACCACACAAATAAAATTAAAATCCCCTACCTATTTCTGGTAAACTATCTGATAATTAACCACCAAAATCCAGGTGGGCATCTAGCTGTTGAAAAGTGACGTTTCATACATATTAGAGCGTTTGGAGTATATTAGGAATGTTTTCTTTTCAAAAAATAGAATGAAAGCTTTAAAATCAGTACATTCAGCTGTGTTAGTCTAATTTTTTCCCTAAAATAACAAGTCTTTGTTCTAAATCCCCTGTTTTACATATTATTTGCAATTCTGGAACCCAGACCTTGTTTCTCTTCTAGATTCATAGAATTTTTAACTCCTATATATTTCTGTGTTTTAAATATCATATTTTTAAAAATGTGGTACGTCCACAACCCCGCCCTCATTCCTGAGTGCTTTGGTGAAAGTTTGCACCTCCTGTAAATGGCACCTTGGTCCTTCAGGGCATTCCATGGGACGTGGCAGCAGTGTGTTTAGCATGGGCATCTGCAAAGGGGCACCTGTTGTATCCATGATTGCCCTTCAAGTGAGTAATGCATGAAAATGGTTTTAGTCACAATATTTTTGGCAGCAACTCTGCCTTTATTTGCTTTCTGCTCCAGCAATTATAATGATATACCAAAAATAATTGTTGGCTTTCCTGCTGGCTTGTTCTGAATGACAGAGCAAATAAACAAAACAAGCAGTGAAGAAAATAGTGACCTCAGAATTTCGTTGGCACATTTTAATCATATTGAAATTGCTGTAATGTATCTGTTTTTAAAAGCCCAATATGAAAGCAGGATACTCCAAGTAAAATGAGAGGTATTGACCGGGTCTTTGGTCAACACTAATATCACCAGTTCACTAATCAGATTGCTCCTACTGATGACTCCATCAAACATTGTAATTGCCTTAACAGGGTCAAGAGGTTCCAGAATCCATTTTATAAGTGCATTATGATGATATTAGCATCATTCTGTGTGCCCAGGTCCTCCACTTATTCAATCCACCAGTCAGGAGCAGTGGATATTTACTGCTGCAGACATTTAGGAGCTTTGTGAACAAGATTCACAGGCCTATTTGTGATACAACAGAAAGTAAATTGAGCACAATCAGTCACAGTAGATGACATATAAATCTGTTGGCCAAAACATATATATATATGATGAGCCTTTTTAATGAGTATTATATAATGGACTTGGTGACTTGCACATTTAAGCAACTTGTCATGTGGATACAACACATGCATAAGAGTTTATTATTTGCATCTTTGGCTGGACAGCAAACTGTCCAAAATAAAAAAGTCAATGAAGGTCATTTCAAGCTTTGTTTGGCATTCATAAACTTTTTAGAACACTATACTGCTCTATGTTACGATAATCTATTCAACACATCAGTGTAAACTGGGTAAAACTGCACATGATTTTGATTTAACAAGGAAAATACTGTATGGAATAATGGAAAGACTCTAGATTGGTAATAACTTGTCTTCTCATTACACAAGTCTTCTTTTATATTGGAGAGTGAGAAGGTGCACTGGCAGTAAATCAACAAATGGGTCAGGTGGAAAATCCAGTCTACTCTGAAGACCATTAGAACTTAGCTCAGGAATTCCCTGTGGAATTGAATGGTTGCTCTAAATCAGAGATGGCAGGATAGGGATTTCAGGTGATCCCTGTCCCAGAATAAGATGATAATTACACTCATCCCATGTACCTCTCCCCTACACATTTATACAGACTTACTGAGCACTACACTCTCCTTCTTGCCTTACCCCAATGGATAATTGTGTCAATGCTTTGACTGAAACTGAAGAGCCAGTAGCCTGTTTCTAAGTAACACAATGTGAGTTGGGAGCAAAATTCACTGATTAGCTCCATCCTGATGTCACACATACCAGCTTGCCCAATGCCTTGACAGGGAAAGTTAGTGTGCACGATATCTGGGGTAGGGATAGTCAGTGCTGCACTGCTCTCTGCTCACATGTACATTACCTTTAAATGGTACTGACCATGTTGTGCGATGTGACTACATTATTGTAATTTTTATCACTGAGCGCCAGCTGCACAGAAGTTCTGGGCTGGCTTATTCTTCAGTGTGCTGGACCGCTTTTCTGCTGGGCATGTTGAAGGACTGCTTCAGTTGCAGTTGTTGATTGGCCAGAGCTGACATTAATGCTACATTTTGAGTATAGAAAGGCTGCAGTTGATAGGAAACCTGTCCAGTCAGTCAAATGCCAGATGTTTATATAAATCATTTGGTACTTTCTCACTGTGATCGCTGCATGTTCAGCATCTATCATAAATTCTTGTTTTCTATTTGCATTGTGCATCTGTGCATACATTGAGGCCCATTTTGCATGAACACATTTATTGGTATAGCAGGGTGGATAAGCAATGCACCTCCATTGATCAATGATCTATGAAAACTGATCCATAGCTACCCTTTCACACAACCATGTCCTCGTGTTTTAACTTCAGACAATCACTTTAAATCATGCTTCTTCAACCTTAGCCCTCCAGATGTTTTGAGACTACAATTCCCAGCATCCCTGACCACTGGTCCTGCTAGCTAGGGATCATGGGAGTTGTAGGCTAAAAAACATCTGGAGGGAGCCTGCTTTAAATATCTGGAGGAAGCCTGCTTTAAATAATGGTGATGACAACTGGCCTTGAGCTGCATAAGTTCTCTAGACTAATATTACTTCATTATCCATATCAAGCCTCATCTTCCCCCTTTACAATAAATTAGTGTTAATAGATGGGAAAGATATAATCCAAAGATAATGGAATTAATATGGTTAAGCCTCAAAAGATGAGAGTTTCATGTCAGGCTACGACAGTGTCAGAGGATGTGGGACAGCTTAATAATATTTGATATCCAGAGGCTCCTAAGGAATGAGAAACTATGTTATGATCTTTGTGATGTCAGATTTCCTGTCTAATTTGCATGCTTCTGTGTCTTGTCAGTCAGTTGAATGTAAAACTGAAAACTTCAAGAATTGTTTACATGTTAAGAAGTCATTGTTAGCTAGTAGCAAGGTTTCTGAATATAGTTAAACCTAATTAAGACAATTCGAAAATGCCTACTGGGAGCTATAAGCGCCACTGTTATAATCTTACAACAACAATTATTTAGGAGGTCAAAACTTATGACACAAAGCAGGCTGCTGAAGTAAATTGGCAGAGAATTGAGGCAAATGGTGACTGGAAGGAAGACTCAAAAACTTAGCTAGTCCAAGATTGTGTTCCCAGTGGCCAAGCAGATGCCCATGGGAAGCCAACAGGAAGAATCTGGGCATCACAGCACTATTCCCTCTTGTGTTTCTCTGCAACTGGTATTTAGGGGCATGCTGTCTCTGACAATGGAAATAATATATGGATAACATCATGACTAGATGTTATGGGTTGCCTTAATTATCCTCCTGTCAGTTGCTGGATTCAGACGTGGGTCAGCAATAAATCAAAAGATCACCCGAGACCAGTGAAGTTAACTCTTTATTCAAGGAAACAACCACAGTTTAGGCCTAGTGGTCTCAGCAAATCTTTCTAGGAGGTCTTGCCCAGATAAAGCAGTTGTGAGGACTAAAGGCCTCCACCTTCCCAGTGCCCACCAGGGCTCCTCCTCCCCAGGACCTTTCCCATGCAGCCTCAGGCTGCATTTGCACACAACCACCTTGTGTTCTGCCTGTTTACATTCTTCTGCTAGTTCTAGGAGATGGGGGGGGGGAGCTGGTCACAGTTGGAGGGGGAGACTCCCTGGTTTTTTCAGCAGCTTGTCTTTCTGTCTCCTGGCCCTACTCCTTTTTAGCTCTCGCTTCTGTCTTGGAGTCTAAACTGTTCTCTCTGTCTCAGTCTCTTCCTGTTCACTAAATCCTGTTACCTCTTCTGCTTCTGACACCTCCTCCCAGGCTGCTCCTCTGGTCACTCATCCCACCCCCGTCATCCCACCCCCAATCTCCTGGCTACAAGCCTTCTTCCCCTGGGGGTTCCCCAGCTGATGTCTCCTACCACTCCTCTGTATCCAGCCAGTCTAAGACACCTCCATGAATTTGTTATTCCCCTTTTAAAGACATCAGAGCAGGTGGCCAACACTACATCTTGTCCAAAATGTCATAGTTTCATGATGTCTGGTGTGAAGTACTTTCTTTTACCTCTTCTGAATCTCAAGCAACTTAAAGAATAATCTCTAGTCCATTGACTGGATAGTTGGAACTGATGAGAAAAAGTAGTGAGTGAAAAAAATCTTCATGGAATTGTGGATTTGAAAATTATGCTGCAAATCATCTAGTGCAAAAGCCCTACCTTAATTCACTATGACATGGATTGAAACAACCACCAGGTGCTTTAGATCTGACTGTGTTGAGCCTGTCCCACACAGCGAGGTGACCATAAATTATCTCATTATGAAGACATATTTTCAGGCAACACCAAATGTTACAACTGAAGGCAGATTGTGATGAATGGACAACAGCATGGCAGATGGGATTCAACATTAATAACTGCAAAGCAGCAAACTTTGGAAGAAAGATAATTTTATCTACAAATATCAGTGAAAACACCAAGGGTTGTTTTCAGCAAAGCTGTACTCAGAGTAGACCCACTGAAATGAATGAACCAAAGTTAAGAATGCTTATTAATATCTTTTTTCTTAAATTTTATATTGATTTTACATATGCATACATACACACATCAAATAATCAGAATATTAAAAAAGAAGGAAATGAAAAAAGAAATGAAAAAAGTCTCAAAAACAAGCATTTTCAAATACAATTCTTCATAGAGAGTGCAAGCCGTGTTTTTGCAACTTCTGGCTTGACTCCTTGATTCCTAACATGGCTTTCAGCTACCTAATGAACGTTACTTGAGCATTCATTTTCCTAAATATCTGTATTCAGTTGGTAAATCTGTGGAGAAACATTCTGGTTGCCAGTGGGATTTTAAGGTACGCTAAACCAAGTGATGGTCTGGGAACCTCCATTTTTTCATATGCTTTATAAAAACATCCCATTCTCTCCTTATTCTCTCCTTTGAATTATTTTTCATTGAGTCTGTAAGTTTAGCCAATTCTCAGTATTCACTTAGTTTTAACAGCCATTCTTCCTTTGTTGGTATTATATTACTTTTCCAGTGTTTCACTATCACGATCCTGGCGGCCGGGATTGCGTATAAAAAGACTCTTCTGTTATCTTTTGGGATGTCCGTTGTGAAAATTGTTAATAAAAATAATTCAGTTTTTTTTTTAAGAATGTGTATCTAATCATTTTTTAGATTTCTTCATAAATCATGTCCCAGAATTTATAGATATACATATGTAATAATAATAAAAAAGAATGTTCATTAACATCAATGGGTCTTCTCTGAGTAGGTGTAGAAGTGACTCCAACTCATTGCTCTCTGAAGCTAAAAGAAAAAAAGCCCTGTTCAGATGACTAAAGTGATGGGTATAGGACTGGAATTGCCCTTCATGTCTGTACCCCCACCCTTCTGGTTATTTTGCACAGAGCTGGGGATTGAAATGAAGAATCACAACCCTCCTCTCCCCCCATGTGTTGGTTATCCCCAGATTAGCCATATGATGAATGGCGGAGAAATTTTGGGTTGCTTAGCGGAAAGTGTGCATCAAAGTGCATACAGTTGCAAAAATAACATGAAAATGCATTATATTCAGGGAAATTGCTTGTAAACATGTGGCCACTAGAAAAGATTACATGCAAAAATGCAGGTATTACGAGTAATGCACACTAAAAATGCTGAAGATTTTTTCGTGAGGATATTTTCTGCAGACTGATCCAGAAAAGTGGTGAATTTAAAGTTGAAAAAAAATGAGAAGCCAAGAGGAACAAAAAATGGACAGATCTGTCTATCCCTCGTTGCTTGCACAGATTAGTCCATCTGCCAATGTTAATGAATTAAAAGGAGAAGTGTCAGAAATAAGGCCAGTACTGCAGTACAATATTGTTATCTGAGTCTGTGGTGTGATGGCATTTAGAATAATGTGTGTAATTCAGGCTGCTGTTCTTTAAAAAGAAATGGCAGGCTGATGGAAAAGATGCAGAACAAGGTGACTAATATAGTTAAGTGAAGTGGATCAATTTTCATATGAATAAATACTTAAATAGTTATGGCTATGTAGTCTGAGGGAGATTTTATGGAGCGTTACAAGATTATAAATAGAGAGAATAAATTAAAAATATTTTTTCAGTCTCTCAACCTTCAAGAAATTGTGAACTTCCTGTTTCCCCCCGTGAGAGCACGGCAGCCATTTTGGGTGCCCTATTATTGTGATTTCAGGGTGAGATCTTGTCCCCCCATGTGTTTTTTTCGGGTCTGTGGTGATGTTGCGCACAGCCCCAAAACACACATTTTTTGGAGCTGTGCCCAGAAAAAAATCTTTTTTCTGTGTCCACAATCTTTCATTTTGGGGCGCTGTGTCTGAAAAAACCCCACTTTTCCCTGGTCTGCAGTTTCACACAGGTCACATGACTTGTGCAGGATTATGAACCTGGAAAATAGTGTCCTGGATTGGGGCCGTGTCACATTGACCTTTTGGTATAAAAAGGTCATTAGAGATTAAGGCCTTTTGTGCATTACACATCGAAAGCAGCATCACACCACTTTAAATTATCATGGCTTCCCCCAGAATCTTAGGAACTCTTGTTTGTAAAGGGTGCCAAGTGTTTTTAGGAGACATTTTATTTGTCTCACAGAGGAATTACCAGAGTTCGCTAGGAAGAGGAACTGACTGTTAAATCACTTGGGGAATAGTACCTCTGTGTGGGGGATAGGAAGCTTAACAAACGACAGTACCCAGGATTCTTTGAGAGAAGCCATGACTGCTTTGCTTTCAATGTATAGTGCTGATAGGGCCTAAGAATCCAAATTGGGAAGCACTTGAGTCCTATTTGGGTGCTTAAATGCCCCTTGCAATTGGAATCAAGTGTGGACAAAGATAGTAGTAGATCTGCCCACCCCACATTACCATTTTCGCTGCCCTCCACAAGTTGCTAGGAATTGTCCACAGCGGAGAGTCTGCTCTACTTGAATAGGCTTCCTGTATGATTTAGAACTGCAAAAGGACAGGCTCCTCAATTCAGAAGTCATCCTTCCAGTTTATGGAGGGTGGCAGTAACAGTGACCAGAGAGTGGACTTAGCATGCCCATTCACACCCCTGCTCATCACCTGAATGATATTGAGAGTGCCTAAAGAGAGCTTTGGATACCCCCCTCCGATATACAGCAGCAATTTGGTTCCTTCTATTCCCATTCAAAGTTATGTGCTGATCTTCTGGAGTTTGCTTTAAGAAAATTCTGCACATAACGTGACTTAGATTTGAAACTTTTCACAGGCTTTCTTTCATCAAATGCCAAAAACGGAACTAGCATGCTGGTTTTCTAAACTGGCATGACATAATGATTCTGAAGTGTGTTACCAAAAGGTTATTAATAAGAACCATAAACGGAGTTGCTGGACAAGTCTACTCATTATTGTGTGTGTAGAAACTATTTTGAGAAGAAACTTTGTAACTGCTTTGTGGAAAACAGTCATGGAAAAGAAGTCATGGAAAACTAGACAAATAGGGATGGGCGGGTTCAGTAGTCATTTCCTTCCTTCTAGCCTGTGAAAACAAAACACATATAAAATGTGTGGTGTTGTTTTTTTAAAAAAGTTGAATACAGAGCTGTCATATTTAAACCGCAGAATCTTAGTGTTAGTCCAGTCTCACTCCCACCCTAAACTGAGGTAATTCACTGCCATAGCACCTCTAATAGATGGTGCCAGAACTGGACACAGCACACCAAAGCAAAATAGAGTGGCATCATGACTTCTAGAGACCTGGGCATTATATGTCTGTTGTGGTAGTCTGGAATTGCATTAGCCTATTTGGATGCTGCACCACACTGCTGACTCACATTTAGTTTTGGTCTACTAAACCCCCAAGATCATTTTGACAAACCTACTGTCATCCTGCATTTGTCCATCTCTCCTGAAATTCATTTTGTTAGTTTTGGCCCAGCTCTCCATCCTGTCAAGATCATCTTGAACTCTGTTCTGTCTATTATCTACTTCATCCAGTCTGGTGCCACCTGCTAATCCCTCTACCCCTTCGCCTTAGCAGTTTTTAATGATATTAAACACCGGACCTGGCACAGAACTCTGCAGCACCTCATATATGGGAGAGTTGCAGTGAAACCCAACAATACTAGTTTAGTATGTTGTTGTTGGTTAGATGTTTAGTCGTGTCCGACTCTTCGCGACCCCATTGACCAGAGCACGCCAGGCACTCCTGTCTTCCACTGCCTCCCACAGTTTGGTCAAACTCATGCTGGTAGCTTTGAGAACACTGTCCAACCATCTCGTCCTCTGCCATCCCCTTCTCCTTGTGCCCTCCATCTTTCCCAACATCAGGGTCTTTTCCAGGGAGTCTTCTCTTCTCATGAGGTGGCCAAAGTATTTGACCCTCAGCTTTACGATCTGTCCTTCCAGTGAGCGCTCAGGGCTGATTTCCTTAAGAATGGAGAGGTTTGATCTTCTTGCAGTTCATGGGACTCTCAAGAGTCTCCTCCAGCCCCATAATTCAAAAGCATCAATTCTTCGACCATCAGCCTTCTTTATGGTCCAGCACTCACTTCCATACATCACTACTGGGAAACCATAGCTTTAACTATACGGACCTTTGTTGGCAAGGTGATGTCTCTGCCTTTTAAGATGCTGTCTAGGTTTGTCATTGCTTTTCTCTTCATATACTAGTTAGTATATGAAGTAGTTATGGGCCACAGAGTTCTGTTGCCATGTCCCCTCTTCTCCTGAGAGGGAGGAAGGCAGGTTTGTGTCATGGACTGGTTGGACACAGGAATAGTAGAGGAATAGTGTGAGGAACCAAAGGAGGAAGGCTCAGAGCCTGTGGAATGGTGGTGGGATGATGGTGAGTGGTCTGAGGGAGAAGACTGGGAAGAGGAGGTGTCAGAAGCTGAAGGGATAACAAGGCTTAGTGAGCTGGGAGAGTCTGTGGCAGAGAGAAGTCCAGAATCAGAAGCTGAAGCTGGCAATTTGGAAGAGAGAGGTCAAGAGGCAGAGATGAGTCAGGCTAGAGAAAGGTCGTAGGTGTCTCTCCCTCCTGCTATGACAAGCTTCCCCACCATCTCCCAGAACCAAGAGAGGCATGAAGAGAGCAGAGGAGAGACTGGCTACACACAGTCCCAGTCTCCGATTGCTTGGGGAAAGCCCAGGAGAGGAGGAGATATAGACAGCTGTTGGGGAGGGGGGTTCTTTAGTCTTGGCAACTGATTTCATGGAGTAAGGCCCACAGAGAGTGAACTGCGGTGCTCATTAGGCCTGACACTCAGCCAAGTCTGTGGAGATAATGGTTTTGATAATAAAGAGTTAACTCCAAATTTGAACTGTGTGATTTACTGACCGGCACACTCTATGGCAGTTTGTTTTCTGTTAGCTTTCTGATATGCAGCTCCACTTCTATGTGCTCCACCTTTCACTGAAGCTCTGGAGATGCAACAGTGCCTGCTTCCTTTCATATGGATGTTCTGCCTCTAGACCTCCTGCCTCAAGCAAAGAATCATAGAATCCTAGAACTGAATCATAAAATCATGAGGGTTGATCTAGTTTGCCCACAACTTCCCCTCCAACTCTGTGATTTTAAAACAGGAAAATAATAGTTGCCACATTCAGGATTCATCTGCAAAAACATGCTGTTGTTGTTAAACCCCCACATTAAAGCCTCTGCCTGCAGATTGTCATATACGGAACGTGCAGATACATGGATTTTATGACCAGCTTCATGATTAATGACTAGAATCAATGGACAGATGGTCTAAACAGTCTACTGACAGTGAAAATCAATCACTTTATACTACAAAACACAAATATTTCTTTCTCAGTTTCATTCAGCATATTGTTCTAAGCTGTCCCTTTCTTATTCTTTGGTGGAGGAAATAAATCTTTATAAGTTATTTTCCTTTATAAGTTACTTCCCATTCTATGCCAGTTGAACTACTTGGTTTGAAGAGGACCTGTGGAGAAAGATCCCCTGCTGTTAAGGGGGCTTCTCACCTTTGAAAGGGGGTAGAAGGTCATCAATGGTCAAATGGATGTATTGGAGATTTTGTCAGGAGTCCATCGCATGCTGTGGCTTTCTTCTTTGGGAACGAAGATCTGTGTGGAAATGGAAAATGCAATGACTTTAGTAATGGATATTGTTGCTTCCTGATTCTCTCTCCTCTTAATTATTAGACACAGATCTATTTCATTAGCCAATGATTTGACATCTAAAATTAAGTCAACTGTCTATTTTATTTTAATGTTGAGTTGCTACAATAGATTGGGTCCAGCATAGTTCTGAATCAACATCAAATAACAAAATGCAGCATTGTGAAGAAGAAGAGGAAGAAGAAGAAGAAGAAGAAGAAGAAGAAGAAGAAGAAGAAGAAGAAGAAGTTGTTATTATTTATACCCCATCCACCTGGGAGGCTTCCAACAAAATATTAAAAATACAATGAAACATCAAACATTAAAAACTTCCCTAAACAATGACAGGTAAACACATATTGCAATATCACAACGAAGCAATACAATTCACAATAGCAGCACACAATTTTGCATGTGTACTAAGAATCATAGAGTTTGAGGAGATCTCAAAGGCCATCAAAGGCCAACCTGTGGATGATGCAGAAAATCTCCTATGTGGGCATTCAGCCTCCATGTAAAAACTCGACTCCACCGTCATCTGAGGCAGTCTGTTCCACTGCTGAAAAGCTCATAATGTCAGGAAGTTCTTTCTGATGTGTAACGGAAACCCCATTCCTGCAATTAGAAACCATGGGCTCAGGTCCCACCCCTGGGAGCAAAAGAACAAATATGCTCCACCATCTATGTGACAGCCCTCCAGATATTTGAGGATAGCTCTTGTATTGCCTTTTCATTGTTTCCACTCCAGGCTAAACATATCCAACAATGACAATTACACTTAGAACTGGAACTAGAACATTATATGCAGCACAGCAAATAACATAATAACTCCACCAGTAGCAGATGATGGAGTTGGGGGGGCACTTAGCTGGGAGGAGTAAGGTGGCAGGGATATTGGCGTTGTGCAGACACACTGACAGGAATGCCATATTGGCTCCACCAATGCCTTTGCGCAGCATGGACCTTCCTACTGCCTTGCTTTCCTTCCTATAAGCAGCAGTGATGCTGTCGGATAAGCATTGCCACCCGACTCTACTGTCTGCTACTGAACTCCATGGTATTCTGGTGTCCAGCATGGCTCCCATTATCCCTCAAAAGCTTGGGTAAATAAAAGCACCTTTAGCTGGTGTCAAAAGGTTACCAATGATTGAGATGATCCAACTGTCGAAGAGAGGGAGTTCCACAGTTGTCATGGCAGGGTAGGAAGCACATCCAAAGAAATCCAGGATCCTTTTGTTTCTTTATGAAACAAAAAGTGAGTATTTTTTTCTCCCTAGTAAGATGACAGACTAGGCACTTAGCAAACGTGGTACAGCAATATGCCATGGAACTCATGCATATTGCATGAGGCATTAACTTTATGTAAATTTACCTAAAGTATCGTGTTCTTTTGGGAGGTTTTACATACATTTCTGTCTTTTTTTAAAAAAAAAACAAACCCTCCACTTTTAAAATAATCGTTTTAAATGTCTTTAATATAATTCCAAATAATGATGATTGGTAAAATCTAAATTCATTTTACATTAGGAATCTTAATTTAAAATGCAAGCTACAACACCTGCATTCAGAAGTATTTTCTAATCAAATGCTAGTAATAACCAGGCAATAGGAAACTTTTTTTTAAGAAGATGATTAAATCCTTTTTATAATTCCACACACTAGATAGATACAGCATATGAAAACAGCAAAGCTATGCAGGGCATGGAATGGAAGCTTCTTTTTGTCCTATTTAATTCTGCTGATTACATTCATTGTCATCAAACAACCATAAATCATTTCCTAGTATTCAAACAATTGTCACAAAGAGGTCCCTGTCAACTCAGTGAATTTGTTTTGCATGATATAAAAGAAAACAGGAAAACTTGGCCAGAATGAATGTGCTGTATGAAGGCTTGTTGTGAAGTTTGATTATGTACTTCCCATTAAAGTAACAATAAAAACCCCATATCAGATGTTTTAAAACTGCATTTGTGGATGGGGATCTGCCATCATGTGTGCTGACAGCCTCAAATACCCCTGCCTTTCCTACAGGGAAGGTTTCGGGGGGGGGGGGGATTGCAAGCCTTTTTGGCCAAACATGGTTTCAATTCTCACAACTGGGCACCCTGATCACAGGGAGAATTGTAACCACGTCCTCTTTAGTGATACAATGTAATAATGCCTGAACAGGGCTAAAGTCTAAAACAGAAGTCCTAACCATGAGAGTCCCATGGACTGCAGGAAGATCAAACCTATCCATTCTTAAGGAAATCAGCCCTGAGTGCTCACTGGAAGGACAGATTGTGAAGCTGAGGGTCCAATACTTTGGCCACCTCACGAGAAGAGAAGATTCCCTGGAAAAGACCCTGATGCTGGGAAAGATGGAGGACACAAGGACACAAGGAGAAGGGGATGACAGAGGACGAGATGGTTGGACAGTGTTCTCGAAGCTACCAGCATGAGTTTGACCAAACTGCGGGAGGCAGTGGAAGACAGCAGTGCCTGGCGTGCTCTGGTCCATGGGGTCACGAAGAGTCAGACACGACTAAACAACAACAACAACAAACCATGTTTACTTCTACAGAATTCAATGAGGCTTACTCCCATGAAAGTGGAGTTAGAATTGCTGCTGAGTACACTATTACATGAGTGTAATACTTTGATCTGCCCTCTGAGGGCTGACCAGGCATGACATGGGAGATCCCTCAGAAGGAAATAATACAAAAATTTGCATAACCTGGTAAAATTTTGAAAGAGTTTGCAGTGCTCCAGGGGATGAGGATTGTGACCTGATTTGGGAGTGGGACAAGGAAAGCCTGCTGTTTTTAGAAAATAATCCTTTCATCTACCTAAAAGTACACTTGCAAAATTTGCACTTATATTTTACAACCAAATGATTGCTTTTAGAAGTGAGCAGTTTAGTCACTGTATAACAGGCAGGACATTTTGACTCGTTTAAGGCCACCAAGACTTTGACTAAACATACCTTTAGTCAAAGTCTCCCCAGCTCCACTTCACAGGGATTTACACTGAAGAAGCCAGGCATGTGTGGTAGTACTATAACTAATAAAATATGTCTAAGTGGCAGATTGAATGGTATAGAAACGGGGAAATCTTCACATATCACATTTGTTCAATTTGACAATGATCTCTTGTGTTTTCTCCATGTCCCTCTTACAGGTTTCCACTGTGGATTCTGAGGTACATTTTACTGCTGGATTTCCTGTTTAAATTTAAATACCACATTGCAAGTCAGTATTGGAGAAGTATTGTCATTTTAATACCATAGAAGAGCACACATGCAACGGATGAAAATAAGCTTCTTCTTTCTCAAATCTGTTTCACACCCTTTTCAAAGATAATCAGAAACAGAAGATTTTGAATAGTTTCCTTGTAATACATTTGGTATCTTGTTAGCTGTTTGTTCTGGGAATGTAGAAAGATTGCTATTCAAACTATCTTAATTGGAATACAGTCCATTCAAGTTTGCGTAGCAATATTTCATTTGTTTTTGGAACCACATTACTATCCTCTAACTACTCAGATACACCACCTTTTCTGAGTTAAAGTTCCCTTTTTACCTCCCCCCATTCACTTGTAAAATGCTCCTGACATTAGAATCAGAAACTGTGTCTGTAGGTAGCAACTGCTCTTCAGTCATTCCAGGAGATCAAGACCACTTCTTCTGGGCACCATTATCCAATAATTAAACTTCCTGAGGTTGGTGTCTAGCCTGGACTTATTGAAAGGGCACTAAATACTTGCTGCCTCAGGTCGGTCTTCAATCCATGATGTATTAGCTAACAGTTTGCCACAGGTCTCAGCTTGCTTTTTCCTCAGCTGCTCTTAGTATTTCTCCATTATTTTCAGTAGCTGCCTACATGTGTGGATTCTTGTCCTGCACTATGAACTGCTTATATGGATATTTTCTCCTTTGGTCATTGCATAAACCAGGAGTCACCAATCTTTTCAGGCCCACGGGCATATTTGAAAACCCGAGAAACTGTTGTCGGCACTACCCACAAGCTACTGTATTACCAAGCATGTGGCTACTATAGAATGCTTCTTTTAAATATAATTTCAGCAGGTGTTGGGGTTGAGGTTGGGGTTATGGAGAGAGGTGGGGGAAGGACCCTGCCGGTACCACAGAAGGTCTCTGTTGGTATGTGTGTGCATTCTCAAACTTCTGATAAATCATGACAGGGTGAATACCTAGATGCCAGTTATGAGTTCAAACTTGGCTGTACTCCATGGTTGACAAGATCTTTAAGTTTGAAAGGGCAATTAGGAAAAGAACCATATCCTTCATGATGGTCCATCACCACCAATAAGCAGGGGATCAGGGCACCACCCCTAGCCAAACCTTGCCACTGTTGCCCTCTGAACCTTGTGTTTGGACTTAGGCTTTTCATGTTGGCCTGAACTGTGATGTCCCCACTCTGTGTTGCCTGGACAATGAAGAGAGAGTGCTGTCTCTTTCAGTAATCCAGTTTAGTAATCCAGTGGACACTGAATTACAGGCTTAACTTTCTTAATTCAGTGCTGTGAAGCATCCTGGTGAAACCCCCAGATATTGCTGGAGTTCATTTCTTACAGTCTCTAACCATTGGCCATGCTGGCTGGGACAAATGGGAATTGGAGTCCAGCAACTTCTGGAGGGCCACTGGGTTTTCCTCCACCAATCTACAGTACACTCAGAAACCTATTATCGTTACATTAGGCATTTAGTATTTTCCCTGCCGGTAGTTCTGCAGGACAGGAAGGAAGCAACAAAAATCAATCTTTCACACTGCCTTTTCTTAACTTCCAAGAAATCTGCTTAACTCTACCTTTGTCAATATATGTTCAGTAGAGCTTCAAATTGCAATTGGTCAGCAACAGATAAAAGACTGATCTATAGGAAAACTGGTGAGCAGATATAATTTACTGGGATATAATTCAGCAGCCAACTTCAATGAGGAAAAGACTGAGCTCTTAGGTTGTTAATGGACCTCCATAACTTTCACCCCCATTTTTTACTGGGTCTGAAGACAATAGTTCTTGTGAAAAGGGAGTTTGATTAGTACCAATTAGGAAAAAGGGAGAAGGGCTTCAAGAATAAAGAACAGTACATTATTTGTTGAAAATGAAACAGATCGTTTGACCAATACAGTCTTTCAAATATTGTAGTCTATGAACTAAAATACATGAAATTATTGTTTTCATTATTTTCTTGCACTGAAACCATAACATATTTAGTAGATCAATTTGCTTTTAAATGTTTCCTTTCAGGATTATTGCTTATTTTAAATGCAAAAACTAATAAGATTTTCTCTTGAAAAGGACATGATTGAGTATTTAGCAAAAATCTTCCTGATGACTTAGCTCTTTTGAATTTTCTCTCTCTCTTCCCATACTGGCCAGCTTTAGCAGAATCTAATTAGAACTGCTTGCTATTAATTCAAATTAAGCTTAGTCTTGATTTCATTCTCCTCCAGAAAATTTCCTTGTCTGGATTTTTTATTCCCCCCCCCCCCTAAAAATTCAATAATTATTGGTTCCATGAATAAACCTGTGATAATCAAGTTCTGATTAATAATTGCAATAGAATATGAGACATTCATTTATTGGAGCACATTGCCCTTTTGAACGCACCAATGTCTAATTAAGTTCTGCTTCAAATGTTGTTCTTTTAAATAATTTAGTCAGTAGTTTGCAGAGTTAGTGGGATTTATTCATAAGATCTAAGCTTTGTGACCACTATTGCTAAAATATGTGGGATACTTGGGTTTGGGACTGTTCATGTCCATGTGGAATTGTATCTAAATGCAAACCAATTCATTGTCTATTACTGAAAAGCAATTAAATGGAAGATAAACACGTTGATTCCCAAAACAAACAAACACAATACCCCATTCTGTTTGAAATCCTTTCCCCCCCACCAATGCTCAGAATATCAGGACAGGATAATGTTAGTTTTTCCTCCCTGGTTCTGCAGTTTTCAAGGAAAAAAGAGAGGAAGACATTTGCTTAATAAGTTCTTTCCTAAATTTTGAAGCCCGTTAGCACACCAATGTTTCACCAATGTTTCAAGTGGGCCTTGAGCCTGTAAGTACTGGGTGGGCAGTTAAACTGCGAGCCAGTTCTAAGGTCTGTAACATCTGCCATGGAAGTATTAGCTAGGTTTGCAGCAATGAAGCCTCTTAACAGTGATAGGTCACAGAAGAAAATATATTTCTGTCTGAACTCTATAGATAGAGGCTTCTAGGTCAGGCCTGCTCACTGGTCTGAGTCTTTTGCTGCTGTTTCCTGTAAAATGCTGTCACCTTCTAATTTATCCCCACTCTCATTTTGTTTTTCCTCTTGTCTTGCTTGATAGATCTTATTCTGACTGCTGTTCTGTTGAAGACTAGTAGCCACAAGATGTAAATATCATTTAAGATGATGTGGACCTCACAAGCAAATCATTAATATAGTGTGTGTGTGTGTGTGTGTGTGTGTGTGTACAGACAGCCATTAAATGTCCCAAATAAGTACAACATCACAACACCAGAGCTTTACACAGAGTAGACCCACTGAAATAAGTTGAGCTTAGTCATTTTCATTAATTTTAATGGGTCTACTCAGAGTAAAACTTAGTAGAATGCTCCCCAAGAACTTGAAATAGCCATTTTATCAAATAAAAAACTAGGGATATTTGTATAGCAACTTCGAAACCTTTTGATTTGAAAGTTGACAAAAATATCTGGATCTATGAAGAAACCAGCATATGCACAGCTGGGCAGCTGGCTATCTGACTTGTAGCCAACATTTGATTCTTACAGTTGGTATCTGTTAGTAAATGGGAGTGGGGGAGCCTGTAAGCCCTTATGACTGTATCCAGTGGGAATCAAATGATCTGCATGACAGGATTTGAGCCCCAAATAAAATTAATCGCCACAAAGGTACATTGTACTACAGCTTGGCAATGCCAAGTCCAGTGAAGAACACAGAGGCACTTCAACCTAGCAGCTCATCTGATGGTGGAAACATTGCTGTGCATGTATTGTATTACTTGATATTGCAATGGTGGTTGTGGTAGGTTTACATGATTAAAAACAAAACAAAATCCAGAGCGCTTTGTTAAGAGCTGAGGGTGATGCTTGCAGCCATCAAATCAGCCACCGTTGATTTAGCCAAATCATTTTGAAAAGACGGCTTTAAACTTATGTCATAGCATTCTTCTACTAGTCATTAAATCATTATTCATGTGCGTAGCATATTTTAAAAGTTACTATAGCAGCGAACCCCTAAGTCTTCCCCACAGACCACTAAAGTATCAGACGAGAAATTCCATGCGACAATCTTAATAGGCATAATATCCCACAATTCTTACATTACAGTCAAATGTTTAGAGATATCCATCTTGATGTGGCCAAGGAGCTGTGGAAAACAATAGTACCACTAATATACAATGCTTGATGTGCTATTCATACATCAGAAAATCCACTTTAACTCGAACCACCTTGATTTATTTTCCTTGAATTATTTGAAAAAATCTTTAAGGGAAACAATGATTGGATTTATTGATTGGACATGCAAATGTGAAAGGACTCTTGCTTTTACAAAATAGCATCTTGCTAATCAAGGAATTATGGGGTGAAACACCATGAAATACATATGTGTGTGTGTGTGTGTGTGTGTGTGTGTGTGTGTATACACACATGCTAAAGCTGGATATGAAAACTTATTTATTTAAAAGCCAGACAGGAAGATTCAAGGGTAATTGCTATAACCGACTACCATGCTATTCAGAAACAAGATAAAACTAGCTATCTAAAAGAGATACTTAGTGCAGACTTTTCAGCCATTGTGGAAGTCAGACCTTTGGCTGACCCTGTGCATCAACTCATACTCTAATCACTGAGAAGAGCACTACCCTAATGCAGAAGTGCTAGATAAATGTCAACTATTTATAATCTCCAATCAAACTTACAGGCTTGGGATCAATAACCTAAAAGACTGGACAGAAAGATGGCAAGCATATTATTCATGTCATGCAACCCTAAGCATGTTACTTGGGAGTAAGCTCAACTGTTTGTAATGGGAGCACTAACATAGGACAGAGTGAAGGCTTGCCAGAGTTCTACAGATTGTGGTCCCATCTGCACTATAGCTTTAAAGCAGTACCATACTACTTTAAACAGTTGGGAATTAAGGGTGCTGAGAGTTGTTAGGAGACCCCTATTTCCCACAGGAAGCTCCAATTCCCAGCATTCCCTTGGAAGAGGGATTTCTAAAGTAAATCAATTCGTCCACTGTTTGTGTCAGCATCGCCCTTGAGCCAGTGTCACCAACTGGACTCATGCACTTCAACCCCGACTAGGCTAGGCGAGCTGGGTAGCGCTTCCAGAGACCACCAGGTCAAAGTGCTGTGGACTCACAGCTTAAAGTTGTGAGCACCGGATTCACTTCCACAATACAGTCGTCGCACAGCAGAGTATGGCAGAGTCTGGCAGTGTATACACGACTCGGAGAGCAGCTCTGTAGAATATCTTCTTTTATTCTATAACTACAACTATAATACAAAACTATATACAGAGCTAAATAGGTCTAAGCATAAATGAATGCTGCACTGAGTGTCTGCAGCTGCTCTTAGCAGCAACCTTATCTCTACACACGATCTCTAACCCTCAGTCTCTCTCTCTCTCCGACACACTGACTGACTGACTGACTTGGTGCTGGAGCTGAATAAGTAGAAAGCAGAACACTGCTCCTCCTCTCTGAAGAATCAGCAGACTCATCAGGAGATTCTTGGATATGGGAGGGGTGAAATCTCCTCAGTTTGGTTAGATTGATTAAGGAGCCTGTGGACTGGTAGAAACACTCATCTAGTGACAGATCAGCTGTTTCTACTGCCCTTTCTTCCTTTTTCCAAATTCCAGAGGCAACAGCAAGAGTCTTATCCCAACCCTATAGACTAGGCTCTTATTTGCAACAATGGCCAGGCATTTTCATAAGCCTTACATAAAATAAGTTGCCTTCTTTTCTCTGTCTTCTTTTTAAATCAGAGATTTTCAGTATCATTTATAACGACAACTGTTAAATAATTGCTAAAATTAAAAATGGATTCAGATTAGCAGAGGCCTCATTTTTATCAAAGGAGATTCTGGATCTCCTAGTATAGCATAATGTTGATGTAAAAGAAATATAAATGATGTACATTAATCATGCAAATAGCTCTGAGCTTCATTAAATAAACATTGTGGCTAGAGATGCAAGTAATATTTTAATGTAGCTCCTGCCTTTTTCCCCTCAGAAGTCACTACAATTTTCCTTGTTGTTTTTCACCCTCCTGTCTCTTATTCTTCAGTTGCTAAATATCCAAAAGGACTTCAGCGCAGCACTTTTCTTGACGCAACTGTGATTAATCATTATGTGCAAAGCCTATTGCAAAAGGGTCTTGCACTCCAGAGATAAAAACATGAAGAACGCCTTCTCCAGAACCTCTTTATGTCCTACTTAACCTCTTCCAAGAGGTTCCCTGAAAGTCAAACAATGGCCCCCCTCCAGCCCTTACAGGAAGTTAATTCATCATCGTTTTGATCATTATTAAAAGCCTGCTGCTCATCTACCTTGTCCATTTTCCCCTGCGTTTTAGATTTCATCACTCTCTAAATTCTTGGAATTATATCAGTGTTATATATAAATGTTTAACCTACCCCAGGGAAGGAGATCTCTCCAAGTATTCAGGGAATCTATTGCCATTGACTACCTGGAAATATAGTCCTTGCCCAATGAGTAGGTAGGGCTGGTCCCTAGATATTTTGCTGCCTTTTCTCTTCCTCACAAGCCCCAAGTCAAGATACCTGGCTTAAAAAAACAAAAAGCAAGCACTGAGAGCACACTGGAGCTGCAGTGAACAGCAGTGTGAACACACCCTTAGTTACAGCTAATGGTTAGGATGGAGACAGTTAAATGAAATACAGATAACATGCTAAGCCAAATTATGGTTTAGCTCACTGTGGTGCAGCAGCCAAAAGACAGGGGAAGAGCAAAGCAGCTGTGATCTCTCTCAGAGCCCACATGCTCACATGTTTATGCTAAACTATGGTTTGGATTAGCTTGATGGGCATGCCAGGTCACTGTCAAGACCACCAGAGGTTCAGACAAGGTATGGCATAATATACTATTAAATCATACCCATCAGCAGTTCATTCCAAAACATCTCACATCTACATGGACTTAAAAGCTGGTGTTCAAAAGCAAGTTAAATTCTTTTCTTTCTTTTTTTAGCAGTGATGGGCAGGGCTTTTTTCAGGGGGAACTCACCAGAACTCAGTTCTGGTACCTCTCAGGTGAGGCCTAGCACCTCTCAAGTGGGCGTCTTTGCCGTTCTAAGAGAAAGAGGGAGGCATTCATAGTGAATTCCTGCACCTCTTTTTATAGAAAAATAGCATGAGGGGAACCTTCCACATATTGCTGGAATCCACCTTCCATCATTCTGTAACCTCTGAGGTCTGCTGCCTAAGGATTATAGGAGTTGTACTACAACAACTTTTCAAGAGCCACAGGTTTGCCATCCCTATTTTATAGCAAAAAGGAATATAATGAAAGTTGGCAAACTGCTTATCAGCAGGAAAAACGACAACTGTTCACACACGCTTGGTTGTTATTGTACTCCCTGTTGCTCAGCATTCATGGGGATAAATTCATGGGGATAAACCATCTTCTAATCAGGGAAGTCGCATGTTTCTGATAATGTACTGTAATCTGCACTTCAGAAAACTTGATTTGAAACACAGTGTTGCAATTTTGCAAAAAAATTATTCGGCAATGCAGGAAATAATCACTTTAGCATAACCAGCAGATGTTTCTCCTCTCAGTTGCACTGTACAACAGAAGATGCAATAAAATAAAATAAAACTGAGGAACAAATGAATTTTCCTTTTGGTCATACTCTTAATCATAATCAATAAAATATTGGAACAATAGTAATAGAGCTCTTCCCCTTGGAGATTTGAGCTGTTAATATCAATACAACAGTCCTGTGAGTTTATCCCAGAATATGTTCCTGGAAACATTTATAAAAAAAATAGAGCTTCAATCAAGACAGTAATGGTATAAACAGGGCAAAGGAAATAGCAGCATTGCAACAGATGCTATTGATTAGATGCCTTAGGGAATATTCCACTTATTTATTTTAGGTCTAGTCAATGTAAATCAAAAGGCTGTGATGTTGTCATTGAATGCATATCACGAGCAAAGTAATCCACTGTGACAGAGCTTACACTTTACTGACACTGCAGATCATGGCTTGGACATGGAGAAGTCATCTGTAGCAAACTCGGGCATTATAAACAGGGGGAGGACAACCCGATTTCAACCTCTGATTCATTGTGAACTATGATACCATTTATGCTGAAAACATAAGCCGATAGGGTTGCCTTGGCTTTTTGACTAACACATTTGAACTTGGTCCTCAATCATATTTTTGTGTGTGTTGGGAACTTAGCACCTCATGTTATATCTGTACAGTAAATCTGCCAGTGTGGTGGTAAATCCTAGAAACAGCAATGGACACCTAGAAAATACAAGGAACAGGTTTAAATATGGTTGGCTATCTTTTCAGAAACTGTTGACAACCTGTGACATAAAAGTAAATAAAAGCTAGAGAATGATCAAGAATGGGAAGCAGATTCGGGAGGCTAATGAATGGGCCCATCTGCAAGTGAGCTTTTAATGTTTCCATTCTATAAAGGTAAAGGGACCCTTGACCATTAGGTCCAGTCGCGGACGACTCTGGGGTTGTGGCGCTCATCTCACTTTACTGGCCAAGGGAACTGGCGTACAGCTCATGGGTCATGTGGCCAGCATGACTAAGCTGCTTCTGGTGAACCAGAGCAGCATACGGAAACACCGTTTACCTTCCCACTGGAGTGGTACCTATTTATCTATTTGCACTGGCGTGCTTTCGAACTGCTAGGTTGGCAGGAGCAGGGACCGAACAACAGGAGCTCACCCCATCGAATCGTGGGGATTCGAACCACCGACCTTCTGATCAGCAAGCCCTAGGCTCTGTGGTTTAGACCACAGCACCACCCGCGTTTCCATTCTATACTATAGTGCTAAACCCCAAATTATCCACAGAATGGGGAATCCAGAGAATGATATCACCCCCTGAGTGGGAAAGGCTAGAGCTCAGTGGTAGTACACATACATGTGGAAGCCCCCAGGATCAATAGCAGAAGTGCTGGGGAAGACCCCTGTCCAGTAATGCTGCTGTCAATCACTGTAAACAATACCAAACTAGAAAGGGCCCAAATATGGGGCAATTTTATTGTTTGCAACCATTGAATTGTCTGCAACTCAGTCTGTACTATCTACCAGTTGTTAAGTGGTGCAGGTGCTCTTGAAGACATGAAACACTCTCTCTCTCTCTCTCTCTCTCTCTCTCTCTCTCTCTCTCTCTCTCTCTCATACACTTCCTAAATGGCATCCTGTTGAGCTGGATCCCAGAGTTGTCCTCATTGTTTGCAGTGGAAGACCATTGCAGTGCAAAACACATGTACAATGTGACATTTAGGAACTGATTGTCCTGAAAGAGTTCCTAAGATTTTCTACCTGCCCAAGAAAACAGCCACTGATATACGGATGAGGCCAAGAGCATTATTATATTGGTAATTGTTCTCCCAGTTAAACAAACTCAATACCTTCTATATCAAATGCAGTAAGGATGTTGAATTCTGTAATTATGGATACATGCATTTCCAAGCCAAAATCTCTTGTGTTGAAACTTCTAGTTCAGCCATAACTAATAATGAAATGTATTACCAGCCAGTAATGTGTCTGCGTACTCTCTGCTTCTGTGATTGGCAGCATTCATATGGACAGGCTGCCAAAGGCAGGAACCAGTCAGTCTTGGTGCATGCTAAGAAGCTACTTACTTTACAGTGAAATCCTGGGTAAATGGGGACAGGATTGCACTCTTAACCCCTTACTTAAATGAGGTTGCAATTCTCATTTAAGTAAGAGGTTACATAAAATGAAGTTGCAAATTTATGATATTTGGGATGTTTGAATCAAAGCTGGAAGCTGCTGTTGGGCTGAAGGTGGTTACTTTAAAGTTGTTAGTAAGTGACATGAAATTCACCTTGTTTGCTGAAACTGATCAAAAGTGAGGGATCCCATTTTTTAAAATGAGTGCTAGGGGTACATTTGTATATTACTGCTGGCACAAAGCAGGAGCGGTCATGCTTCCTTTCCTACGTTATATTTAGCTCAACAAAGAGTTCTTGAACTTGAAAGCCCACACTTTGTTATATTGCAGTAATGTTGTTACACAACTGTTGTCTTTCTTTTGAATTTTTTCCTAATGGACTAGCATGGCTACATGCGTCGTAGAAAGAAGAAGGGGAATACAACATGCAGAACACTGCAGATAATGGATTCCTGATGACTTGAGACAGAGAAAACTCATTGTGAAGCATATATATGAAGGGCAGGGCATGTTAAATGTAAATGTGACCTTTCCTTTGAAAAGCAAAGCAGCCCTTATTATGTTCCCTCCCTTTGAATGGGAGGGGCAGTACTGAATATCCTGCATGTACCTGGACAAAAACAGAATAAAATAACTGTTTAATTTGCAAACTCAAACAAACCAAGGAAGACTTTTGTCAAGAGTTATCTGATGTTGGTTGCAATTCCAAACCAAGCAGGGAGAAGTGTGTGTCTCACTTGTTTTTATTTTTTAAAAATGTAGACCTTTGAACCACATTACTTGCCTGCAGTATTGCCATAATGTTTTCATTTTGCCAGCTCTGAGGTAGATTTTGGGTAGTGATAACAAGACAGAAATGTCAGAATAAATACAATAAAAATCAGATGTTAGTGTGGTCATGAACATATATAGCAGTTCTTACAAACTCTAACTTGGGAGTGGAGCTGTTTTCCCTCTAAGTTAAGTGGAGATGTTTTCTGCCTTGAGGGCTGCATTCTGGGCAGTCCTCTGGGAGGTGCATACAACTGATGTTTGGAGCCAAAGACAAAGGTGGGAAGAGCAATGAATGTGATTATTTTTTTACCTTCATACAATAGGCGAATTTCTGTACACACTTTACATGCACTAAACTGATGCATTAGAATGTGGGTAAAAAGACTTTTGCTTGTTCCTTATAAAAAAAGCAACATCGCTTCAAAACACTGTAGAATGTATTCATATATTCTTCAATCACATAATTTTTCCTCTTCACTGAAAGCTACATTTAATTGACAGTGAGCAATAAATCATGTGGAACATGGAGACCCAGTGTGCCACCACCTGGTGATGGAAATATACATTTTGGCTGAAGGTCAGAATCTGTAGAAAAACATTGTTTCCAGATCTTCAGTTGGTGTGCCTCCATGTATTTAATGAAATTACTCTGATTTATAGCAGTAAGGATCTGGCTCAGCAATGGCATGAAAAGTCATTAGCTTACAAATCAAATTCAGAACATCCCAATGCTTTTAAAAAATGCCCCGTGTTCTTTTGCAACCCGGGGGGGGGGGGGTCCTGAAGATTTTTTGAGCCTGCATACAAAGTAGGGAAACATGCAAGAAGGAAAAACAATGTACAAATGCCTCTGATTCACACATGGATCAGCCACATGGTAGGATGTGGGAAGAACTCCAGCGAGACTGTGCACATTTCTGCATTAAAGATGAACCTATTTTTGAACTGAGTTGCATCTGGACTGGCTCCACAAAACTGAATTATGTTCTTACTGGCTAGGCATTAAACCGTAACCTACAATTTACATGTTCAGTGCCTAGGAGTTCTGTTTCCTTTGGTGAAGCAGTTTATTTTGCTACCACTATCACTCACTTTTAGGAATTATCTTAAGCTGTTAAGCTTTTTGGAGACAGATATGTCCAAGACTGTCCCCTAAGGGATCACATCTGGGGCTTGAATCCCAGATTTGAAATCCTATAAATGACCCTTAAGGCTCTCTGGAATCCATAAAGTATGCAGAGGGAATCTGTGGCCATCCCGAAGTTGTTGGACTGCAACTCCCATCAACCCTGACCATTGACCACATTGGCTGAGACTGATGGGAATTGATGCCTGACATCTTGATGGCCACTGGTTTACCATCTTTGCTATAAATGTAGTGTGTAGATAGGTTAATGATGATTGCAGTTTAAATACACTCAGAGGCATTCCAGTGTTGTGCTACATATCCAGCCTTTATTTTTCTCATGTACGTTTCTTTTGAACTAATAGCTGTAATGGTTTCCAAAAACAACTGTGTTACAGAGTCCAGAGAAACCTATAAAGATTCTCTTGCAGCTGCTGAAGAATTGTTAGTCCTGTAGAGAACAATAGGTAGGGTATTTGGAATGTTGATAGGCTTCTTCCTTCTGTGTTTTTTGTTTGTTTGTTTGTTTTAATTTCTCAGCTGTAAACTATTGATTTTAGAGAACTTTAAAAATGGAAATATATCAGAGCAAGCATTAAAATCAGATTTAACTGTCTTGTGTTTAGTTTTTGTTTATAGACACAAAATGAGGCCACAGAAACTAGACTATTGCGTTGCTCTAGATATTGTGAAGGTCTAGAAGTATATAGTGAATGTTTACTAGTGAGGTTACTGTGGAAGGCTTAAAAAAAACCAATTCTAGGGAACTGTTTCAACTAATGAACAATATTGGGCTGATTTGATCTATGTGAGTTTATAACTGTCATACCTGTACATTGCAGGTAGTGTTTTGTTACATGATCGTTGTATGTGTGGTCAGAGAGGACAGTGCCTTACTACTGAGCTCTCCTGAGCACTGTATTTTGGCAGTAAAATGCACTTTATTTAATTTACTTCTTGAAATTGTGTCCTGCCTTTCTTCTAATGAACTCAAGAAGTTCATTAGTACCATAGCTTGGGGCCATAGTTTTTCTGCCATAGCTTGGTAGTAGAGCATCTACCTTGCAATCAGAAAGTCTCAAGTTCAATCCCCCGGTGTCTCTAGCAAGAGTTGGAAGAGACTCCTGCCTGAAATCTTTGCAGTCCATGTAGACAGCACTGAGCTAGATGGGCCAAGGATCTGACTTGCTATAAAGAAGTTTCCTTGGTTCCTATTGATATTTCACAAAGAAGGAGGATGGAAGTGGACTCATCTTCTTCTGTATTATTTTTTTTTTTGGGGGGGGGGTAGAGATTAACAACAACAACAACAACAATTTATTTATACTCTGCCTATCTGGCTGGGTTTCCCCAGCCACTCTGGGCAGCTCCCAACAGAATATTAAAAGCACAATAAAACATCAAACATTAAAAACTTCCCTAAACAGGGCTGCCTTCAGATGTCTTCTAAAAGTCAGATAGTTGTTTATTTCCTTGACATCTGATGGGAGGGCGTTCCACAGGGCAGGTGCCACTACTGAGAAGACCCTCTGCCTGGTTCCCTGTAACCTCACTTCTCTCAGTGAGGGAACCGCCAGAAGGCCCTGGGAGCTGGACCTGAGTGTTCAGGCTGAACGATGGGGGTGAAGATGCTCCTTCAGGTATACTGGGCCGAGGCTGTTTAGGGCTTTAATATATCTTCCATCTCTATTATTATATACAGCATAGGTGTCTTTCACACACTTACATAGAAGCCTTGAATATGGAATACAAGAAAACGATAGCCACGGGCATTTCTTCACATGATCACAAAACTAGGAAATGCCACAGCACTACAAATCAGGGTAAAATAACTATGTGTTACCCTCCTTCCCCAACATAAGGCTGCTACTGAAAATGGAAACCAGGTGTTGAGCTGTGCATATAATTCTATTTGTCTCAATTCCTGCCATTGTTCTGATAGTGCTGCATGTAATGGCATAAGCTGACCTACATAATACAGAGAAGGGTGGAGGAATTCAATGTGATCTGCCATGTTGTAGTAGCATTTTTTGCAGAGTTCTGCAACCCGAGCTCAGCCAAGGCCTCAAATTTATTTTTCTTCTATGATGTAGAATCTATGCCTATTTGTGTGAGCTTCTGAAAGTAATCAAGAGACAAAGATCATTTTATTACACTGAGAATGAATACTTCCCTTCTAGGGCTTTAATCACAATGAACTACTTTTCCGCAGTGAAGGAAGCCTCTGATATTTCAGCTTATTTGTTGAACGAGAGACTTGTACAGAATTAAAGAACGTAGAACGAACAGTTTCTTTGCATAAATAAAGACTCTGACTGTAGAATTTATCCTGATTCTCCAGTGTATATGATTTCCTGGAAACGCATGCATAACTTTTGTTAGCAAAATATACCCTAAAGGAAATCACTACATGCAATATTATGTTAGCAAATGGGGGGAAAGTAGGACGCAACATTTATCTGTAAAACTCAACAGTATAACTCTATTTAGATATTTCAGTTGAGACAATATAAGCCTTAAGCATGAGCAATATTTGTCTCTTTCCCCACAATGTATGCATTAAATGGCACAGGCTTGATCGTCTTCCTGTGACCACTCTCTCTAGTCACAGCTTCCTCTAAGGGTCTATGAATTCATGTTCCTTCTTAGGGGTGAAGGAAAAATTTGATTTTGCTTTCACTTTAATGACAAAATTATCTAACTTGCACTTCTCAGACCAAAATATGCATATATATTTTGGGGGGAGGGCATAAAAATGCAAATATTTGTGAATATAGCATTTAAAATACTTTATATTGAGGGAAATCACCAGCAAGAAAACTGTTTATTAGTCAAAACTCCATCCAAAAATGTATTTATTTGGAGAAAATTGCACTAAAATGCTGAAAAAGTTTCATGAGAATTTTAAAAAGATCACAAATTGTGCTGTGGAAATGTGGAGAACTGAATTTAAGATTGGAAACAGAGAAAGCACAATTGACAAATTTGTCTATCTCTATTCTTTCTCCAACTCCCCCCCGTCTTGATCCTCTTTGTGCTATTATATGCCATTCACTTGCATTAGCTGGTTGTTCACTGAGAACCCAAAGGTTTTTTCTCAGCAGTGTAACTTTGTAGCATATACACCACCAAAACCCCCCACTTTCTATACTTGTATTTGTGGGTCCGCTTTGTCAGTTTGTTTCTCCAACTCTCTTTGACTTTAGTTTTTCCTTTGCATTTTAGCATATCTATAAAATGCTTGCAAGGCTTCCCAGTTTTATACTATTAGTGAATTTAGTAAGTGTATTGTCCACACTTTCATTCAAGTCAATGAGATATTTAGACAACACCAGAACTAAGCATCATTCTTCTGAACTCTCCTAGAATGCCTTCCCCCACCCCAAATTAATCTGGTTTAATGAATTATTAACCTTTCACTATGAGTTTTCAACCAAGCACGTATCCATTTGATTTTGTAATAATTTATTCCAATGCTAAATCTGCAAAAGTTAAGGAACTATTTATAGTATATATAAAAATCTTATCTGCATGTATCTTTATTTTTTTAAGAGGGGAAGAAGAACATGGCACACTCCATGAAATCTCAAATTATATATTTGCAAAGTTTAAAATAATAGTAATAAACAAAATCTGAACAGTTCCTTTTCTTTTATTATGCTTCCTGTAATACTAGGATAGACTGAAGGGCAAAAAACAAAGCCTCACATTTATAATGTATTGTAAACAAACCAGTGTACCCATGGCAACATTTAGTCTAACTCTGAGCTTTTTCAACACCTACGATGGCATTTATGTTTTCCTTATTATTCATATTTTCACAAGTTGTAATAGCAATAATGACCTTTGGGTCACATATTTCCTGTAAATTATGACCGAACCAGAACCTCATTTCCTCTGCATACTGTAGCTGTTAACTGCTATGCAATGCCTTCCTGGGCCTTCAGTTTTGCATAATGCCTAGTTAATCATTTTGAAAGAAACATATTTTCTTCTTCTTTTTTTTGTAATATATTTTAGGGCTGAGGAATACTTATGAGTCAGACGAGTGCAAAATAAATGTTAGAACTTTTAAACTTTTGATTAGACTGCCAATGCAAAACATTTGCACTGGTCTGTAGATGTTCTGTGCCTGAAGTTCCCCTGTTACAAACTGGAATTACAGATGTTTGTTAGGAAGAAAAGATGACACCCCCCACTGCAAACAGATGATTGCCTCTTTCAAAAACACCCTGAATGAAATCCAATGGTGTTTGTCCACCACTGGAACAAATGTCATTGGTGGAACAGATTCCTCCTCCCTCCACAGTCCTCTACATACCCCCAAATCTTCTCCAGAGGGTTGGGGCGCCTTCTGAAGCAGATTTGGATTGGAGGAGGTTCCACTGTGCAGATGGAACTCCAATTGTACTACATTGGGGGTGCTCCACCTTTACTCTTAGGGTGTTTGATGCCCATTGTTCCAGCCAAACACCAAACAGTACCTTATACGCACAGAATTACACATAGAAGAGCTGGGCCAGTGCAGCATAATTTTAGTGCTGTTTCTTGTTTTGGATCTTTCTCTTTCTTGGTTTAGAGAAGAGAGAATTCCAAAAGAAACATCACATCCAGCAAGTTAGAAATGACATTTCTGTTGATACAAATGCACCATAAACAAAGAATCATTGATTCAATTTTAAACCACACCTTAACCTAGTTTTCCCTTTCTAAAATGGAACTAATCATGCCTAGCTGAAGATCGGCAGCATGATCCTTTACATGTCTACTCAAAAGTAAGTCCAAGGGATTTAGTTGAATTAAAAAGCACGGGCATACGAGGAGTACTATACAGACAATGAAGATAGTGGCAACCTGAAGATAGAAACAAATTGTTGGACACAACATGTGGGTTGAACTATGGGACATTTTTTAAAAAAACTTCACTGAAGCTCTCCCGAAGGGTGTTCCTCCCCAGAAAAAGCTCAACAACTTTGGTCATTCTAAAGGGTAGATCATTGCCAGTGTTTTTATAGTGGGAATAGATCGCAATCTCTTGGAAGTTGGACATCCCTGCCCTAAGGCTAGGTGCCTGACACAGGTTAGCCTCAAAAATGATCCCTATCTTGCCCCCACATGTAATCACAAGCCTGCCCATCATCTTGAAAGGCGCTTAAGGGAATCATCTAGCTGAACTTAAGTGTTCGCCTCTCAAGCATTCCTGCCTCACAAGAGGAAAAAGTCAAATTGGCAAAATCAACCATTTAACAAGCAGGCCTGATCTAACTGCCCCCCCCCCCGCCTCCACACAGTGTGGAGTAGATGAAAAAAACCAACATAAGAACAGCCCTGCTGGAACAGACTAGTTTATCCTATGATTCCCCTATTGATGGGGGCTTTTAAACAGATATTCCTAGATAAACATTAAGTAGCCATATGGGATAGTATAGTAACACTAAATGTTATTGTGATTGATATGCTGTGCGTTATATCTGCTGTTCTTTCATATTTACATATTGTTGTTGTTGGTGCCGTTTTACTGTACATGCCCTTGGGCACATTTAATTCAGAATGAAAGTTTATAGATCATAAATAAATAAGCAGAACCTCATTATTTCTGAATATTAATAAGCCTATTTTGCCAGATTCTGGGTTTTAGGCACTGTGGAGAGTATGTCAAAACACAGCTACACAACATGTGAATAATTAACTCCAGCAGCAATGCAGCTATATACGACTCTGGAAGGAACCGTATGACAACCACTTACGGTCTGAGAAGTACAATGTGATCGTGTTAGCTTCTTGCTTAGAGGTAGACTGTTGCATTTTGCTTTTTTAAATCCTTAATATAGCTTCACCATTCCCATCTTTTGAAAGAAGGTCCATCGGCTGATGCAGCCTCCTCTTCCTCCTCTGGGGCCACAGACGTACCAGTCACAAATCAGCAAAGGTAACAAATCAGCAATCAGTGCAGATCTCTGAGCAGAGGTGCTAGACGCTGAAAGATTCTCACTGCTGTCAGCAACTGTGCTGCAGCATTCCATTAAATCTCCTGTAAGAAGATTGCAAAAGCATGCCACACTGCTGAATTGCTGCTACCCAGTTCTATGTGACCGGCCGGAGTTCACATAGCACATAGCAGTTTATTTCAGAGCATTAGGAAGAAGGCTTTAATTGTGCCAGGGAGGAGCTATAATCGTTCTGTTCAACTATCCAAACCTTAATTGTTGCACTCTCTTTGTTATCATTGTTCATTTTTGTATCCAATTTCTGTCAGTATTCTTTCTGACTTACAGAACCAATGAAGCAGTATGAAGACCAGATCCATGCTGCATTTTTGAAGGAGCTGGTTTAATTAAAATGGTGGATGTTTAGAGGCTCATATATACTATGTTTTACGTATACAGCAGTGGTGGGAAACTTCTGGTCCATGGACCTCAGTAGGCTTAGCATGGATCCCGATTTGGCCCATGAGTCTCGTTTCCACACTTTCCTGCTGCCAATGAACAACTGAGAGCCTTAAAGAGGACTACTGTTTGGTGAGCAGGGCTTGCTGTCGCCATGGATCAGCTGATAGGTGGTGAAAGCAGGGTCTGGAGTCAGTGTCAATCAGCTGATCAAGACTGACCAACCCTATAGGAAGCAGCTGCACTATGGGGTTCACAACTTGGAGCTCTGGAATGCAGCCAAGCCCTACTGACAGCAAACACTATTACAGTGCTACCTCGGGATACAGACGCTTCAGGTTACAGACTCCACTAACCCAGAAATAGTACCTTGGGTTAAGAACTTTGCTTCAGGATGAGAACAGAAATCGTGTTCTGGCGGAGCGGTGGCAGCAGGAGGCCCCATTAGCTAAAGTGGTACCTCAGGTTAAGAACAGTTTCAGGTTAAGAACGGACCTCCAGAACGAATTAAGTTCTTAACCCGAGGTACCACTGTATTATCGGGACAGAGCCTGGGACTTGCCGATCAGAAGGTTGGCGGTTCGAATCACCGCGACGGGGTGAGCTCCCATTGCTCGGTCCCTGATCCTGCCAACCTAGCAGTTCGAAAGCACGTCAAAGTGCAAGTAGATAAATAGGTACCGCTCTGGCGGGAAGGTAAACGGCGCTCTGTGCACTGCTCTGGTTCTCCAGAAGTAGCTTAGTCATGTTGGCCACATGACCCGGAAGCTGTATGCCAGCTCCCTTGGCCAATAAAGCGAGATGAGCACCATAACCCCAGAGTCAGCCACGACTGGACCTAATGGTCAGGGTTCCCTTTACCTTTACTTTACCACTGTATTATGTTTGGATAATTGGGCTACTTTGAATGCGATCATTTCAAGATGAGTAACAATAAGACAATTACCATCTTGTTTGAAGTCTGCATGATTCGCTGATGTCCAGTTATCTCTTTTATATTCAGTCCTTCCCATTTTCTTTTATATACAAAATGCTAGGTGACAGGTGTTTGTAGTCTAGTCCCAGGGCCAGATTTAGGTTTGATGAGGCCCTAAGCTACTGAAGGTAATGGGGCCTTTTATATGTCCAGCTGTCCTTTGTCAACAACAAATTGTCGGTGTCTTTGTTGTTGAATATATGTTATATGGTAATTTATGGACCTAATAGGTATCTAAAGCCATTTGCACATAACAAAATATGTATTTTATCAAAGTAATTGTTGAATTGAAATACAATTTTAGGGAGCAGGCTAGCAGGCAGGGCCCATTACTTACATCATAGGAGCCTACACAGCGCCAAACACTGTTGCTGTATGTAGGTTTTATTTTATTTGTTTTTTATCTTATATTTTGGAAATGTACATCAGGTTTTTTTCCTTTAATTTTTTGGGGGGCCCCCAAGAGAGTGGGGCCCTAACCTATAGCTTGTTTAGCCTATACGTAAATCCAGCCCTGTTTAGTCCTAATTTGTTTCAAGTAAAAGGTTGTGTTTGACGTTCACATCCTTAAAATGGATATCAGACTGCAGTCTTATCAGATATCTGTGTGCACTGAATGAACATCGTCTAATCCTTTAAAGGTTTATGATGTTCCTATCTCTGTGAGACACTGCAGAACTAATTATTTTTATAGTTTAGTTCCTATTTGGCAAATAATGTGCATTTGAACGCCAATTTGAAAATATAATTATCAAACAGGAAATGATGAGAAATAAGATTAACCAAACATACAGACAATAAACCCCTCATAGATACATAAAACTTGAGTGTAGTCAGACATGCACTCTAAAATTTAAGAAGGCTGATACCAAAAAGTGGAAGGTGAGATCCCATAGTCAGAAATCCTCAAAGAGAAGGGAGTCCAAGGTGGGCTGGAGTTTCTTAAAGGTGAAATACTGAAGGCATAAATGCAGACAATTCCACAGAAAGAAAAGTGTGAAGCATCTGAAGAAACCAGTGTGGCTGCATAAGGAGCTTGCAGGTGAGCTGAGATTTTAGAAGGAAGAAATAGAAGAAAGGGGAAATCACAAATGAAGGGCATACACGAGTAGCCAACAGTTGCACCAAGAAGGGCAGGTAAGGCAAAGCTCAGAATGAGCTCAGACTTGCAAGAGAGCCTAAAAATATTTTTTAAAGGGTTTATTTGGCTATGTTCAAAGTAAGAGACAGAACAATCAAGGAGTAGGTGCTCTGTGTGGAGAAGACAGAGAAATGCTTTTGGGTGACAGAAAGAAGGCAGAATTGCTCAACTTTACTTCTGTCTTCACCCAAAAGGAAAACAGTGGGCTAAATACAACAAATCTGAATTGTTTTTCACCATACTAAGTTAAATATTATATAAAATATTATAAAGAATATTATGACTGAATAATGCTTCAAATGTTGCTTTCAAATAATAATAATAACAATACTTTCAAATGTGTGAGGGGAGTAGCAGAAACACTTAACCCATCCGCTCTCCCACTCTTTGTGTGTTCAATGCAATATGTGCAAATATCCTATCTACATAAAAAAATGTATGTACGTAGGGAAGCCTGGATCATGCATTGGATTAATGCACGTGCAATGAATGTCTGAAGGTTGGGAGTAATGACTGTGTGCATGACCCCACTTTCCAGTTCAGAAAGGGCATCAGCTCCAGGTGGCCAAGATCTTTTGGCTCCCCAATAATATATTTTTTTTGTGGGGGCAGCCTACCATGTTCTCTGCCATCAGGGGACAGAAGAGGCCAAGCGTGACTTCAGTGACTGGCTCCTCCTCCTGGTGTGGAAGGCTACCAAGTGTGAGAGAGAAGAAGCCACCTGCCACTGTGTTTGGCTGTGTCCCCTGACTCTTCCTGAAATGTCAAGTGATGTTGCACACTGAGCATGTGACGTCACACACACAACGCCCCTCGATCTTCACTGCAAGTTGGAGCCTCAGCACTGCATTATGAATGCAGCTCTTGGCAATACAAGGGGAAAATGTGGGAATTTAAATGCTTTGGTACTTGGATGACTGTAATCTAATATGAGCCTTGTTTCTAAACAAAGCTCTGGTGTTACAAATTGATCCTGATTCAATGCCAAATTCTCCATGCTGAATGACCTTTACAGATTTGTTGACATGGTTCACTTTATTCAGCCAAAAACATAAGCAAACCCCAAAACAATTAGGTAGGATGAAGCTATCTTATACCCATGATGTCAATGACTGATGAGCAATAAACAATGAATAATTTGCAAAGCACACCTACTATCACTGGAAAAGTAGTTCATTCCCAGGATTCCCAGCTATTTGGACACAAGGGAGCAGTTTTCTTTCTAAATGGAAACTTAATCGTTTCGGCCCTGGGCAGGAAAGCAAAACCTGTTCACTGAGGGACAGAGAACATGTAGCTATTTCTAGTTTTAAAGTGGGGGTGGATATAGGATCCTCTCTTTCTTCAAAGTTATCACCCGTGGACCCTTTTCTGAGCATCAGTACACTTACATCTATATGGGATGATTGAAGCACTTTAAATACTGAAAATGAGCTGCATGTTTCTGAGAAACTCGATTCAGTTGGAAATCTGCATGTGCCCTAAGACTATCTGTGGAATTTTGCTCTGCTCCGAACAATGTGTACAAGTGCCTTTGTAATAATGGAAGAGAAAGAGCCTCCCCATGTTCAAATCAGTGTTGATAGCAGACCCTCCAAGTGTTCCTATTTTCCAGGGATGTCCCTGATTTAGAGAAGCCTCCCCGGTTTCTGATTTGATCCTGGAATCTCCCACTTTTCTTTAGGATGTCCCTATTTTCATTGGAGAAATGTTGGAGGGTATGGAATTATCCGACCCCCAAACTGTCTGAAGGCAATCCTGTATGGGGAAGGTTTTATTTAAAAAAAAAAAAAAATAAATGTTTTATTATATTTTTATATATGTTGGAAGCTGGCACTCATCACGATGTCCCATGCACCAGAAGCAGTTTAAGTCATGCTGACCACATGACCTGGAAAACTGTCTGCAGACAAACGCCAGCTCCCTCAGCCTGAAAGGGAGATGAGCACTGCAACCCCATAGCCCTGAGTTAACCACCGAGGGGTCCTTTATAAATGCAGAGAATCCATGAGGATGTGGCTGCTGACTTGGGTCAGAAATATCAAAGAAATATTAAGCTGACCCTGTATATTGTTTGGATCATGATATGAAATACGAAATCATCTGAGGAAGAGACAAAGCTCTGGGATAGAGCATGCAATAGTTTCTGTGCCTCAATTCCCAGTTATACTTATCATGTAGCAGATTATGTGAAATGCCTCTGTCTGAGACCTCCAAGAACCACTGCCAGTCGGAGTAGACATATAGTCTGATCTCATGTTGGGAAGCTTCCTATGTTTTTAAGTTCTTTTTTATTATTATTAGCATGTAGGTGGTGCCAAAGACAACTTCCCTATGGTGGGTGATCCTATTCCTGTCCATAATGCATATACATTTCTGCCTCATGGCTCTCTGGGATCATGCTGTGAATCTCCACTTTACATTCCTTGCAGCTTCTGCATGGAGATTCATAGGCTGATGGTGGAAGTCTACATAGTAAGTACTTCTATATATGACAGCATTTGTGGGATATCAGTCTTCATGCAGAGCAAGGAGGGACATTTGTGATGGTTTCCCCATACTTAGCACACGCTCCAGCCCCGAGTCTTTGCAGGAGAAAAGATATTGTTTGTTCAGAAGTCCATTCCAGCTAATATCTCAGCATGTTGTGCTATAATATAACTTGGCTGGATTCAGTAAGTAGAAGTGCTTTTTAATTTAAACTGTAGACAAAGTCGGTATCCCTGTAAACCTTCAGTCTGGAACAATTTGGAAAGTTTCCTTTGATTTCCTTCCCCGACTTTATTTTTTTATATATAAAAACACTGTCTTAATACAGTAACAGTAAAGGAGCTGGACCTAGTCAAAAGACTTTGTAAGTAATCCAATTTTGAAACTAGGTGGTGTGATTGAACGATCAAAGCTCTAATAATAGGCTTTTTTCTTATGAAAGGCCAGAAACTGGGACCATGCCCATCTGTAGTTCATATCAAAGACTGTAAATAATCGGGGAGTGTAAATAATAGTTTAAAATGTCTCACAAGATTTCCCATTGCTCTTGCATGGATGACCTGCAGTCAAAATTGCACACAGCTTCAGAGTGAGATGCTGAGGGTTGAAGTTAAAGCAGATTATTGGTCAGGTGGAAGATAATCATAAAACAAACATTCTAAAAATGATAAAATAAGATGTCTCAGGAAAGATTCAAAGAAAAGTTCACATGTTGCCTTATTCACCAACCCGTGCTGGTGGAGTTCATTTCATTTCATTTCTTTTATATGAAGCCTTTACACACACACACACACACACACAGAGAGAGAGAGAGAGAGAGAGAGAGAGAGAGACACCCCATACTCAAAGTGGCTAACAGCAAAGAAACAGGGATGCATTTCAAACAAACACTACAAAAGCAATTTCATAATAACATAGCAAAACAATAATGTAGCAAAACAAAAATACAGGAACATACAAAAAAACCCCACATTTCAATACTGCACATATAACAAGATCACCTAAACTTCATGCAGGATCCAATAGCAAAAATAACAAGGAAGCTTCACAGTTTCACCTTAGTCCTAGAAACACCACTCTCATTATGTTGCTCACCAAGAGTTTAGTTGCTATTCTGCTCTGGTAATGATTTAGACCCTACATATCGGTGCAAGATGCCAGGCATGGGAAAAGTAGTAGCAAAATATTTTTGTGTGTGAAGAAAACTTGATCCCTCATAAGCAGGTGAATGTAGACTGCTGAAAATAGAGACTAATAATTAGTAGTCTGAATTTATGTAAATACATAAATGACATTTGGAAAATTGGGGTATGACATCAAAATGATTTATTGCCTCACAGAACCAGTAGCATCCATAATGCCCCCAACTGTATGTCAGATTACTTAGAACCTCTCATTTGGTCAAAAAGACAAAGTACCAACCCTCAGAAAAACATTCTGTCAATGCCAGTCAACACGCACACACACACAATGAAACACATGCACAAGTAGGGTTGCCATACGTCCAGAATTTCCCAGACATAGTCAGAATATGGAAATCTGAAGAAGTGTCTGGCAGAAATTACTGTAATGTATACGGCTATTTCCTTAAAATAGCTCAAAAAGTCTTAATTTATTTTGCAAACAACAGCTTTGCCCAACTTTGTGTCTGGATTTTCACCTTTTGAAATATGGCAACCCTGGCACAACCCTTCCAAGGGTCCCTGCTCTGAAATCTTCAAGTCCTGTCAGAGTAGTCCCATTTACTTGAGCAGCATTGATCCACAGAAAACATGAACTAAGCAATTGTTTAGTGAGCATGTGGGCGTTTGAAAAGGGCTGTGTTGACTTTCTGTGAAGCACAGGGTTTCAAACCAGGCTTTCTGAGCATGATGTCATATTGAACTGCTAAACTATGACATACAGCACAATGTCAAGATATGCTGCAGTTATATAATCTCCCTCTTCTTGCCTTTTGTCAAAGCACCCGGAGATTCAATAACATTAAAAATCTGCACCACACGAATAAATTGCAATATGCTTTCCTTGAATGATTTATCAAATAACTATTCAGATATTGCTTGTTGACTTTGGCCATATACTATCTGTCACAGATAAAATGTCTGCATTATGGCTGGGTATAATCACTTCATTGGTTTGTAAATCTGGGAAGTCTCACAAACCCATGGGATGCCTCTAGGTTGTTAAATTTTTGATCTCTCCACTGAGCTTAAAATTGTGTCCAATCACCTGTAGGCACACAGCTTTGTTTTGACTAACTATCTGAAGAGGGTTTTTTTTATTCCTTGTTTACTCTGACTGCTCCCTGGTATAAATTTCACTCTAGACACAGCATTTTCAAACATCTGCTTCTTGTTGGTCATGCCACTTTGAGGATATTCTAATCCCTTATGCTGAAGATGCGTCAATTTGGCTCGAGGTGAATTTTGTAGGATGGCAAAGTCTAAAAAGACTGCTGCTTCCTCTAGTCTGCCATTATGCATTCCTTCTTGATAAAACACTGCTGTGTGTATATCTGAGGGGGAAAGAGGGTTGCGAGTGACATTTGAGCCTTCTGAACATTTACATCTTCCCTATGTATTAGTACATTTATTTTTAAATGGTGTTTAAGAACCTGTGTCTATGAACAGATTGCTGAGCTGCAGATGGCATGTTTCTTAAAATAATGCTTGATTTTTCAAAGGTACTAAAACCTGATTTCTATTTCATGCAAGCACATGAGTACAATAAGGTCTTTTCAGTTCTATATTGGTGCTAAATAAAGTCTATGCAGTTCCGTAGGAGAAATTAAATCTGTGTACTGGAGAACATTGTTGGGGCTGGAGCAAAATGTGCTCTCAACCTTTGAAACTGGGAGTGCTTTGCATGTACATATTGCATACCCTTCAACTGTTCCAATTTGAGTGGGACATCCCAGAATTATTGGCTTCTGATTGGATCCTGGAATGCCCCGGAGTTTTTTTGTCCAGCACTGTGGTGCGAGTCAGCTGACTTGCCCCAGAGTACCAGCCCAAAATATGCTAATTTGGGGGCTAAATGCTCTTGCACAAATCAACTGGCTCACACAAGAGCACAGGACAGAAAAATGAGCACCCCGATTTTGATCAGCGGTATATTGGAGGGTGTGGTATCTGACTCGGCCAAGGGTGGGGGAACTTTTTTCAACTTGTGGAGGATCTTCTGAAGGGGCTGATGTGAAAGTAAGGGGTGGGGCCATATGAAATTGGGAACTGCTAAATATGTAATAGGATGAAATCCAGACTGGAGGGCGTTGAGGAAGTCATTTAGCAATGGGAATAAGAAGAAAACATTCTTCTTTTATTTTGTGTGTTTTTATTGTTGTTAAGTTTTTATGTTGTGTCAAATGTATTGTTTTCCTTTTGTGTTTTTGTCTATGTGTTATAACAGAGAACTAATATTTTTTTTGGGGGGGGGGGCGGAAGTAATGGGTGGGACCATAGGCAATAATGGGTGGAGCGTACATATGTGCACACACACACTTCATCTGGGCAAGAAAGAATAAAAACATTTAAGAAGGATATAGAGCAGGACTGGTGAGAGGTGTGTCTTAGGGAGTCCTGAGATTCAGATAGAGAAGCCTAAATGGCGACATTTGATTATTTTTATTTTATTTCTTGAATTTATATACCGCCCTTTACCTGGAGGTCTCAAGGCGGTCCACAGAACAAAATTAAAATATAAAAACACAAAATATATAATAAAAATAAAAACAACCCAATAACCTTCCCTCCCCCAAACCCCCCACATCTTAAAAGAGCATAGGATGTCAATCAAATCAGCCAAAGCCCCAGCATCATCATGTAGCTGCTTTGGGCAGCTGCTGGGACCACCACTGATGTCTGCCTTGGTCTGCCTCTCTCTGTTGTTGTTTTTTTTAAATCTAGTGTCCAGTGCTCTGAATAAGCCCCACACCTGCCATTTTAATTTTTCATAGTGCTCTGAAATTTAGGAATTTACATTTTGCTACATAATGCTGCTTGTTCAGAGTATTGCTTCTGCCCACCTTTATTCCTTCCATTTATTCACAGATCCTCCAGTTTTCTTATATATCTTAATAAATAACCTCTTTTCCACAATGCTGTTATCTCTTGAGTCTTCTTTATGGATGTGCTGGCAACAGTATCTTGGTCCTGTGCATGCATCCAGGCAAGAAGAAAAAAGAAAAAGGTGACTTTTATGTCCATAATGACTTTTTTGGATGGGCTTTGCAAACAGCAAGAACCTGCCTGGAACAGGAAGGTCGAGATGAGCTTTGATCCTGCTGTTTTAAGATTGCATATGGGCTACTACTGCATAACAAGATATAGGACTCTAGAAAGAGAGAATAAATATTCCTAATTCAGCATTTAAAAACTGCCTGGAAAAGGTAGGATCTGTGCAAGTTTTCAATGAACATACAGTACATAATGAAGTGTAATTAGGTAGGCATTACTGGGGCTAATCCCATAGACGCCAACTGCAGAGTGCTTGGCACCGACAGCACGGACTCTGACACGACTTCCGTCTTCTACCGAAAGTCATGTTGGAGGCCTGAAGCAACCACTGAGGTGATGTCGGACGCTCTGCCAGGCCTCCAGTGTGACTTTTGGTACTCGAAGTCATGTAAGAGGTCTTGCAAGGCCTGAGATGTGATCTCCAAGGCCCCATGAGGCCAAGGAGATCATGTCAGAGGCCCTGCCAGGCTTCAGAAGTGCCACTGTTTAGCACTGAAGTAACTTGATGTCATGACGTCACAACTTCACATTGCAGGTGCCATTGGGGACCCATAACCTGGGGGCCAAGTTGGTGCCCCCAGGCTAATCCTAGTTTTTCTTTAAAGGCGGGATGAAATGTTTTGAGTTGGATTCATTCTACAGAGTTGTGAGTTCATCTTACATATGGTTGCCAAATGCATGGTAACCATATGTAAAGACTGCAGCTGAGGGATCAGCCTGGCAACCCTGAGATCACTGGATAATACAATGTTTTAAACTGTAACTGTTGTTAGAATGCTTTAAAATAATAATAATTGTGGATGTCTTTGCTGCCCTGGACTCCTTTGGGAGGAAGGGCAGGATATAAATCCAACAAATAATGTATAAATAATAAATGCAAGAGGAAATTTAATCCACAAGAAACTGAATGGAATTTATTCTCTTTCTGATGTTTCTGCCATCATTTTTAAGTTAGCAGGGTTTTATGTCATGTTTGGTAAATTCATATGACTTGCAGTTAGCCCTGGGCTACTTTTGTTTTGGGCTGATGTATGCTTAGCTTGCTGTGGAGTAGTTCACTGTTTTAGGACTGACTCATTGTGCTTTGTATTCATTTGCATACCTAATTAAAAAACAAACCATTTATATTCCAGGTATAACCAGTGAGGATGGCCAGTTAACTACAGTGGATGACTGCAGACCTACAATATTTTGTTGGCATTCATCTGTCTCAGGAAACAATGGAGTATACCTCCGGGGGTGAGGTCAAATTGCTGGAGAATCACAGTGCCTGCTGTGGCTGTAGAGACCGGTAACTTGTAACTGCTGCCTCCTGTGTTGCTTTTGTTGTGTTAACAGCACCAAAGTGACCTCTCCAGGGTGCATGGAGGCCTTGCTGATGTGGTCCAAAGGAAAGCAGAGCAATGCATTAGGCACCAGCTTGGCTGCAGGAGTTGCCAGAAGGAAATGTACAAGACACCATCTATCTTAGGGACTCTTGATTTGTGCAGGGTTACTCCTTATCCATTTCTTCTCCTCAAAATGTCCTACAAGGTAGCAGGTACTGATTGTTCCTCAGGGTTTACTCTTGAAGCCTGTCTCACAAATGGGTATAGCTGCAAGGCAGTGGGGTTTTAGGATCAGAGTTTTCCTTCTAGATCAGGCATAGAGAAACTTGGTCCTCTAGATGTTTTGGGACTACAACTCCCATCATCCCTGACCACTGGGAGTTGTAGTCCCAAAACATCTGGAGGGCTGAGTTTACCTATGCCTGTTCTAGATGGACTACCTTGGCCTACCTTTCCTGGTTGACAAGCCCCATCTGCCCCTTATTTCCCTCTACAGCATGTGCAGTGCAGTAACTGCCTTCTTGAACATTAGACCCACTGTTGATCTTGTCTGCTCAATCCACTGGCACCTGACTTCACATGCAGGAGAAGTCCCTGACTCACTGAGGATTTGAGACCCATCAGCTACCTGGCCAGGTGAAGCCATTCCTGGGGTGTGACCGACAGCTTCTAGGAGCCGCAGGTGAGAGCTGAGCGCAACGTGGGGACCAAAGGTGGACAAACCAACCCAGAAGAAACATGATGTGTCTACCACCAGAGGTAATACCCCTCCCATAACAGCCCATACACAGACCTACAAAAGATAATTAACTATTGCCAGCATTTCCTACTTTGCTTTCAACAATTCTTCTCCAACCTGATGCTCTCCAGTATTTTTGGACTACAACTCCCATCAGGCCAGCCAATGAACAGGGATGATAGGAGATGTAGACCAAAAATTATGGAGGACACCATGTTGGGGAAGGTTGTTTCAAATGTTATAGCCTTCACCATGGATATGTTTACAAAACAACAGGTCTAGCTTTCATGGGAGTACTCTGTAAATATGGATTAGAAAATGCCATGATTACATCAAATATTAATCATGCAAAAGTTATATGTTCTTTCTCTCGCAGTGTGCCATTTTATCTAGTTACAACATCCAGGAAAGGAATATGGAATTATTAATGTGATTGTGTCAGTATTTTTTAAGGAGGCAGAATCTTGTACTTCATATGCTAAGTAGGTAGTGGTGGTGAAGCATTTGAGATTTGTTTACACTTTGTCTAAACTGCCATTTGACATTTTCTGTAATTAGGAGGCACTTTTGGGAAAATGCTTGATTTAAACTGAGTTCCTCCAGAAACGAAAGTGTTTTCCTTCTTTCCTTTTCTGTCATCACAAAGTGAACTGGAATGCTAAGTCATGAATATTCAATATGACTCTCACATATTTAGCTTCCCTGCTCTTATTAACAGTTATGGAAATGCCATTAAGAGCTATGTACCTCTAGCAGTGATCACACATTATGTTCTCTTTTCAGAACATCTCTATTAATGTGTCAAGGGAGATGTTTGCAGTCCCTCCTGCTGTCTCTTCTCATTCTGCTAAAATCATCTTTCTCTTCCATTTTTCTTTCATTGCCATCAACACATTATCCCTTGGCTTAAGAGTCTGCTTTTACTCTCTGCCACTTCCAAATTTTCATCTCCCATTCTCCCACCCACCCCTTTTTTCTTCCTTTCATTTGTTCTGCTTCATGAACCCAGTGTAGCCTTTGTGGCATTCTGGGGAAATGGGGCTGTGTTGGATACTCAGTATAAAAGAGCTTTGAATCTCAGAGGTATTCCATAAGTCTGTGTACAACTGCCCCCCTGGCCCAATACATCAATCTAGGACCCCAGATTGGACCTTACTCAGCCTAGATCCATTCCTGAATCAATTCAGAAATAAGACTAAAGTTTAATTAGGGTTTTAAAAACCCTAAACAAGCATATGGTCAGGAAGGAGGTGAGGAAAATCGAGGTGCTGGCATCTCCTCCTACTTTCCTGAGAGCAGGAGACTTCAAGTCTGTTGGGATCTGCTTCCCTAGCATGTTGCCTGCAGACTCCTTCAGCTTTCATACCCAATGTCCCACCCCACAAAAGTCCTGCATCGATCCAGGTGGCATGATCCAGTTTTGTCCAAGCCCAGATCCCCCTGAATCAACACAGTTTGGTTGGGGCTTTGGCTGAATCCAGTGCAAAGCCCTAGTATTCCACAATTGTAGTTTTCTTATATGTGCTTTACATGCAGTAGGGCCCAGGTTCAATTCCTGGTATGGCTACCTAAGCCAACTCTTTGCAACCCCAAAGCATCTGCAGTAGCAAGACTTGGAAGGATCTTTGCTGTAATTTGACAGCTGCTGCCAATCAAAGTAGGCAATACTAGACCAATGTTCTGATTCCATATAAGGCAGCACACGCACACACCCATGTGGTCTGGGTATAGATTGGGTATAGAATTAAAACATGTATTTGCTCTAATGAACCAGCCTCCACTGCGTTTATACACTATTTCACTATGAATAAACATCATGTTAAGTTTCCTTTGCACATTTCTGCTCTCTTCTAAGCCTTTCTTGCTCAGTGCAAGCAATTATTCTTAGCCTCTGGTTTTCCAAATTTGAGCCAAGTTCTGATAAACTTTAAGCTTGATTTAAGCCCAAGAGACAATAAGCATAATGTTGTTAGTCTTTTGTTTGCTTGTGGCTGAAAGAATTGCACTTTTATTGGGAGAGAGAGGAAACAGGCAATTTTGGCTTGATTATAAAGAAAATGTTGTGGCTCAGGATATTACAAGACTTCAGACTGTGTCCAGCAAATTGTAATTACATGCAGTCAAAATAATCCTTAATGCATAGTGGCACTCTGGGGGTCAGTCGTGGAGTGTGTTTGCATTTACTGAGCAGGTGGGCCAGAGTTATAACGAGGTGGCAGATAGTTCTGGGAAACTGTTCCAACTGTTCGCTGAATAATCTCGCCATCCTTCCACCATCCATCTGCCATCACTGATGCACATTTGTAATGTGGCTTGCGAACACGAATGCTATGAATTAAGCCTCAGCGTCACACAGGGTCGGGTTTGAATGGGTTGTTGATTCTGCTGATTATATAAAACGGTCCTCTGTTAGAAATCATGAAGCATGCCATGGCTCTTGTATTCCAGATTTGGGATTAATGGAATATGTTGACATTTATGAGCTACTGGTTCACTGTTAACTTCACTTGCCTTAAATAGATAACACACATTAGTGGAGAGAAGGATAAACTTTCCTGCTTTGCTCCAGTGTTAATCAGTCAACTGCCCCCTTGTTGTTTATCTATTGAACTTCTCAAGAAGAGGGCAACCCACAAATTACAATGGACCTATAAAAGCAAGTTTGTTCCCAAAAAACATGTTTATTATCTATTTGGGCAAGAAGACTAGGAGGAGTTTGGATTTGATATAACGCTTTATCACTACCCAAAGGAGTCTCAAAGCGGCTAACATTCTACTTTCCCTTTCTCCCCCACAACAAACACTCTGTGAGGTGAGTGGGGCTGAGTGACTTCAGAGAAGTGTGACTAGCCCAAGGTCACCCAGCAGCTGCATGTGGAGGAGCAGAGATACGAACCCGGTTCCCCAGATTATGAGTCTACCACTCTTAACCACTACACCACACTGGCTCTCACTGACTAACATCTGATGAAGCTTAACTTGGATGACTCTAAAGGAGAATTAGGCAAACTCATGGAGGATAAGGCTATTAATGACTGCTAATCACAGAGACTAAGTTCTACCAATGTGTTTGGAGGCAGTGCGCCTCTTGGGTGCCAATTGCAGAGAATCAAAAGCAGAGAAACTGCTGTTTTACTCAGATTCTTCTTGTAGGCTTCCTATGGGTATTTGGTTGGCCACTTTGAAAACTGGGTGTTTGGACTAGATGGGATGTTGGCTTCATGCAGCAGGTTTTGTGCATGCAGAGAGTTTTTGATAAGGTGTGGGGGAAGGGGGAGAAAGTGTTCACATATGCAAGCCACTCTTCCTGCAGCCCAAAGCAATAGTTTAGGAAGAGCTTCACCAGTTGATTCTCCTGTTTAGTCATTTGTGTTGAGGTGGAAAATAGATCTGACCCACTTGTGGGTAACTAATAAAAGAATTAGCTGACCCTTGGATTCAAAATATGGGGCTTTGCATACTCTCCAGTGGGAGAGAGCCCTCAGTAGAGTTTAAAATACTCTCAGAGTTAACTAGCAGCATAGCGTGGAATGTAGATTGCTAAACCTTTTTGCATTTCACATTTAGTCTGCTTACAGCTCCCCCCCACCCCTCTTGACATGAGCAGACCACACACAGTTGAGTAAGTTTAAAATAATTTACTTACTAAATCCAAAGGTCTGGTCCAACTGTTATTCCATGTGGCAGCAAGGAAAACACAGGCAGATTACACTTGGGTGCAAAATAGAGCATATAGTTTCAAACATGCAGTTCAGATACAACCATCTTGGTGGATTACATGGTAAGAAGAGAATGAGGAAAGGGAATGGAAGCAGCTTCATTTCCTCTCTCCTGGAGTTGAGGGGACATGACCTCTAGGAAGAGAGCCCTATGGTCCTAACTTCTTCATGCACTAACTAGTACCCATGCATAGTTATGTTTGATTGCAGTTTCCCACAACATGGAGGTGGGAATGTAAGAAGCCATTGATTTTCATACTGACTTGTGTTTGTTGCATGTATCACTGTTTCTGTTCTACTGCAGTTTGATTTCTGACAAAAGCTATGTTGGCTTACCCTGGCCGTTGATACTTCAAATGTGTGTTTCCCAGATCTACCCCATTCCTGTGACTGTAGTTATTTTAACTGTTTTTAATTTTTGGATTTTAAATTATTGTAACTCACCCTGGGACCTGCTGGTGAAGGCTAGGTATTAGATTTAATAATTATTATAATGATGATTGATGGTGTTAAAAATAAAGATAAAGTTATTTGGCTTGCTGTCCACTGCGGCAGAATTTTATGTAATTAGTCATGTTATTCTACACCAATCATTTTCTGCAAAGGAAACACAGTACAAATGTGTGGAGGGAAAGCATCGGTTCTATATAATTTGAGAACTGAAAACAACTGCAATGATGGATACCAATTGTATTTTCCTAGAATGATTTTTGTTCAAGACATGGGATGAATATTTGAACCCTGCTAATTTCCACTTCTGTTGGAATTCTCTAACATCCTTACATGGTTGTAAGAGAGCTTCACTTACTGGTCCTGTTTATTCTGTCACACACCCTGCCAGCTCTCCACCCATCAAAGGACCAGGGCTGAAAAGGGGAGCCTATTCTGATCTCTGCTAGCAAGTTCCCCCCAACACAGGCAGAGCAGTCTCCATGTGAAGGATGATGGAGGCAGGTTACAGAAATGTGATGGAAGAGGTGGAGCCGGAAATCATGGCCCCACTTTCCCCATGTTCAGGTGTTGTTGTTGTTTCGTCATTTAGTCGTGTCCGACTCTTCGTGACCCCATGGACCAGAGCACGCCAGGACCTCCTGTCTTTCAGGTGAGGGGAGAACAACTCAATTGCTTTTCTCTTGGAGGTACTGGAAGATGCTGTGGCCTAGATTCCATTCCTTTGCTCCATTCCTTTGCTCACAAAAAAATAGCCCAAGACCATATAAACTGATTTCAAGCCCACCAATATTGTTAGTAGCATTGTGGCATTCAGACTAAATCTAGTCTATTGCATTCCCTGCCCCTCTGCACAATCATCTCTTTAATATATATAGCTTAGCTAAAGAAAGAAAAACAACAGAAACCAGTGGCCAGATCCTGCCACTATGTGCAAGCTTTGAGATTAGTTAGCCATTACTGTGCTCTCAGTATTCTAACTCAATATAATGGAATGTATAAATAAATCCAGAAATTGCATTGTAATTAATATAACATTTCTAGAACAGCTGTTTCAACCAAAAGGCAGGTTTCTGAATTTTTTTCCATTAACTGGCATACAGTCTCATTCATTTTCTTCTTAGATGATCTCTAATCTTTTTGTATATTTTTGCATACATTTTGATTTTTTCCTCATGTTGGGTTTTAACTTGCGCCTTTGGAAACTTGTGACCTCCAAATCTGTGGCCTCATTGTTGAAAGAATTGTTCAAATCCCGCATCCACCTGGGTCAGAAGTTCTAAGCAAAAAGAAAACATATACAAATGGTGGTGGTGGTGGTGGGGGGAAACTATTCTTTATCATGCCTACAAAATTCCATATGGGTTCATGTGAATTGTTAACACAGAAACCGTCATTCCTTTTCTATTCCTTTTTTTAATTTTACAAAGTGGCCCTTAAAAAAGCAATTAATTGCATATCCTATATGCACTATGCACAGATGGCTAGTAAATATGTACTGTATACCAATCAAAATAAAGAATGTACAGAATTGGATACATACAATTGGGACCTGCTCCTATTTGTTGTTCCAGTCAGCAAATCACATTTTCCTCCATAATATTCTGTTCCACTTCCCCTCCACACAGTTTTCTATCACTCCTTCTCTGTGGTGACTAAGCATACTCAGTCCCAGGGGTGGCACATCATGTTTCACTGCTTGAGGCCAAACTGCTTTGCTGCTCTGCCACTCGCTCCACTGCCTGTGCCTTTGTCTCTTTGCAAGATCTTGTGCAATTTCAGTGAGATCTTGCAAAAAATAGTATCGGTGTTGGTATCTCTTCTCCACTGGCTGGCGGTGGCGTAGACAGGTTGCACCAGAAGCATCACCTCAGGGGCTTTTATTGCCTGAGGCAACAGCCTCACCCCGCCCAATGGCTGCACCAGGCCTGCTCAATTCTCATTGAGCTGTTTTGCTCCCCCTTATGTTTCCCCCCAAAATATTTTTTTCTGAAAATCTTGGGGGCATCCCAGATCTGCTAATGTTTCCCTCTTGTGCTTGTCTTTGTCTGGTGCTGTTTGAGTGACATAAGCTCAGCGACATAAGAGCAGCTGAGCGACATAACACTCAAAAATGAATAGAGCAATTAAGACCTGCAAATTCTAGTACTGTTGCAATGCGGAGTGCTGCTTGACAGGATCTCAGCTACTTGAATCTGTTCCAGCTCCCCGTTTTTGTTGCTTGCTCCTCCTTTAAGATTTCCTCCTAAGGTTCTGTTGTATGTCTTCAAACAATAGAGTTCCCCCAAACTTGCTGATTCCTCTTGTATAGAGTTGTTGCTGTTTTGGCAGCATTTGGCACCCACTATATCCCTTACAGAGCTACAATTCTCAGTATGGCTTAACAGTCAATACCTCTTCCCAGGAAACTCTTGGAAAGTATAGCTTTGCAAGGAGAATAAAGGTTTCCTAGCAAGTCTCAGCACTGTTAATATACCCAGGATTCTTGGGGGGGGGGGGCAGGAAGCAATGACTGTTTAAAGTGGTATGATACTGCTTTAAATGGATAGTGCAGATAAGGCCTCAGCAATGTGTCAAAAATGATACTAGTTACAGATAGGTAGCCATGTTGGTCTGCCATAGTCAAAACAAAACAAATTCCTTCCAGTAGCACCTTAAAGACCAACTAAGTCAGTTCTTGGTATGAGCTTTCGTGTGCATCTGAAGAAGTGTGCATGCACACGAAAGCTCATACCAAGAACTGACTTAGTTGGTCTTTAAGGTGCTACTGGAAGGAATTTGTTTTGTTTTAAAAATGATACTGTTAGAGTGCATTAACTGCTGTATTACTTTTTTAAAATGTTGTTTCACAGAATCATGGCATCATAGTAGAGTTGGAAAGGTTCATGTTTGCAATCTCTTTTATGGAACTTGTTCCATCGTAGATCTGTTTTGTCTTATTTGGTAGTTTGCTGGAGCCCATCCTGGGATCAGTATGATGAAAGGTGGGCTTCTAAATGAACAAATAAAATTACTGCAGAAATTATGAAAATTCCTACTCCATTAAGTCAATCGCTCATCCTTTTGGCTGTCCATATATCTCAGCAGAATAACCAAAGCTCAGCAGAATTTCAGATCTAGCCTATATGGTATCCTTTTTTTTTTTTTTTTTTTTTGCTATGTTTTCCCAATGAACTTAAGACATCAGAAAGAGGACTGCCTTTTACTCAGTTTGGGCATATGCTAACTCACAGCTCTTCTGCAGTTAAAGACAGGGAACATTCCTAGTCTACCTGGAGATGCCATGGAGTGAAAATGGGACATTCTGCAGGCAAAGCATCTACCATTGAGCTATCACCCGTTAATATTTATAATAAAAATAAATTAAAAATACTAACAGACAACATTTGGAGCTGTATGGTCTACTCTAACTTGCAGCATCTCTCAAGGGGTTCAGGCAGGACCTGTCTTTTCCAAGTCTACCTAGAAATGCAAGGAAATTAAGCTGATATCATCTCTGCATGCAATGGATGTTAAAGCAACTTGTAAGGGGTAGGAGAGCCTTGGAAATTGTGTGATGATGTGACAGAGGTCTGTAGCTTAGAGTGGGAGTCAGTGGAAACTACACAAATCTTTCTGTGAACAAACTGCTTTGTGCTTCAAGTCACTTCAGATGCCACTCAGATTTTGGTAAGAATTCAGAGATTATCAGAATCTTCTGAACCTCTTATAATTTCTGACTTGGAAATATTGGGGAAAGGGATATATGAATATACCATGATGCTTAAATTCTACTGGAATTACTGAAAAAACATTATTTATTAAAAAGTGAGGTCAGTGACTTTCATATGCAAGTGTTCTTTTTCTAAATGCATAATCACAACTCACAGATTAATTAGCAATTCATTCTTAAGGCAGAATCCTCCTGGGATGTCTCCAAGGTGGATTTGAGAGTCGCAGCATAAATCTCATCTCATCACAGCATCTAATCTAATTTTCGATGCAGAACTGACATTTCCCCCTGATGCATCCTGAAATTGAAAAAGGAGGTTGCAAATGTCATTTCTGTGCCAAGTCTTTCGTATTAAACACACCTTAACTATAGGCATATAACCAGCTTCCCTGTCTTCTGTCACCTCTGCCCCTTGATTACAAGAGAAAGATGACATAGCTGATCTGCTCCTGCAGCAAAAAGTCTGTCCGAAATGATAAGGAAAAGTATGGTGGCATCATAAAAACCTATTGATTGATTATGGCATGAGCATAAGTCTCTTCCAATGCTCCAATAAATCAGGCAGTCTCAGAGGTGCCACAGCATCACTGCCACAGACAGAACGGCTGCTTGGCTGGAATATTTCACAAGGAGGGAACAGGCTATCTCATCGCCTCTGATTGGTGTAATTATCCAGGGATTTGTGAAAAAGTTCACACAAGATCTGAGTCAACTTTTCACCTTCATGGTTTCTCAAAAGATGAACATATATCATTGATATATTTCCTGCAGATGTGCTGCTAACTTCAGAGGATGGAACAGTGAGGTCAACCCTTTTGATTCTTTTGCTCCTCAGTCACATTTCAATATGGTCTTTAGAAACTTAGCTACAAGGCAGACATTGGGGAATAATGAGACCTAGACAGCATCTTAAAAAGCAGAGACATCACCTTGCCGACAAAAGTCCATATAGTTAAAGCTATGGTTTTCCCAGTAGTGCTGCTTTTGAATTATGGTGCTGGAGGAGACTCTTGAGAGTCCCATGGACTGCAAGAAGATCAAACCGATCCATTCTGAAGGAAATCAGCCCTGACTGCTCACTGGACGGACAGATCCTGAAGCTGAGGCTCTAATACTTTGGCCACCTCATGAGAAGAGAAGACTCCCCGGAAAAGACCCTGATGCTGGGAAAGACTGAGGGCACAAGGAGAAGGGGACGACAGAGGATGAGATGGTTGGACAGTGTTCTCGAAGCTACTAACATGAATTTGACCAAACTGCGGGAGGCAGTGGAAGACAGGAGTGCCTGGTGTGCTCTGGTCCATGGGATCATGAAGAGTGACACGACTAAACAACAACAAGGTCCAGGTATGTTTCTTCTCCAATATTTTGCCAAAGTTTCTCAAAATAGACAATTTTTAAAAAATGTTTCGTCAGGGACAGTTTGGATGAGGAGGAGTGGTGGGAGCCATCAGCTCAAGAGCTTTCCAGTGAGGGCTTGGACTGGTTGGACGAAGAAGACTGGTGGGAGCTTGCTTCCCAAGAACCCACAAAGGAAGGGATCCAAAGTTTACATCTTAGAGCCTGCAGCCTGGTGGTGGGCCACTGCGTGTGCTAGTCCCATGGGTTACCCGAGAGGTGAGGTCCAAGTCCAGTCCGTGGTCGAAGGTGCAACATGGAGGCAGTCCGTAGTAGCTGAAGCTGGGTACAGGGCAGGGAGTCGGGTGAAGTCAGGAACAGGCAAGCAGGGAGCCAGGGCGGGTCAAGAGCTCTGGCAGAAAAGCAGGGCAGGGTTCAGGCAGGAACTAGCAACCAACAATGTTGCTCCCACAACCTGGGATTGGGGCTGGCCAGCTTTTATCTGCCCTGAGGCATAGGGTGGCCCCGAGCCTCTGGTGACTCACCTCTCCTGGCCTGGAGGCGAGCACTCCTCCTGTGGGAACTTAGTTCCCTCCGCCCCTCTGCCCTGAACCTCTGTAGCTCAGGAGAGGCTGGAGGGTTACCGGACCCAGAGGCAACCTCAGCGTCCTCTGACGGGGCTGAGAGTGGAGCACCTGCAGGCAATGGGTCCTCCATCACCTCAGGAGCCAGAGCAGGCTCAGCTGATGCCTGCACCTGAGGATCCAGAACAGGTGAGGACCCTTCAGGCTCATGCTCAACTGGTTTTGGAGGCAGGGAATCCTGTGCAGGCTGGGATCCCTCAGGTTCAGCATCCGAGTCTGAATCCCAGGCCATCACACTGAGGAGCAGTCAGCAGAAAGGATGAGCTGGGAGCTGGTAGAAACAGGAGACTTGAGCAATCAAGGGGGAGTCAGGAGAAGGAGGGCCTTCCAGGACAGGATTAGAAGCTGAGAGTTGCAGCATGCATGCAGACAGTTGCAGGCCTGTTGACTCTCCTTCTCTGACTCCCCACTCGAGGAGGATCCTGCATGTTGCTGAGCAATGTGCCAGACTGGTCCAGAGAAAGAGACCCCCCCCCCTCGATGCAGCCTTCTTCTGCTTGGGAGGAATCCAGAGTGGGGGGGGGCATGCCTAGAGCTTAGTTTCAGCAACACCGTCACTGAGTTAAGACGAACCAGGAACATTGCTGTATTGTTTTGTTTCTTTCTGCTAATGGAAAGCTAATTGCATTCTGTGCCTTCCATATGTGTGCCTGCCTTGTGGTTGACCTCGCTCCTGGACAGCTCCTGGACAGGTTTTGAGCATGACTCAAACTGAAAGCTGCAGGCAGAAGATGCACACTCAGGGCTGTGGAACCTTTTTAGACTGAGGACCACATTTCCTTTTGGGAAACCTTCTGGGAGCAACATGCCAGTGGGTGTGGCCTGAGGCAAAAGTGGGCAGAACGATTAATGTAAGTTCTACTTTTGTACATTTATCTAGTTTTACACACGCTCACACAACCCTCTCGTGTCTTTCAGCCACATGAGCAAGAAGCATTATTAGAATTCAAATAAGCATTCCAGTCAAGCAAAAACACCCCAAGAGGGTGCAAAGTATGGTCTGGGGAGATGGGGTGTGTCTGAGGGAGAGGTGCAGTCCAAGAGCCAGATTGAGAGATTTCAAGATTCACGTTTGGCCTCTAGACCTTTGGTTGCCCACTTCTGATCCTAATGTTTGTGAAATTCCTGGAACCATTTTTATGAATGATTAAGTACATAGCCCTATATGTGTGTCTAATTAGAAACAAGCCTCACTGAGTTCAAAAGGGTTTCCTCCTGGGAATAGGATTAAAGCCAGAATGACTCAGAATGTCTAGAACCATAACATTGCAGAATAAAACTTTTTTTTCAAGCACAGAGTGGAAAATCATTCTGCAAATAGCTTACCTAGTTCTAGAAAGATATTCCCTTTGTATCTGAACTGAAGCTGTGACAAATGAAGCAACCTTTTGTAGCTAGCACATCTTTAACCAGAAGCAAATACAGCTTCTGATGAACTGACCAGTACCGATAACCATTTGTGCTATTTTTATCCGTGCTTGTTTGTCTTTTGGGGGTCCTTCTGTTCTACCTGGTGACATTTAGTGACCATGCCTCAAGGCTTCCATATCTTTGACCAAAATCTCTACTCAGACAAACTCTGTTCTGTATTTATTTAGTCATGCTGCATCCTATCACCAAAAACAGACAACCATCTGAGAGATTTGTGAGCAATTCTGCTTTAGGACTAAAATGTATTAGCATTTTAATAGCCTCCTCATTCCATGAAGTCTTTCCTGTTGAGCTGCATTGTCAGCGAGCCTCTTCTTCTTGCATGTCATCTACAGTTTACTATACAGTATATCCACATTTTGAATAACAGGGAGAAGGTGAGTTACAGTCTCTTTTGGCCATTATGTAGCCTTTTCCCATTCTACTTAATGTAACAGTATCATTATGCTTGACTGCCAGAGAATTTCCTCCAATACTTACGGTTTCTATTATAGTTGAATTGATTGGACTTTGGAATCCAGAACTACAACTGCAGTTCGCTGAGTATGGCAACCTTTGTCTCAGCTCCTGATACATATATTGTTTCAGAGATGTACTCTGTTTTTACTTTTACAATTTTTTCCCTGGTTAGTTGAATATAATTTCCCCCCAAATGTTTAGACTCCTTGGTTTCCCAGAGGCAAGAGAGCCTTCTCAATCACAGCTGAAGTATGAACTTTTTTAGACTTATTCACATGTTACACTGAACACAGGTACAAGGTGCCTGCACACATGCACAAGTGTTTGTGCAAAAGAGTGTGCACTTGGCATGTGCAGATCAACTGTTTATGCATACAGATACACAGGCTATACTCTTGTTGAACATTACAGCTCAACTATTTGTGTACACAGATTGCACACTTGTTGAATGTAACATGTAAAGAACTTTATTTAGTTTTATGTGTTTTATCATTATTATTATTTTTTAAAAAAACCATTGTGTGTGTGTGTTTTTTAACTGGCCCTGGAATCTTAGAGTAATAGGTAGGTAAGAAATCTTATAAATAAACTAACCTTGTCAAGCAGTATAATATTAATGGAAAATGGGCATTGAAGAGGTGAAGGTCCGAATCACCATCTCTCAGTGAAAGGCCAGGAATCCTGTCCCCAAAATATGGCAAAATCCACTCTTTAAGATGATAAATCTTTCAGGCCAAGCAAAAAACATTCCTCTTCAACCAGGCCTTTGCCTGATTAACATTCTGTGTCCTTTGAATTGTGTTTGTGGGAGTGGGGGGTTCTTGGTTTGTTTTGTTCTTGTTTTTATAATGTATTTTGTGTTTTTATCTTGAAATTTTATGCTGTGAGTTTGCCTGAGATCTTCAGATGGATAGTGGTGTACAGATTTAATAAATTATATTAGATTAGATTTATATTTATTTATATTTAATACCCCACATTTTCCCCTAACGGGACTCAAGGCCACTTTCAGATTTAAAAAAAGGAGCCACATAAAACATAAGAAAAACAAGCATTAATTTTTTTGATAGAATTAAAACTACATACATTTATAAAATTTATTGAAACTATACCAATAATTACAATAAAAATGGCATGGTACCAGCCCTTTCATTATAAGTAGTCATTTCCCAATAGATGTACATTATTGCTCCATACAGACATTTTTCACTTTCCAGTCCAATGAATATTAAAGACCCCTGTTTTCTTAATTCTCCTACAGATCTGTTATGATATGACTTTGCGAAATCCACAAAGTCAAACTCAGATTTCAGCTTCAACCTGTCAACAAGCAGGAATTAGGGAATGATGTTGATAATTGTTTCAGCCACCTTCAAAATAGTTTTAATAATGCAAGCTATTCCATTGATTTGAAGATACGTTTAAGCGGTGCATCATGATGACCTGATTTTAGAAAATCTGGTTTACTTTGATCATTTTAATTAAATGGCACAATAATGTGCAACGTTACTCATAAATCTCAATTAAAAAGAGCTGCTACAAGCCTTGATGGCTGGAAATGCCAATAATTGATGTTGATTTACAAATATAATCTGACAAAGCGAAAAAATGTATCATCAAAGTTCAGAATGAAAAATCTATGCAATTTTTACATGCAAATTTGGAAAAGAGTGCAAGGAGCTGAGACAGCATCAGAGATGGCAAACCTGAGTGCTCCCAATCTAGGAAGGTAGCCTATATCATACGATCTGGAATGCACTTTTTGTCAGCAGTGATTGATATAGGCTGCAGTCCACGTTGAAGTGGGCTGCAGCCCTTCGAGAGAATTAATAACAAGAACGGAGAGATGTGAAATTTTACCCAGAACCTTATCGGATCACAGCCCAATAACACTACAATTAAAATGGAAGACCCAAGGTCTATACAGATGGAGAATGAACGATTACTTATTTGAAAAAGAAGAAGTGATCGAAAAAGCAAAAACCACTATAAAAGATTATTTTGCCTTAAATATTACTAAAGAGATTGGAATAGATACAGTATGGGATGCTAGTAAGGCAGTGTTAAGAGGTCTCCTGATACAACAAAATTCTCAAAGAAAGAAGGCTAAGGAAAGGAAGAAAGAAGAATTAATCCTTCAATTGAAAGAATGTGAAAAAAATATGATAAAAAATCCAAAAGATGACAGCCATAAGCAACAATACAAAATGCTTCAAACACAATATTCAACATTAATAAGCCAAGAGGTTGAATGGGGAATAAAGTTAATGAAACAAAAGTTTTTCGAATCGGCAAATAAAATTGGAAAACTTTTGGCGTGGCAACTGAGAAAAAGAAGAAAAAGTAGTATCATAAACAAAATAAAAGTAGAAGAGCAAGTTCTGGAAGATCCTATTGTAATAAAAAAGAACTTTTTTAAATTTTATGAGAACTTATACAAAAGAGAAGAAGAAGATTTAACGAACATTATAAAATATCTAGAAGAAAATAGCCCTAAAAAAATAACAGAAGAAGAAAGAACCGCTTTAAACAGACCCATAAAAATAGAGGAAATTCGAGAAGCGATCAAGAGAATGAAAATTGGAAAAGCCCCAGGTCCAGATGGGTTATCAGCTAAATATTACAAGGTCTTAGAGGAATATATAACACCAGTGCTATGTGACGTTATGAATGAGATATTAAGAGGAGGAAAAATGCCAACATCCTGGAAAGAAGCCTACATTACGCTGATCCCGAAACCAGATTCAGATAAACTTAACATTAAGAATTACAGACCGATTTCTCTATTGAATAATGATTACAAAATTTTTGCAGACATAATGGCCCACAGACTTAAAAAATGTTTAATTAACCTTATTCATTGCGATCAGGCCGGCTTTCTTCCTAATAGACAAATAAAAGACAACATCAGACACACAATAGACATTATTGATTACCTAGAAGTTCATAATGAAATTCCTGCTGCTTTACTGTTCGTTGATGCCGATAAGGCTTTCGACAATGTTTCTTGGGGTTTCCTAATAAAATGCTTGGAAAAAACAGGGATAGAGGGCACATTCCTAGAAGGAGTTAGAGCAATATATACACAACAAAGAGCCAGATTAATAATAAATAATAACCTGACAGAACAGTTTGAAATAGCAAAAGGTACCCGACAGGGGTGCCCTCTATCACCGCTGTTGTTTATTATGGTTTTAGAGACAATTACAAATAAGATAAGGAATACCCCAGAGATCCGTGGCATAAAAATCGGCGTGCAAGAATACAAATTGAAAACATATGCAGACGATCTCATGTTGTCATTGGAAGAACCAAAGGAGAGCATCGGCAAAGCTATAAAATTACTGGAAGAATTTGGAAAACTATCGGGATTTAAATTGAACAAGGAAAAAACAAAAATAATGACTAAAAATATGAAAGAAGACACCAAAAATGAGCTTGAAATACAAACTGGAATTAAAATAGCTAAAAAAGTTAAATACCTTGGAATTTGGATAACTATGAAAAATATAAATTTGATGGAAAACAATTATAAGAAAACATGGAAAGAAATAATAAAGGACTTAGATACATGGAACAGATTACATCTTTCGTGGATGGGTAGAATGGCGGCGATTAAAATGAGTTTATTACCCAAATTACTCTTCTTATTCCAGAACATTCCAATAATTAGGGGAATTGCAATATTTAAAGAATGGCAGAGATTACTATCCAAATTTATTTGGCGGGGGAAAAGACCCAGAATTAAATTCAAATTGCTTACAGATCTAAGAGATAGGGGGGGGTTGCGGTTCCAAATCTGAGGCTATATTATGAGGCCGCATGCCTTTGTTGGGTAAAAGATTGGATCGTCATCAAAAATAAAGAGATGTTAGACCTAGAGGGGTTTAACTTAAGATTTGGTTGGCACGCCTATCTATGGCAAGACAAGGGAAGGGTCCATAAAGGTTTTTCTAACCATATCTTCAGAGGGCCACTACTGGAAGTCTGGGAAAGGAATAAAAAATTGCTGGAGCAGAAAACACCCTGGTGGCTATCACCAATTGATATTTTAACAATTAAAAAATCAAATCTTGAGGGGGAACGGTGGACATATGAGGACCTACTAACCAAAACAGAATCCGGGTGGAGGATTAGACCATATGAAGAAATAAAAAATAAGTTGACTGGTTGGATTCAATATCATCAAATAAATTCAATATGGACGGAAGACAAAAAGATTGGAATAAGTGAGAAAAAATCCAGATTCCAGATTGAAATAATAGAAAGTAAAACAAAATTACTATCAAAAATGTACAACCAGTTGCTTGAGTGGGACACCAAGGACGAGGAAGTAAAGGAGGTGATGGTGAAGTGGGCGGTAGATCTAGGGTATAACATAGAATTTGATAAATGGGAGGCTTTATGGCGTAAAGATATGAATTATTCAGCATGCACGACACTCAAGGAAAACATGTACAAGATGATGTACAGATGGTACATAACGCCGATAAAATTGCATAAAATTTATAGAACAGGTGATAAATTGTGTTGGAAATGTAAGAACAAGGAGGGCGAATTCTTCCACATGTGGTGGACGTGCGAGATTCTCAAGAAATTTTGGGAATCTATTTATAATGAATTAAAAAAAATTCTTAAATATACGTTTGTCAAAAAGCCTGAAGCCTTCCTGCTGGGGATAATTGGCAAGGATATTAAAGAAGAAGATAGGACCTTTTTCCAATATGCAACAGCGGCCGCTAGAACCCTCATAGCACAGTACTGGAAAACACCAAAAATCCCAACATTAAAGGAGTGGCAATTTAAATTATTGGATTATTTAGAATTGGCAAAATTGACACAAAAAATAAGAAATCAAAAACGTACAAAATTTAGTAATGAATGGGATAAATTTAGAACATATATGGAAATAGAGACAAGGGGTACATCAAAATGTTAATCAGAAATATATATGTATCAAAAAAAAAAAAATCACAGTAGGCATGAGATAACGCTTACTACGTTATAAATGTCATTTTGGAATAGATACAGCAGATAGATAACTAAGATAACATTATCCGAAATCGAGATAAAGGGAAGTCGATCAATGTTGTTGTAAAATTAATGTTAAGCTGTGTTGTTTATGTAGTATGTATTGTATGTCTTTCTTTTTCTTTTCTTTTTTCTTTTTTATGTTTGTTTTATTTACTTTTGTCTTTTGTATGTTTGTGAAATATACTTATGCAAAATTTAATAAAAATAATAATAAATAATAATAATAAAAAAAGAAGTGGGCTGCAGCCCAGCAGTAAGCCAATTGCGTGGCATTCTGCAGGTCACAGGTTCATTCCTTAGCATCTCCAGTTAGAGATGGGGAGAGAGGGGAAACTCCCTCTGTGAGCGAATGCCAGATGAACCAGTGAAGTGACTCAGTACAAGGCTGTTCCCTCTGTTCCAATGAAGGCCCTTCCATACGGGAAGCCGGGGGTAATTGATGCCCTCCCCCTGATTCCTCCCTCCTCCCCACTTTGAGGGACCACTCTGAGCCTGTTCAGCAGACAGGAAGTTAAGAGAAAGACAACGAGGCTTCATTATCTCTCCTTGACTACTGAATCATATAGAATTAGCTCCAAATGGAAATGGTCAGCCGCTTTTTGAAGCGAATAGCGCAATCTTCATCAAGATAGGGGGGAGAGAGAGAGCCTGATGCTCTTAGCTGATGCTCATTTGCAGAGGAAGCCTGAAGGGGGTAAATTGTGTTTTACTTTCTGTGCTTATTATGGCAAAAATGTTTCGGGCTCTGCTTCCCTTTCGCTGACAAACCTCCCAAACAATCTTCCTTTGCATTGCTTTCAGCTTTGCTTTTAAAGTGATTAAATATTTCGTCCTACTCCTTCTTTACTTAGGAACATTAGGAAGCTGCCTTATGCCCTGTTAGATCATTTGTCCATCTAACTTAATATTGTCTATGCTGACTGATAGCTGCTTTCCATAGTTGCAGACAGAGGTCTTTTCTCAACCCTACCTGGAAATGCTGGGGATTAAATCTGGGGCCTTCTGCATGCAAAACACTAAAATTTCTTCAAGCTTGGTTTTATTGTTTTGTTTTTTATTCTCCCAGTGTTTGTGGTATATAAACTAAATATACCAGGACTTCACTCTGGTATCTTATAGACTTCTAACTGTGCTACGTCTCATCTTCTCACTTTGTTAAACTATGCTCCTGATGTTTAAACAATTGTTTCCTTATTGGATCCAGTCCATCTCTTCTTTCTCACAAAAACAAAATAAAACATGTTTCTACATTTATTAGCTAATTTTACCTCCACTTAGTCGCCCCCACTGAACAGAAAGATAACCTAAAAAGAGTAAGAGTGTTAGTAACAGTGATGAATTTTAATTGCAATTTGAGAACCATCATTTAAACATATTTGAAAATGAACTCCAGTTAATAGGAATGTAAGAAGGAATTGATTTCCATTGTGTTCCATATTCTTCTCATATTCAAAGCGCTGGTTTTAGCATATAAAGCCTTATGCAGCCCAGGACTCTAGGACCTCAAGGACTGTCTCTCCCCACATGAATTGTTTGGATTGTTTTATAATGTACTACCACCCCCATCCCAAACACAATGAACTACATACCCAGGGGTCATCAGCATGTTACCTGTGGGCACCAGTGCATAATAACACATATCCTGTCATATATGGATATGTTATTTTATATAAAAATGGATTTGCTACACCGCTGAAATTCAAGGTACAAGTATTTTAGGCTTCAATTCCTAAGTTAACTTTATAGTTTGTTTTCCTCTTTCTCGAATTATCTCTTCCCACTGTTCCCATACCAATTGCATTTCTCAAATTCTATAATGTATAGCCACAGTTGGCCGATTTTCTCCATCAGATTACATAAACTCAGGAAATAGCTTTGTGTTTCATCTGCTATTCAGCAGATTTAAATTCTCATCTAAAAACTGCCTCCCATTTCTCCCTCGTTATACATTTTAACCTCTCCCTTCTCATGTAACTGTATTATTTAACACCACATAATGTTTTGGGATAAAAAATTTATGAGAAGTGCCGTACTAAATAAACCTCTATTGCATATTAAGAGTTTACAGCTTCTACATTGGGGCACAATGCTTTCCTATCTGTAAAAGTCACCATTAGTATAGCAAAACCATTAAATTTACTTTGTTTAATCTGTGAAAGCATTTTGCTTAATGTGTCTCATTTCCTTATACTGGAAACTATTTGTTCCAACTAAAGTTAAGCACTTTAAAGTTAAACACATGCTTCATATTGTCACTGAAATCAAAGAAATTCAGAATTGACTACGTTTGGCTGGATTGTACCCATTTCATCATCAGATGAGAGATAATTTTAAAAATACAGCTCTTTATTAGTGTGACAGCATCTTAAAAACTAGACAGCATCTTAAAAAGCAGAGACATCACCTTGCCAACAAAGGTCCGTATAGTTAAAGCTATGGTTTTCCCAGTAGTGATGTATGGAAGTGAGAGCTGGACCATAAAGAAGGCGGATCGCCAAAGAATTGATGCTTTTGAATTATGGTGCTGGAGGAGACTCTTGAGAGTCCCATGGACTGCAAGACGATCAAACCAATCCATTCTGAAGGAAATCAGCCCTGAGTGCTCACTGGAAGGACAGATCCTGAAGCTGAGGCTCCAATACTTTGGCCACATCATGAGAAGAGAAGACTCCCCGGAAAAGACCCTGATGCTGGGAAAGATTGAGGGCACAAGGAGAAGGGGACGACAGAGGATGAGATGGTTGGATAGTGTTCTCGAAGCTATGAACATGAGTTTGACCAGACTGCGGGAGGCAGTGGAAGACAGGAGTCTCTGGCATGCTCTGGTCCATGGGGTCACTAAGAGTCGGACATGACTAAGCGACTAAATAACAACAGCAACAACATTAGCTTGAAAGTCAATAATGTCTTATGTCCTGCTACAGTTGAAAGGAGCATAGGGTGTATCCTGTGCTATTTTTCTAGAAAAAGAGGTGCTGGATGGGCCACTGGTCTGATCTAGCAAGCTCTTTTTTGTTTTCAGCATTTTCATGCCTGCACTGAAAACATCATCACCGTAATATTTCCCAGAGTGCAGTATTTTGCTTTGTGCTTGCTATTTAAGTATTCCAATAAGAGAACACCTCTAAGGAAAGGGAATGTGTTTTCTTAATAGAAGTACTTTCTGGCCAGATTACAGTAACACCATTAGAGCTCAGATTCAATTCATGAAAGGAAAAAAATTGGCAGAAAGATTACAGAGTCCTGTGACCTGCAAACTAACCAGTTCCTCACAGATAGCATGAGTCCCTGGTAGACAACAAGCCAGTGTTCTATCACGTTTAATTCTTCATTTAATTGATTTCTTTCTGACATTTATGTCCCATTTTTGGTTACAAAGTGGCCACAAGGCAATTTCCAATGGAGTCAGTAAAACTAGTTGGTTAAAATAATATAACAGCAGAGCATATAAAATATCACAAAACAAATACAATACTCCAATTTCAGAACTACATTATAATTATATCTCATAATGTGGAGTGGGCATACTCCAGTCCATCATAACCCCGGGTAAACAGATATATTTTGCCTAGATGATGGAAGCTCATTATGGATATAGTCATCCATTCCACCAGTGGAGGAAAATCCCACTGCCAGGGTGCAACTGCCCAAAATGCTCTCCATTGAACCCTCACACAAAGCACAGCCATTGTGTCAGTGGGACAAAGGCCTAAGCAGCCAACCTCAAAACTAGGAAAATGTTGGTAGATCCCAGTCATGCTGGGGTTTATACATTAGCATTAACACCTTAAATTGGATCTGGTTACTAAAAGGCAGCCAGCACAAATCTTGCAAAGTAAGTTTTATATGACTGCACATTGAAATTCTAGTCAGCACTCTAACCGTAGCATTCTTTACTAGCCACAGTTTCCAAGAGGTAGAAGATAGAAGTGTTACGGTAGTCAATATTGAAGGTTACATGAGCATGCATGACTGTGGTGAAGAAATAGTTACAGGTGGCAAACCAACCATAGTGTGCTGGTCCCTGGGGGAAGGTTACCGTTGGCGTAGTCAAAGTCCGGTCCTGGGTCAATAGCCTGGAAGCAGTTCCGAAGGAGCGGGGCGAGGTCCGAAGCAGGAAGCTGGGCGGGGACAGGAACACTGGAGGAACAGGACTGGATGCTGGCCGAAACAGCTCTTCATCGATGTTGCTCCCGCAACCTGGGACCGGGCTGACTGGCCTTTATCTTCTCTGAGGCCAGGGGCGGTCCTGGCCCCCAGGAGACCCGCCTCTCCTGGCCTTAAGGCGAGCACTCCTCCTGGGAGAAACCAGTTCCCTGAGCCTCTCTGCCCTGAGCCTCTGCAGTTCAGGACAGCTGAAGGGTTACTGGGCCCAGGGGGAGACTCACCTGCAGGCACTGAGTCCTCAACCACCTCTGGAGCCAGAGTGGAATCACCTGGTGCCTGCTCCTGAGGATCCGGCACAGGTGCAGGCGCTTCAGAATCAAGGCCCTGCCCCAGTTCAGCCGGCCCCGGAGGCGGGGGCTCCTGTGCAGGCTGGGATTCCTCTGGTTCAGCCTCTGAATTGGAATCCCAGGCCATCACACATAGCTGGAAATAGGTACTCATTGCCATGGAAGCCACTTAGCCTCAAATTGATCTAGGAGCATTCAGAGAAACCATGAGTCCATCTAGAACAAGCTGAACATCCATTTCTTGAACATAAGAACAATGCTTCCATCTTGCTAGGACTCAGCTTCTGTTTACTGACACTCATCCAGCCCATTATTTCCCCCAGGCATTAGTTCAGTATCAGCTCAGCTACATATGGTTCAGATGGTATGGAGATACAGAAATATTTGTGGATATTTGTGGATAATTACACCTAAGCCCCTGGTGACCACACCTAATGGCTTCATATATATGTTAAATAGCACTGGAAAGGACTGGAACTCTTAATTGCCTTAATTGCTTAATTGCCACAAGAGTGATCAGAAATCATGGAAGAACCAATCAAGAAGAACCAATCAAGAAGAACCAACAAAGTCACATTCCCTTCACTTCTCCTAAAGTAAGTCATTATCCAGAGTGAACAAAATCGTCTCAGTGCTAAACCTGGGCCTGAAGCTGGATTTAAATGTGTCTAAATAATCTTCTTCATCCAAGTACATCTCAAGATGCAAGGACACAACCCTCTTGAGCACCTTGCCACTATGGCTGGAGGTTGCCCTGAGAGACCTCTCAAAGAACATTTTCCAAGTACATTCCTCAATGCACTGGCTGCAGACTTCAAAAACAATACTGGTCAATGACCCTTACAAACCTAATGCCTTTCAAGTCTATCCGTTTTGACCTCTCCTGTTCAGTTTCTCTATCTAATGAATGGATAGTTAAGAAATTCTGAGTTCAATGGTGCTGGCTAATTGTTAAGATAAGAGAAGAATGCTAAGCATCCATGTTAATGAGACTGGGTTGATGAATGTTTAAAACAAAGGGCATCCTTCCAGACACAAGTCTGTGTACACCGTTAGACATGAAAAAGAACAGACCTATGTGTGAGAAAGCTGTCCATTAGCAATTGTGTGTTGTTTTCAAGTTGATAAAGCATGCTAGTTTAAGGCCTATCCAAATTGTAATATACTAGGAAACAAACTCCAAATGACTAAAATGATTTCAAAAAATGATAAACCCTGTCATATTTAGATGGCACTGTATAAGAAATAACTGCATTCTGGAAATAGATTATCAGTACAAGCTTGTAGTGCGAGCAACCAGACAATGCACACCACTGATTAAGCAAGGTCATTATTTAATGAATCTATTTTCATCACAGGAGCCATACATAGCTTCCCAATAATAATGAGAAGATCTTCATGAAAAAATATTAAATTAAGGATGTCTTAGAGACCTGTTTCAGATAAGGTCATCTCTGAATATTTTCCAGATCAATTACATTAGGTCCTTCTCTTTGTAACAGCCCTGTTTGAAACACCGAATGAGCAATAAGATGCCGATGGCAGGTTAATCATTTGCAGAACAGCACATTTTAACAAACCCAGTCACTGCAATATTTCCCTTTCATTTTGGCAAGATCATTCTGTATCAGGACAAGCCCTTAAAACCACCGGCAGCCTGATCATAAGGTGGTTGCTTTGGTGAAAGCAGAAGTTTGTGCTATTGCAGTTGAAGACGCATCCTAAACTGTTTTAGTTGAGCTGAACTAAACATCTATTGCACCTTAAGGCTTAAATCCTACGCACTCTTTTTTGGGAGTAATCCCCATTGAACCCAGTGGGATTTATGTGTAGAATTCCAATATAATTCAAGGATGCAGTACTGTGCTGAGCCAAAAGGTCCAGGGCTGCTTTAATGCATATCTAAATCTGGAGTAAGGGAACACCACTAACTTTTCCTGCCTCAACTCCTGCCTCAAATAAGACATCGTGAAATACAGTTATAGACTGTGTCACATAGCCACAGTTTGAAGATCAAAGCCATTTCAGCTTTCTTTCAAGTTCAGGTGTTCAAAAACTAGAAAGGTTACCAAAAGTGAAGGACAGCTGGATGAGCAAACTCCAGCCACTCCATCACCATTTTGCTTTCCAACCTGTGAATGATGACTGTGGGAAGTGGGTAGACTTTTGTATCCTCCCTGTCTGATCTGTAATCCTAATCCCATTAAGAGGCAATAGAAGATTCCAATTATTTCCTATATTTAGAGGTAAGAAATTATTTGGGTAGGTAGTAGCCTTCCATTCTCTGCCTCCCCTCAACCATCTTGCTCACCATAAAATGCAAAATGAACCGGAGAGAAATTCTTCACAATTTGAAAAAAATAAGAAATTATTTTATAGGGAATTCATTGTGCAAACATGACTGATCTGCTTTACTCCCAGCTAACAGATGCATGCAAAGGTTAGTTCACACAATACTATTCCTGCTCTCAGGCTATCACTATCATTCCTAGCCTGGTAGACCTGGGGAAAAATGTATTTTGCAAATTGGACAATCATAGATTGTTCAATTTACACAATAATGTTTATTTATATGAGTATGCATCTTACCATATCCAGTAACAGGTTAAAACTATTTCTGGGTATGGAAGAGTGAAACTACCCAATCAGAAAATGTCTTTCTGAAGACCTCAGCTTTCATTAATGCTGTGGGTAATGCTCTTCAGAAAATCCAGCCATAACTGAGCATTTGTTATATTCCGTATATTTCAGAGCCATTATTATTAAGCACCAAACTATTAGTATCTTTCCCCAACCCCTGTTAAATTGTCTGATATGTGATCATTGAAACAGCCTGGTTATATTCAGGTTCCTGCAATGAAATATTAACTGGGGTGGGGTGGGGGGGGATGTGTGATGACTTTATAGCTGTAACTTCTGTGCAAGCAGATCTGGAAGCATTCAGCCCACCCAATTCTCTCTTTGAAGGAATGCATTAAAATTTCAGCAGCTACTCACACAAAAATACCACTCGGGGAGTTACCTTTAGTTCTCTGCAAGCACATATAAACTGAAGTTTCACAAGGGCACAGAAATACCTGTTTGCACAGGTTGCTTTAAGGATATGAGTAGAGTACTGGGAAACAGGACAAACATATCAGAGAAGAAATGCCATAGCAGGAGACACAAGGAAGAGACAATGGTACAAATGTGCCCATAGAGCTGTGCATGGGAAAACATACAGCTATGCAGCACAGAAAAGCACCAGAAAAATGTGACAGAGCCCATGAGGCTTTAGAGGCGTGACAAGCTGATGGGGCAAGGGAAGGTAATGACATTACACTTCAATTCAGGAGGGCGGGTATTGACATTGCACTTTGACTTGGGGTGGGCGGGCAGGACTCTGAATCACCACAATGCACCTCATTATTCAGCCTTCATGAAGAGCTGATGCACAGCCCTAATATAAAGCATCAGTTAAAATTACTCCTGGCCTGAACCAGGGCTGCATCCTCAAGACTCACACTTCTAATTCTTCATAGCCCTTTTCTGATACATGAAGGTGATAGTCTAAGTAGTGCATGGCAGTAAAAATTACCACATTCATATCCTGGATGCTCTCTCCTGCCTCCTCCAAACCAAGGACTTAGCTAGGTAAAGGTAAAGGGACCCCTGACCATTAGGTCCAGTCGTGACCGACTCTGGGGTTGCGGGGCTCATCTCGTTTATTGGTCGAGGGAGCCGGCGTACAGCTTCTGGGTCATGTGGCCAGCATGACTAAGCTGCTTCTGGCGAACCAGAGCAGCACACGGAAACACTGTTTACCTTCCCGTCGGAGCGGTACCTATTTATCTACTTGCACTTTGAGGTGCTTTCGAACTGCTAGGTTGGCAGGAGCAGGGACCGAGCAACGGGAGCTCACCCCGTTGCAGGGATTCGAACCGCTGACCTTCTGATTGGCAAGTCCTAGGCTCTGTGGTTTAACCCACAGTGCCACCCGTGTCCCTAAGGACTCAGCTACACAGCTGCAAATAAAACGTTTTGTGTGTTTTAAGTGCAATATACCACGTGACACTAGACAGCATGGTGACCCTTATGGAAAATTCAATGTCTTTTAAAAAATGCTTTAATAAAAAGCATTTTCAGAAGGTTTTTTATATGCGTGTAAATTCCACCCAAGTCTTGCTTGGCCCCAAGATTCTTCACTGACCTTCTGTTTGCTAAGTATAATTGTTGGCATCAGGTGGTGGGAGTGGGAATCTGCTAAGCAGATCCTTTCCCACGAAGCCATTTTCCTCTCAGCTACAGAATTACTTATACCCACTACACCTCCTGGTGGCAGCTGCTACAGAACTTGCATAATATATACTGTACATCCTTTCACCACCCCTCTCTATTAAGTAATATGTGAAGTGAGAAAAATATCAAAGCATTCAAAGTACATAACACATTTTCAAAATTGAAAGGTAAACTTTGAGTTTTTGAAAATATCACCTCTGAACATATTTACATGAACTATGTTTCCTCAATCAACACCGAAAAGGTGAAGAAGAGCTGGGAAGGGGGGGGCAGTACTGCCATCAGTTTTTGAGTGCTATTATTCAGCCATTTTCCATCTTATTTCTCTCACATTTGGAAAGCTTTTATCCTTCACCCAAGAGATCTTCATCCTAATAGGACAAATCATATTTATGTTATGAGGAATAGAATATTAATCACTTCAAGAGAGAATGTCTCGCACTCTGACTATAAAATCACCTCTGCAGCTCCGTAATTAGGAGATGAATGCCCTGACCCCATCTTTCAGTGCATCATGCTGATGCCGACAATGCTTCAAGGAGAATATGAAAGAAAAAGGACTGGTATTTTGTGTCACAGAGGCTTAAAGGACACACCAGTAAGGAAGCGAGACAGCAACTTTATTATTTTCCTTAAACATGAACAGAACCATAACTGGAAACTTCAGAGTCAGTTAAGGCCACATTTACACCATACATTTAAAGCACTATAATACCACTTAAATGTCCATAGCTTCCCCCAAAGAATTATGGGAGCTATAGTTTGTTAAGGGTGCTGAGAGTTGTTAGGAGATCCCCATTCCCCTTCCAGAACTAAAAATTTCAGAGTGGTTTAACAATCAACATCCCTCTTCCAGGGGAACACTGAGAAATGTAGCTCTGTGAGGGGAATGTTGTTGTTGTTTAGTCGTGTCCGACTCTTCGTGACCCCATGGACCAGAGCACGCCAGGCACTTCTGTCCTCCACTGCCTCTCGCAGTTTGATCAAACTCATGCTGGTAGCTTCAAGAACACCATCCAACCATCTCATCCTCTGTCGTCCCCTTCTCCTTGTGCCCTCCATCTTTCCCAACATCAGGGTCTTTTCCAGGGAGTCTTCTCTTCTCATGAGGTGGCCAAAGTATTGGAGCCTCAGCTTCAGGATCTGTCCTTCCAGTGAACACTCAGGGCTGATTTCCTTCAGAATGGATAGGTTTGATCTTCTTGCAGTCCATGGGACTCTCAAGAGTCTCCTCCAGCACCATAATTCAAAAGCATCAATTCTTTGGCGATCAGCCTTCTTTATGGTCCAGCTCTCACTTCCATACATCACTACTGGGAAAACCATGGCTTTTGCCAGGAGGTGATGGGCCCAGTGGCCATGATCTTCGTTTTTTTGATGTTGAGCTTCAGACCATATTTTGTGCTCTCCTCTTTCACCCTCATTAAAAGGTTCTTTAATTCCTCCTCACTTTCTGCCATCAAGGTTGTGTCACCTGCATATCTGAGGTTGTTGATATTTCTTCCAGCAATCTTAATTCCGGCTTGGGATTCATCCAGCCCAGCCTTTCGTATGATGAATTCTGCATATAAGTTAAATAAGCAGGGAGACAATATACAGCCTTGCCATACTCATTTCCCAATTTTGAACCAATCAGTTGTTCCATATCCAGTTCTAACTGTAGCTTCTTGTCCCACATAGAGATTTCTCAGGAGACAGATGAGGTGATCAGGTGAGGGGAATAGGGACCTCCTAACAACTGTTAGCATGCTTAACAAACTACAGCTCCCAGAATTATTGGGTGGAAGCCATGACTGTTTAAAGTGGTATCATATCATTTTAAATTCATGATGTGAATGTGGTTTGAGTCCTGTGCCATCTAATAAGCAAACTATGTAATGGCATCACCCATACATTTTGGAAATACAATGAAAAGTCTTTCTGAACTTTAGTGGCATCTCTCTAAAAATCAGATGATTTTTATTGATTTTACTGCAAACTACCCTGAGAGCTCTGCAGTGCAGCAAATTAGAAAGTTAACAAATAATTAAAATATATTGAGCAGATGAACTGACTTCAACTTTGACCGGTCCTTTGTTTGTATGGCTATTACACTTTCTACAAATTACTGTAGAAAAGCAGATTTAGAAGTGATAATTTAGTTAACAGCATTTAAAATGACAAATGGAAATAAAAATAACTTGCTTCTAATATCTCAATTTTTGTCAGATATGGGATGCAGCAATTAGGATGTGTAGGCACTTTGGTTTATTCTCCATCCAGTGTGTTCCCACTGCTAGTTTGGAAATGTCAGCCATAATCCACAAAGTCAGTCATAATCCACATCTATCCTGTATCTATCTTGCTAATTTTTATGTCTTTTGATACATTTACCTCCACCCAAAAATTTGATCTGAATCAAGAAAAAGAACAACCTAGATTCAATCTAAGCCAGCAATGTGTGCACAGCCTATAGCAAATAATAATAATATATATATATATATATATATATATATATATATATATATATATATATATGCTTTCGTAGATTTTCACGGGTACAGGAATGCAGGTTTTGGTGTCCTCGGGTGTCTTCCCGTGTAAAAGTTGGGGTGTCTAGGCGACGTTTCGACGAGGTCTCACTCGTCATCTTCAGGCTGGTGCTTTCGGCTTCTTGTTACTGGAACAGAGCAGGATCTCAGTGTTTGAGTTCCTATAAATACTGTAGAGGGGGTGTGGTGTATAGCCTCCAATGTTCTGGGCAGAGAGGAAGTTCCCAGGCTAGTGTGCCTTTTCTTCTTTTGTTCCTTAATTACTTGAGAGATATCTTGAGTGATTTCTTGAGTGATATCCTGAGTACCACTTAGGTGGGTCATTAGGTGTGGATTAGTTGTTAAAGTCTTTGTGTCTTGACCTCTTGAACTTTGTGAAGAGTTTTCCTGAGAAGATGGCTGTACTGTACTTAGTTGTGCTCTGGCTTGGCTTCGTGTATAGGGGCGAGCTGTGGTTTTGTGGCTTGTGTCAGCCAGATCTGTGTAGGGATTGCAGGGGGGTGCAGCATCCGGAGGTGCCACCATGGATTGGCTACTGGATGGTGTCTGTAATTCATCTGTGGAGAGGGTCTGGGTTTGGGTCTGGTGTGGTTGATTGGTGTTGGCGTTCTGTGTGCCTCTGGATCTGGTGTCAGTTTTTGTGGGGAGGGCTAATTTCCAGATGTCTGGCAAGCGGGATGTGTCGTCACGCTTGTTCATGTTGTGAGGGTGTTTCTCTATCTCGATGGCTTCCATGATTATTCTCTTGTGGTGATGTTCCGTGTTAAAGAGCAATTTGGAATCTGCAAAATTAATTTCGTGTCCTGTTTCTTTCATGTGTTGGAAAAGAGAGGAAGTTTTTTCTTCTTTTTTGACGGCATTCTTGTGTTCTGCGATACGTGCATTTATTCGTCTGTTTGTTTGTCCAATGTACGTGGCTGGGCAGACTTTGCAGGGTATTTCATAGATCCCTTGGTTTTCCAACTGGATTTTATCCTTGGGGTTTCTGAGGATATTGGCTATTTTTTGGTTGGTGCAAAAGGCTGTTTTGATATTGTGTTTATGGAGGATTTTGCTAATTTTATCTGTAGTGCCCTTGATATAAGGAAGGAGGGCCATGCCATTGTTTTCTTCTGTGTCTTGGTTTTTGGGGGGTGTTTCCTTTTGGATTAGCTTCGTAATCCTGTTTTGCTGGTATCCATTGGCAATTAACACGTTTGAGAGATTCTGTAACTCAGTTGTCAAGTGGTCTTTGTCAGCCAGGCGTTTGGTTCTGGAGATGAGAGTCTTGGCTACGGAGTTTATTTGTGCAGGGTGGTGGTGTGATTGTGCATGTAAGTAGCGGTTGGTGTGTGTTTTTTTCCGGTAGATAGTGTGTCCTAGGGAGCCATCAGGTTTTTTGTAGATTAGGACGTCAAGGAAGGGAAGTTGGTTGTTGGCTTCTATTTCCATAGTGAATTGTATTTTGGGGTGTAGGTTGTTGAGATGTGTGAGGAAGCTATCCAGTTTTTCTTTCCCGTGTGGCCAAATTACAAAGGTGTCGTCAACATATCTGAGCCAAAGTTTGGGTTTGTGTTCTGACTTGTCTAAAGCATTGGTTTCAAAGTGTTCCATGTACAGGTTTGCGATGACCGGTGAGAGGGGTGATCCCATAGGTGCTCCTTCTATCTGTTTGTATCTTTGTCCATTGTGGATGAAGTACGTGTTGGTTAGGCAGTGGTTGGTCAGGTCCAAGATGTATTCGGGGGGATTGTATTTGTTTTGAATAGCTGTCAAGGCTTCATTAATGGGCACTTGTGTGAAGAGAGATACAACATCGAAGCTCACAAGTAGGTCATTAGGATGTAGGTTTTGCTTCTTTATTGTTTCTATGAACTGGAAGGAGTTTGGTACGTGTGAAGAGATGGATCCTGCTCTGTTCCAGTAACAAGAAGCCGAAAGCACCAGCCTGAAGATGACGAGTGAGACCTCGTCGAAACGTCGCCTAGACACCCCAACTTTTACACGGGAAGACACCCCAGGACACCAAAACCTGCATATATATATATATATATATATATATATATATATATATATATAAATACAACTCAGGATTCCTGAATGTATGATATTTCATAAAAGAATGGTTACTGATCACAGTGGCTCTTGTTCAGCATCCTGCTAAATAATGGTTAAGGTGCTTTTGGAACAGCCCTGCCAGGATGTGGGGTTCAGTGCAGTTCACATCAGAATTCTTAGAGACAGGGGTGGAATCTACACACAAATAAAAATGCTATGACAATGCTTTTTTAATTTTTTTTTTTAAAAAATACATTGAATTTGACATAGCTCACTCTCGCCATCTAGTATCACATTTGTATATTGCACTTTACAACACATTTAAAATGTTTTATTTGCAGCTGTATAGCTGAGTGTGTTTGTTTGTCTGAATTGACAAACTATAGCTCTGGCTGTTGCTCTGAGCAGAGACTCAGAATTTAGGCTGCAGTCTGACCATTGCAACTAGAAACTAAAACAGAGAGCAAACAGAATTTGATGTTACAGGTTTTTCCATAGGGATAAAACAAACAAGTATAATCAACATATCAAAGTAATAACTACTTGTATCTTGTTTCATTTATACAGGGTTTTTTTTTCAGGGGATGTAATTTAAACGCAGGAATCTGGTCCAAAGAGAAGGTTTTGACTGAGAGAGTCTTTATACTGGGAACTAGTAGATTCCCTGCTCTCCAGACTGTTGGTTTTCTCAAAGGCAGATGGTAAATCTGTCAGTAGTGGCATTCAGCAACAGCAGCAGCCCAGATGCTTTTAAGCTTTCTGTGTGAAGCTGCCCCACCCCTGAAGAGTACCAGTGGGCTACATGCCAGAAAGAGGTCCCCAAGGCAATTAGCTGCCTCTGAATTCAACTCCAGCTGTCTTGGAAGTCAAATGAATGCAGCTTGTTTGGTCATACACCATTTGATGTGAATAGTCTGCTGCTTCTTTATAAGCAAAGCAGCCTTCTCTGTTTCAAGCCAGCTGCATTCAAGGAAGAAACCTGTGACCTCTTATTGCTCACACTAGACTCTGCTAAACAACAGTGTCCATTGCCATTAGGACAATTAGTCCATCTCATGATTCCAATAAAGCCAGGATTCTGTAATTGCACTGTATCTCCCTATTTGGCAAGTGAAACTTTCAAACTATGGTTTCCTTAATGGTCCCCGGGCACATTTAGCTGCACAGAATATGAGAAGCACTCTAGGACTTTCAAGCAAGTCTCATTATATCCCTGTTCGCTTGTAAAATATATTATATACCATGACTGAGCTAATGCAAATGGACAGTATCGTCAGCTATCTAGAACAATGCAAGATATGTTGACAATCTTTTAAAGTTGTACTTCGTTTTAATAAAATTTTACGGGATCAAGAGCAATTAGTAAGGGGAAGAACTCTGATAAATGTTTGTTTTGATACAAGCTAGTCTAAATGAAAAAACAAAACAAAAACAAAACTGTTCTTATTTAAAGGGGGGAGAAAAAAAATGAATGCAATTCACTGAACAGGTGTGCAATCCTCAGAACACTTATTTGGGAGTAGATCTACTTGTATTTAATGGGACTTAGGGCAGATCTACTCCATACAATTAAAGCACATTCTAGGCACATTTAAAACATATGGTTCCCCCCAAAGAGCCCTTAGGACTGTATTTTGTGATATGCTAGGAAATGTAGCTCAGTGAAGGGGAAACACAGCTTCCAAGATTCTTTAGGGAAGTCTTGTGCATTGAATGTGCTTTAAGTGTGTGGTGTGGATCTGTTCCATGGGAACCTGTGTGGGCTTAAACGGCATACTAGGTTAGAGCCAGATGAAAGTCAGCAGAAGGGGTATGAAGAAGATGCCTTTATCCTCTCATTCCCCCTGATCTCCCATGCTACAGTCCACCCGCATCATCAGGGTATCCTGATCCTCAGTTTAGGCTTTTCAGAATGCTGCCAGGTATCTTCTGCCAATCCCCTTCCACTTGTTTTTCTCTGGATCCAATCCAATGCATATACCATCATTTCTGTTAGTCACATTTGCCCGCGAAAATGTAGCAGCAGCAGTGATCTGCTTCATTAAACTCTTCTTTGAGTGACTGGTTTATGTAATCACCTTACCCCACTTTAGGGCTGTCTTGTCAGGAGCATCGGAATTCACCTTGGATCAAACCACAAGTACAGTCGTTACAACATCTTTATAAAAGTCCAAAGACAGTGTGCTCTTTTTGTGCCTCCCCCCCTTTCAGTTCAATCCTGGGAGCCAACATGAACTTGCATTTATTTGTCCGCTGAGATAAATCATCCTCTTGCGTCTACGAAAATGAAATAAAGCATCTATGAATGCTCAGCTCCTCATTTGCATCAGAGCACTTGAAATTCGGATTCAGGAATGTTTCCTCGGACACAGGGATATCCATATTCATGAATCATACAGGTAGAGGGGACGTTGCAGATCATTCTGTACAACTCTTGGCTTGATTAGAGGCAGATTTAGGGCAGCACTGGGTGCCAAGCCTAGGGGCCATCATAGTTATGATGTAGTGAATTGAGCAGAATGGAAGGTAAAAAGTAGTGGTGGGCACTAAATTTTGGCCTTGCAGAGGCCACCACTAAAATTTGAAATACTCAACTTCACCCCTGGCTTGATGCAGGAAATCAGGAGACTGACACTCTATGCTTGAAGACCTCCAGCATCGGCAAGCCCACCACCATTCTAGATAATTGACAAACTGCCTTTCATCAATAATAGCTCTGTCAAATATTTTTAGAATGCTCCAGCCCAGTAGCTTTCTAGAAGACAGTCACTAGACATGAAAGTCTTGAACTACATATTTCTTTCTTATGAGGACCAGCAATATAGAATTATTTAAGTAGAAAGAAGCAATAATTTTTGTAGAACTATTAATATAATTTGACAAACTACCCACAAAATTACATGTCTATAATTCTACTGGCACCAGTGGCAAATTGGGCTGTCTGACCATTCATATAAATATGATTTGCTTTTTTCATTAATTAAAAGAACCCTTTCCTGCATTCTACTCAGTTCTTTCTACAACTCTGCAAAGTTCAATTTGCAAATGTCAGAAGTTTAATATCTGTAACAAATTAGGTTAATTGTAATCTAGTGTTATTTGCGACAATGCTGTCTGTCTGTTGACTTGTTTATTCTAAACTGACATTCAAAGTTAAACCTTCTGTAGGCTATATGTTTCACTTATTTAACAAATGTAAATCCCAGCAATTATGCCTTAATTATTTAGGTATGTCTGTGCTTGTGTCCAATCACAATCAAGTTTATTCAGAATCACGTCCAGATATACTTAGACATTATGGGCTACAGTCTAATACAGTTCAGAGCACTAAATCACAACACACTTAAGCAAACTTAACTGCTCTTGGTTGTTTCCAGTTGTCCTTCCATCGACAGAAGGCTCTTTAATCCAGGGGAGCCCACCATCAGCAGAATAGGGGACTGAGGCTATCTCCAGCAACTCCCTTTCCCCCATGCTGCCCTCACCCCACCTCCAGCTACTGCAATGTTTGTAGCTCATCATGTAGAAAGTCCCTGATTCCATCCCTGAAACTAGAGAGCTGCTGTCAATCCATGTAGATAATACTAAGCTAGATAGACCAGTGGTCTGACTAAATATACAGCAGCTTCCATTGTTCCAGTCCCAAAGTGTTCCCCAATCCTCAAGAACAGATTTTGGGATGCAAAGAAGATTTAATAGGAAAAGGGGTGGTGATATCCATAGGTTGCCTCAGTCTCTGTTCCACTGACAGAAAACTCTGGTGGAGCAAAGATAGTTCTGTCAGTTGGTGGGAAAGCAGCTGGTAACAACTCCTTGCATTTATCATTGTTTGATTATTTTCATTTTTAAAATGGAAAAGGAAGAAGTACAATTAATTTCACCAGGAAAAAGACACCTCTGTCTGTCGTGTGTGTGTGTGTGTGTGTGTGTGTGTAATTGATTGATTGATTGATTGATTGATTGATTGATTAAAATATATACATCACACGATTGTAGTAAAACCTGTAAGTGGTTTACAAGAAATACTAAGACCATCAATCATAAAACAGTTCAAAGAAAAGTGGCTTTATTCTCAAAGTGTGTAGCCAGTTGACCATAGCAGGTCCACAAGTCCTGCAGACATACCTCTCCTACAGTGGAAGTCAGGAGCCTGTGAACTGTCTGAAAAAAACTCTGCCAGCTACTAAAGGATGCAATATGAGCTACCACATAGTAGGCATGATTATGTGCACTAAATGGTCTTCAGCCAGCTTTGGAGAAAGACTTGTGCCGCTCATGCACTAGTCTTCATCTGGCTTGCTTCATAATGTAAAGCTCCTCAGAACACCAAGGAGTCCACAGTGCTGCAGAGCATTCTCAGGAGCGATCATGCCAAGTTACAAACAATAAGAGAAAGTCTGGGAATATTTTCATCTTTATCACAACTGTAAATTTGATCTAAGACAGATGCCTGGTGGACCAATTTTTAACATCTTTCTTCATCCTTTGAATGGGGGTGGGATCTAAATTGTTGTAAGCATTCTTAACCCTCTGCCTTTATCCTGCTTTTTCTTCTCTCCTCTGGTTGGCCTATTAACCCCTTCGCTTCTGCCAATGGATGCTATTCTAGTTGCTATTAGTATTATTAGAAGTACAGTAGTGTTTTTCTTCTAAAAAAATGTTTAGGGGTACTCTAATTTTCCTACTCATATTGAAATACTGGCCCTCGATGAGGCCAAACTTAGATTCACAAAATATTTAGGGGTATGCATACCCCTGTGTACCCCCAGAAAAAAGCACTGGGTTGCATTTATTAGTTGCTTTTCTTCACAGTGACCCAGAACAACCAAAAGAGTGCAACAAACAGTATAACTACATCAGCCCCAGCCAGCACGGCCAAAAATCAGCAATTGAGAGAGTTGCAGTCCAAAATAGCTGAAGGTCACCAGTTGGGGAAGGTTGCTCTGGAGTTAACTCACTTGTCCAAATTCTTCCCTCCATATGTTGCTTTGCCTGCTTTTTGACCTCTTCCCCTCACCTTCTTAATCAATTTATTACCAACTCTGGCTTCTTGTTAATTTATCCTGAGAGTCTAGCAACAGGTTTTCCCCCCAATAAAAACAGTGCATGCTGTAAAAAGTGAATTTAAAGAATAGCACTCCAATAAAGAAAATGAAGATCTTGAAAGTCAGTGATGTATTTAAATTCACCATCTCTTTCCATGTGCCTCTTAAGTCCTTGTTCAACTACACTTCAGTTCAATATACACACAGGCAAAGAAGAATGCAGGCTTGTAAAATGATTCCTGGTCCAAAAAACTCCATGTATTTTAGTTACCATGAACCAAAACAGATTTAAACAGTCCCCTTGTGCCAGTAAAATGTAGAGGTTGGTAGGCATTGTATTGTTCAGAACTTCAAAGTTAATGAACATATTGCAACTGACCTTCATGGCTTTATGAAGAAAAGCAAAAGGCCCCCTGGTCTCAAGATTAGATGACCACCCATAATATCCCATAGAGCAGCCTTCACCAACTTGGTGCCTTCCAGATGTTTTGGACCACAATCCCATCAGACCTAGCCAACAGAGCTGTGCTGGCTGGGGCTGGCGGAGGTTGTAGTCCAAAACATCTGGAGGGCACTGGGTTGGAGAAGGCAGATGCAGAGATTTGCAGAGAATGAAAATGGTAGTGAGGAGAGATCAAGAGCCAACCAAGAAAGTTTGTAGGTATTGTTGATATTTAGGGCCAACTCTTGTACATGTTAAAGTTCATTAACCCATGAAGACACAGGATGCTTTTGTTAACACTACTGTTTTATGTTTGCATGCTGCAAGCATCGGTAAAGAAACTATCTGGCATACTGTTTATTTGAACCAGGCTTCCCCTGTAGCTATAATGATTTCCATGAAGGTGGTGGATCAAACAACTGACACTTGTGTTATGGAAATCACAGCTTCAAACATAGAAGATACCAGTCTGCTAATAATAATATAATTTTATATTTGTTGACATTGAATCCCCACAACGGCATGAGCTCCCATTGCTCAGTCCCAGCTCCTGCCAATCTAGCAGTTCAAAAGCACAACAAAGTACAAGTAGATAAATAGGTGGGAAGGTAAATGGCGTTTCCGTGCACCGCTCTGGTTTCACCAGAAGCGGCTTAGTCATGCTGGCCACATGACCCGGAAAAACTGTCTGTGGACAAACATTGGATCCCTCAGCCAGTAAAGTGAAATGAGCACCACAACCCCAGAGTCATTTGCGACTGGACTTAACTGTCAGAGGTCCTTTACCTTTACTTTTTTTACAGTATCTGTTTCAAGAGACATTGGAGTGTGCATGGGGGGTGAAGTAAAACCACTGCATTAGCAGTACCAAAGTGACCTTCCCAGGACTCAAGCCTGGGACAACAACACTCCTCTCAGCGCCTCACTAATGTGGTTCAAAGGAATGCAGAGCAATACATTTGACATAAGCTTGGCTGCAGGACTTGCTGGAAGGAGGCATACAAGACACCATGCAACTGTCTTAGGGACTCCACTCTGGAGTGGAGCCCCTTCTGCTACTCACTTTCCTCTACAGCAGAAACCACCTTCTTGACAGTTAGACCCACTATTGGTCTTCTCCACTCAATTCACAAGAGCTTGTCTTCACATGCAGGAGGAGTCCTTAACTCACCAAGCACTTGAGATCTACTCACTTGGGTTTAGCCAGCCAGTCAAAGCCATTTCCCAGGATGTGGCCTCCGTTGCATGCTGACAGCTTTTAGGAGCTCCAAATGAGAGCTCAATGCAGGGTGAGGACCAAAGGTGAACAAACCACCAAGCAGCATGATTTAACAGCAAACTTTGCATACCCCTGAGGGACCAGTAATCAGGTATGGACTATCTTTTTATCTCCATTACGGTATTATTCTTTTAAGATGTGTTTGTACCATATTGTACCTTATTGCGTATCTTCCCACAAGGCACAGTCATCACTTGTGCATTTTGTGTGTGTTTGTGATTGTCTCCATCATCATGCAACATCATTAATTCTTGATTCTGTGATGCTTAGGTGACTGAATCTACTGTTAAATTCCCATTAACTGCATGATTACTTTATTAAATGCCAATTCAGAAAAACAGCTGAGCATCCACCAAAAATGATCTGCCAAGTATTTCAAGGCAATATAGGTGTTACAGAGATAAACCATGTGAGATGAAAGAAATGGTAATGAACAGTGGGGAAAGTAATTTCAAAATCAATGAGCCACAGGACATTAAAAAGAATCTAGGTAAGACACAAGAGAGATCAAATGTGTGATCAGTGTATTTGAGAAAATGAATTTTGGAATGAAACACCTAGACCAAAAAAAAAAAAAAAAAAGTATGTCAAATCACTACATTACAATTTTCAGAAAAGATATATTGGTTTCAAATTAATGGGATGGCATTAGTAATTGAAAATGGCATTTATTCGGTTTAGAGTCTTTGCTCTTGTTTTATATATGAATGATTCAGGTGCGCAGTCTGCAAACTCTGTCCTAAAATATATATAATACACGTATTTCAAAAGCAATTTCTTTTACTATCACATATATGATGTTTCAAACATTTATTCCCTTTGCAAACTGATGAGATTACATTTAAATAACCAAACATCACTATTTAAAACCAATTATTCCAGTAAGTAAAAACATACTGTGATAAAATTAAACTTGAGTGTCCATGACAATTGAAGCATCAGCCATAAAGTACACTGGGTGACCTTGGGCCAGTCATTTTTCTCTCAGTCATACATTTTGTGAGGACAAAATGGAAGGAGAAATGACAAGGACAAAATGTGAGTGAGTGAATTATTTTTAAAATAATGTTTGACGTATTTTACATCACACGTAAGGGTGATTTTATATGCCATCTTGCTGGTAACGCGTATTTCTGTGATTGGTAGTTGTTTTAAAGTGCATTTAATATTATGTTTTCAAGTCTCTAACACCCTCAGACCCTAGGTTAAAGGGCTGGAAAATAAAAAATAATCTGCATTCAAGTAACACGTGCCACTTCTTTGCATTGTTAAGTTATTCAGGTTGAAAACCTTTACCCAGGTAACTAGGAGTAACCCCCACTGAACTGCATGAGACTTGTGTTTGAGTAGATATGTACAGGATTACATTGTCAGAGTACATTAATTTGCTGGGAACATTAATGAGTCTGGAAGTGTTTATATGTGTTTTAGTGGTTTATGTTTTTATGGTCTTTGTAAAGTCAGTCACTTTGGGTTAGTCCATAGGAATCAATTCTTATTTGAAATAAATACATGCATAGTATTTCAGTTATGCTTTGCTCTTGTGATTCATGTATCTTAATATTTCAGAGAAACTAAACGCATGCATAGCAAAATCCAGAATAGTAGTTTCTATAATAGTGTAATTCATTAGTCTTGTTGATATTTTTAACCTTACTAAGACCTCTGAGATGCATCTTGTGACATCATTGTACAGTTCTGAGTATTGGTTCAAGACACATCTTTTTGTCCAGACCTCTGAAGGAGTGGCCTTTTTCTCTCCTGCTGCATTGCTGCCCTTGCCATTGGGTTTTAGCTTTTTCACTTTGATCTTAACAGTATTAATGAATTGCACATATTATTGTTATTATTGTTCTTGGTTTATTAACTGCCTTCTAAACAACCATCTCAAGCTGATGCTCATTAAAAACAGTCAAAAACACAGCAAATACATTTAAAACAAAACTAAAAACATTTAAAGCAGACTTCCATGGTGAGGACCCATTTATCCAGCTTAGAAAACCCATTGGAGGTAAAATGTTTTCAGTTGTTTCTGAAAAGTGTAGTTAGTGGGCACATCTTGACAGCAATGCTAGTCCACAGAACAGGGAGCCACACTAAAAGCCCTGCTGCAGGTGACTGTGGAGCTATCTTCTGATATTTTTGGAATTTGCAAAAGAAGCTGTTCTGCAGACTGCAGTGATCTTCTGGGTGTAAGGCTGCCTGTCAGGCAACCTGTGCTAGATAGGTTTTAGATTCAGGTAGGTAGTCATGTTGGTCTGACATAGTCGTAATAAAAAAATTAAAAAATTGTCCAGTAGCACCTTAGAGACCAACTAAGTTTATTCTGGTTACAGATAGGTAGCCGTGTTGGTCTGCCATGGTCAAAACAAAATAAAAAAATTCCTTCCAGTAGCACCTTAAAGACCAACTGAGTTAGTTCTAGGTATGAGCTTTCGTGTGCATGCACACTTCTTCAGATATCTGAAGAAGTGTGCATATCTGAAGAAGTGTGCATGCACACGAAAGCTCATACCTAGAACTAACTCAGTTGGTCTTTAAGGTGCTACTGGAAGGAATTTTTTTATTAAGTTTATTCTGGGTATAAGCTTTTGTGTGCATGCACACTTCTATGCATGCACATGAAAGCTTATATCCAGAACAAATTTAGTTGGTCTCTAAGGTGCTACTGGACATTTTTAAAAATTTAGATATGTTTTAAATAGTGTAATGTAGGTAACCCACCCTGGGATTATTCAGCAAATGGTGGGCTATGTAAAAATAAATAATGAATAAAATAAATATATTTTTGGCTGTTTTGCTTGCTTGCAAGTGTAAACTTTTTAGTGAAAGCATTGCAATCTATTCAATTGTGGTAACATGAGCTAGTGAACAGAATAGGGCATTCAAAGCACACACAGATGTCATCAGTGTTGTGGGCATCACATGTATCAGTCTTATTAAGGTTTCACTTTATCTATTTTTTTAAAAAAAAATCTAGTGCAGTTTGTGACATACCTTGTTGATTTACTTTATGTAGTTATTTCATGGTCTGATCAGGGAATCTTTTCTTTCCAATTAATTTAAAAGCACTCATGGTCATGTTAATGGATGACTATAATCACTCAATCTATATTGCGGGGGTGATTTTCAATCTAATTACTCTGCCAGTCACTATTAGAGGTGTTAATGTGGTAGCTAAAGGTCACCAATTGCTCATGGCGAGTTTTCCCCCTCGTTTGAGACAATGCTATTATGGAAAAGCGCCTGTCAATTACCTCTAGATGCATTTTTATGTCAATTAACAGCCATGACTGCTACACTACAGCTGAGTATAATGTATGACCGAACCATCTGGTTATAGCTTTAAGTTGCATTTGAACATATGTAATTTCAATGTTAAAATCTGGAGGCTATGCTGAGGTTATTTTTGCTAACTTCCTTGAGCATCTGTAATTAACTGATGCAGAGAAATCAACCCATTAATGGAAAAAGTGCATGATTACTGATGGATGCAACATCAAAAATGGAGCCTAGACAATGTTTTCTTACACTGTAATGCTACTGTCTGCTGTAGCATTATGTTGTTCCCATAGTCTATCAGGTTTAATTAAAGTGCAGGCTTTGCTTTCAAATGTTTTAGTATGAATTCTGGTTTGCAGTTGTCGCAAATGGGATCGTTCTTGTGACTGGGCCCCTGGACACACCCCTGACTACGTAGGTTTCATTTCTAGGTCTAAGTTTCATTTCTCTAAATAGGCATCATGGGAATGAGGAATGAGGAAATGAGGAAAGGGGTGGGTGTGGTTAAGGAATTATCTAAGCATCAGCACAAGAGTGCACTAGGCACTTGATTGGCGCTGCTGAACACCTGCCCTCCCGCCCTTAGTGTATGTTCTCAGCCTTGCTTTGTACTATGTGTGAGTCGCCTGTCTTGGGACAGGGGCCGGGTAGGAATTTATATCCATTTGGCAAATTGGCACTGGCCACTTGTTTTTTTGCCTACCCTCTTAGCAATTGTCACAACTTTCCAGGTTTGGCGGTTAGGCATTGGTTTAATTTTGTGTGTGCAGGGGAGGTGTGGCCATCACCTGCCCCTCAATGATCAAAAGGTATTCCGTTAAAGGAATCTGGGGGTCTCGGATCTTGTCCGAAGTCCACTTGATGGGCTAGGGCCATGCTGAGATCACAGGAACCTCACATTAAGCTTCTGTCGGGCAAAACCCCAATGTTGCTGCCCCAATGAGTTTACCTACAAAGACTCTGTCAACTGGGGCAGTAGTCCGTTATAGTCTTCAGCCAGTGCCTATGCCAATACCACTCACATTTAATTTGCAATCAATAAAGTTGTGGCCTTAATGTTACCCATCAAACTTAATTCTGTGTCCGTGTGTAGTTATTTCACAGGGGGCTGGTTTGGGGCCTCAAGACACAACTCCTATTTATTAGCTGATTTCTGTACATAAGAACAGGATTGTCTCTTCGATTTGAAGAAAAACACACACAAAATTCTTTAAATATCCTTATAATAGGAATATAAGTGGGTCTCTGTAATAAAATGTTACAATGCAGTGAGTTTCTCTTGTATTGGCAGGTGCTGTAACTCTTCAATGGTTTGACTTTACCCCCAAAGGCACTCTCTTCCATTGTCTCCAGAGGCAGACAGATGTAAAAGTGGCATTTGGACTATCTAAATCTTCTAATTCTTTCAAAAATAAGATCAAATTTACTTTTTCAACTGACATTCATGCAGATCCAAACCTCCACAACATTCTAATGCACATGATAATCACTTTTTTGCTTGGGCTGCCCCATTTGTTTCCAAAGTGATAGTAGATTTTTGGCTTGGAAATGAGCTTGCCCACATTCCTGCTGCTTCCACTGAAGTGATTGGAGAAGTCATTATGGAACTCCATAGCCCAACATTATATTCTTCTTTGCCCGAAGGAAAATGCTGGAGCAAGTCAATTGACTATAGTGGGCATTTATTTCAATTGACACTTCGTCACTATGAAATTTATGTAGCCCTTCCATCATTTAATAGAGTAAACAAGTTCAGAATGCACCTATTATTTAAGTTTAAAGCAGCATGGCTGCCATCCAAAATCATGATCTTGGTAACAGTGTCTCACAATTTAAAGTCCAAAGGGCCTGATTTAATATTACCTATTTTAGTGAAAACTGCCAAGGCCTGGTATTTCAAGAATAAAATGTGTTCTAGCCAGTAATAATCTGGCATTCAGTGTTTATAAATGAGAGTCTTTATGTCAGATGCAGGAAGAAAAGGCATTTGCTACAGCAAATAATGTATGTCATGAATTGTTATTACTGCAAGAATGTGGGCTATAATTTTAACTGGAACTATAGGGTTGAGTGGACAAACTGTTGTAGCGAAAGACTTTCTAGATTACATTTTCCTTTCAAGAGACTAAGTCCATTTATTTTCTATAATTGCTGGAGATTTTAAGGGGAGCATACCCAAGCTCTGAACAATGTGGATTTCATGTCATCCTCAGTTTATCTCGTGTGAATCATCATCCTTAATGAACTCATCAGGCTCATGGTAGTCAATTAATATGATCAGTTTGTTATGTGTACATTCAGTGCAGGTAAGGGAAAAAAGGCAGGGCTCCTCAGTGATATGTTCACTGATTGTTCATCCTGGTTGCACAAAGGTTACATGGAGGTCAGTAGCAGGTGGTGTGCTGGGGCTGAGCCACTCACCTGACCTCCCTCCACCTGAGTCACTGTTGCATACTGGGATGGAGAAGAGGAAGGACAAGGCACTTGCAAGGTCAGAGTGGTGTAAACACTACAGCAGGAACACTAGATTAGCTCTTGCATGGTGGTGGATTTGCACAGCACTGACATGTCCTTCTCTGTCCTGGTATGTAGCATTGACTCAGCTGGAGGGAGAGCAGGACAGCAGTGCAGCCCCCGCCCCCATACAATACTAGTAGATCAGTGATGGCCAAACTTGGCCCTCCAGCTGTTTTGGGACTACAACTCCCATCATCCCTAGCTAACAGGACCAGTGGTCAGGGATGATGGGAATTGTAGTCCCAAAACAGCTGAAGGGCTAAGTTTGGCTATCACTGTAGTAGATGTTACAGTATGTTGAGCCTTAACTGAGCATTCATTCTGATTCTTTTTTGGGGAGGGCTATGTTTTTTCCATTTAAACATTTTTGCATCCCACACTATTCTGTGCATTTCTCTGTCACTTTCCTAATGGCAAAAAGTCTATGGTTTCTTAAGTACAGTAGATATGTTCTGCTCGGACAGTAGCACTCTTTAATCTATTTTGACTGCACATACCTAAATTTCTGCTATGTGTTTGAATTCTTCCCACAAACCTGGAACACTCTGGAGGCACCCGAAGCCTCAAATAAGTCCAGTTTCAAATTGACTTTGAAAGAAGTCAGTCTCCTTAAAATGGGAGCTCTGATTTGAAATGCAACAAAGGACACTGCCTACTAATGAATATGTCTGTCTGTTGCAAGGCACAGGGAAGCTCAATCATATATTACTGCTGGGTTTGTGATGCTATATTGGTGATGTCTGTAAACAAAAACCATGTGACTCAGATGACACATGTTGGTATGAGCAAGTAATCACCTCATTTGGTTTCTTTTTACCAGTGTCGCACAACGTCAAATTACATGGAAGCAATGCCAAAACAGTAATTTATGAATCAGGCTCGAACCTAATGAATGTGGAGAATAGAATTACAGTACAGAACAATCCAAACCCTGGCCAGCAAACAGTAGAGCAGTGAAACCACTACTGCATTCATAGCTCAGCCAGCTCACACCACCCAGGGCAAAAAGTGAGGGTGGGCAGTTCCAAGCTATTATAGCTGATTAGCCTGAAGATTGTAGTTCCTAGAGGATCTTCCCTGACATACCCTTCAAGGTGGAACCACCAGTTATAGCTTCTAATTCAACAAGGTGAAGCTAGCATGTCTTCTATGGCAGAGCTCCCACTCTTGCATGGCTTTCCTCTGCACCAGCAGAGGTCAGCAGTGAGAAACCCACACCATCCTATCCCTCCCCATAGCCCACAGTCATCAACACTTAATCTTTCACAAGTTTTCTACACCGCTTGATTGCAATCGAACCCCAAGGCTGTTCACAAAAACATGGTGCGGGAAGGGAGCTAAGATTGCACTTTTAAATGTATGCATACTAGTTACGTTGCTGAAATGCATAACCTCTTACCCCCCAGAAGCAGCATTTTTAGGCTCAGAAAGGTAAATGAAATGTTGAGCATGCATAGACAGCATTCAGGAGACAAGGCCTGCAAAGCTTACTGCCTTGAAGGCACAGACACACTTTTAAAATGTCCTTCTCTTAGTCTTGTTGCAACTCTTGTTGATTACTGCTAAAGTACATGAACTACAAGGCCAGGTGCATGATCTGTAGGTGCAACTGGGGGTGTTAAATGCTTACCCTTGATGAAATGTTCATTGATTGCTGTGAACTACATAACCAAATCAATTGCCCAAGCCGGGTGTTGTTTGATATTTGCTCTGTTTAGCTTAATCAGGTATCTTGATTTCACTGTACAATGCACAAAATGCCTCTGAAATGAAAATAACCAATCTTTGAGGTGCTGAACATGATAATGACTATAAAAGTTGTCGATTGGCTCCTATTTAGGAGATACAAAGATGGTAATGTATAAATGGCCTAGTCCGCATTGAGAACATAATTTCATTTGGCAACGCTGTATTTCAAACTCCTGATTACGACATATGGCATCATATAGCACCAGTCCAATAATACACACCACCCCAGGATCAATGGCGTGCAGCTGAGTCATGACATCATGGCTTTACAATTGCTGAGGTAAGACAATGCCTCTCCTTTATGCTTGATGTTTGCCCCACCCCCAACACCCCCAGATCTCTGTGGTCCACCTGACCCAACCTGCAGCAATCAGAGTTATCTCAACCTAACTCAGATGACGCCTGGATCCCTCAGAATTCATTCAGTTTGGTCAAGTCCAGTGCACAACCCTAATATTCCAAAATAGAGCTAGATGCATGCAATGCATGTCTAAGTACAAATATGTGCTACATTGAGACTCCAGATTGCTCATTAAATTAGTTATGGCATATAGACAAAGTGAGCCACATAACCATTCTTTATGCTTCCCCACCCCACTGAAATAATTTTAAATCTCCATAACCAATATAAGATGTAGTTTTAGCCAATAATATATTTTCTCATGAATTGTAGTTTTTTTTCAAAGATCCGCTTGCACTATGATAAATAAGCATTGTATGTGTATACAAACATGGTATGGGCATGTCACAGTGATTCAACAAGGACGAAAGCTGCTACTAAATCTACAGCAGAACTTGTTTTATATGAATACCACCAAGGTCAAAAGACCTTGCGCAATACTGCAGGATTATAAATCTCGCCTAACAAAGTGTGCACAATGGAATGCATTAACCCACTATTCTCTCCTTACAATTTTCTCTTGTCTCAAAATGACCTTTTCATTATTTCTCCTCTTCAACAAGAAACTTTGTTTTTCATGAAAGACAATGGTTTATTAAATTCTAACACCTTTAATATATTCAGTCTTCAGAAGAACATTATTCAGGTAATCTCATCTTGAAGAAGTGATTAAGCAGCAGAAGAAAAGTATATTGGAATGGTAATATGGGCTTAGCTGTTATCACCCTCAGTACCCATGACAGATTTAATCTAAGTCATGGAAAATTAAAACTTTGTAACAAAAATGAAGGCACAAGCTACATATTACACATTGCTAATGGCAGTCTCGGGGCCTGTTTGAACCCAGAAAAGATGTGTCTTGCAGGTGTGATCAGGAGCAGAGAAATTATGTGGAAGTGGCACTTAATAGTTATACACACACACACACACACACACTTAAAATCTATTAGTCTACTATTAGACATGCATATATATTTGCATGTGTCATATAATCTGGGCCTGCATGATCTGCACAAATGGAGAAATTTGTGTTAAGAGATCACCTAACTTTCCATGGAAACTCAGGCGGAGATAGACCACATAGTGCTCTCAATATGTTGCAACCCCCACCATCCCTGACTATTGGCCATGATAGCTGGGGCTAATGGAAACTGGAGTCCAACGGCATACAAAGGACACGACATTGGCTATGCTTTCTCTAAGATACAAAACTTTCCTGAGTCAGAAATCCACCTCTTGGTGGGGGGTTTAATTTTTTTTTTTTTAAATCAAGTGTTTCCATTTCCATGTCTTTTTAATTATATGCAATGAACTTAATATAGACCATGCCCAACAGTTTAAGACTTTGAGAATTGTATTTTAAACAAGTCAATGCACACAAACACACTTCCCAGGGCACTTTCAGACTGTTGCTGTTTTTAGGTGGGATTCAACCACATACCAACAAATTCAACATTGCTCAATTAAGGTTGCTCTGATGCAACAAACCTCACAAATCAGACTTTTTGAAACAATGAAAGTGATGGGATAATGCACTGGAAAGTGTAATACAAAAATTGTGTGACACAGCAACATCCCATAACCTCCTTGCAAACATATTGGAATGAATATTGTCTAGTTTCCCTGAAAACATGGTGCAAAATAAGTAAATAAATCAGGATGAATCCTAAATGGACAGGTCTTCTGGAAATGATACTTCAGAGTCAGCAATTCAGGATCTGAGACTATTCAGAAACCTTCAGTACAGGCTGAACAGCTTACAGCAAATAACGTTTCACTTAGCGTGGGGAATCACAAGTTTTTTATTCTTCCTCGTGCCCAGAAATAAAAGCTACGCTTTCCAAAGCTGACAACATCAGAATCAAGAAAATGTTTAGAAGCAACCCTTAGCTTTAACTTTGGCTATTACTCTCCCCCGCTCACATTTTGGTAAGTTTGCAGAAGTGTGGGAAGAAGACAGAAAGGAGAGAAACTGGAGGAAGAGAGAGCTTGTGCCAAGCGCTATAAGCCAAGGTGAGATTCAGAGGAAAGGAGTTTGTCTCAGTTCATAATGTTTAGTGGATTGCTGAAGTTGTTTCCAAAATTCTTCTCCAGAATTGGGTCTATTCAGCTGCAAAAATGATTAGTTGTGGCTTTGTATAGATTGGTCAAGGAAGGACAGTTGAGAAGATGAAAGGTCAAGCTGAAAAATGAGCTGAGGAAAACCCCACCCATGGCTTAGGGAGTTGACAGGATGAGAGTGGACAAAGCAAGGAAGGTTTGGAAGTTTGATACCGTATGGGTCAGGCCAAAGAAGTGAGGTGTAGGAAGATGAGATCTACATATGGAATTCCACATGACACATATTTAGTGGTATCTGGTTTCTATATTTTCAGGTCCTTTTCCATTTTAAAGACATGATTTTGCTGTCCATTATAGCTACACTGATTGTTGCAAGTAAAGATGATTGCAATTGTCTAGTAATGCTGATTATTGTCAGTGAGGAAGACTGTGAACAACTGTTAATGTCACTAATTCTGCCAGAATTTAAGGGATTGTGGATTTTTTTTTCCAGAAGCAAAGAACTGAGCAGGTTTCTGAACTACTTACCTTCTTCCTCTTTAACACATAAGTATGTTATCCGTGAATAAAATTAGCAGGTTGTGTTTCTCCAAACTATTTATTACTGTTTCTTTATCAGTAAGATAAGTTATTCCTCTTTGCTTCCATTTTTCACACCTCTGCCACCCTCCTTATGTAATTTATAAAATAATTGGTTCAACAAAAGTAAGCTCTGAAAGATTGAAAGTAGGGCCATCTGCTACTCTTTGCCTCCCCAGTTCCACATGAATATCATGACAGGGGAAAAAATGGTTTTGTCAATTTCAATTTATCTCTATTCCTCATTTTTTAAAAAATCTTAAATTCAGTTTTAGATTTCTGTAGTGATTTGTGATTTTTTAATAAAAAACTCATAAAAATTAATTAGCATTTTAATAAAATTTCTGCTCCTCTTCTTATGCAATTTTACCTAATATACACATTTGTGCAAACCAATCTTCCTTAATATAATGATTTTTGCATGCACATGTTCCCCAATATATGCATTTATGTACATATTAGTTGGCTGGAGAACTGCACTGCAAAATTCAGAGAAGTGTGAATTTTGAAGTGCAGATTTTGTTGGTTTACCTTTAAAAATGAACTGGATGGAATTTCTTCCCCATCTCTAATCATGACACAAGCCTTTGCAATACAAGTTCCTCTGCCTGGATATATACTTCATAGTCCAGGGTTGGGGAATCTCAGGCCTGGCGCCAAATGCAGTTCTCCACATCTCAGCACAATCCCCAGGCCAGATTCTTCACCAGCCCTGTTCCACCCCTCATAAAGTACTAGAATGGCTAGAATGTGAATTTGAATTTTGACAGGGTCTCCTGCTTTCCTGGATGGTGACATTTATATGTGTGCACACATAGAAACCTCTGGCTTTAGTGTGGCTAGAATGTAGGCCTCAAGCTATCCAGGAATGCAGGCCTTGGGATGAAAAAGAGTCCTCACCTCTGCTTCAGTCTGAGAAAATCCTTCAGCCCCTTCCCTGCCTTGGGATACCCCTTCACTTGAGGCTATTTGCATTTCCTGCTTGCACTAGCATCTGGTAGGCCACCATGGGAAGAGAATGCCCCTATTTTCATTGGAGGGTATGGAGTTATGTGACCCCCCTCAAGCCAAGGAGATAAGATACAACCTACAGAAGACATCTGAAGGCAGCCCTGCATAGGGAAGGTTTATTATTATTATTATTATTATTATTATTATTATTATTATTATTATTATTAATTCTTAATGTTTAATTATGATTTTATATATGTTTGAAGCCACCTGAAATGCCTGGGGCACCCTAGTCAGATGGGCAGGGTATAAATAATAAAATTATTATTATTATTAACATTGCTATTTTCATCAGAGAAATGTTGGAGGGTATATGGAGAATGCTGGACTAGATGAGCCTTTGATCTGATCCAGCAAGCTCTTCTTATGTTCTTATATCCCAGAAAGAACCACCATGTGATACAAGCCTCCAATGAGCAGGCGTTTGCATGGTAGAAAGGCCTTAGGAGTGTGAAAATGTTTATGGGGGGGGAGGGATGGTGTAGCCAGTGAGTTCATTAGCTTTCAGAACAGGTCCCTCATAATAAAGACAGACTTGGATCATTCTGAAAGCAGCAACAGGAACAGTGAAGACGCAATAGAAGACAACAAATGAAATCTGACAGCCATCCTGCCTGCAGGGCATGCTAAGACGAACCGTCTTGGAAGTTTATTTTACAGATTTATAGAATGCTATCCAGTGGAGTATATTTAATATGGTATCTTTATAGCTGAAAAAGAATTGTTTGAAACAAATCCACTCTGTTGAAATTCAAATAAATAAAGCATTCCCCCAGCTTTGCTCTGTCTGCTAGAACTTGATGATGTATAGCATATAAACATTTGATGATGAAAGGAATAGATTAAACTACTCTGAACTGTTCTACAAACAAATTTAAGCTTTTGAAAAGACAATGCTATAGCACCTTATAGCCAATGAGCCAATTAGCTCATTGGCTTACAGAAAAGGCCAGATAAACAATACACATGGGTAAACAGTGAAAAATTCAGAAAAGTAGCATGTGGAGTCCATGTAACAAAATGATTTCCAGTTAATTATTAGAGCCAACTTTGCTTTGATTCCTGACACAAATATAATTACATTGTTCCCTTTGTACATGTTGGAATGATTTTGAAATGAGGTATGAAACTACAATACTGTACAAACACAACCTGTGGGGAAAATAATGGAAAATATATTTGGCTACTTTTCTATTTTAGTCATGCCTGTGCTTTGCATTTGGTCCAAGTCCTTTAAGTTCTTTATGCAGAAGACTTGACTTGACTGCAATACAAAACCTGGTAGACACATGGACTACTGCAAGCATATTTTGGAACAAAAGATTCCAAGACATAATATCTAAAGCATTGATGTTGGTTCCTCAGAATAGCTATGGCCAACGCAGTGATTGATGCTGAAACATCAATGGACATAAGAAGACATACAATGAGAATGAATCTAAGAGCTCCAAGATATGTGCCAGAAGCAATGTCTTCTTAAGCTTGCATTGGTTGCTTCACATGTGTTTCTTGTTACTTGCTCCTTCTAGTGTTCCTTTGTATGAGGTGCATCCTCTGGGCTGATTCATTGGTTTCCATGGAAGTGTGGCTGCTAACAAATAACTTGAGCTGCTCGTGGCTATGGGAAACTTCAAATTTGCTTCCCATGTGGGCAAGGCAGATTGCTTGGTAAGTACCCATGCGGGCTAGAGAAAATAGTGTGGGTATTTAGCACATGATATGGCTGACCCAGAAGAGAATTCAGACAGAAATTCCTGCAGCTATATGGAGTCCTAACCACATGGAAACAATTTTCAACAGCCAGGGGCGGGGTGGGCATATGAATTGACCCTGCATCTATGTACATTGTTAGCCAAAGCAACTGGGCTATCTCAAACATTCGTAGGTTATTTGTTTATTTAAGAAATATCTATCCTGCTTTTGTCAATGAACCAAAGCAGCTTACACAACCATTGAAAATACTCCAGAACTAACCAAGTCACATTCAATATAAAAACAAAGTGTGATACCATGTTCTGTTCTTGAGTTTAAAATTCAAATACACACACTCTTAAGTTTTTTGAACCATGCACAGAGATTTTGTTGGCTCTGTTGTACTGTAAAACACTACTGTAAAGCCCTGGTAATTGTTTTAACACTAGTGTAAAACCCTGAGTGGCTAGCCAGCAAGTGGGTGAGGGCCTCTTCTGAGACATTAAAGGACAAAAGAGTGTGCATGGCCAATTAATGTTTTGCATGCTACGGACCCAAGAAGAGCCCTGTTGGATCAAGCCATCTAGTCCAGTACTTTGTTCTCACGGTGGCCACCAGATGTCCATGGGAAGGTGGCATGCAGAACCTTGGTTCAATACTGCTCTCCTCATCTGTAATTTCCAGCAACTGTTACTACTTCAACATTGAATTTGGCTCAGAAGCTTCAGTAAGTTGGATCCAGACTTCACAATGAGTAAAAGGAACACTCCTCATGAGACACTCTAGCCAGGGGAAGCGGGGAGGCAATGTTTGCTGATTCAACCTCCCCCTCTGCAGTCTCCTATACTCCCCCAAAAAATCTGCTCTGAAGGAATGAGGAATCTTCTCGAACAATGTGTATGTGGCACAGATGATCATGCAGGGAAGGGAAGAACCAGCATAAATCACTTTGCCTTACCTTCCTCCAGTGAGAGCCTGCACAGGATTGACGAACTTCGATTTGTGAAAGTGTATCTCTGGAACTAATCATTTGAAGAAGGAACTTGCTCAGGGCTGCTTGAGTGTTCATGTCCAACAGTAAAAAAAGAGAAAAGGTGTGGAGAGGAAACATCTTAAACAACCCAAATCCCCTTCCCCTTTCTTTCTGAGCCTTCCCTTCTACATGTGTATACAAACAGAAGAATGCGTCATGGCAGCTGAAAAGTTATTCCATTCAAATTTCTGCCCCAAACTCTTTTGGAAACAAGGGATAGCAAATTATTAAATAAATTAACAAACAAACAAACAAATAAATAAATGCTGTTGTTGTTTAAAAAAACAATAATCTCAAATTGTGCATTTCATGAGCCAGACTACAAATGCCACTGAATTATGTGGCATTTCTTTCCTCTACAAAGTTGTTTTTTTTTTTTTCTTTTTCATTTCCCTGCTGCTGCCACAAAATGCAACCATGGAAGCTGTATGCTGAGGAGAAAGGCCCTCAAGTGATGAGCGACTTTGTAACCCTTTTTCCTCCAGTGATTTTCCCACTGAAAATTATCCCTAGCAGCTTTTCTCATCTCAAGAGAAACGAAGTTGGGTAAATATAATTTCCCTACAATGAGAAGAAAGGGAGCTGGTGACTAATGAGTTAAAAAATCTACATCCCAAAAAACAGTTATTTTGCTTTTAGATTACAACATTCACTGTTGCATTTTGCACATACCACATTCAAATAAAAACTGCACACCATCTACTGTCATGTGTAGCTTGGCCCTAATCAGGTGAGGTAATTTTCTAGGTGATACTGCTGGTGGTCACAGTGTTCGGTCATAGACCTACAGTCATACCTCAGGTTAAGAACTTAATTTGTTCTGGGGGTCCATTCTTAACCTGAGGTACCACTTTAGCCAATGGGGCCTCCTGCTGCTGCCGCCCCACCACTGCGCTATTTCTGTTCTCATCCTGAAGCAAGTTCTTAACCCGAGGTTCTATTTCTGGGTTAGCGGAGTCTGTAACCTGAAGCGTCTGTAACCCGAGGTACCACTGTAACCATATTTTCCGGAAAGGATCTGAGTGCCTACTGGAAATTTAGATTTCCACAATTAAAATGGATTAAATGGTTGTGTTGCCCTTGCAGAGTAGTAGTCAACCTAGTAACCTGCAGACATTTTTGGACTACAATTTCCAGCAGCTCCAGCTGGCATGGCCAATGGTCAAGGATAATTGGACATTGCCCACAATATCCAGTGTACACTGCACTGGCCGCCCCTTTCATAGATCCTCCTAATGCCAGGAGTAACTGCTCCAGAAACAGGTGTAATACTGGCAGAGGGGAAATGTAGGTTTGCACTGTTAAAGTGAAGGAACATGCTCTGTCGACCTAGCACAACAAATCCACTTAAAAAAGAAGAAGCAGGCCTTTTTGGAGTAAGGGAAGCAACAGGTAAAGTTCTGAAAAGTGTGAGATGAGCAGATTATTAACTGGAAGATGTATAACCACCTCAAAAGCAAACCAGGATGAATGCTGGTTGTTATAAAACCTCCTTGCAAGAAAATTAGAATAAATGCTCTGATATAGCCTACCAAACGCATAAGGTCTAGGCAAACCAATCAGGATGAATGCCCAAGAATGTCCTTATAATTAAACAGATGGAGTGTAAAAACAAAGCAAGTTAACAGTGATGCAGTGCCTTTATTCTCACAAAGGAGAAGCGAAGCCCAATTCGTGGGTCTGAATCCTTATATTCTTCTCATGGAAATTGTGCTGTTCGGTTAATGCAATTTTCAGAGCAGTGACACCAAATCCAGATGTGAGTTTCTTGTTTTTGAAATCAGAATAGACATATGCTAGGGGGGTGAAAATAGTAAGGGGAAGGACAATGGATTATCTACTGTAGATAAGGGTTTTTCTGCCCTATCATTTAACTTCAAAAGCTGCCTTACATCTTAACCTCGAGCTACGCTTATCTAAGAAGCAGTGAACTCTTTACTTCAAGCCTTAAAGGTGCAGGAACTTAGATAAAGTTATCATGCTTCTTTTAAACTACATAAATATGAGAAGTTTGAGAAGAGAGTTTAGCAGTGAGAAGGACTCCTTTCGAGAACAGACCTTCATTGCTCCAAAACCGTTCTGTGTGACTGCTTAAACCATAATATATATCGAAAACATCTCTTATGACAGTTTCTTTGACAGAAGATCCAGACTGTGTCACAGAGACAGCACAAAGCCAAATGAATGCATGTAGCAGATTAAATATCTCTATAGCTTATATTTCTATTTTAACTTTACCCTCCTTTTAAAAAGAAGAACCAGAGCATCATACTTTTTGTTGATTCACTCTACCTACAAAGCAGTAACAGGTATATCTCTGTTAAGATTTAAGCTAATATTAATTATGAAATGGCTTTTCACCCCATGATGCGTTAAATCTGCATATTCCTGGACCATGTCTCTTTTGCATATTTTTACCCATAATTCCATTTTGTTCTGTTTCCATATTAATTGCAATACAACCTGACAAATGGATAATTATTTATTTTATTTATTGCATTTATATCCCACCTTCTTCTCCAAAGAGCTCAAGGTGGCATATATGACTCTCCTCCTCATTTAATCCTTGCAACTATATGAGGTAGGTTAGGCTGAGGATGCTTGACCATAATAAACATTTGATTGATTGATTGATTGATTGATTGATTGATTGATGGGCCTTGTGTTGTTGCACAACTGGATCTTCTTAATTAGTCGTGCAAAACTGCAGGTATCTACATTCCTACCCCACGTGTGATCGGACACAGACTGAGAGCATGCCAGTCTCCACCACACATTTCTGAGGCACTGTGAGTGTGAACCAGCCCTGAAGTAATAACCTTAAGCACAAGCCATTTCTTCTTATTTGATTTCACACACAGAGCAAACTTCCTGCTTTCATAAAGAAATTGTTAGTTCATCCAAATGGTGTGTGTGTGTGAATATAGCCATGGAACAGAAAAAATCAGGGAACATGAATAGTTATTAATGCATTCTGTATATAGTAAGTGTGTGTGTACAGGCCACAATATTTAACTTGTATCTGTAGCTTTGGGAAGCAGCCAGATCTATTTTGGATGTGCTTTGTGCCTTTCCAATTGAACTCATTATTTGAGGCAAAATAGATTTGTTAAAAGCAAAACTATGTTTTGTCCCCATTCACTGTAAAAGGGAATATAAACTTCCTATAACTTTCCCCCACTTTCACATAATTAGATGCATTCTGCAGGCAGGAGATAGCTTCAAGGGTTCTCCTGCAAGGGCAGAATTTACTATTGGATGAGCACAACAGGAATAATGGAGTGCTGAAGGTAGAAAAAAGAATACAAATACCAGGAAAGAGTAGAATGGGGAAAATACCTTCTTACCCCAAGGGTTATGGGTTGGGTTGAGCTTCTGCTTCCCACCAAATTCACAGGAAAGAGATGTTTCCCTTGACTTGCATAAGGGAAGGAGTATTGGAGGAAAATTGCTCCACATAGATCCAGATGAAAAAACAAACACACTCCCCCAGACCATTGTGACAGGAGTGTCATATGAAACAATTCTCAGTGGTTAAAAACTAAGCCTGTAACCCAAAACAAGCCATCTCCTCATTTCTTCCTCCTTTCTCAGGGTTCTTCCATAATCAGTTGATTTGTTGTTGTTTTTTAAACAAGCTGCAACTGTCACTTTAAAATGCAGCATTTATGGGGCATCAAGTCCACACTGCACAGTCCACAGCTCCTAATCTGACTCAAGATGCCTTATTAATGGTTCAGTCTGACTTGGCAGTGGTGGGTCTCAAATTTCAGAAGCGCCCTGTGTGACATGGAAATCCAGCACCCCTTACCTCTCATGCTTCGTTCTACAGCATTGTTGTGGTTGAACCAGTTGTGCTACCCTAAAACTGCCTCTAGACTTCATCCAAAACACCCCTATTTGGCTTGTAATTCAGGAATTACACAGAGCCAATGCACACCCTTAGTATACAGGCGGGAGAAAAAAATTGCAGAGTTAGCATGATGAAAAATGCACTCGCCTTCAAGGAGCTGATCATTTCCACATGAGGAAGACTCCCCACCATCTAGCAAGCTGGTCAGTCTCAGCAATAAAGTATCTGGCTTCTGTCTTGTAGATGCAGAGCTTCCTCGCTTTTTCTAAACAATTGCTTCCGCCTACATGACATTCCCTTTGCTTACCTCAGCATGACAGGAGACACCTTTGCAAAGCTAGTCCCTGATCAAGTCGACTGCATTGCTGAGTTATTTCTCCTGGAAAAGACCTCTGCCATAATTGAATTTATGCCAGGTAAGATGTTATTCATCCACTGAGAGTAGAAATGAAGATACCAAACCTCAAGTTCTACACCAGTTTCTTCACCCTGTAACCTTAGTGAAATTGCTGTCCAGTTATTTGGGGATGAACTTGTAGAAAACAATATACCATCCTACCCTAAATGGTATCATCTTCTGTTGACAGTTAAGTGTATGTGGGCAAGTCTACCATCTTTTAAAAGACAGATGTTCTATGTATTTAACAGCTGCATGGCAAACAGAAATAAACATACGAACTTCTCCCTGTCTCGCTGCATCAATATATTAGGAAAAGCTGAATCTGCAACTTTTGTTTGGGGGTGAGGGTTAGGAGGAACTAGTGGTCCAGAGTGGGAAACTGGACACTGCTCTGATCACTCTAAGGAGCTCATGGAAAGCACTGTGTGAATGGGAGAATATAAAGAGTTTGAGAAGAAATGAAGAATTGGATGTGCTTCTCTGAAGGGAAAATACTTGGAGCTGAAAGCAAGATTCTAATATGACTCACGATTAGAGAATAGTTAGTATGTAAGTAGTACAACACATTTTACTTTCTATTATCTTTACAATTACATCAGAAAAATTTAGAAGCCTAACACATTTTGATATGAGATTAATCTTCCCTACATTAATAGCCACGAGCCATCTCAAGGTCCCAAAGCAACCAGATCGGACATTAACAAGCTCTGCATGATCACCATTGCTTCAATATCTAGGTCATCTTTAATGACCACACATAATAAACATTGCCACATCTCTTTGCTCCAACCATAACTTATTCATTTTACAGACGTCCTAAATTCTACATAGCAGCGTGTTGCAGAGAGTGGCAGAATCCATTAGTTAATTGCTTAATGGGTTAAACATACACTCAATACACTCAATAACTTTAAGGTACTCTACTTGCAGAGCTCAGAATGACAAATAATTCTTTAGCTCTCAGCAACATTGTGCCTGACATTCTCCCCCCCCCCCATCTTCCACCAGCCAGTTTTAAGTTGCACTGCAGTCAAACAGTCATTTTGCTATGCTGCAGCCCCTCTGCAATTTATACATTGGGAAGTTACACCGGCTCATTCCTTTGACTCATTTGGAAAAACAAACAAGCCATTAGGCATATCAGACATTCCTATCAAATGCTTTAAAAAAAGCCTTAAGGGGTTGTTGTGTTGTGTTAGCATGCAAGAGTGACACGTGAAAAGCCCAGTTGCAGCTCCCCACTTCTTGACCAGTACTCCCCACCCCCAGTTTACCCAAACAAACAAAAATACTTTGGGAGAATGGGGTAGAAATGGTTTCTTTTAAAATAAGTGATGTGTGGTGCATCTGCTGCTGCTAAGGATAAGTGCCTCATCCTATTGAGTCTTGAATGCTCTGCTGTCTCCAAGTCTGAGCATCTTAGGCAAACTCCTTAACCCACGGAGCTAAAATTTAGCCATGGTTCCCTTATAGACACTTGATAAAACTTTCCCTTATCCACATGTATCGTAAGAACTCCTCTCTAGTCCTATCCTCTCCAGCTGTATGTCTCCAGCTGTGTGAGAGCCAGTGTGGTGTAGTGGTTAATCTGGGGAACCAGGTTCGCGTCTCCGCTCTTCCACATGCAGCTGCTGGGTGACCTTGGGCCAGTCACACTTCTCTGAAGTCTCTCAGCCCCACTCACCTCACAGAGTGTTTGTTGTGGGGGAGGAAGGGAAAGGAGAATGTTAGCCGCTTTGAGACTCCTTAAAGGGAGTGAAAGGCGGGATATCAAATCCAAACACTTCTTCTTCTCTGTGTGTAGAACATTTGTATAGTATCAAACCTATCATTTTTATTAATTATTTAAAATATTTATCCACCATCCTTCCTTCATCCACACAGATTCCATGATTGTGTACAATGGGCAAGATTCCATACAATACAGAAAACACAATAAAATAATAAAACACCCACGTCCATAGCAAGATTTATCAGACTTCGAGGCAGTAATAAGACTTCATGTAGGCACCTCAATTCTCTGCTTATCTGAACATTCTGCCGAGGGGAGGAAAGCTGAGTGAAGGAGCATCAGTGCACAGAGATGCAAACACTTCCCCAGGACACCTGCCCTGCCGCCCCAATTAGGATCAAGGGGCAGGAGCTGACAGCATCTCAGAAAGGGGACAAAGCCAAACAAGGGCAAGGACATGCTAGTGGCTGCAAAAGAACTTGCCTTTATGATGTGCAGGGGAAGAGTCCAGAGGGAACAACAGTGGGAGAGATGCCCTCATTAACATCATCCACTGTCTTGGAAGAGCGGTGAAAGCCTTGGGAAGAGAGCAGCCTTAAGGTTGGAAAAACAACAACAACAACAACCCACTTCTGAGCATGAGACTCTTAATCTCAGGATCATAGGTTTGAGCCCCACATTGGGCAAAAGATTCCTGCATTGCAGGGGGTTGGACTAGATGGCCCTCGTGGTCCCTTCCAATTCTATGATTCTATGACTTATCCAGTGACAATAATTCTATTTTTCTACACTAATAATGAGATGTCTAGTATTGTTTATGATTTTCCAAACAGTGAAAGAGACTATATTTTATTTTTAAAATTGCAGCTTCATCATAGTATATACGGCGGTCAAAAACATTTGAATTTTTCTAATGTAATTGCTGACAGAACATTTTGATTCTTGTAACCTCATTAAGGGATCATGCCAAGGACTTCATTATTACAAAAGTATATGGACTTTGTATGTGCTCCAATGCATCCTTCCAAAATCAACACAATTTAAACCTAGGTAACCCATGCCATGTATTTTTTTAAAAAAGTATATGCAAGAATTATGTTCTCTTTCAATGGGGGGAAAAACCTTCATAAGACTATTGTAATAATGCACCATAAATTGAAGACATCACTACCTTTATGGTTTTGCATTACAAAGATAATATTGTATTTCTGCAATTTTTAAAAATGGTTATTGCTTCTGGAAAATGGAAAGTACAGTGACAAGCAGATCTTTACAATGAGCATAGGAGGTCATCTGTTGCTCCCTATGACAATAAACTATAACTCCATTTCCTGTCCTTTTAATTTTACATGTATGTAACCCACTTCAGATAATGAAAACTAGGCAATACATTTGCAGATAAATGTGGAAATGAGTTCTGGGTGAAACACCTTCAGTCTTGACACAGAATAAGACCAGTCTCTCTGACCTCCCTCCAAAGCATTCAAAGAAAATTCAGGCTTCTGCAAACTTTGGGCTTGTTTTCCTCCATCCTCAGCCTCCTCCCTTTTACAAACTTACTTGGTTGGAGATTATGGGGGTGGGCTTCAAGGAAATCTGGTGACACAGACTGATTTCTGGGACCCACCATTTGAATGGATAGAATCAGGACAGGAGGACATAGAAACAGTAGACCCCAACATTTCTGGTGGCAAAGTGGGCATGCTCACTCAGAAGTCACTGTTGTGTCACCAGGAATGATAGGAACTTACAAGTACTGTAAGTTCTTCCACAAACCCCAGCCTTTCCTGGTTTTATTACTGTGCTGTCAAAGCTTCCTCTGGCTGTAATGGGAGGCTGTTTTGCATATATGTGTATCAACATTCACAAGCGGCATGTGTTTTGCATGGTTTTATCAATGGTACAATAGACAAAACATAATTAATAATTCTGAAACAAACTGGTTTCTTTTCTTAAATATAGGATTAGATAGGTTGGTTGGAAGAGATTTGGTAGGTCTGTTTGCCTATCATAATGATACTTACAACTTAGTAAGCATATTTATTTTCATTTCATAACGTTTCAAGGGGCTTCAGTCCAGAGATGTCTTACATAAGTGGAGAAATACTTCCACTTTCAGAAGTTAATGCTGCTGATTTATTTGATTTCTCAAATTTCCCACTGAGACCTCATTATGCATCATTCCAGAGCATCCCTCAACTCTTAGGACCATTTTTTCAGGACCAGCTTGTTGTCCAGATGAAGTTCCGTTCATCTGTCTATGAATACAACTCATAGGCAATATATGTTGTTACACAGGTCACATTCACACCATATATTAAAAGCACAACTGTCTTGGCTTTCCCCTAAAGAATCCTGGGAACTTATCCACAAACAGCAATGAAAGCTCAAATATAACTGTATGACTGTTGCTTCTTATGTGTTTTCCTACTTCACTCATATTTATTACCAATGATTTTTTAAAAATAAAATAAAATATCTCAAATACTTGCTCCCTAAGAGCCTGGTCATAAACGATTTTCAATGCAGTCATTTGGATTCGATTTAATCCGGGGATAAAAGCACCTCACACTTGGAAGGTACTGAATGCTCAGCAATTTGGACATATTCCCAGCATGCAGTAAATGCATTTCACAAATGATGTTACTATTGAGCTGCCATTAAGACTGTTCAGAGGTAACAAACTCTAAAAAGCTCAAAGCAGAACAAATCTGTACCCTTGGGGGATTGTATTGCAGCAGTGATGGCTGCAAAGAAGGCACATCTGTCATATTTTAATGTAGGTTATTTGAAAGTATAACTCTTAAGGAGGGTGCATACATGGCACATACACTGTTTTAAAGCATACATTTACCAAACAGGGACTGCAGGCAGAGAAATCAACATGAACTGAATCTAAAATGAACTGTAGATCTGGGGAGTTCCAATTTTAAAGAGTTCCTTCTCTCCTTCTCTCTCTCTACTAATCAACAGGTCATTTACAGGTTTTATTTCACAGAACAAGCTGCCTGATTGCAAATGCCACCACGCTGTTTTTGTGTCAAAGCTGCTACATTACATTTACCCAAGTCGTAACAAGATTATTCATAGCAAATGTATTGATCTGCTCTGAGCCATTTTTGCAGAAAGAAGACCCGTAAAGAAGAAGTTCACTGCCAGCAAATTCATAGTCAGGCTGTAATGAGCAGTTTAAACAGCATGAAAGAGAACGGTAGGTATGGCAGCGTTTTTGTTTTCAAATGAAGTCATTATTTTAAGCTACTGTACATCAACATGGTAGCCAATACAAAATAAAACAGTTGGATTTGATTTGATTTTACTTAAAACTTCCCTCTTTGCAAGCAAGGAATAGCAGTCCTACAGAACCTTTACGTGTCCCACAATGCAAAACCCTTTTCAACAAAAGAAAGAGAATACTTATTGTTGGCCCACAGCCCAGAGGTATACCATTACGCATCTACTAGTAATCTTGTTGTCATGCTTCAGTAATGTGTTTTGTTTGGTATTATTTTATATATTTGAGCAAAGTTTCATTTTGGGGATACTGGTCATTGGCCATAATAACCATGTGTGTATCTGTGTCATTAATAGATTCCAGTACCAACATATCATTTGCAATGCCTGAAATAGATTCGGATCATTCCTGAACCGGGCACTATTTTATTTCAGTTACAACTTTGCCACAAGGAAAGCACATGGAAGTTGAGAGGTTTCCTGAATATATTCTAAAAAGATGACTGGATACTGCATTTAATCATCCCAACAGTCTCTGGCAGACAACCAAGTACGGTCCTGTTGCCAGGCATGCCACAATGCTATAAAAACACTGATCACTGTAAAGCAGGACATACAACCACATCTCTTTCTTTGGCAATTCCAAGATGAAAAGGGAGAAAGAGGCCTATATGTAGGCACAGAATCACTCCCCATGCATACAGTTGTGCATGATTATAGCTTTTCCTTTTTTAGATTCATCTGTGCCGTGTTCGTGCCAGATAGACAGGAAGCAGCAAGACAGATTGTTTCAAAGTTGTAACCAGTAACTGATTAAAAAGTGTTTACTATGAAGGCTTTTAACCTGCAGGCCTATAATTTAGTCCTGTGTTTCGAAAGTTAAGCAGTGTGCCGTTCCACTTCCTCATTATAAGGTATGCTTTCTTTCTCTCTGATGTGTCTTTGCGGAACTTTCCCATGTGGCTCCAGTTATGTCCTGAGTTATCAGTTAAGCAAACTTTTTTTTGGGGGGGGTAGAGAGAGATTGAGAGATTCCTCCCCTCCTCCTACTATACTATTCACTCTGACTCCCAGAAAGTGTTGCAAGGATGACTCCTCATGATGAAATACTGTTGTTGTTTTTAATTCTTCAACTTCACCTTATGTATTTTCTTAATCTACTCAGTTTCTTGTGCAACTATCTATGCAATTGATTACACATAGCCCTCGGAAGTGGGGAACAGATCTGGGGGCTATGCAGTGGCGAGCCTTGCCTCAAATTAAGTCTTGACGTTGATATTGAAAACTGTGAGTGCTTAAATATATGCTATGTCACGATTAGTGCCATAGTGTCCTCCAATTTCTCAAAACCTTTTCTCCCCTGCAAAAATTTCTCAGGGCACATTTTCTGCATTTCAAAAATCATGTCTTTACAACAATAGCTGTGATATTTCATGATATACTGTATGTATTTTGATGCACAGATCTTCTCGATTTCTCCGTCTTAGTACATCAATATGTTTGTGCTCTTACTGGCATCCTTAGGGGCCAAGAACATCTTTTGAATGCAACATCCCATGGAGGTCAATTGGAGCTATGTTGGTATGTAACAAACCTGGATTGCAGACCTTGATTCAATGCCAGTAGCACAATTTTGGCACCAAAGTGTGGCAATGTTCTTGGCCTTTTTAAATGGTTACAAATACTTTGGACTATTTTGTGTGTGTTATTGACTGGTTTGATTTTGAAGGTGTTAAGCCTTCCTGAAATACTTATGAGCTTTATCAACAGGGTTTCTAACCCTTTGCATTGATTTTTCAATACACTCAGAATATGTGCTAAACCAAAATGTCCACTCTTGCATGCAATTTCCCAACCCATTCTCATCTTCTCCTCTAGATTTGAAACAAGTGCTCAGAATCATTAAAAAGCAAGGGGTGTTTATCAAATAGTTACATTAAAAACGCTCTGAAAACGTTAAGAAAATAATAGCACATGCCATGGACATACAGCCTCCCCATGTTTTCTGCCTAGCCCTGACCTGGTGCCAGGCATGGAGTTCTTGGAGGAACTGCACACCCCACAGCAGGGGCGCTGGCTCCTAGGGACCGAGCCCTTTTGGGACCCCCTTATATTTTGGGGGTTGGGGTCACCTCCCTATGCCCCAAAAGCATGGAGCTGAAGAGTGGAGCCAAGTGCAGTGTGTCTCCAGTGGCTGAGTCCTTCTCCTTCTCCTGCCACGGAGGGGAAGGAGGGGTGAAGCAGCCTCCCGCCAATGGTGGTGCCAAGAGGAGGCAGAGCAGAAACCTGAGCCACCAGCCATTGAGCTGTTCAGCCACTGTGTTTGACTCTGCCCCTGGCTCCTCCCAGTGTCCTGATGTCATACACATGATGTTGGGCTGTCAGGATCATGACATCACAAATGTGATGTTGCCCCCTCTATTGCCTTCACAAGCCAGTGCCTCTGCCTCACAGGTTGAGGATCCAGAGAGCTAAATTCAACTATAGAAGTAATGGAATGGTCTCGCTTTGAACTGATACTCCGTAGCAAAAGCCAAATGACACAAACAGTAAGACTTCACGAAATAAAGCTGCCCTGTGAAACAAATTGCAATACAATAAAATAGCTTGAGTTCCATCTGTGGCATTGGGCTACTCTAGGTTGGCAGAGAACTGTGCAGTAGAGTTATCAGCACTGATGCTGGAGACATCGAAAGTTTTCAAGGTCAGCTTTAGTTTGGATAAACCCCTAAAATATGGCTGTTTATCCAGAGCTCTCTAAAATCTCTTGAGTCAGCAAAAATTTGGCAGGAAATCTCAGTCCAATTCCAGTTCTGGCTAGAATCCAGAAGCACAGAGGCATGTAGAACTGACAAGTGTGACATACTGTGAGAGACAGAGAAAGCAAAGAGTTCAGAACTTACAATGACTACAGTTTTAGTGCCAGAAATGGAAAATGTTGGGTGGCAAGGAGGGGTGATGGTGTGTATGTTTGTGTGTGTCATGTGATGGCAAGACTGCTTTTAATCAAACTTGGGTATGGTTTTCATATGACTGTCTCCAGTTCTGTCTTACACAGCATGAGTGAGCACATGTTTGTGAGGTGTGAGAACGGATCTTGCTGTTACAAACACTCTGGGATGCTACTTGTTCTGGAAGACTGGCATAAATCAGGAGACAATAGGTGCAGCGGCAACTAGAGGAAAGATAATGGTACTGGCAATTTGGGGGTTCTACTAGTCCCAGGATGAAGAAACCTATTTCAGGTGTCACCATAGGGGAAGATGAAGGCAGGAATTGGTGTCTGAGAGTTGCAGCAAAAAAGTGCAAGAAAGTACATACCTCCTACAGCGTAGGAGGGGGAAGGAGAGAGCATACTGTTCGGGCTCTGCTTCCTCCCCCCCCCCCGCAAGGCAGCACCAGCTTTATCAGCAGCCTGTCACCATTCTGCACTCACTACAATACCTCAGCTCCACCATTGTTCCAGGTCTTGGGGAGCGGGTTGCAAAATGGCAGCTGCCACAAGAATGATAGAGGATATTTGGTGAATTCCTGCAAAATGGTCCTCTTTTGTGGAGAGAGGGGGTTTAAAATAAAATTTTCAGAATCCCCCCATAAAAATATTAAGAAGTTTCATCTCGGCTCTACTTTTTTTTTTAAAGGTATCAATATTCAAGGTGAATTTGCTTGGAATTTGTAAAAATGGGTGGGGAGGCCTGTACAGACTGAGTGAGGTAAGCAGTGCAGTCTTATGCAGGCCTACACAGTTCTATGAGACTTACTACTCCCTGGTGAGTGGGTACAGGATTTCATTCTAAGGAATGCAGTGATACCTTGGCTTACCTACGCTTCAGGTTACAGACTCCGCTAACCCAGAAATATTACCTCGGGTTAAGAACTTTACTTCAGGATGAGAACAGAAATCATGCAGCGGCGGCACAGCGGCAGCAGGAGGCCCCATTAGCTAAAGTGGTGCTTCAGGCTAAGAACAGTTTCAAGTTAAGAACGGACCTCTGGAACGAATTAAGTACGTAACCAGAGGTACCACTGTATAGGACATTACAGTGGTGCCTCTAGATGCAAACGGGATCCATTCCAGAGCCCCATTCGCATCTAGAAGCAAACATAACCCGTGTACACGCGCCTGCGCATCTGTGCGTGCGTGGCTCACGTTTCGGCGCTTCTGCGCATGCGCATGATGTCATTTTGAGCGTCTGCGCATGCGCAAGCGGCAAAACCCAGAAGTAATGTGTGCCATTCAAGTAATGAAGCACATTCAACCCGAGGTATGACTATACTAGGAGCTATGTGGGCCTATTGTTTTTCAACGTCTTTATAGATGACTTGGACAAAAGAATTGAAGGGATTCTCATCAGATTTTCAGATGTTACCAAACTGAGAGGGATAGCCATTGCCACTAAAGACAGAATCAGGGTTCAATATTACCTTAACAGATTGGGGAACTGGGTCAAACTAACAAAATACAGTGGAACCTTGGTTCTTGAACTTAATCCATTCCAGAAGTCTGTTCGACTCCCAAAACCATTCGTAAACCAAGGCGCAGCTTCTGATTGGCTTCAGGAACTTCCTGCACTAAAGCGGAAGCTGCATCAGATGTTTGGCTTCCGAAAAACGTTCAAAAACCTGGAACACTTACTTCCGGGTTTTCAGCATTCGGGAGCCGATTTGTTCGTCAACTAAGCTGTTCGAGAACCAATGTTCCACTGTAAATGTCAATTGAAAGGTTCTATACATACATAGGAATAATCAGATGCAGAAATATAAAATAGGGGACACTTGGCTCACCAGTAGTACGTGTGAAAAGGATCTAGGGGTCTTAGTAGACCGTAAACTTAGTAGACCAACTATAATTCTATGTTTTATGACATTGTGAAGACATTGTGAATTATTATGTGCTGTTATTGTGAAGATACTGAAATTCTCTTTTGCCTTCAATGCATGGAAGTGCACAGAGCAGAACGTTTTTGGGAAGCACATGAATCAAAACTTATTTTTGGAAAGGAAGCTAAGAAGGATAGTATGGGAGATTCAACCAAGCCTAGATTTTTGAGGCAAGTATTAAATATCAACATTGTTAGAATCAAAACTGAAAAGTCACTCCACATGCCATTATCTAAGGCATTTCTCTTTGTTAAAATAGTCCAAGCGGTTTAGAATCAAGTAGTGTATAAATTTTATGAAATTAATAATTTAATTGTATAGCTGCCACTCATTCATTAGCTGCTAAATTTAAATAAACCCTATAAACCAGTCTCCAGTATTCAGAAAAGCAAGAGCTCCCAAAGCTTTAAAGATCATCCAGTTGGCTGCTGCTGATTTAATTCAGGCCATCTGTGACTTATTTAAGGCTCAGGTATGTTGCTTATATCCAGTTAGGTTTGTTTACCGTATAACATCTTCCCAGAGTTTATGGAGAACTTCCAACATACATAGGACAGACTAAAATCAGGCAATCCTCATCATACAACAATTGGTATTATCATGGTAATTAATGTATACTAGTATTTTTAGAGACCAGTGTACACTCAATTTTATTTTGTGTGTGTGTGGTATGGACCTGAGTCTTAGGCAAGCACTGAAGTGACTACAACATTCTGTGCCTTTTTCTCCAGTGCCAGACAGATGGCGAATCCTGATTCTCTATTCTGTGGCAGATGTGCTATGTTTAAATTGGGTGCACTGCTTTCTCTTAAGTATAGACATAAATATTTTAAAAATCTTTATATCACCACTTTTACACAGAAAAGCTACTCTTTGGTATGGAAACTAAACTCCGCTGTGATGAATGGGAATAGTAATCAGCATTTATCTGGCTTGTTTTTATAAGATGCATTCTTTTATTTTGTTTTTAGTATGCCTCTTGGGTCACCTTGGAGTCTTCTAATGAAAAGGTGAATTACAAATTTGTGGTGAGGATGGCAATGATGGTGAAGAAAGTTGTTAGGGACTGACTGGACACTGAGGAGTGGTGGCTGAATACTGAGGAGTGGACATGGGAGAAGGGGGACTGGAGACTGACTTGGAAGAAGGGATCTGGGGGAGCCTGTCAGAGCCAGCAGACAAGAGTCAGAGCCAGGAGAAGCTGCAGGATTGGAGAGTGAAAAACAGGCACAGAAGGAGGGAGAGCTAAGTTAGACTTTTGTTGAGTCAAGGGCTTCCACACCTCCTCATCCTCCCCACCTATCCTTCTCCAGGACAAGGTGAGGATTGAAGCAGGAAGAGTGGAACCAGGTTACACACAGTTGTAGTCTTCCCCTGTTTGTGTGAAGCTTGGGTAGGGAAGATACACAAGCCAAGACTGGGGACAGGGCTTCTCCATTGCGGCCGCTGCCTCATCGGGTGTACACCTAAGTAGTTGAGAGATGTGGGATTATGGGAAATCCTTTCCCTAACTTGTAAGTGTACTTTTGTTAATAAAGAGTTAATTCCTCACACTGGACATTCCTTGGCTGACAACACCATGACAAAAATATAGGGTTGAAAAGCGATGGATTTATCTCCAGAACATCACTTGGTTTTGACCTTTCGGAAACTGAACAAACCTCACACTTGAATGACATTGTTAAGAGAGAGCTAGCTGATTGTATCTCAATCCTTAACTATTGGGCGGGTTGGGTTTTTTTAATATTCTGCAGTAACTGAAAGGATAACTATAGTTCTATAGATCCTCATATAAGACTCTTACGTCAGAAAGATAAACCTGTTCTTACTTTGTGAGAGTCTCCCACGCCATCATAACAAGCTATAGCCTGAATTAATTTTATGAAAGTAGCACAGTGAAATGAAGAGAAGCCCACATTCTTGTGACCTGATAGTTATAGAAGGCTCTCTGCATCCCATCCCCCTCTTTCCAATTTAATTGTTAGTTACCCAAATGGTATGGAAATTGCAGGATGGAGCATGCATTTCCCATAGATATCCTTGGCTGGAGCCAGACAGAGTTCCCAACAGTAAGTGGCACATGTTTAAATCACTAGCATGCGTCTTGTAAAACATGTTGAATTAATAGTTTAAATGCCTGTAGGGTTCTCTAAGTGTAGATAAGAAGAGCAGTTCCTAAATTATTATTAATATAACTGAGTAATGACTACCACGTTTTTTAAAAAATTAAAAAACCCATCAGAATACTAAAGTTTGATACTTCTGAGTATGTGAATATTCCCGACAGTGTTAACAATTGCATGAACTCTTCAAAATATATAACTACATTGGTGTGTGTTTAATTAAAACTATAATTCCATACATTTCCTCCTCTTCACAGCTTAGAATAACTCTTAATCAACACTCCCTTGCTTTGTATTATGCTAACATACACATTTTATGCTAGTTTGCAGAGGTAAGCAATTATTATAATTATTAACACAGATGTCCTGAGTTCAAAATTCTTTGCCTTGTTTGGTCATACAACTGTGATGTATATTGGACTACTTTTATTCTCACTTTACAAAGCAGGAACTGAGGCTGAGAAATGCTGACCTTCGCCAGCCCACCCAAGTAGTCTATGGAGACCCAGAGATCTGCATAAAAACCTCCCAGAGCCAAGCCTTAACTTCTTAATCATTCAACCACATTGATGCCTGAAGGAACGGCTCCATCATATGAAACTTATGGTTTGTGTCTGTGCTTTAGGGATCTGTTGATGGATTGCTTTTTAAATAGGCTTTGTTTATCTTGAAAAACCTCTGAGAATAAAGATGGCACAATCCATCAGCAAGAATGACCCCCCCCCCAAATCTCCCAAATAAAAACAATATAGATTATTCAAAATTATGTCTTCACTTTACATAAAGTATTAATAATTTAATATATAAAGGTGGATCCTAACTTTGATATGCATTGGGAAATGCAGATTTAAAAATAAATAAAATTAAAAGTGGATATAGTGACTCATTGTAATAGCTTAACTGATGCAGTTTGTGATCAGACATATGCAGCTGGGCAGATCTACTGCCCTATTCCTAGATTTCACTTATGTGTGGAACAGTTTGCCTTGGACATATCAGAGATAAGAAGTGAGCTTCACACTTCCCTTGCTCTTCTCACTGCGCCCACAGAATTGTACTTTGCAAGGCTGGTTGGGGAAGCAGCAATGCTGCAGCTCCAAAGACTGGGCTTAGGGTTGTATCATTGGGGATGTGGAAAGTAGCTGTCCCTTGTGCTGATGTCCCGATATACAGATAGCTGGTGCCTTATCACATTTACTCATGAAGTCTGGCTATCAAGAGACTTGGTGCAATGTGATTTTCTTTTCTTTTCTTTTCTTTCTTTCTTTCTTTCTTTCTTTCTTTCTTTCTCGAAAAATACTATGTACAAAACTTGTTTGCAAATTGCAATAGGCACAGCTGCAGTTACCTGTGTTTCTGGTAAGTTAAGTGCAAAATATGTTATATTTATATCCCACCTTTCCTTCAAGGAGCTCAAGTTGGCAATTCCTTTATTCCAGGAATAGAAACAATGGATCTAGTGATATGCTAGGAAAATGCTGTTATATAATTCCTAAAGTTTCAAGGGGCCACTGAGAAACAAACAAACACAGCTTACAGACTGCAGCTTAGAGACAAAACTTTTTCTTTTGCAGACGTTTGTAAGAGGGAAGAATCACTTCTCACCAAATGCTACCTTCCCTCCCACATCAATCCAATGCCCTAACTTACCCACAATACAGAAGCCCTTGGGGGACATTCTCATGGCAGTTACAGCTGCCATGGTTCTGTCAAACCTCAGCTCACCATATATGTACTGGAGGGAGGGAGGTCTGCAAAGGTCTGGCGTGCTATTTTTCTAGAAAAAGAGGTGCTGGAACTCACCATGAACACCTCCCTTGTTCTCTTAGAATGGCAATGGTGCCATAACCCACCTGATAGATGCTGAAACTGATTTCTGGCTGGAAAAAAACATTGACAGAAGCTCCCTGTGTGGTTTGGAACCCTATGGCACACATCAGAGCCAGTGTGGTGTAGTGGTTAAGAGTGGTAGACTCGTAATCTGGTGAACCGGGTTCGCGTCTCCGCTCCTCCACATGCAGCTACTGGGTGACCTTGGGCTAGTCACACTTCTTGAAGTCTCTCAGCCCCACTCACCTCACAGAGTGTTTGTTGTGGGGGAGGAAGGGAAGGAGATTGTTAGCCGCTTTGAGATTCCTTTGGCTAGTGATAAAGCGGGATATCAAATCCAAAACTCCATCAGACTATACTGAAAGGCACAGGTTTTTAAAATTGCAGTTAAGGGAGCATCATTGCGAGATGCCCCACACTTCATTTGTGCAGATTCATTAGAACATCTGCTTATAGCCTGCCTCTTCCTCTATGTGCATTCATTATACCCAGTTTGGATGTACAGGGGTAATCAACCCGAATGAAAGAACCACAAGCATGGTGGCATTCATGAACCTGTTTCTCCAAGACAAACAGCTGATCAGCAAGAATGGCAAACAAGGTGTCTGGATATCTACCCTCCTCCAACCTTTTTAAAAGGACTGTGAGTACAGCTTGTTCTTCTGCCCTTGGATTCCTGAATGGGATACAGATGACATGATGCAGGGATCTTTTATTTTTTAGCCATCTTAGCAGGCACGGGTCATATGTACTTATCCCTAGATACATAAAGCAGGACCTGGGCTTACTTGGCAAGAGAGTTAGTACACATCAGTGATATCAAAAGCTAAACCTGGAACACCACTTAAGATTTTAATGATCTGTTTATTTGGAGCATCTATGTGCAACCACAAAAATGCCTGTCTTTTAAAAGAGAGAAAAATGATTGCATGTGTCTAATGTGTTCTTTATTTTAAGATATGCTTTCTGTCACAGGAAGAAGGCCTGCCAGGAAATTGTTATGATTTCTTAACATTTTCATAGGTTTTGATGAGAGCACGGACCCCTTTGCACGTATGCCTTGGGTTTGTTGGCTTAAGTACACAAACTACAATATAAAATTATTTATCTTCAGTCTCAAAACAGCAACGTATAAATATGAAGGTTTCCCAAAGAGAAAGTATCACAAATCCCCAAATTACTTTCTGTCAAAGAGCTTGTTTATATATAAGATTTTTTTCCAGAAGGAAATTACAATGAAGAATTGCCTTGATCAAAAGGCACACATCACAGCAGTTCACTCTAACCATCAAAACTGACTCCCTGTTGCATTTATGTGTGCTTATAGATGCAAGCAAATCATTTGCTCTCAATCCAAACATTGTCTAGTAAACTTTTACATATCTTGTCTAAACACGATGCCTCTTTGGGTCAATATCATTAAGGGCATTCTGAGAGAAAGATGCACTTTATTTTAGAGCAATCCATTCAGCAATATGGATCTCTAGTTATCATTCACATAACAGTCCCTTCAGATTATAGCACTAAGTGTATTATGAATACAGGGGAAAGCAGTTTGATGGCTGGCATCTCACATATGCTATTAAATCTGGCTGCAAGTTTGCTACACATGACTTTGGCAGTTATGCCATAGAAACCTTCCAGTTACAGATCTCATATTGCCCCATTACAACACAATGTGACTTTCTAATTTATAATAATAATAATAATAGTAGTAGTAATAATAATAATAATAATAATAATAATAATAATAATAATAATACTTTTATTTATACCCTGCCAAGACTGGGCTCAGGGCGGCTAACACCCGATATAAAAACAAATTGATTGAAATAAGAAAAAAGACTATGTACAAAACTTGTTTGCAAATTGTAAAAGTCACAGCTGCAGTTAAGTGCAAAGTGCAATGGGATCCAGGTGGCGCTGTGGTCTAAACCACAGAGCCTAGGCTTGCCTATCAGAAGGTTAGCGGTTCGAATCCCCGTGACGAGGTGAGCTCCTGTTGTTCAGTCCCAGCTCCTGCCCACATAGCAGTTCGAAAGCACATCAAAGTGTAAGTAGACAAATATGTACCGCTCTGGCGGGAAGGTAAACGGCGTTTCTGTGTCCTGCTCTGGTTCACCAGAAGCTGCTTAGTCATGCTGGTCACATGACTCGGAAGCTGTCTGCAGACAAACGCCGGCTCCCTCGGCCTATAGAGCGAGATGAGCCCACAACCCCACAGTCATCTGCAACTGGACCTAACTGTCAGGGGTACCTTTACCTTTAACTAAGTGCAAAGTATGTTATATTTATATCCTACCTTTCCTCCAAGGAGCTCAAGTAGCTGTACATTAGTTGGTGTACACAACAACTCTGTGAGGTAGGTTAGGCCAAGAGACAGTGACTATAGCCCAAGGTCAATCAATGAGCTTTGTGGCTGAGTGGAATTTTGGTCCCTGTTCTCCCAGGCCCTAGTTCAGCACTCTAGCCACTGCCGACTTCTGAGTAGACATGCCAAGGATTGCTTTGTTAAGTCTTGCTCTATTCAATGGATTTCATTCCTGATGAAGGGTGAAAGGAGTTATTTCTATTCCCTCACAGGCCTGAAAAATTATCCGATCCAACTACATTCTGATTTCTCCATTACTATTCATTCTACTCTTGAAAAGAAACATGGAACATAACTAGGGACTAATTAATAGGGAATAATGGGGCATGGATGAAGTCCTAACTGGCTTCTGCTGATAAGAAAACTGACAATTTTCTCCAATTCAACCTCATCAACTTGGAGTGTAACTTTTTCCAAACTGCTCCAATTTTAATAAACTAGCTTTTCAAATTGTTTCTGTGGAAACCTCACCCCCCCTCCCAAGTATAAGTAAAACCATGGAAATCAAGACATATATGATGAAATTTCTTTTGGATGATTTATACTGAGGGAATGGAGGCATGTTTTGTGGAAGGACCAAGTCATTTCTCCTTTTGACCTCTGTCTTTCATGACAATAGGAAATTCCACAGTGCACCTGAAAGTATAGAGCTCAGATCGTAGAACTATCCACCTAGTCTATTCCATAGGGTTATTGTGAGCATAAAATGAACAAAGCTGTAATCCTATACATTACCTTCCTGGGAGAATTCAAGGGAGTTTGGACTGTGTATAGGATTGTGACACAAGTCAAATAAATGTTAACATAGTTTTGCCTTTCATAGAAATTATGGAATTGCACAAACTGACTCAGTTTGTCCCAAGAGAAATAAAACAGCTGTATGTCATTCAGCTGTCAACTGCCTGTGGGGACATACAGCAAAAGCTTGCCATTAAAGTTGCAACCTTAACTGCATCTACTCAGAAGGAAGTCCTACTGAATTCAATGAAGCATATTTCCAGCTAAGTTGGGTTAGTGGGTTACCCTAAGTCTTCTTTTACACTATTTTGTTTTGAATCATCACTTACACCTAAACTTGTATGGAACAAAAAAGTGACCTAATCAGACAGGAGACTCAACTTAGACGATTGTTTGAAAGTGAAAGTCTAGTACATCAGTTGTGTCAATTTTCACAACAACCCCATTCCTCTGTTTTATTTTGTGGCAGCCTTCAGAGAAACCAGTAATGCCTGCAATTCAGATTTAACCCAAAGCATCTAAAATTGATTGGTTCTTCCTGTAGAGCATGTTTGGCACAAGATCCAGCATACACACACACACACACACACACACACACACACACACACACACACCTGATGGCAGTGCAGAGGCCAATGATTCTCTAATAACTCTCTCACCAGGCACAATTTTGACTACAGACAACTTCTCCTTGTACCCCCCATATCAGTTGTGGAAAATCAGCTATGTTTGGGCATTTCCATTCTACACCTCTTAAAGGGCAACTTGTTAATTTCCAGTAACTTGAAAGACAGGATGTGCGGAAAGCGGAATGCACATCCAAATGAGAGCCATCTGTAGACATAGAGCAGGATGTATGCTGCGCAATGCCCCGAAGCACATATGAGGTTGGTTTTTTCCCCCAGTTAAAAATACCACGTCTCTAAATGCAGTATTGTTTGTTTTGAAGAAAAATGAAAAGACGGAAACAATAGGTTGCGCAGAACAAAACAATTTAGCTTGAAAATAAGCATCAGAGGGTGGGCTGTGTGCCATGTGGCAAAATATATTTTCCACCAGTGTTTTTTAAAGAAACTACAAAAGCTGCATTCTAAATGTTGATCACTCCTCTTTAAAACAGAGGAACTATGCCAGGTAAAGGCTATATTAGCAACAACAAGAGAGAGAGAAAAATACTACTTATTCCAGAGCTTTTTGACATTGCCAAACCAAATATCAGTTGCCTACTCATGTGTAAAGATGGGATGGAGTAGATCTGGACCCAGCACCAATTGGATTTCCAAATACTTGCATAATTGTGTGCATCTTGTGTCTTATCTTCTTTACCTTTTAATCTCTTGCCTGCATAGCTTTGCATATGTTTTCCCCTCTCTTCCAAATAGCTTCTCATTGACTCAAAAACTACTAAATAAACTTAGGGAATGAAAACTGAGACTCCAGTCCTGAATTCCTTGCTCAGTTAAATCTCACTTCTGAAAACCAGTTGTTGGGAAGCATGGGAGAGAAAAGTGCTCTAGTGTCTGGTTTGTGGGTTTCCGTACACTTCTGAATGGCTACAGGATTCTGGACTAGGTGGGCCACTGGCCCATCAATGTTTTTCACCAACAAGTCCCTATATATTGCTATATTTGTGTTGTTTGGTTGTGTACAATTGTGCCTGTTAAGTCTAATCCAAGGGCCACATCATGTTAAATCCCTCATGGAGAATCCCATGTGGAAATCTGAAATTGAAAATATTACTACAGGAATCTGGGCATCCTTTTATCTGTTTGTGTACAATAGCTAGACAGTGGAAGCGATAAAGAAATCAACTGTTACACATTCATGTGTGTCCCTACAAAGAAGTTCTATCTGCCCTTTTAGACTAAGCTCTTCAAAAGTGTAGTATGTTATATTAATAAACCTGAAGTACATTATTAACAGCATATGAACAATGCCTTATAGCGTACCCTTCAAGTGCCCTGATTTCCAAGGGACATTCCTGGAATTACAGAAGCCATCCCAGCTTCTGATTTGATCCTGGAATGTCCCATTTTCCCCTTCCTGCTCTGCCGCGACCAAGCTAAAGGAGGAAGATGAGCCGGTGCTTGCAGTGGTGCTGTAGTCTCACACGAGTCAACTAGCTCTCATGAAAATGCAGCAACAAAACCCACAAATCTTCTGGTGCTGCACTCTTACGTGAATCAGCTGGCTCACATGAGAGCATGGCACCCCAATACATTTGTCCCATCAGAGGAATGTTGGAGGATATGTTATAGCACAATCCTATCCATCAGTAGACAACATCTTAAAAAGCAGAGACATCACCTTGCCAACAAAGGTCCACATAGTTAAAGCTATGGTTTTCCCAGTAGTGATGTATGGAAGTGAAAGCTGGACCATAAAGAAGGCTGATCACCAAAGAATTGATGCTTTTGAATTATGGTGCTGGAGGAGACTGTTGAGAGTCCCACAGACTGCAAGAAGATCAAACGTATCCATTCTGAAGGAAATCAGCCCTGAGTGCTTACTGGAAGAACAGATCGTGAAGCTGAGGCTCCAATACTTTGGCCACGTCATGAGAAGAGAAGACTCCCTGGAAAAGACCCTGATGTTGGGAAAGATGGAGGGCACAAGGAGAAGGGGATGACAGAGGACGAGATGGCTGGACAGTATTTTCTAAGCTACCAGCATGAGTTTGACCAAACTGTGAGAGGCAGTGGAAGACAGGAGTGCCAGGTGTGCTCTGGTCCATGGGGTCACGAAGAGTTGGACACAACTAAACAACTAAACAACAACAACAACATCCATCAGTGATGGGGACCAAGGATCCTCCAGATGTTGCTAGACTACATCTCCCATCATCCATGACCACTGACACTGCTAGATGGAGTTGATGGGAGTTGGAAGTCCAGCAACAGCCAGAAGGCCACAGTTTCCCTATCCTTGCTTAACGTGCTTATGTGGAACAGAGTCCCACTGAGGCAAATTCCAAGAGAAGTATGGATAGGATTGCAATGACAGTTATATGTCACTTACATAGTTCAATAAGATTGATCATGTTTATTCCCCCTTTGGAAATGTCTCATATTATAATGGGGGAAAGCTGCAACTCTTAAAAGCATGGGTGTTTTTTGTGTGTAATACATTTCAGGCCATTAGTTCTGTGGACATTACAGCATTTTTATCTTTTGTTTTCCCTTCTGCGATACAGTTCATTAATGCTATTTCTCTCTGGATCATTCTGCATGCATTCATTCTGGTTCACTAAAATTCTCCAAGGCAAAAAGGGGGGGGGGGGAGAGACTCCAAGAAGCGCTTGCTGGAAACAAGTTGGACACTCTAGGGAACATGCATTTTTCTTTATGTGTCAACACAGATCAATTTGTTGCAGTAATATTAAAATTAAAGAACAATAAGCAGAGGAAGCCTTCGGCTCCCACAGATCCTTTTCCCACTTGAAAGGCATAATCTTTCCAAGGAAGGAAATGGCTGCTTTACTGCTGTTGACTACATAAATAAATAAATAAATAAATAAACTATAAAAGAAATCCACTTTGATTAAAGTGAAAATTGGCTGACCATGTTCCTTATTGGGGTTTCTCTAGCAGCTGGCTCAGCTAAATGTCCATAGAACTGAAAACAAATAAATGGTTACAGAACTCAATCAAGGTAGACATATGTTATAAATAATTTCATTAAAAACAAACAAACCTGAATTGAAAACCATGGACCTAAACAAACATGTTGAAGCAGACAGCTGATATTCAGCTTATCAATAGAATCAAAGTAATTCAATGTTTTTGTCCAACCAGCTTTCGTTGATCCAAGCTGCATTTACTACTGGGAGAGAATACTAAGTATTAGCTTCCAAATATTCATGTGCTGACTAGAGTGGCTGCTCCTGTCCTTCCGTTCACATGAACCCATTGAGGACCATTTGATCTGGATCATTTTCATTGCTAGCAACAGAAACTACTTAAATGCATGACGTTTCACACAACTTTTCCAACACATGCATTTGGAAAGGTTCCCTAACTTGGGGGAGAGAGACAGACAGAGAGAAGACCTGAAATACAAGACGAAACAGTATCAATACAGGACATAGCATTTTACATTGAAATACAGGGCAATCCTATATTATATAGGACAGGTGGTAACCCTAGCTTATCAGTGTAGATCAGGCTTCCTCAACCTCGGCCCTCCAGATGTTGTGAGACTACAATTGCCACCATCCCTGACCACTGGTTCTGCTAGCTAGGGATCATAGGAGTTGTAGGCCAAAAACATCTGGAGGCCCGAGGTTGAGGAAGCCTGGTGTAGATGGACCACTGGTCTGACTCTGTATGAGGCAACTTCCTATGCTCTAGAACAGGGTTTGCAAAACTTTGGCTGTTTTTGGACTTCAATTCCCACCATCTGACCATTGGTCTTGCTAGCTAGGAATGATGGTCCACATATTGTTTCAGGAAGTGTAAATTAGGCAAGTTTCTCTTCCATTCCTCATCACAGCACAGGGAGGAGGATGACCATATTCACTGCCCTCAGTGGAGACTTGTCTAAGGCAAATGGGCTACTGTTCCACCAACTGCTGTCTTCAGCAACTCTCGCCTGCCAGCCTTCTTTCTTATAACCAGTCCAAGGAATGACCTGTTCGTTTCTTCTGTCTAAGTCTCCGTGTTGCCCCTTGTATAACTCAGCAGGGAGGATAATAAGGGCAAAACTAGAATTAGCTGTCTGTGCATCATTTTCTGTGGCTCTGTTGATCTTCCTGCCTTCTGGCAGTCTCCATGGGCCCCACCCCTGGAGGACAGGTGGGATAAAGTGTAGTAAATGAAGCAGTTATCTGATGTTACAAAGATAGGGTTGAGAGCAGAAGAAACAGGCCACCTTGGGCATGTCTTTTATGAATTTTCTATGTTGATTTAAAAATGACTGCTTGGTTATAATCATCTTACAGCCTTAAACACAAGAATCTGTCATATTTGCAGCTATGATCAGATAACAGGATGGAGCCCAGTGCAACACAAGCAAAACATAACCAATTATGCTATTACCTCCTGTCGCTGGAACCCAAAAGCATTTAGAAGTAATTTATTATAGCTACATTTCTTAACCCTACTGTGCATAATTACAGCAGAAATAAAAATTCATTTTCAGGGCCTTTGTTTGGTTTGTAATACATGTCAGGCAAAATAGGATAATTGTGTTCATCAGTAGCTTGTTTCTGAAAGGTCAAGTGCTGAGCTTTGAACAAAGCTAACTATGTTCCAAAGGCAATTCAGGCAATAGGGATTATTTGAAAGGAATTCAGTTGTCTATGCTTAAACTACAAGTGGGCAAGGAAATGTGGAGGCTGGAAAGAAATGAAATCCAGATTTTTTTAGGACTGTATTTTTGAAACAACGTTCAAAGGAACCCTGGAATCATAGAATCATAGAAGTACAGAGTTGGAAAGGTCCCAGAGGGTCATCTAGTCCAACCCCCTGCAATGCTGGAATCTCAGCTAAAGCATTCATGACAGATGGACATCCAACCTCTGCTTTAAAACCTTCAATGAAGGCAAGTCCATCACCTTCCAAGGGGGTCCATTCCACGGCCGAACAGCTCATACCATCAGAAAGGTCTTCCTGGTGTTTACTCAGAATCTCCTTTTTTGTAACTTGAAGCCATTGGCCAGGTCCTACCCTCCAAGAGCTGGAGAAAACAAGCTTTCTTCATCTTCTATGTGAGAGACCTTTAGATATTTGAAGATGGCTATCTTATCCATAGAAATGTATTAGGAGTTCTGAAGTAGGCACACAAATGTGGTAAGAGATCCCAGAGGATAAGGAATTTGGACCTCTGTAGATCTAGACTACTAAACTTCTGTTTCTTGCTGAGGTTATTGTAGGGCTGTGCTAAATCCAAAAAAAAAGAAGAAAGAAAGAAAGAAAGAAAGAAAGAAAGAAAGAAAGAAAGAAAGAAAGAAAGAAAAAGAAAAAAAGTTTGAATGGAAGGTTGGGCACTGGTGAGTTTCCCTTGCTTACATTTTTTTTCAATGCACTGTTTGTTGCCTGTTCATTCCCCATTCTTTCCGAGGCAATCTCAACTAATTGAGGATCACATAAGCAATATGAGAGCAATGTTTTCTTAAGTTGCCACAACATAGTTCATTCAGCTTTCTCTAACCTGGTACACTTCAGATGCTTTCAACTGCAACTTCCATCAGCCTTTGCTAATAAGTAAAATAGTCCACAGCACCCGGAGGGCATCAGCTTGGAAAACACTGTTGTAATGGAACATCTTTGACAAGTAAAAAAACCAAACTTTTTCTTTTCTCCGACAATAGCACATCAAAGTGCACGGGACATTCTGTAGCTGGTGAAATAAGAAAAAGCCTTCAATAAAAAGTTTTTTTAAAAAGTACATTGTGTGCCATGTGCAACACATTTTCTAGGTTATACTTAATCCTGAGACATTGCCTCTCCTCTTTTTATTTTTGCTTCGTTGTCCAGTAACCAATTATATTTTCCCATGCAAGAACATCAAGAAGTCTATTCCGAATGAGGTCAGGAAGTATCGCTGGCAAGTCTTCCCAACCTTACTCTGAATGAACAAACATATCCATGATATGAACAAACATTTGCAGACTGCCTTTCAAACAATTCACAAAATGGGGTGGGTGATTGTTTTTTCATGAAGTGCCCCCCCCCACATTTAGCTCAGCCCTAATAATCTGTCGGTTGATTAAAGCTTTTGTGGAATTCCTCTTACCTTTTCATTTTTGGGATGTTTTTAAAACAAAGTGATATTGGTTTTTGTATATATGTAAAAAAAAAACAAAAAACTGTTCTGTTTACTTCACAATATACAAACTCAAAATGAACATTTTTAGAACTTTTTAATGAGGAGATTTCCTACAGCCAAATAAAGGGGGATGCCTGCCAGAGCCATCTTAGTAGCCCATGCTGGTAACCGCTGAAACTCGGCCAATATGAAATTGAAAAAGGAAAGAAAATTCTCCACCACCCTTCCAGTGTCTTCCATGCCAATTTACTTATGAAGCACATGCCAAGTTATAGTGCTTTAATCATGATCAATTCCCTTCTCACTCAGTGTTCAAATGAGTTTACTGAACCAGTGTAGCTGGCTAGTGCAGGTCCAAGCATATAGTTATGTACCATTGGTTTCTGTATCACATATAGACCGTGGCCCTTGCTGAAATCAGTTGGACAGCCCCGTCCATTTCATCCATGCCTCTTTCATTTCCATTGCAAACAGAGAAGAGATGCCAGGGCCCAGGAGCAAAGTCTTTGAAATGACTTCTTGGCACAACAAGAATAATTACTGTTTGTCTCATTGCCTGAGCACACATTTTCTTCAAATACCCATCTGAATGATCCCTCTAGCAGTTTTTTTTTTTTACGCATGAGATGTTGGCAAGTGTGGTAGGAGTGCTCCATACTTAAAACCCACTGAGTGCTCGTTTCAGGCATGTGGCTACATTAAGGGGGAATAATGCTCATAATCTTTGATTAGCAGGTTGTGGCACTATTCAATTGATTCTAATTTTGTTGAAATTGCACAGCTTCTCTGACACACACATAGAAGCATGCATGCCACAAGGCAATTAATATTTGGTTGCTTAAAAAAAAAACACTCCAAAATTGTCAGGCCTAATTTATAGAGCAATTGTGTTTGTATGGGGAAATTAGCAATAGTGGTCTTTTTAATTATGATACATTGTGACTTCAGAGTGAAACAGGTAAATTGCAAGTTTGCTGAGTAGATATGTATGCAATATGTATGCCGTCACACCTCCAATATTATTCATTGTGTCCTGCCACAAAATATGCTTTCGGCCCTATGCTGCTTGAATCAGACAGGTGACAAGCTAATTCTTTAAGCACACAATGAAAAGATGTAAGGCAAGATGCTACTCAGCTAGTAATTAAGTAACCCATACTACTGTTAAAAGGTTTCAAATATATCTGAACCCATATTAAATTACTACCTGAAAAAATACTAAGTAATGAGTAATGATAGCTATATTGCCTAAGTGTGAGAAGGAAAAAGTACAGATTATTCTAGTCTTCCTCAATCTGGTGCCCTCCAGATGTTTTAGACTACATTTCCCATCAGCCCCAGCCAGTGGTCAGGGATGATGGGAGCTGTGGTCTAAAACATCTGGAGGGCACCGGGTTGGGGAAAGCTAGATGAGCTGATGACCGCAAGTTTCCATTGCTATTTTACCGCAGAGATCTTCAGATGAAAGGATCGACACACATGTAAATTATTACAAGTCATTGCATTTGTGATCCATTTGTAAATCTACAAAATGATTCCACTTTGAGACTTGAAACAACTAGAGATTGGGTAATTCCTGACATGATCCCAAAGGAATGAAAACCATTTAAAGTAAGAACAGCTGATATCCTTTTGTTTTATGCTGCTTGGGGCAGGTACAGAAATGTTCACAGTTGAAAGCAGCCTGATCTAAAAATCGGGGGATAAGTGCCTGCAACACTCAAAAGGCAAAATGTACATGCATTCTCATATGTCAAAAGTCAAATATCAGAGGTCAAGAGTTAAAAGAAACCAGTTATGCTTAGAATCTATTATTGTCTCAGACTCTTCCACAGATGCTATCCATGACTTTGCAGAATAGACAAACCTCTCTCAAGTTCAACAAACATAAAAATAAGAATATTGGCCGCTGTTTCATCTTTTCAAATTTGGATTCTTCAATCCGAACTTAGATACTCTGTTGAAGGCATCCTATGAAAGGTCTGTCAAAGTATTTAAATCTACTGTCCAAAAGATGATTAGGTTCTTTTCCAAATTCTACTCAAAGAAATTAATTGTATCCAAATGGATTCAAAAAATCTTTTTTCAATATATCTAAAACCAAGTCTGTGCCTAAGCACAGATGCCCAACAGAAAAGATAGCCTGGAATATCAACAAGGGCCTTTTAAATCAATAAAGTTGCTGTCTCATCAAGACGATCTGGCTTGTTTCAGCAAAATCATGTGCTGTATTCAGCTTTAATGCAGTTCATAATACTTATATAACTCAGAATGTCTAAGACTGTTTACTTATACACCAGAGAACAACATGGTAACCACTTCTCCTTGTGGTAATGGCTGCTGTTACTGCCTGTGCTGATCATTTCTTACATCAGACTAATGCCATAATCCTAAACATATTTAGGGAATAAACCCCATTGAACCCAAGGGGCTTAACGATGAGTAGCTATATGTAAGATTTCCCTGCACACTCAGTCTTTCTTCTGCTTCTTCTAAGCAGAAGAAAGAATATGAAGAGTATTATACACCTCAGTTACATAGTCATTCCTGTTACCTTAAAAGCTTATGCACTGATTCTGTATAGAATAACAAGAGAGAAACAGAATTAACCACTCAAGGTCCTGGACCTCACAGGATATCTTGAGAGGAGAACTGTTGTAAGCCACCTAAAACTCAAAATGTCACTTATCAATCACAATTTTCCAATACAATAAATTATCAAGCTTATTGGTGTTGCCATAAATAATATATTGATATCTTAGCAAGCAGAGACACTTCCACAGAGCTGTTTTATCCCGCAAATATTGAAAGAGAAGAGTCAACTCATTGTCATGGTCATGTGAAATCAAATCCAGGAAAGTTTAAATAAATATTCCAAACAACATAGGAAGTTGCCTTCTACCAGTCAGACCATCAGTCCATCTATCTCAGGGTTGTCTACACTGATTGTCGATGCCACTGTGAATATTATGAACACAGGAATGCTACAACTCTTTAACAACAGCAGAAGCCTTTATTCAGCATAGCCTCAACAACCTAAACCTTAAGAAGTGTGTGTGTGTGTATTAGTTTACATGTGTAAGTGTGTAAAACTGCTGACTTTTGGGGGCTTGAATGTAGGCTACCATACAAAGGGACTGTCTATTGGACTGCCCACTCTTATGTTTGGCCCAACCTACCATGTGGTACCTAGAAAGTTGCTTACAAAGAATGCAGCTCCCAGGCTGAAAAAGATTCCCTACACCAAAACATGACTCTGATCTACACATGTAAGTGGCCAAATTATGGGGGTGACCTCAGTAAGTTCCTAGGTGAAATCATGTTCACATACAGACATAGATGACTTATGCTGTTGGATGCGGGTGGCGCTATGGTCTAAACCACTGAGCCTCTTGGGCTTGCCGATCAGAAGGTTGGTGGTTCAAATCCCTGCGACAGAATGAGCTCCCATTGCTCTGTCCCAGCTCCTGGCAACCTAGCAGTTTGAAAGCATGCCAGTGCAAGTAGATAAATAGGTACCGCTGAAGCAGAAAGGTAAATGGAATTTTTGTGTGCTCTGGTTTCCGTCACAGTGTTCCGTTGTGCCAGAAGCAGTTTAGTCATGCTGGCCACATGACACTGAAAGCTGTCTGTGGACAAACGTTGACTCCCTCGGCCTGAAAGTGAAATGAGCATCGCAACCCCATAGTCGCCTTTGACTGGATTTAACCATCCAGGGGTCCTTTACCTAGATGACTTATCCTTGCCAAAGCAAGTGAAAGAAAAGCACGTTTCCTTTGCAAACTCTGGCTGAATGCTCTCAGATTGTCAGCTGGGATATTCTCTTTCTCTTTCTCTCCCCCACCCACTTATCTTCTTTTCATGTACCTTAAGGCACTGGTACCACCTGCTTAACTATCTCCAGAGCTATTACTTCAAAATGACAAAAAATGTAGAACAGATGCTCCCCCCACAAGAAAAAAATAATCCGTGTTGGATGTCTATATTATTGGATACTCATTTCACACTCCCATGCACCTCACCTTTTGGTCATGTGGCAAACATATGTGGTTTGATCATTCAAATGCAGTGTTTTCTTTGCCTTACTTTCTCCCTTTGGGAACATTCTGAGGTTTCCCCCTTTTTTACATGCCTATAACCACACATACTGAATTTATCAGTAGCATCTTTGAAATCTTTTTTTATCCAGTCCCTGGACATGTGGTTTTGATTAAGGAGCGAAATACACATTGCATGGACAGCATGAATACAAAACGGTATCAAATCTAGTCTAACTAAGGAGCTATTTATTATTTACCAAACAAAGTTCCTAAATTATGGAATATAGATTGAAAAAAAGAAAAGAGTGCTTGGTTTTGCTCCCCAGCTTCCCCCCCCCTTGCCACAAAAAGCTTGTGAATTTGATGATATTTTTGTGTGCTGCAAGTTCAGTTGTGTATTATTATTTGCTTGAAAAACCTTCATAATTATAATAGGTGGATATGTTGGAAAGGGCAGTGCGAATCTTGCATAGAAACCCTAAGCAGCCCAATGCCAGGGTGGGGAGGGTACCCCCCACCATCCTGATATCTCCATTAGTTTTGTGCTGAACATTTCTCTTTGTATGTTCCTGCTTAAATAATTCTCTATTAAATAATGAGAAAATTGTATTTGAAAATTATCAAAGCAAAGGTGAATTTCTAGTGACATTCTCATAGGTGAGATGTAGGATTGTGGGTGGTTTAAGTTGGCTTTGGGGTGTTTGTGAGAGTCCTTTCTTTCAATCTACAAGTTGCCTCACAAATGGTTTGCACTCTACAGTTCTCCTGGGTGTCTGCACTTCAATCAAAGCCAAGGGAAAGACATCGTGAGGTAACTCCTCCCAGGGGGCTTTCTTCAGTAAGGTCACAGAACATGGGAGAATTTAAACAGAAAGTAAAGTATACACACCATTGCTGGCCATCTTGGCAAGACAAGGGTCCCTAAAATACACACACCTTCTGACATTCTAAATGTGTAGATTCTAAAGCACTTTGAGAATAAAACAAAAGTGGGAGGCTCCTTTTCAGAGAGAGGAAAATTTAGAGGAACTGGAAGACAGATGTTGACACAACTATGCTCTCCATGTGCCACGCTTTATTTTCTCCACAGAAGTGAATTCATTTGTATGAGAGAAATTAAAAATAAATCTGTCTTAGATCCTATGGGTTTTATCTAATGCTAGTTCTCTTCAGACCCATTGAAATTAAGGCTATGACTGTTGGGCTTATTTATTTCAGTGGGTCTACTTTGAGCAGAACCAGTGATGGACACACCCATAAGTATATCCCATGCCCCTGTCTCATTGGCCAGGGCACACGCTGTCCAACAACTATGTCTCTTATTGGTGCCTATAAGAGTCAACTCTGACTGTGGCAGCTAATTATAAAATGTTTTGAAGAAATACGCAGCCACTTTGTTCTCAGGCTGTTGGGAATTTCATGCTTTCTGAATCCAAAAGGAAATAAGGAAGCTCAAAATAAAGTACTTGGGTTCAAGGCACTGTGGTATCTCCAGCTCAACTGTGTGATAAACAGTGGGACCAAAATAGCTCAGAACATTGCTCCCACCAATGACTTCTATCCCTTCCTTTTCCCATCTAGAACATGAGGTGTTTCTGTCATGAGGTGCAGAACTGGGAATAAGCATAGGAATATAATTCAGCAGGGAAACAGTTAAGGAGGAAGAGAGAGAGATGTCCAGTTAGGCTTCACACACGGCATCTAGTAAAGATGAACTGAAGAATGACCACTTCCCTCTGAGCTACTGTTCCAGTACTTTTGGCTGAAGGCTAAAAAAAGAAATAAAGACAGAACGTATCATTTTTTACATTGCCAAGGTTACCTGTGCAAACAGCTGGGCAGGAAGGACATTGTAAAAGAAAGGCTTTGATTATCAAGTGCCTTGTTGAAATGCATGTGGGGGGGGGGAGGAATCAATGAATCACATCACACACAAACACATTTCTATTGTTCCTGCATATGGGTATTTTGATTCTGGCCCATGCCTAATTAGCAGCTGTTGTTGGATTTCCTTTCACTTTCATCCATTTGTTTCATGAAAGTATTTTCAAACCAACTCTTTCTTCTTATTACTATTTGTACAACTGGTGGACACCACAGAGATTAGGCAAAGGACTAGCAATAGGAGAAAATTTGTTTGATGTTAATTTTCAAAAAAGAAGCCATCACAAAGAGGATCATTAAATCCATGATACCAAATATGCTTCTAAAACTAAAAATCCTTTATCTCTTTTGTGAAATGTCAGAATGTCCCTAAGCTGAGTCAATCTGCTGAACAACCTGGGAAAGCTATCCAACACACACAGCAGTTTGTTTGAGCAAATGAAAACAGCGATCATATAAAATATAATTTTAATGTGTCCATAAAATTGGTCTTTTTTCAAAAGTTGAGATTGTTTAATTCTTTAAAAAAATGTACAGATGTCAGAGTCCAGAAAAATGTGTGCAAAGATCTGCTTTAAGGCTCCCCTCATGTTCCTGAATTGCAGCTTCTCATTCACTCTCCTTGCTGCAAACCTATTTTTCAATGCTCTTGATATCCAGGGATATTGCAGGAAAAGAAAGGAAAAGGGTCCATGCATGAAAGCACTGCTTGGCTTGTGACCACACATTTTTGCTAGTTAGTTAAAAAGCAATGTGTTGTGCTGCATTTTTGTTATGCTTATTTGTAACTATTTGAAGACTGTTACTAGGAAAACTTTGAAACTCATTCTTGTGGTGGACAGCAAATCTATTTCTACTCTGCACAAGATCTGGATTCTGCTTGCAGCAACTCTTAACAGGATCCTGGAGGAGTACATGGCTGGCAGGCTAAAACCCAAAGCAGGATCACTTTTATAGGTAGTTAGCCTACACTAAGGATATTTAGGTGGTTGCAGGTTCCACATGCTTTATTCAGTGGCGGCTGGTGTCCATTGAGAATGGTACACAAAAGGCTAGGAAGCCAACAGCTGCTAGAGTCAAAGCCAATAACTGGTTCAGCCAGAGTGAATTACAGAACCGAGCCAACTAATTCTAGTTTTGCCCCCATCTCCCCCAGAGCAACACAGACTAAAGAGGTAGAAGCTAAGGGCCAGTGCCTCCCTCTCAATTGGTTATAAGTAAGGAGGCATGCAGGTGGGGGCTAGTCAATAGGAGACTGAGTATGGTGAGACAGTGCCCTATTCATCATAATAGACCAACCTTTTATTTTGTCTTTTACTCTGTCTATGACTTGCTCTGAGGATGCTACAGATTAGTTGCCAGGGGGGCAGGGAATGGGTAGGTAGATAGAAAGAGAGGATTTTTATAATCAGCTGGTATATGAAGGTAGGGCACATGCTTTTTCATTCCTTGTTGTTTATGAGATTTTAAAGGGGGATCATTATGTTTAAAATGCAAATGTGACATTGAATATATTGATATTTATTTACATTCCTATATTTAGTCTGCTAAAAGATTCCAAAAGGGTTAAAAGAAAAGAAAAGCAGAACCATCTGGTACAGAGAGCCCCAAGGGGAAGAGTATGTTTGTGTGTATTTTAATATTGTTATATAGGAAGCATTCTCAGAAGGGGGGAAATGGCAATGCTTTCTGTTTACCATTATATTTCCTAAAGTCATCTTAGTGAAAACCCAAAGTGCTATTGTTTGAATGCTTAAAGAGGTTTCTTCTTTATTTTCCTTCATATACCTGAAAGAGCAGAATGAAATAGATGCCATTGTATGGAAATTTAATTCCCAAAAAGACTAGCACGGTTGAATGAATAATGTTAGAAATTTGGATATGAGGTAAGGCCAGGAATTAGTGTGCTCGTTTCAACATTTACATTTCCTTTGTTATGCACGTCCATAATAACATGGCATATGGGCAAGATTTAGCATCGCTTTGTTGTTCAAGCAAATGTGGAAACCACAGCTGGAATTTGTTGACGAGTTCATTAATGCATACAGCAGAAGTCACTTTTCTACTCTTTTTTTAAAAAAATAAATAAATATAAAAAATACTTCCATTATATTTTCCCTAAAATAATATCTATTTCAAAAAGAAAATATTTCATGCAACAAGTCAATACACATCTTTGTCCTTGTGGCACTGAAGTTTCAGCAGAAAAAAGAGAGGCAGAATGGTGCAGCAGTTAGAGTGTTGAACTTAAGAACGTAAGAGAGTCTGCTGGAGCTGGTCAAAGCCCCATCCAGCTAAGTACTCTCTTCTCACTGTAGCCCAGATGCCCATCGGAAGCCTTTCAGCAGAAACTTGGCACAACATCACTCCTCCCACCTGTGTTTCATAGTAACCAATATTGCAGAGGGATGCTTCCTCTAAAGGGGGATGAAGAACATAGCCTTTGTGCCTAATAGCAGCTGATAGCCTTATCCTCCACTTGGAATGGCAAGTTACAGGTTCAAATCCCCATGCAGCCACTTGGTGTGCCAGTCTCTATCTCTCAACCTGACCTACCTAAGCAAACTGACACCTCGGCCCATTCACAACTGCTGCCACTGCTCTATTCTTGCTTTCACAATTAGACACAGAAACGCCATAACAAATGCTGTATAAATTTAAGCTGCCCTCGATCTATACCACATGTAGACAATCAATGGCCTATGGGTCACAGGTGACCTTCCTGGGTATCCCAGGCACCGCTCCAAAGTCCCCCACTTCAATCATTCTGCCAGTTTTTACCACCAAATCTATAGGACTTTGCTTCTGTTTTAACAGGTAGATGAAATTCCATCCTTTCTCTTTCTAGTAGTTCTCTGGGGAAGAGGAAGAAGACCGCTAAGTTTAGATCAAAGCCTAATGTAACATGTATTTAATCCTGAAGTGAGTCATTTGGTTGGTAGGTGATGTTTGAATCAACCCTTTTCAGTTTGCAATTAAGGTTTAGAACAGTGTTTCTCAACCTGTGGGTCCCCAGATGTTGTTGGACTACAACTCCCATCATTCCCAGCCAGCATGACCAGTGGTCAGGGATGATGGGAGTTGTAGTCCAACAACACCTGGGAGGATATATTCTTCTTTGCATCCAACAATACCTTCACTCCTAGACATCATTGCTATACAATAAAAATATTTTTATTAGATACTGCTGCCTTTAAAAGGAGGATAGGTAGTTACCGGGGGGTGGGGAGGTTTCTAAGTAGGAAATCATTTACTTAATCCTGTAATTCATTCTTTGTATCTGATGCATTAAAAGGCATTAGTTTTAAGCCTTTTAATTGTCTTCATTACTAAAATTTCAGCAATGCAAAGGAGAAAGGAAATGTTTTCTGCTTCTATGGTTTTCTAATTAATTCAAATGAATTCAGAACTGTTTTCCCCACTCAGTTTATTTCACCATGTCCATAAATAATAACAGACAGTAGAATAAAACATAAAGACAGCCCTGTGAAATTGTGATGGTGCTTTTGAGCGTGTGGTTACTGATAACCCAGTAATACAAACACCAAAATAGGTATATTATTTTCCATATTGTTATGAGTTTGGGGTGGGGGGAAAGTAGGCTTATATGCATCAACCCTTCCAACCCCTGGATTCCGCAAGCGTTAAATTATAAGACAGGATAGTTTCCTGTTGAAGTGATGGCCTGGGTGATGGGCCATTAAGGGAAACAAAGGAAAGGGGCTCTGAGTAGCAAGTGGGTGTGTCCCCCTCCCTCAAGTATCTGTTACAGTGGTACCTCAGGTTAAGTACTTAATTCGTTCCGGAGATCCGTTCTTAACCTGAAACTGTTCTTAACCTGAAGCACCACTTTAGCTAATGGGGCCTCCTGCTGCTGGCGCGCCGCCAGAGCATGATTTCTGTTCTCACCCTGAAGCAAAGTTCTTAACCTGAAGCACTATTTCTGGGTTAGCGGACTCTGTAACCTGAAGCGTATGTAACCCGAGGTACCACTGTAGTTAGAAAGACTTAGACCTGGGAGACTAGAAAAATTGATTTTTGAAAGAAAACCCTGGGTTTTCAAACACATGGGGAATTTCATCCTCACTGCCCCCCTCATATGTCAATTAAGCCCTTAAAGGAACACCTGATGAGGGCTTATTAAGCGTGAGACTGGGGTATCTTTGCTCTTTGAGAGCAGCAGTACTACTTTTATTCTACCATTCTTTGTTATTCCTGTTTGTGGCTTCAGAGAGTATCTGCTTTCCAACCTCCACTTCAAAGGATACCTTTCCCCCCTTTTAAGAGAACTGCATCTCATCTTTCTGCAGAGATAGATGAGGTCAGGTGGTGGACATTAAAACATGTCTAATTATCTAGACGTCCATCACGCTTGCTTCCCCTCAATGAATATCGGATGCATTACAAACAACAACTCAAACCTCTAGTGCAGTTCCTATCTTTCTTAGCATCATCTCAAGTATTTATACTTTATCATGACCTTTGAGAGTACTTACCTGAGGACAATTCCTTTTTTCCATACTTATCGTGCAGCTAATACCTCTGACATTCATTAATGCTCAATTAAATGGCTCCTCATATGGAATTACATGCTATATTGCACTCTGATTAAAACCAAATGGGTTCACTATGATGCATGCAATTACTCCGTATACCGGGGGAATTAATAATTAGTGTTCATTTACTGTCCATCTGCAATGCTTCTCTTTTTAGTACTGACAAATTATCATTAAGCCCACTTAAGAGTAACTATATATCATGCTGAACTTATTTTGGACATCCCCACAGATAACCTACATATAACAGTTCTTTTCATGGCTACATTAGGTTTTAAGCCAGAGACGGAGAGCCTGTTGCTCTCCAGATGTTGCTGAACTCCAGCTTCTATCAGCCCAAGCCAGTATAGCCAGGGAAGATGGGAGTCCAGCAGCAGCCACATATTCCTCACCCCTGTTTCAAGCAAATGTTCTTGTGTGTCCCCAATGAGGAATGGACTTCCAATGTCATCCTTCCAGGCTGGCCAATTTCAAGTATCACACGCTTACCAAACTCAGTTTGTCCTTAGCATGTGTCCCAAGAGGGGCTCCATGTGTGATTTATTTGATCTAGCTATAATTCTGTAGATTACTTGGGTTTTTCTTTTCTTTTCTTTTTAATGAACATCTAAAAGCCCCCTGCTGTGTTTTTCCTATGAAGTAACCTAATATCGTTGCCTAGCCATCTCTGCTCAATCTCCATGCCATTTCTCTGAATGTAAAGCTGTCTTCACTCCCGTTCCTTTTCCTTTAATGAAAAATGAAATAAAATCTGGATTTCAGGCTCAAGTGCATCCCTTTGTGAGGCTGGATGTCCCTTGTATTACTGCCATGTGTTCCACTTTTGGGCTTTGTGGCCATAGCTGCACAGATGTGGTTAGCTTATATTTTGGACCTTTGATTTGTGTTTTTGATCAAATTGTATAATTGACCAGTTTGAAAGAAGAGAGAGGGAGTGTGTGTGTGTGTGTGTGTGTGTGTGTGTGTACAGTCTCGCATTTAAGAGTGTGAAAATATGATTTATACATTACATAAACCAGGTGGGGGCTGCTTAGCTCATGAAGGGTTCTGTGTTGCTGAGGTAACATTTTCAAAGACCCAAACATAAAAGAGGAAGCCTACGGAATCAGTCCCAATAATTCTAAATAATGAGCCTCAGAAGTGTTTCCTTAATTTCAGTACTGTCTGTTAACTTAGAAGTATTAAGAGATAGGCTAAACCATACTTGTAGCACAACATGCGAAAATTCTGTTACTAAGAATTGGGGGGGGGGGAGAGAGAGATTTTAAAAGATAATACTACAGCCGTTTGCTTTTTGTATTTCTTTAAATGAACTTAGTACAAACTGCAAGAAAAGTAGACTGATTCAGTGTATTTCAGTCATGACCTCATTCATAGCAATACAGTTGTGACCTACTCATAACTCTATTTCTTCCTTGAGCTGCGGTTCCTCGTCAATGTGCAGCCTATTTTTTTATGATACTTTGACATTCAGCTGGGATATAGAATATAAAATAGCATGTCTGGTGCCATATCTTGTGTCTGACATTTTCATGTGATGCATTTGGTATTTTGGTGACACCCATCAGTGCCATTCAACAGGTACATCTCTGCAGCAACAGGTACACATGAACTGTTTTTTTCTAAGACAGACATCACAATAAAGGTCAGTGTTTTGAAGGCTATTCCCTTACCAAAATCCAGCCAACAGTATCAAAAAAGAAACCAACAAAAACCTAATAACTTTCTCGTCGTTTTAAAAGCTGAACTATAGTGGGCCCAATGAAGAGGTATTGTTGGGGAAATGAGACAGTTTATTTTCTTGCTTTACTAGCTCTCAGCTAACTGGTGCTTCTGAGCCAGTGATTTTCATCCGGAGGCACTACCAAGGTACTTGTAAACCCATTAGGAAATATGAAAACAACATTTTGTCATGGCAGCTATTGTGCTTCTTGCATCACTTATCCCAGGTTTGCCTTGAAGATTCTATATTGTATTCATGAGGCCCTCTTCTCAAGTGTGGAGGAGCAACTGTGTGATGAATAGTCTCCCCATTCAGCAGTGAATTTTTCTATCATCACTAATCAGTTCTAGGCACTGAAGAATTAGATCTTAGATGTAGCAAGATTGTGGAAAGTCTATCTCGCAGATTAGGTTTTTGAACATCTGTATTATAGCCTCTGACAGTCTTCCCTAACCTACAGGGATCTGTTTGGCCACTGTGAGAGCAGGGTGCTAAACTAGGCCTTATTCAGCAGGTTCTTCTTATAATCTGATGCTCTTTACTATATAATGGGAAACTAAGAGAAGCCTTTGAAAAGTCTCAAGACTGCTGCTGCAGATATTCTTAGTGCCCTCAGCAGCTGTTTGCTAATCCTGGTAATATTCCTTAAAAGTGCGTAAGTATACTGCTATTGAGGTTGTTTTGGCAAGCTATTTAGGAATATTTGGTATGTAGATTATTATTATTTATTACTCCTACTTATTTTTTTTAAAAAAGTCTAGCTATAGAGCAGGGGTCAGAAACGTTTTCAGCAGGGGGCCGGTCCACTGTCCCTCAGACCTTGTGGGGGGCCGGACAATATTGTGAAGGGAAAAAAATTGAACAAATTCCTATGCCCCACAAATAACCCAGAGATGCATTTTAAATAAAATGACACATTCTATTCATATAAAAGCACGCTGATTCCCAGACCATCTGCATGCTAGATTTAGAAGGCAATTGGGCTGGATCCAGCCCCTGGGCCTTAGGTTGCCTACCTATGCTATAGAGCAGCGGTTCTCAAACTGCGGGTCCCCAGATATTGTTGGACTACAACTCCCATCATCCCTGACCACTGGTCATGCTGGCTAGGCATGATGGGAGTTGTAGTCTAACAACATCTGGGGACCCACAGGTTGAGAAACACTGCTATAGAGGGTTATCTTCACTGCAAACATCTCTCCTTGGCCAAGGTATGTTAACAGTGATGCCAAATGGGGAAATGAATGCATTTTTATTGGAGAAGAGCCAATTACAATGTTTACAAGGCTAGGAGGTGAAGTCTACCCATATGATTTAGGGAGGCTGACATTTATTTCATATCAGGAATGGAATGGTTTAAATTCCTTTGATCTGCTGCTGGCAGGACTGGCATATAGTGAACAGTTTCAAGTCTTACACACATTTAACACCCCCCCCCCACCATGACAGTGAATGGCAAAGGACAGACTTAACCTGCTGGAGATCTTCTCCTCCGAGGTGATTTATAAAGTGTCTTTGAAGTCAGATTCACACAGAAAAAACAAGGGTAGTGGATTGGCTTTGCTTACCTTATCCTCTTTACAAGACCCGTCCAAAGTAGGGAGATAAGACAAATATTTTGATAGGGCTCCAGTGCAAATGGGGGGCAGCTGGTTTAGACACGGCAACACGTGCAAAGGCAAAGGCACTTTACAAATGCATTCCTCAATTGACAATTTTATGGCCTAAAAGAAAGATCAGAAGGTGTAGAAGTTGAAAGTCCATTAACTCTTTGCGTATTTGACATTTAAACTGTCAGCATGTGGAGCTCTGTTTAAAGCTTATGATTGCCTGGAAACATAGGGCTAAATAAAGTCTGAAGACCTATTAACTTGCTTGAGATATGATCCAGACCCTTTAAACTCTCCTCAAGCCACTGATTACTTATGAACAGAGCCAAGCCAGAATCTTATTTCCCCTCCCTCCAGCATACCACAATTATTTTTGTTACACATTTATATTGCTTGGTGTCCACATTGCTTGTGTCTTCATTAGAACTTAAGAAGAGCCTGCTGGATCATGCCAATGGCCCATATAATCTAGCATCTTGATCTCACAGTGGCCAACCAGATGTCTGCGGGAAGCTTGCAAGCAGGACCCAAGCAAAAAAGCACTCTCCCCACCTCTGCAGTTTCCAGCAACTGGTATTCAGAAGCACACAAGCTTTAGACATGATGGAAGAGCATAGCCATAGATAGTCTTATCCTCCATAGATTTGTCTAATCCTGTTTTAAAGCAATTCAAGCTGGTGATCTCCACTGCCTCCTAAGGGAGAAAATTCCATAGTTTTAACTATGTGTGATGTGGATAGCTTTATTATTTCCTAAATCTTCCCGTGTTTCATTGTACCCCAGCTGGACTCCCACCAAGATAGTCTACAGGCTATGGTTATAGATGATTCATTTTTGTTGTTGTGCATTTATTCAAAAGTTATTCATGATGGTGCAAGAGGCAATCCACTGTATTTTATTTTTTAAAGTGTGATTTATCTGTAAATCCCAGAAAATGGAAGGCCACATCATTTGGTGAGGATAGCTCTAGATGAGGAGATGATCTCTGACACATCATTAAAAAGCAGCACACAGAATAAAACTGATACCTTCTGTTGATTGCTGTTTAAGGCTGGGAGCTCCTACTTTGTTTAGACTCTGTTAGAATTGTGTTTGACCACAACAGACATACATGTTTACTTCTGAATGAATATGTACTGCATTCTTGCTAACAAGAAACATGTTTGATTCATGTCTCACACTCACTGTGCGTGTTCTATTTTAAATGATCAATGCAAGAAAACTATCCAAGATTACTGCAGCATTTGAAATCATCAGATATTTTGGAGGACCTTGCTGCTATTTAAACAAATGGGGGCTTAAGGGAAAACATTTTTTAAAATACATCTGTAACATTAAAATATTTCAAAAATATATACCGGTATATATACTATGTACATAGTAATTGAGTTTGGCTAACATCTTTTTCAAATTAAAACAACGAAGGAATGATAAATATTCATTTTCTCCTTTTCCACTGGCACCAGAATATAAATATAGCTAATTATGGTCTTCTAAATATAATTATTAATCAGTTTTATAACAACATGTTATTGTGCACAGATGTAGGCAGATTTTCAGATTCCTGCTCAGATGGACTTTGTTAAGTTTAAAGCAATCACATGAGCTGAACCAAAGTACTGATCAGTAGCATCCTGTGAACTCACACATAAAATTTGAAATCTTCCATAATCATCTGCAATAAAGTCAGCAGTGAAGCCTGAAACTACTTCACTAATACTTTCTTAACATGGAATGGCTCAGGTCTAGGGAAAGTTCCATGCAGATATCTCAGTGCAGACCACATTTACAAATATCAGCTGGTGTGTAATGCCAGTTTGGAAGGCTTTGAAAGGGAATTGGACAACTTCATGTAGGTTAAGGCTATTGGTGGATGCTAGCCATGATTGCTATGTTCCATCTCCACTGCTGGAGACAGTATGCCTCTGAATACTAGTGCAAGGTTTAGGTTTTATGATTTATGTGGAAATGTTTTATGATTTATGTGTCAGGATGTCGGTGCTCCATAGTACAGTTACAGAGACAGTTACATCTACAGAGTCTAGAGAAACTATGAGGGTATCCTATAGTGTAGGCAGAATTGCCTTTGCCTGCTTTCACCTTGTGTAACTAGTTGAGAACACTGCCGTTGTAATAAGTCAATGAAAGCAGAAGGCATGAGCTAAAGGAGGTTCATCAGCTAAAACCTATGCAGTGCTACTGTTCTGCTCAAAACTGTCTGTCTTAAAAAAAAAAAAACACCTGGAAAGAACAACAAGAAACTTCAGCTTCACAGAAAAGCCAGCAAATTTATACAGCAGAGCGATTGCTGTGGATGTCGCATACATGATTCCTGTGAACACCATAGTTGTGGGGAGAGGAGCAACAGGATCTAAGCTCTGGTAAGCAGAAATGAATGCAGCCTTTGATTTGCTGTCAGTTTGAGAGACAGCCATGCCCCTTTTCATAATCCTCCATCTCACATTTCGAAGCCTCCTATCAGCACACACAGCAGGCATATATTGTGTGTGGCAGAAAACTATGAAGGAAGATGAAAATGCCTCTGACACCACACATTTCTCAGAAAGCTGATATTCATGTTCAGGCACACAGCTCAGCATTTACAGAACTTCTTTCTGGCTGGTACCCAGTATCTGGGATAGGGTACGCGCCAAGAACATTTCTTTGATTTGTTACAACCATGCTTTTCATAGACCACAAAGCCATCTACCAATATGGCAGTGTGTCCAGCAAGGAGTACAACCTGGCTTGTAGAAGAAGAGTTTAGAAGAGTTTGGATTTGATATCCCGCTTTATCACTACCTGAAGGAGTCTCAAAGCGGCTAACATTCTCCTTTCCCTTCCTCCCCCACAACAAACACTCTGTGAGGTGAGTGGGGCTGAGAGACTTCAGAGAAGTGTGACTGGCCCAAGGTCACCCAGCAGCTGCATGTGGAGGAGCGGAGACACGAACCCAGTTTCCTAGATTACGAGTCTATCGCTCTAAACCACTACATCACACTGGCTCTCTTAGTTAGTTTGTAGTCACTAACTTGAGCTCAGCTTTTCATTGATGATTCCCACTGGGGCATTGTCTAAAGGGGTTAGTACAAGTTGGATTGCATTTATTTAGAGTCATCTTCACATAAGTACACTCAATGGTTTTGGGTGCTCTCTGGGAGCACCAGGGTGTGTTATTTTGTACTGTTTGATGAGAGTTTAAATTTGGGGTGGACCATCACAGCAGAGTGGAAGTGCCATAGCTTCCCATAAGTATATATAAAGAAATAGATAATGAATTAAACTGGTGTTTAGGATGGGAACTATACTGGCAAACAGTCCCTATGCCTACCTCATCCCTGCTAGTCTATAACAAAGGAGTGGGTATTACTACCCTCTACCCAGGGATGGCCACCTCATGAGAAGAGAAGACTCCCTGGAAAAGACCCTGATGTTGGGAAAGATTGAGGGCACAAGGAGAAGGGAATGACAGAGGACGAGATGGTTGGACAGTGTTCTTGAAGCTACAAACATGAGTCTGACCAAACTGTGGGAGGCAGGGGAAGACAGGAGTGCCTGGCGTGCTCTGGTCCATGGGGTCACGGAGAGTCGGACACGACTAAATGCCTAAACAACAACCCAGGGATAAGTTCCCAACCAAGACAAATGATGCCCAAGAAAAAATGATCCTGCCTGGTAGTATTGCCACTACTCAAGAAAAGTCTTCTGCTTTTGTTGATACTGAATTTCCCACCATTCAGATTTAGTGGGTGACCCTGCCCACCTTCTTCACAACCTTATGTACCCTTTTTTCAAAACTAAAAAGCCTCAGATGTGGTGGGATAAGAAAACAAGCAATTCATCCTGGACATTCTAATCACATAATTGTTATCCATTTATATGCATATCGTTGAACAGAAATGTTCATGCTTTCTTCTGACCTTCACTGGGGTTTGAGCATAAGCAAAATATGTTGACCTTCAAAGTACAGTATATGGCTACTTGCATTTAATTAAGGCTGGAGCTTGTCTGGTGCCATGGAGCGGGCAAGGAGAAGGAGTAATTTGAATTTCATGAACTACTTTAAGAATGAGTGGCGATATTACCTCTTCTTCCCTTCTTATGTCTTCTCTCTCCCCCTCCACTCCCAAATGTAGCAGGTGTTGTATATTCATGGAGCATTCAAGCGCTTGGAATCTCTCTCCCCCCCCCCCCCGCAACATTGTCCAAAATCTCTAGATAATCATTCATGGGTTTCATGTTGATTCTCTGACTGAAGTGATATGCAAACAGTCATTCAAGATAGAACATTAGATAACCAGCTTTGTGTAAATACATTGTGAATTCATCAGAGTCATACACTTGAGCATGCCTGCCTAATATGTAACTCCTCTGCTCTTAATAAAATGCTACTGCTATGAGCCTCTAACTTTTTAAAAAATGTCACAACAGTTCCAACTTTGCCTTTTTTAAGAAAGAAAGAAAGAAAGAAAGAAAGAAAGAAAGAAAGAACCCATGTATATTTATTTGGTTACGAAGGATCCTAAGTGTTCTTGTGTTTTCCAGTCTCCGTTAAGTTCTATTTTAAATTTTTCCTCAGAGCAGTATCTCCCAAACATCTGCCATTATTATCTGTTCTCATGAGCAGTGCCAACTATATTTGGAAAGAACAAACTTGTAATACAAATTTCCTCAGTTTATAATCTAGGACTGTGCTATCTGCCACATGACCTTAATCTGGGGATCCAGAATCAGGTTGACCCACCCTAGGCCAATATGGAGACCACCTGGTCCACCCTGGATCTAGTCCTGAAGGAGTTCAGGGGGAGGGCTTATGTTTAACAAGTATTTTTATTTTAAAAAATCCCAATTAAACCTAATTGTGAGGATGGAGCAGAGAAAGGAAAATTGCTCTCCTGACCAAGGGCGGGGGACTAAATTCTGCAAGACCATCAAGAGTAATTGAATAACATCTTATTTTATAATTTCAGAAGCTTCTTACCTTTCTTTTACAGTAGAAGCTTAAGGAAGCAGTCTACAAACCATCCATTCATTCCCCCACCCCACTGACACACGTGGGGAAAGTCTGGAATCAAAAGATTCAATCACACAAAATTGCACTACTTGACGGCATAGATTGGTGGAACATTATCAGCAAAAATTCATTTCTTTTTTGATTACTGTAATTGAAACAATTTTATTTTGAGATCCAAAATTATGGATCCTCTTATATCAGGAGAATTAACTAAGCAGCTCTTCTGATCAGAAAACTATTTTCGGGTTAATCCTTCACATTTCACACACACAAAATGTCAGAAAACAGGTGCATAGAACTGGATCTCTTTGAGTTATACACAAATTTGGTTCCCCTGAGATTGTAAAATACAAAATGATACAGCTGCTGAAGCTTGATCTCACAGAGTAGCTGCAGAAGAGCTGAACAGACGTGTTTGGAAGCTAAATTCAGTCCAAATATTGGTAGGCAGGGCTCTTTCCTGCTTAACAGACAAGCCCAAATCCATGCTAGTACTATTTGATATTACTGATGAAGGGTTGTGCCAGAAAGTCAGACAGGTCCCTAGGATATTGCAAAGATGAACTGGCAAGTAGTGGTATAATGGAAGGGGAACATGGGGGGGGGGGGGCTCCAACACCTTTGAAAGAGGTGCACAGCTCCAACACCTTTGAAAGAGAAAAAGCTCCCAGAGTACCAGGGAAATTGATGGACTTTCCTTTTTCTGGGAAGTGAATGTTGTTATAATAGAGTTTTCTAAGTCTACTAACCTTTACAACATAGTAGCACAGAGGAAGATAGAGAATGAGGCCAGTTTACAATTCTATGAGCTTCTGTGTATAGTCCAAAACAATACTTTTCTTCATGGCTATCATCAGCTACAGAATGTCATATCGTCATTTTAGGCACCATTTTATAATGGATCCTGAGTTATATGGTTCGGAAAGAAGACATGATGATATAGGCATATTCCCAAAGGCATATTCCTCGCTATTTGTAACAGATGAGCCTGGGAAGCTCTGTGCTCCAAAGATGAAAATGTGGTTATTTTATAGATTGACAGAATATAGCTCTGTGCTCTGAAGACAAAAAAGACAATTATTTTTGTTTGATAGAAAGTAGCAGGGTGGTCTATGGATTCCCTTATGATTGATCTGAGAGCAATCAACCATCATGGCGCCATCTGCGCTATACATTTAAATCAGTATCATATCACTTTAAAATGTCATGGCTTCTCCAAAATGATTCTGGAAAGTGTAGTTTGTTAACGCAAGTTCTTAGGAGTTCCCTATTGCCCCTCCCAACAGAGCTACAATTCCCAGGGTTCCTTGGGAAGAGAGTTTGTATCCTGAGACTTGTAGCTCTGTGGCAATTTTGCATTGGATACAAGTCTGTATCTCCAAGAGGGCTGATACTACACTTTCCCTAGGCAATCCTCTCTCCTGTTCTTGCAGCAGCTAGGATTTCTTTCCTTTAACTCAATGTTAAATCATTTGAAAAGGGGAAAGAAAAAGGATGTCTCCAGGCTTTGTCTGAAATATACTTTATGGTACATGTGGAAGAAACACAGCGCTGTTGGGAGTCACTATGGCAGTGATTCAAAATTTCAAAATATTTACTTGCAGTTCTGTTCCTATGTCATCAAAGGCCCACTCTAGGGAAAGTGAAAGTTCAAAGACTTCTTCCCTTTTATATAGCCTAAATGTTGTTAAGCTTAAATTCCATTTCAAATAGGTCTCTCAGCAGTATTTATTTTATTTTATTTTTTAAATTCATATACCATCCTTCTGAAGATCACAGGGTGGTTCAGAACATAAAAAACAAAACAAAATGAGAATATAAAACATATAAAAACAAAAAACAAAGCAATACCCCCCCCCCGCCGCCTCCCAAAGACACATGAGGAAGCCCACATTGAATGTTCCATGGGGTTGAAGAGCACTCACCAAACATCACCCTTTGGAAATGACTATCCAAGTAGGACGAGAACCACTGGAAAACAGTGCCACCCCCCACCCCCCAAAGATAGTCGCTCCAAAAGGATATCATGGTTGATGGTATTGAAAGCCACCAAGAGATTGAGAATTAATAGGGACACATTTCCCCTGCTTCCTTCCCGACAGAGGTCATTAAACAGGGTGGCCAAAGCAGTTTGTGCCAAAACTGGACCTAAACCTCGATTGAAATGGATCTAGAAAATCAGTTTCCTCCAAGAGTGCCTGAATCTGATCTGTGACCACCCACTCAATAACTTGTCCAAGAAGAGACTGGCAACTGGATTTTCCAAAACCAGGGAAGGTTTCTTGTGGAGTGATTTTACCACTCCCTCCTTAAAGCATGCCAGCACCCTCTCACAAGGAGGTAATAATCACCTGCCTGGCCCAGTCAGCTGTCCTCGCCCTGCTACATTTTATCAGCTGAGAGGGGCAAGAGTCCAGAGCACAAGCATTTACCCTGACTGATCCACATACCTTGTCCCCATGCTTGAGCCTTACCAACTGAAACTCATCCAACACAGAGAGGTGGATGGTAAACCAACAGAATCCCTAATCTGTTCTGATTTACCAGTACCAAACACACCCTTTAGACCAGGGGTCAGCAAACTTCTTCAGCAGGGGGCCGGTCCACTGTCCCTCAGACCTTGTGGGGGGCCAGACTATATGTTGCCATGATTATGACCTGCATTTTTTGGCAAAAACCCTTATTGGGACCGACCCCAACGTTGCCCAAATGTGATTCTTTTTTTGGGGGGGAGTGTTCCCTCATACACCCATGCTGCTTCCTTTGCGTTTTATGCGTTGACAGTTATTATTTATCTCGTAAGGTGGGGTGGGGGGGGTAGGGAAGCGTGTGATTCCTGTCAGCCCTGGAGAGTGTGTGTGCATGCGTGGGTGAAGGGAAAAGCCATTGGCCACGCTAAGTCAGGCTGGTGCCGCTCAAGCAAAAATGTTCTTTTACCCGTGTGAGGGAAGACGAGGCAGCGGTGGCTATTTACCTTTCCATGACTCACACCATGTAGCTAACAAGCGGCCTCCCCAGCAGAGAGCAGAACTGTTTCCGAGTGCAGCCACCCAGGCGCTCCCTGCTTCCTCTGGCGGGGAGCACCGCCGTCATAAACACTGGCAGGTGTTGCTCCCGAGGTGCCTCTGAGCCCCTGTCACCCCAGCTGCCCTTCCTGAGGTCAGTCGCCAGCAGCTCCATGATGGAAATCCAAACTGTGGCTCCTTTTCCCTCTTCCCCACCCCCCACCCCAGAAGAAAAGACTGCTGTGCACGTGCGACGGACAGAGAAGGAGCAGCCGCTCGCCTCACTTTTGAGCCCCAAGCCTGGCTGAGTCGCAAAAACCATGGTGCATGTGTGCTATGCCGGCTGCCTGGATTCCCAGACAATCCACGGGCGGGATCTAGAAGGCAATTGGGTGTGATCCGGCCCGCGGGCCTTAGTTTACCAACACATGCTTTAGACATCCCCCCCACAGAATGGACGGAGAGCCTGGAGAGAGAAATGGAATTGCTATAGAATACAGCAGAGGTCGGCAACCTTACTGAAGGATGGGCCAGTTGATGCTCCATCCGTCGGAGGATGGGCCGGAGCGTTGCGCATGTGCGCTCTTCCAGGTTGGAGGAGTGCGCGTGCGCAGACGCTATTTCCGGCGCTCCTCCGACCCGGAAGTGCGCTGGAAATAGCATGTGCGCATGCACACGGGTGCTTCTCTGTCCCTCACACGTGTGCACATGCTATTTCCGGTGCACATCTGGGTCGGAGGAGTGCCCATGCACATGCTCACACACTATTTATGCTGTGGGTGGCAGTGGTGGGGGCCAGCAGGGGTCACCATGGGCCAGTTACACAAGCCTTGTGGGCTGCTACCGGGCCATGGGCTTTAGGTTGCTGACTCCTAAGCAACTCCCCTTCCCTGACCCTCAAGCCTGCCCTGATGCTGTACCAGTATAAACACAGTCCTAAAATTTCAGATGATAAGCCAATCACCTTTCGGTATCCTGTGGCTTAATTGTTGGTAGTATTGTGCAAAATACATGCATTTTGATGTCCTTGATGCTGATAAAAGAAGAAATAGCAAAAAAAGCAATTATAATAAGCTATCAGAGGTCTTCTGTTGAAAGCCCACTGCTTTCATTTCCTGTGTTTTAGAAGGCACTCTCTCTCTCACACACACACATTTCCTTTTCGCAGTAAAAAGAGAATCTTGTTTAGATGATCTATATCCCTCTAAAATCGTGCATACGTTTATTCTGTCTACCCAGAAAATCTTTATGTTTTGAATGGGAATTCTTTCAACACAGCAATTGAAAAAATATCTTTAAAGAGATGCTGTATAGAGAAAATAAATAAATCGGTAATTCAGGCTGTAATCTTAAACACACTTATCAGGACGTAAGCCCTGATTGAACACAGGGAGACCTGCTTCCGAGTACAGTAAATATGCACAGGATTGCACAGTTGATCCCAAAAGCATTTGAACAATTCAGCAATACTCTCCCCATCACACGAAGTGATTTTCTTTTCTTTACAGTATTCTTGTTTGGGTCATGCTTAGATACACCATTCAACCATCTATCTTCAATTTCAAGGGATTTTGTACTGTGAGTCACTCAAGCTAACTTCATGATCAAAAGCTTTAAAGGAGATGTGATGTTCAAAATTGCTCCTATTTGCATCCTTCTTTAAAGAGACGGAAGTGACTGGGGAGGTGGTGGTTCAATTTCAAAACAGCTTTGGTTCACAATCCATGTCAAGATGTCATTATTAAGGTTTTAAGGCATGGTTTCTAAAAAGAGCAGCTCGCCATGGTTGGTAAAGTAAGAAGTAAGGATATTTTAAATGGAGACATAGCAAATGTGAGCCTCCATGATTGGTTTAACAGTCAATCTCTTTTGCTAGGGAACTCTGGGAACTGTAGCTCTGTGAGGGGGATAGCAGTCTCCTAGCAACTATTGGCACCCTTAAACTACAATTCCCAGGATTCTTTAGGAGAAGCTATGACTGTTTAAAGTGGTAGGATAGAGGTATAGAACAGATACAGCCAAAAAATGTTCCAAATGAACTAAAATTCAACAATAAAGGTACAGGCAATTAATATATGCAGAAATGACCCAGGACATCTTAAAAGCTCTGAAAGAAAATCCAAAAAGTGCACTCTCCCCTCTTTCTGAGGTGCAGAAACAGAATTAAATAAATTACATTTTCCGTCCTTCTGGAATGCCAGTAATTGCTTAGGTTAGTTTATACCACCCAACTTAATGTGAGGGCCTGTCTGGAACCCTTGGCCTACCTGGTGGCAAGTCAGAACATCAGGTCCCCAGCCCTGGGCCAATCTACGTGTCCAAACCAAAGCACAGTCCTGCAGAGCTCCTAGGACATCTAAGCTGAGGTCCATTAACACAGTCAGTTGAGCAGACCCTGCACCTCAGCTCTGCTGCCTTTTTGTACTTTGCATGCTGATTGCAGCATCTGGACTTGATTAGGCAGGTGACCCTCCTCTGTTTCAAGCCTACTCTAGCTTTAAACACTAATGTGAGCACCTTTAGTTGGACCTGAAAAATAACTGGCTCCTAAAGCAGCTGTTTTAAAACACAGATTATATGTGATCTAAGTGGCACTTCAGCCAGTAGTCTTGCTGCTTCATTTTGGACCAGTTGAAGCTTCTGAGTCATTTATGCAAACTTTACCCATGTATATTCATTTTTGTATGCATTAAGTGGCTGGAGAATTACACAGTAACATTCAGAGAAATGCAAATTTCAAAAGATGGCTGCATTTTGGGTCTAATGTTGTTTCAGGAAGTGTGTATTGGGTTTATCTTGAAATACTACCTGAAAATAATTTCTTCCCAATCCCTATTAATGGCTAATCTTGCTACTGCCTGACACCCTCAGACTACAGTTCTGACTCATGCATTCTTATACTCAATGAAATCACTGAAGCTTATGCAGATTCTAACTTTTAACAGTAAAGTCCTAAGGCCTTACCTCAGCAAGGGAGCTTGCCAGTTTCACTTCAGGGAACACTGAGCTGTCACCAATATTGAAATAAATGGGATATGCCCTTGTCTGAGCATGAGCCCCAGAGATGAACTGGTGATGCTTGGCAATAAACCTGTGCAGTCATGATTGCAGAGTTGCATTCATGTACAGCTCATTGATCAAATGAACATTTATGAGCATAACGATGCAAGAGTGCAATCCCAAATTTTAAAAACCTGTACTGGGATTGTAAAACCTGATAGAAATTTAAAGCAGAGTTATGACAAGAGAGAGAGTGTGCATTAAAAGGTAAATCTGCGATTAAACCTGCAATTAAAAGGTAAACCTGCCAGTCAGAAAATCTCATCACCTCTCTATCTCCCTCCTTTCCTAGTCAGCTTGGTTTTATTTTTCATAAAAGAAGTGGGGAGATTATACATACCATTTAACTTTTTTTTGGGGGGGGGGACTGACTGGAAAGTTGGAGACTTCCTGATGCACTTCAACACACCTTGTCAATGGTGTGGTCTGACCTAGAAATGTGAAAGTCTGTCCAAAATTAACAATATTTATCTCCTTTTTCAGGGTACACACAGAGGCAATGCACACTCCTACCTGGGGCATTCTGCTTACCCAGGTTTGGTGCCATTTGTGGCAGGAGGTCACTGGAGGATTATTGGTATTTGGCAATACTTATGTTTATTTATTATAATTGTTACAGAGGGGAAAGCTTAGCTTAAACATCAAAGTATATGGCACCTCAAATTTTCATTGGCCTCATAAACTTACTGAGGCCATGCTCAGTTCTGTCTCTTTCAGTCTCTTTTCACACAGAGATGTTCTTTGCTGTGGTGGAAGAACATCTGACATTTGTCCCCTTTCAGGCATTTCCTAGCCATTCAGACAACTTAAGAAAAATGATCTAACAATTAGTTCCCATGGTAACACAGCACTAGGCTATTCATACGCTTTTGCCAAGTCCAAGGCTCTGGCTGGGTAGAATTGCCTCAGGACAACCTGTAGGAAAGTCCTGTTCACAGAACTCTGATGGGAAATATTTAACACTCTTAGGCAGGTCACTGCTTCACAGGTCAGAACGGTTGGATGAAGTTTCTCAGTGGGAGATGGTGGTTAGGAGATAGTGGGAAATCTCTTGTGCTGTTGAACAAGAGACCTATCAGAGTTCATGGAAAGTGACAATTCCCTTCTACTGAGAAGAAGGAGGGTGTGTGTGTGTGTGTGTGTGTGTGAGAGAGAGAGAGAGAGAGAGGGGGGGGGAACCATTCAATTGTGAAGCTCACTGGGGAAGCAGGTTGGTCCAAACAAATGTGACAGTCCATCAGAAAACATGTGGTACCTTGGACAGCTCCAAGAGATCCTACTAGGACAGACTCCAAAGGTGTTGTCACTGCAGAGAGCTAGAGCTTCATGTAGGCTGACCAGATCTGGTGTGTGGTAGGCTCCATCTACCAGGAGGGCCTGGTTGGTTGGCTAGCTGGTTGGTTACAGAGTCCTAGCCTTATTTTGTAGTCCTTGACTTCTGAAAGGCTGGAGAGACACAGCCAGGACCCTCTTATCTTATCATACATGTACACTACTTAGAAAAGTTTAAGTGGTTTATAAGTGTGTAGTAACAACAACAGCAGCAACAACATCATCTACTTTCCTTTAAAATCTGTAAGTAACACAAATATTACAAATATGCCTCAAGTACAAATCAAGCATGCTGCCCTTGAATAACTTGACAAAATCACCATGATCTAAAAATATAATCTTACATTTTGAAATCTATTAATTTTAACAACTGAGTGAATTAATTTAAGAGGTTTTTCACCCATTATATGTGAATGTAGCATACCTTTTCTTGTCCTGGATTAAACACATTTTCAGATCGCTCCACTATGCCAGCAGGATATTTGTTTGTCTGCAGTTGACTTTACCAGAATAGTTTTGAGTCCTGAAATTAGGGGGAAGGAATGCTTATGATCATCAAGGCATTCTGCCAATGAAAACTTCAGATTGAGCTAAAAATGTCTTGTGCCCAGGTTTTTGCCTAATATAAAATGCCATTTTAATATAAGGGCTTCACAGATTATAACAGAGCTGAATTTGAAAAGAAATATGATTTTTGATTTGGTGAGGTTTTCAGATGATCTCTTACTAGAAATGTATGGAATAAAATGGCTCAGTGAACCAGCAAAATAGCAAGCTGACCACACCAAACCACATACAATACATAACTGATTCATCCTACCCTATGGTATTCTGCTACACCTTCACTTACTGAGGAAATCAAGTGAAACACTGATAATCAGTCATTTTCCAGTGGTCTAGGTGTATTTAAAAAAATAATCAGAGATAAAACATGTAGCTATTTCCACGTACCGTATTCTACTTGTATCTAACAGTGCAATCCTGTACATGTATAGTCAGAAGAAAGGCCCATTGGGATTTACGGAGCTTACACCCAGGTAAGTGGACATAGGATTGTAGCCCATTTCTTTCAATTACTGTTAGAAATATTTCTGCACCATATTTTTATACTATTATTTTCTTCATCTTTTTAAAAAAATGAATATGGAGAAAGTTTATTTCCCTCTGCTTTATACTCGATTGAATGTTGTATTCAGAAATGTTGCTGGCAAATTGCCTTTGCTGATGGATGTAGACTGGCTTGTACCCATTCTGGGGATCTGCTGTTTACACACATTTCCATGCAAACAGCATGGGACTTTATTTAGTGGATAGGGAACTCTCCCACTTTCTTAATTGGTACAGATGGGGAAATACTGAACAATAATTTATTTTGAAAGAATTTACCTTTTTGCCATTTGCCTAGGAATCATTTTAAGCTTTTTGCATGCATTGAAATTATAACACACACACTCTTTCACATTCCACTCAACCCACATTGGGGGCAATCAGTTTCGGGTTTCGGCTATGATCCAGCCATGATCATAGCACATTTCATATAATTATACAAATGTCACTTGCTTTTCTTTCTCCATCAGGAGATGATTGGGTTGCTTGCAGCTTTCATAATTAAAACGCTTGCTTATTTTGACTGGCTATAGAAAAAGAAGATAAAAGAATGCAGTGGATATACAATTTATGACTGATGTGTAAAGTTTCATGGGAAGAAAAATAGAAGTGAAACCTGAGATTTTTATTATTATTATTCTTCCTTTAGTATTTCTTTTTTAAGAGCTTTGTACAATATGGGCTAAATATTTAAAGCATCATGTCTGCATATTCAGTGATATTTAGGCAGAGAGCTTCCTGTGATCACAGGGTGGTGGTAACTTTGAAAGAGTTATGCTTGTAACTGGTAAAGCAAAGGTATGCTTTGTATGCTGTATGTTTGTAGTAAAGTTTGGCACAAAGGCATGACATCATAAATCCCTTTGCCCTAGAGTTTCACCCCAATTGGAAGATGTAGTGGAAGCAGAATGTGACTCTTCTACTTTCTGCATATATTCTTTGTTGCAATATATGTCTAATCCTGTATGTTTATGCCAGTGGACTTTAATGTCACTAAGAATGTCTTCCTGGTTTAAGGCCAGTGACTTGTTTTGAGAGTAAGTTAGTTGAATGTAGGTTCCATTGAAATCAGTGGGGTCAGAGGTGGATTTACGCGAGTGCAACTAATTCTGTCACACTGGGCGCAGAGCCTGAAGGGCCCTGCAAGGGACGCCACAACTACTATTTAGAATTGAGAGTGAGAGACAGGGGATGCTGAATGTTGCCATCACACAGGGTGCCACTGAAATGTGAGACCCCAAGGTCTGTCACTGGTGGGGTATTCATGACTTAAGTCCCAGGGATTTCAATGGGAACTAACACCAACCAGCTTTAGGTGCTTCCAGATGACCTGTTTATTGAGCATTCACCTTGATTAGTTTGTTGGAAGTCTAGATCACCTTGGCTATTAGTGAGCATTCATTCTGATTTGTTTATGGAAATGTTAGATGATGATAGGTCCAGCAAGTGACTCCAATGCAATTGCCCATCACTTCCTTTATTACAAAAAGTCTGATCTTTTGGGGAAGCAGATTTGTTGTGCAAGATCTCCCATTAAACTGTAATTGTGCAGTTTACCTGCCACTTTGTGATTGACTCCCACTCAAAAATTGTGACAGTTTGGAATAGCCCTAGTCTGGATATAACCCAGTATGTATACAAACTATAGTCCTCTGGTAGAGTCCTGCTCCCCATACATCTCTCTCTATGCAGTTGCTGTTACATGCAGCCCCTCTGACTTTTGTCACCTTCCCAGAACCATCCTAGTCTCTTGTAAGTGTTTTGAAGATATAAATAGTTTAGCACACCACAATTCCCCAGAATTGCTTCTTGTTCTCCACAGGATTCCTTTCTCCTTCCCCAGTTTCGGATGCCTCCACTCCCTTCTCCATTCATGCTTCTCCTTCTCTCTGAGTCTCCCCTCCCTCTTCCTACACTTGTGAGCTCCCAGCTGAATCATCACCCCTTTCACAAGTGTTCAGACAGACCCTGAAAAAAAGTAATACTATGCTTCTCTTTTCCTCTTTAAAGCTCTTTCCCCTTCCTCCATTGACCTGCACTGCAACATATTCCCTCCCCTCCATCTCCTGTGAAGCCAGAAGTCATCCTGCAACTCACCCTCCTTCTCTCCCAGCCTCTCTTCTGGGAAGCCTTTCATAGTGAACAAATGAAGCTGCTGTTTTATTATATTATTTCAATAAAACTTTAATTCCAGTAAATAGACTCATCTTTGTTGTTTGCCAAGTATCTTATGAGGGCATGCCAATATGCGGACTAAATGATTAAAGCATTACCCATGCTTGGCTTCCACGTAGCTTGGTTAGCATGCTGTTTTGGAGCAGGAGTCCTGGAGTGACAGTAGCATGTCTTCTGGCAGAATAGAGCCAGGGTCACCATGGAAATCAGTTGCCCTAGCACAATGGTGGGGAACCAAATACAGTCCCTTCCCCAGGACTTTCTGCCTCATCCTTGGGATTCTCTCTAGGCCAAACATCCTCACCAGACACCCCTCACTGGCACTGATCCACTTTGAGTGTTTTTGCCTTCTTGGAACGTGTAAAAATGCCTCGTGCTTATCTGGATGGGTCTATGTAGAAACTAGCCTACTGTACAAAGTTAAATGTTTACATTCATTGCATAGTTCACTTTTGCCTCTGGTCCTGCTCAACAATGGTCAACAATGCCAGGAAGGTTGCCCAGAAGAGAATGTGGCCCTCAGGCTGAGAAGGTTCCCCATCACTGGCCTAGCACATTTGAGTTACAATTCCCCCAATTATCTTCTGTTCTGGAAGGACTTATCCCCTGAACATGCAAAGTCAGCCTGCAGATGTGTTTAGAGGCATAACAAGCCAATCCATAAAAGTGTTTCTGAGCAGCCTCTGCATATTGGAACCATAATGTATAGAATGACCCTCAAGTTACTTGTGGAGACTGAATCTGCAATGTCAAAAAATGGGGGGGGGGGTAGGGGAGTACGTTAAGCAAAAAGCATAGAACCATCGAATTGTAGATTTGGAAGGGACCCCTAGGGTCATACAGTCCAACCCCCAAATTTGATGCCGTTCTTCAGTCAAATGAAGAATACAAAAAGGGGTATATTGGTAGAAGAAGAAGAAGAGTTTGGATTTGATATCCCGCTTTATCACTACCCAAAGGAGTCTCAAAGTACCTCCCCCACAACAAACACTCTGTGAGGTAAGTGGGGCTGAGAGACTTCAAAGAAGTGTGACTAGCCCAAGGTCACCCAGCAGCTACATGTGGAGGAGCGGAGATGCGAACCTGGTTCACCAGATTACGAGTCTACCACTCTTAACCACTACATGTATTAAAATAACATACAAAGATGCTTTACGTTAGGAGAAATCACATATGTATACATGAACCTTAGGAGGAACGCATGCTTAAATGGTAATTTATGAGTTTGCGTGTGAACTTTTGAAAATAAACAATTAGAAACTGATGCAGAAATGTGGAGAACTGAGCTTAAGTGAATAAATGAGAAACTGAGGGGGGAGGAATCTAACCCCAAGCTATTAGCCTTTAAAAAAAAAAGCTCTGCTTGGTGGGAACAATTCTTTACTCATCACTAGTTATAGTATCTAATTTTTATAGGGTGTTGGGCAGCTAATGCAGTCGAATGAGTAACTGACTCCAGGTATGACATCACAACTTTAGACCTGCTAGAGTGTACATGAGCTTCCAACTTTTCTTCAGCTATAATCCACAGCATTTTTCCTTGTTCTTGTTACTGATGTTCTTCTACACAATACAGTGGCCAAGGCAGCTGCATTTTATATCTTTCCCAGTTTGGCTGTAATAATATTCCATTGGTTATGAAGTGAGTTATTGTTATCCATTTGCCCAAGATCACACATGGCCAAGATACTTTCTACATTATTCCTACATACATGTGCTTTCCAAAGTATTTCTTTAAAGTGCCATGCATTTTCCTTGGTTGTAAACGTCCACACATTCTCTGAGCTTCCTGCCACATCTCTCTTCAGAAAATAGATCTATACCCAAAGAAGAGGTCAAAGTTTGGTATAACGACATAATAGTCACCAGATGTACGATGATATCAGACCACTTTTAGAGCTTTTTGTAATCTCTGCAGCTGCTTTATCTACCTCTTATCATTTGGATCAATGTACTGGACAAAATCATAGCTAGCTGAAGACTCTATCTAGATTTAGAACTACAGTACTGCACATGAAGAGAAAGCTTACTCAAAAGTGATGGTAATTCTTACGCATTGCCTGTTATGGCTCTGTGGTAAGTTAGTATTTGTATTTGTGGTTTGGTTATTGTTTAAAGGGAGTCAGAGTGTACTTATTGCTCAGGTGTTATATAGGTAGGGATTTGAGCGAGGGATTCCCATTCAGTTCACATTTAAAGGTGAACCAACCCAATTTTCACCTTCCAAAATTAGAACTGAAACACAAGCACCCTTCAAAATTTGGCACTTCTCCGAATTTTGCAAAGCAGTTCTCCAGCTAAGTAATGGGTACAGAAATGAATGTACTGGGGTAAAGTGTGCATTCAAATACATGTATGAGTAAAAATGGCATACGAAAAATAAGGGAAATTGCTTTGCAAAAAAAGGTATATTAAGGAAGATTGTATACAAGAGGAGAAGGGACTAATAAGGTAGTTTTCTCCATTCTGTTGCCCTCCATGTACAGCCTTCCAAAGGCCATTAGATTGTAATTCATCCTTCACCATTGGTTATGTTGACCAGTGCTGCTGAGAGCTGTAGTCTGAAACATCTGGAAGGCCACATGTTGGGGAAGACTGTCTTACAGATTAGATGCTCCCTAAGATATTCAGGCTACAGACTGTTGAAGGCTTTGTAGGTCAAAACCATCACATGGAACTTAGCCTAGAAACACACTGATAACAACCAGTGCAGATGTTTTGGAATAAATATAATATGATGTCACCCACTTAATCTTTCAGCAACTAGAGAGCAGTTTCTGGGCCATGTAGAACAAATTACCGTGGTCTAGCCTTGGGGCCACTGAAGAATGAATGAAAGTAGCCATGTATTCCAAGATCAGGTGGAAACAGTGAACCAATCAAAGTTGTTAAAAGACAGCCTGCACTACAGCTGTTTACCTGATAATCCCAGATCAATCTGTGGTCCAGAATACTACTGTGTTGTGAACCTCCCAAGAAAGACTATTTCCTCAGGACAGGAATTTACCAAGTAGCTGATCTACAGAGTCTCCCGCTACAATCCTTTATTTCTTCCAAAGTGTAACTTAATTTAGGTAAGTTCAGGTTGTAAGATAGAGACATTTCTAGATATAACAAAAATCTGCCTTAGAACAGATAGCTGTGGAACTGACAAGAACAAAATTGACCTTTGATTTAGCATGTAAGGTCCAGTGTACACAATCCTGTTTAGCTCAGCTGAGATTTGCTTCAGTTCAACCTTCAAGCAATATGGAGTAAAATAAACAAGCCTTTCTTGAGAGCTCAATGTTGATGGCTACTAAGCACTAGCAGAACACACCAAGCCAGTTTACATTTCCATGGGCCAAGACTGTCTTAACTTTAAAGTGGTTTCCTGGCTTCAGATCTGAGACTCAAACCCAGATGATTCAGGACTTAACATTCACTCTTCTGTTGCCCATGTAAAGAAAATAAGTTTTCCAGACATATTTGCTCTCATGAATTCGTTGTGAAGGCCTTGGCAGTAACAATACAAGATATATTTAATACTGTAACTTATATTTTTATTTATATTAAATTATATTTATAAAATGAAGCATCATCTTGGGGGGGGGGGAGAGAGAGAGAAACCCCCTTAGTCATCTAATTATAAAAGTGCCTCCTTAGTCTCCCTATATGGTGTGAATCTGAGGTTGACATATAAACACTGTAATATTGGAAACTGCCTTATCCTGAATCAGATCATTGGTTCATCTACCTTTTGTTGTCAATACTGACTGGCAGTGGCTCACCAGAATTCCAGGTAGGAGTCTCTCCCAGGCCTACCTTGAACCTGGAACATTCTGCATGCAAAGAAGAAGCTCTGTCATTGAGCAATGAAAGCCCTTCCCTGCGTTTGATGCACAACTCTTATGATATATTGAAATGAAATGATGGCATCCACAGGAACGTTGGCTTTCTGTTGACAAACAAGTCTAAAGATTGGCATGGATTCTAATATTAAAACCAGAATACATATTAACTGTTAACAACTCTAATTGCTATGGGGTCCCCCTCCCCTACAAAAAAACCAGTCTGAACTATTCTGACCAAACTAAACCTCCTAGAACAAATGCCTCCTAGGAGGCTTAGTTTAGTCAGAATTGAGTATATACTCCCAGGGTTAATGCTAAATACATTACTTCTGGTAAATGAGCCACCGTAGTCACTAGAGGGCCGTGAAAATTTGTGTCCCAGGCTTTTTAGACTCGCCTATGCATGTGCTATCTGAAACCAAAGGGACGCATTGGTTGCCAGATGTGAAATATATTGGCATTATTTTCAGCTCTCCTATCCCACTAATTAGAAAGAGAGACAGAACTGGCTTGGTACAGTGGTACTTTGGTTTATGAATGTAATCCATTCCAGAAGTCTGTTCTTAAACCAAAGTGTTCTTAAACCAAGGCGTGCTTTCCCATAGCAGCAGGAGATTCAATTTACACTCAACAGGAAGCGGAACATGTTCTGCTTCCAAGGCAAAGTTCACAAACCAAAACACCTACTTCTGGGTTTGCAGTGTTCTTAATCCAAGTTGTTCATAAACTAAGCTGTTCTTAAACCAAGGTACCACTGTACTGCATAATAAAAAGAAGCCTCTTGTCTAGAGGTCTGAACACCATATACTTAATGATTTTATGTTGTACTAATAACCAGGCAAGATGCTTAATGAAAATATTATTTTTCTAACCTTTGAGAAGATAAGTGTTAGAGATATGCATTGACTTTGGATGATGGCCAAATAATTTGGTGAATCAGGCTGATTTGAGAGTCTCCTCCCATGAGTTCAAGTGTGATGTCAATAGCTCTTCCCTCGAGATGGATCAGGACCTCTACCAAGCCTAAGGTTGTGCTGTCACTCCATTTTTCCTCCCCTGTGTTGGCTTAAACTCCGATGTCAAATTAATTCAACAAAGCAAGGATACTGTTATGGCTACTGGCAGAGCAATACTTTGTTAGGCAGAATACTGCTTAATAGCCCAGGGCGATTTCTTCAAGTTTCAACAATAGGAGCTTCCAATTAGGAGATTGGCTCCTGGTGATCGGGAGCCTCTCTGTGTTTTGGAATGTGACACTCATGTCTGTGTGGAGAACATGACACACTTCCAACTGAGGGGAGGAGGCAGATATATACAGCAATGTGACATTTTTTTTGCAATTGAAATAGAAACTTAGCATCTGTTATTTATTTAAGATACTGCTCACAAGTAACAAACCTTAAAAACACACACAATCAAAATACGCAATGAAACCATTGTCACCTTGGCAGGTTGTCCTGGGTTTTCTCTGGGGGTTCTTCTACTTTGCAGGAATGGCTATTTGCCTGCTCTGCTTATATATTTGTAAATAAAGCAAATATTACAGAGACACTTTAAGTCTCCAGTGCTCTTTCTCATCCAGAGGAAATGAAACCTGGTAGTGCTGCCCCTGGAACTTCTCACTGCTGAGGGGTTTGGGGATCATGTAACAATATGCATCTGTGATGTGATGGAACCTTTTCACTGTGCTGGATGAGAAAACACTAATTCCCAGCCAGCGAGTGTCTGGCTACTGGCAGATACTCCAAACCTATTTTAGTTCAGGTTTGTAATGTATAATTGATTGGGGCTGGGCGGTAAGAAGACACAGATATGAAGGGAGTGGGACTGCTCTTGGCTGCTTTCTACATTACAAACCGTCAGATACAGGATGCTCCCCCATGGGTCACTCCCATGGCTAAAAATTGAAATATGGATAGGTTTTATTCAGATATATACTCAGGAGTCAGACCATGGCCTGGATTTCATCTTCATGTGAATTCAATAGACAATATGCTGCTGTCATTCTTCTGCATTGTCTCAAGCAGCTGGGAGCAATGGGACTACAGGCATTGAATCTGGTGTATTGTTGAACTGAGAGTAGGTAGGTTGGGTCAGTAATGAAAGTGTACATTCTTAGGACTTTTGCAACAACAACGAAGTATCTAGCTTTCTAGGTCTGTTCAAAGGTACAATAAACATCACCAAATAATGTTATACTTTTAATCTGAGGTGTAAATTCTAGGGAAGAGGGAGAAATCTGATTCAGTTTGCATTTAAAGATGAACTACTGAATTAAAACTTTACAAAGCAATACATACATTGAAACAGCCACCGTGTGGGATGTGCAATTCTCCAGATTTTGCAATGCAATTCTCCAGCCAAGTAATGTGTACTAGGGTGTATGCTAGGGTGAAGTGTGCAAACAATGCACATATTAGTGAAAATAACATAAAAATGCATCATGCTAGGGGAAATTGCTTTGTAAAAGCATGCATCTTCAGCAAAACTGCATGCAAACATGTGCATATCAGGAGATATTAGCTGATAAATTTTCATGAAGTAAAAAAATGATGTGGAAATGTGAATAACAGAACTTACGGTTGAAAAAATGAGAAATGGAGAAAAACCTAAATGGACAGATTTTCCCACCCCTATTAAGCTTGAAGAACCCATGACTACCTATAGTTTCAAGGTTGTACTAGAGTAATGCAATTGGTTAACTGTCCATGCATAAGCACCTTTGTGCAATGATTCCAAGACATATACTTCTGTATAGACATACATAGGAGTGGGCTATCACTCTCTTAAAGCAAATCAGTGAGGCTTGAACATGCTGTATCCAATCTCAACATTGGCATTAATGAGATTTCACAATGAAAAGAAGAAGAACAAGTTAGAAAATATTTGGAGATAAAAATGATTTGAGTACCACCCCACACCCACCAGATGATGATGATGATGATGATGATGATTTTAGAAACAGCACCTTCCTTGTGCATGGGGCTTTCTCATTCCTCTACCCACCCTGTACTCCTGAAAAGCCTCTCTTAAGATTCAGGGAGCCCTCCTGAACAACGTGGGGTGGGATTTGTGTCGCTGCAGCAGAAATTGAGAATCCCCAAGAACAGCACATGTGGAGGTCTGCTCATGCAAGGTCTCTTTGCCTGGTTTTTAATAATAATAATAATAATAATAATAATAATAATAATAATAATAATGATGATGTTAAAATAGGAATCAATATAATGGAAGATAAATAAAAATAGAGACATACAATGGTTTAGAATGGGGGTCACCCTTTGGGCCTGTGGGCATATTTGGAATTCTGAGAAAGTGCTGTGGGTGCCAGTCACAAAAGGCGTGCTGTGGCAGTGGGTGGGTGGGGTAGCATGACACAAAATGGCTGCCACAATGAAAAGAGCAGAAAAAGGACAACAAATTGGTGGGGGGTGCGGGGGTGCCTCTTTCTGCTCATCAGTCCCCTCCCACCTATATCAGTTAACTGCTATTCTCACTTTTACAGGGATAAGCTTTTTTGCATCTCTCCTCTGTTCAGGATGGAAGGGAAGGAGGGAGCCCTGTCCTGGTATCAAGTGAAATGCAGGCATTTTTAAGTGGGGGTGTTCAATGTAGCAGAGGTTGGGCCAGTGCGAACAGGAAGGGAGGAGAAAGCGCAAACAATCTCTCATACATTGTGGAGCTTTGAAGGATTGTTTCCTGAGAAATTTCATGGTATGGGAGCCACCATGTTGGTGGCCCCTACTTAATATTGTAACTACATTGCTAAAAATCCAGTAATAATAAACAGGAGTTGTTCTGAACAATATAATGAGCCCTTTGGCTAACCCTATAAGAATGCCACATAGATTTAGCCAGTTTAATTCAAGCCTCAATCCCATGGCCCACTTGTATTTTGCTCACCCACATGAGACAGGTAGACAAAGGCATGTTTCCAAAGAATAAAATGAAAAGGAAGGGATGGACTCTCCAGAACATTTAATTCTGCACCAATTACCCAGTGTGTGGGCAGAGGAGACGATGACAATGGGCAAATGCCGACATTTTTAAGAGTGCCTTATGGACTTAATTACTGAAGTTCAATAAGTCTTCAAAAGCCAATTAGAAATGCTATTTGTAATAGTTCAAGCAATTAATATGGAAATATAGCAAGAATGAGTCTTTTCGTTGTAGAGCCCAAAGGAATTCTTTGTTACAGGTCTTTCAAATCACTTTCAGAAATTTGGAACCAAACCTGGCTAGGGATTTCCTGCTGCTGCATAAGATAAACAGAGATTTTCTCTGTCTGGGTTACACACTGGTTGCAACACTCCAACTGAAATGTCATCTCTGATGGAGAAAGTTGCTAAAAGAAGCAAAAGCTATAACAAAATATAGAAGGCAAAAGATAACAACACTGAATAATTAATTACACTGGAATATGTGCCTTGATTTTAATAGGTTTGTTAGAATTTGAGCAGAAATCATATAGGTGGCACATAGGTGGTATCTCACTGAATATGAGATAATGGTTCATGCTGCAATCATAACACCACGTAGCTTGGAGTCAGCCCCATTGAATTTAACAGGACTTATTTCTGAGCAGAAATGGTTAGGGTTGTGCTGTTGGCTGCAATCCTACACACACTTATCTGGGAATAAATCCTCTTGAACTCAGTGGGATTTCTGTAGGACCTATAGAATTCCTATACGTCTATAGGATTACATTGCTAACCTTTCCTCCAAAGTTGTGCCTTCACAGCTTCTCAAGTATGGATTTTGACTGCCACCAAGAGAAACACTTTTCAAATGATTTTTAGGTTTCTGAAAACAAATAAAGAAAACCATTAGCACCACAATCTTTGGAGTGCATTACAGATAGTATAACACACAAAAAAAAGTAGATACAATGCAGAATAATTACAGTGATGATTATTGTTGGGGAGGGAATAGTATCCATCACTCCAATATTTGTAGATTGTATACTTAACCCATACATAAGAATGGAAAACATATATATCTGGTGCAATTTGTCTCTTTTTAAAAATGCTTTCCCCTGTGAGTGAAAATTTGCGTGTATCAGTATTGATTTGTATGGACTTGCACCAGAGAGTTCTGTGAAAGGAATCATGATGTTTTTCACTTGGTCCCTAAAGTACCATCAACCTGTTGCTGAAATTTGTCTTTAGGTGCTAATGTGTAATACTTGTTTCAAAATGTGCTAAGCCAATGTGGTAAGCCATATAGGGGCATAGGAATGCAACTTTAGCCTTGATTAACCTTAGCAGGACTGGGGCACAGATCTTTGCCCTTGTCAGAGCAGGATGAAGAGAGATGCTTGAAGCCTCCCTTCCTGATCAATAGCTAGCTACAAACGACTGGCTTTGACAGGAGATAATGAAGAGGTCCCCTCTAGACAAGTTGGTGAGTACCACTACCTACACAGACAATTTGACATTTTAACAACGGGGTTCACTCTCCTCAGCTGTTACTGAGACACAAATTTGTGAAAGATAGGTAGCAAAGCTTTTGCACAGAGAATGGCTCATTAACTGGAAATGAATTCAAAGACATTAGGTTTTACAAGTCTCACAGTTCCAGGCCTTTTCCAAAAATGATTTGTTGCACTAGATATAATGAGATATTTATCTTTGCTGTCTGAGCAACAATGCAAAAACATTTATTGCTTCTCCTTGCAATAAGATTTTTCTAAAAGTTTAATAAAAAATCTCATTGCTGTTTTCTTAACCCCAGGTGCAATCTTTAGACACTATGTCTGCCACTATTACAGGCCCTGTAATGGTAAACAGCAGCTTAAGGACAGATTTGAAACAAATATATATAAGATAATTTCAAAGGTCCTTTGTTGCAATTGCTTTACTTTTCTTCCTTCATTTCCAGATTGAAAGGCTTTTTTGATGTGTTGCTTATTACCAATCCAGAATGAAAAAATGAGGCATGATACCATAACCATTATTTAAGCTGCATTTGATACATGCATGTATTGATAGCATAAGGAAGCCTAAATGGTGACTGTCAACTGAATCAAAAGTAAGCAAATATGTTGTTGTAATTTTTAGAGGTTGTATGTAAGAAAACACCTGCAGCTGCTAGATAAGAAGCTCAATGTGCTGTAATTGTCAACTATATACGAAGCCTTGTATCCAAAGCTTTTAAAACTCATGAACGAGTGGGGAGGGGAAACCTTTCTGATTTTCAAATATATATTTAGCAGGTTTTGAGTCAAGCACATGCTTTTAGCAAGGGTTATATATAACCTTAGTGATGGCTAGTGCCCATTGTGACTGGTAGGGAAGTCACAGAAGATGGAGCCAGGGCCATAGGCAGGAAGAGATGACTAATTCCAGTTTTGTCCCCCTCCTCCTCCCTGCTGAGTTCTGCAAGGGCAACACTGGGACTAAGAAGGAGGATGTTGTCAGGCAGTGCCACCTGCTGGACTAGTTCTAAGTGAGAAGGCTGGCAAGTGGGGTCTGACTGTGGGCAGACTGAAGTTGATGAGGCAATGCCACATTTACCCTAATGGACCAGTTTCTACTGCATAGGAGTAAACTTCTAGGGGCAAGGTGTCTTCGTCCCCCCCCATAAAAGATTTGAGGGGCCCGGACCCCCAAAGTGGGCATTGCCATTCAAATTGCCATTCAAATGGGCATTGCCATTCAAATGGTGTGTGCTGCATCATGTAATCAATTATGTGGGGTGGGGCTTACCTCTCTCCCCCAGTATTTTATTCAAGTTAGCACCACTGTTCTACTGTATTGTCCATGGGTAGGTGAACTAAGGCCCAGGGGTCAGATCCGGCCCAATAGCCTTCTAAATAGCAGCCTGCGGGCGGTCTGGGAATCAGTGTGTTTTTACATTAGTAGAATGTGTCCTTTTATTTAAAATGCATCTCTGGGTTATTTTTGGGGCATAGGAATTCGTTCATTTTTTTCTTCTTCAAAATATTGTCTGGCCCCCCACAAGGTCTGAGGGACAGTGGACTGGCCCCCTGCTGAAAAAGTTTGCTGACCCCTGGTATAGTCCCACATCTACTTCTGCTTATACTTCTAGGCATAAGCCTTGCTACAACTTCTATGCTACCAGCTGCTCTTATTAAACTAATGAGGCCTGTCAGCACCATGCAGAAAATTTGAGCACGTGTCAAGACTACAGTTTCCTGGTATCCTAAGACATCATTTGGTGGCTACCTGTGACATGAAGCTCCTTGAGACCAGTCCATCTCATTAAAGCAAAGCTTATTGGCTTAGGGGGTGGTGACTCAGACACGACTATCTCAACTTCCCATGCAATGTGTTGGTTATGGGGAGCCTAGAATGGTACTGACAACTGTTCAGGGGCCCCAAAACATGGGGGAGAAATTCATTTCAGTTTCTGTTTAATGATGAAGTTGTCTAATTAGCACTTTCTAAGAAAATGCACAAACCACAACACAGCCATCTTTCAACACTTGTATTTCTCTGAATTTTGCAACAAGCTCTCCATCCATCTAATGTATACTAAAACACATAGATTAAGGTAAAGTGTGCATACAAATCCATATATTCATGAAAATAGCATACAAAAATGCATTAAATGAGTGAAAATGTTTTTTTTAAAAAATATGTACACTGGGCAAATTTGCAAAACCAAATGTCTATAAGAGGATAAATTAGCACTAAGATGTTGATTAATTTTAATGAGGATGCACACAAACATCAAAAACTCATGTGGAAACTTGGAGAACTGAACTAAAGTTTGGAAAAACGAGAAACTGAAATTGACATAACCACCCAACCCTAACTAAATGTACTTGTTCTGGAACTGTCATCCTCTGGGTGCCTTTCAAGAAGTGAGGGTTTTCAGTACTGCTTTTTGCATGTGATTCACTGAGGTTGGAATGCCATTTTTCCTTTGCCACCGTCACGCTGTGACTTCATCTCTAAGCAGTACAATGGTGTAACATGCTTTCCATTTGGTGTTGACATTTCTGGCACAGTTTACATTTATTGGCAGTCTGCTTCAAATGTTTTTATTTTTATATAAAAAAGAGTGAGAATGAATTTTACATTTTGATTCTTTGCAGAACACATTTAACAAAATAGGATAGTGCATAACATTTTAATTTCAAGACTGCTTACTGGAATGGAATTTTTCTAAACGTGAGAAAAAATGTCACAATTAAATCTGTGCTCACATCTGCGTCCCCTTGTATGAGATCACTGTTTGGTTTCAAAATAGGATGGAAAAGCAGAAGCTCTATAGGAAGTTTGGATGTGTGGGTTCTTGTTTTTTGTTTTGAAACCAATAGTCATCATAAAACCTTTGAAATCCCTCAAAAGTTTTACCTGAAGTGTGTCTTCCACACTTGCCGTGAATTTCATTTGAGACACAATTTGGTGGCTTTGCTAGTTCCAGGTTTTGCCACCTTTACGTAAGAAGATCCCTACTTTATCAGGTCAGTGGCCTTTCTAGTCCACCCAGCAGTTGCCTAGGCAAACACTCTAAGAAGGACCAGAGTACAATACTCCCCACTTGTAATTAATAGGGTTGGAAAAAAGAGGACACATTTGCCAACTTCTACTCTTAACTATGATGACTCTCATTTTACATACCCATGAAAAAGTGAGTGTGTCCTGGAAAAAGAGGACACATGGCAAGCCTTTAAAAGTATTTTTTTTTTAGTAGTAAAAAAAGTCTTCCCTGGCGAGTCCTGGAGAGTCACAGCCATTCAGTGTAGACAAGGGGTGGGGGACTGGATCTATCCAGAGGGGCCCTCTGTCAAAGTGGACAACCCTCCACAGGCCACTTTGACACATGGGCAAGCCTCCCTCCCTGTGCCAGTCACCTGACACAATATGATGTCAGATCATCAAAAGTTCAAGCCAGGACGGCATACAAAAAATGTTGCTATCCACTTTTCCTTTACACTGCTCCAGCTCTTCCTTTACATCCCTAGCTTGAATTTCCCATCTTTAATTCTGTTGCACAAAATTCAAAAATTACCATATTTTGGGTACAAAGGAAGAACCAACAGCACACTTAGAGTGAACTCAGGTGCTGAGTTGGACTAGATGGCCCTTGGGTCCCTTCCAACTCTAAGATTCTGTGATTCCTTTAGCTTTTCCAAGTCTGATGAAAGGAAATGGTGGGCAAGGTTCTCCCAAAATGGCCTGGTGGGCCAACCTTCAAAGCCTGCCAGGTTTAATTAGGGCTGTGGACTGAAGGTTCTCCACCAGTAGCATAAATACTGAGCTTGATGGATCAATGGTTTGATGTGGTATATGGCACATTCCAAAACTGGAGAACCATAGCTCAGTAGCAGAGCAACCACTTTGTACACAAAAGGTCTCAGTTTCAATACCTGCTGTCATCTCCAGATAGTTCCCTATCTCAAACTGCTGTCAAAAGTTGCTGTCAATCAGTGTAGACAATACTGAGCTACACAGACTGATGGTCTGACTCAGTATAAGGCAGCTTCCTATGTTCTGAGAGTGTGATGGCCTGGGAATCAGATTCAGAGGCTGAAGCTGAGAAATCCCAGCCTGCACAGGAGTCCCTGCCTCCAGGACCGGCTGAACCGGGGCTGGGGCTTGAACCTGAAGGGCCCTCACCTGTGCCGGATCCTCAGGAGCAGACACCAGCTGAATCTGCTCTGGCTCTGGAGGTGATCAAGGACCCATTGCCTGCAGGTGCTCCTCTCCCAGCCCTGTCAAGGGAAGGTGAGGTTGCCTCTGGGTCCAGTAACCCTCCAGCCTCTCCGGAGCTGCAGAAGCTCAGGGCAGAGAGGCGGAGGGAACTAAGTTCTCACAGGAGGAGTGTTTGCCTCCAGGCTAGGAGAGGTGAGTCACCTGTAGACCGGGGCCGCCCTATGCAGATAAAAGCCAGCCAGCCCAGTCCCAGGTTGTGGGAGCAACATTGTTGATAACCTGTTCCTGCTGGCACCCTGTCCTGCTCTTCTGCCAGAATTCCTGGCCTCACCTGACTCCTTGCCTTGGACACCGCTTCAGCCTTGACAGACAGCCTCCATACCACACCCTTGACCTTGGACTGGACCCGGACCATGCCGCACGGTAACCCCCCGGGACCAGCACAGAGAGTCACCAGACACTAGTATCTGTCTCTGGAAATTAAGGTTACATAGATCAGGTGATGTTCTCTGCAGATAAGCAGATTCATGAAGAACGAGGCAGCTCTTTAGATACTTTGGATACGTTGTTATAAAAGTTTGTGGTGGCCAAGGGAAAGGCAAGACCTTTAATCAGACCTCACACTTTCTTAATGGGTAATTCATGGAGATGTTCCTTGGTGAGACAGTGAGGTCATGTGAAGTTACCCCAAGGAAATGACTATGCTCAACTTGGAAGTATTATAATAATGATCTTCATTGTTCTTAAAGGAAAACAAAATTTTAATTACAGCGAGTCTCCATTAATCTACACTTCATTAATTTACATGATAATCCAAATAATTAACTGTCAGTCGCTCCCTCTGGGAAGATTTATAGTTTATACTGTTAGAAGGATCATTATTTGTTAAGATGGCTATAAAACCTGTGGCTGTGGTTGTGAAAAGCATAAATCAAGTTCTTGTACAAAGGATTGTGTTGGAGGCAATCCAAGGAAAGCTCAATGTGATTAAGTCCTATTAAAATCAAGGTGGAGTCGGGCAGAGATCAATAGGATTTTTTCCTAAGCATGTTTAAATGTCGCTGATTTCACTGGGACAACTTGATGAAGGTTTCATTCTTCTCTATTGACTTTTGGAATTTATTGACAAGACTTAACCCTTCTAATGACTCATAGATTCTGTGGCAATTGCGGTGATGGTTACTATCTATTGGGCTAACTCTAGGGGTGGAACATAACAAGCTATGGGCAATTTGGCCCTTATTTGTGAGGTAGCCTTCCTAGGAGAGCCAGTGTGGTGTAGTGGTTAAGAGCAGTAGTCTTGTAATCTGGGGAACCGGGTTCGCGTCTCCGCTCCTCCACATGCAGCTGCTGGGTGACCTTGGGCCAGTCGCACTTCTTTGAAGTCCCTCAGCCCCACTCACCTCACAGAGTGTTTGTTGTGGGGGAGGAAGGGAAAGGAGAATGTTAGCCGCTTTGAGGCTCCTGAAGGCGAGTGAAAAGCGGGATATCAAATCCAAACTCTCTCTCTCTATACACTATCATTGGTAAACTAGTCAGATGGTGATTATTCAGAGCAATGGGTGTCTATCCTGCCCATTAGAATAGTGACGATTTCTGAAATTACAGCATTTAGCTACCAGTCACATGAATTAGTAGACTGGAATTACTAAGTTCCTTGGTGAAGGAAAAGAAATATCAGGAAAGAGGTGGGTGGTGCCCTATTTGTCAAAGCCTTCCAGCAAGTGTGCCTGGGGAGCTGGCCACCTCCCAATAAAACACTATTACTTTTATTTGACTTATTGTTGGCATTACATTTGTACTTGGCAGTCTTATATACTATAAGCATTTATAGTAATATGTTATTTTCCAATAATATTTTCATTTGAGAATTTAAATTATCTCAGTAGTGACTATCATTGCACAGCTTTTGCATGTTAAATAAGAAAAACAGCATAAAACACACTCAAACAGCCCCCCCAACCTTAAATTATATTTCTTCACCTGAACATCAGTCTGAAGTACAGAATCAAACAGAGGTGATGAAATTAATTTCTAATTAAGAATGAAAAATTAATAATCACTGGATCCAGGTGGTATACACCTGAGTGTTCTCTAAGAACTCAAATTAAAGTTCTTCTAACACAGCTTGTCACAAAAACCCAGCTTGGAGACTGGATGGTAGACAGCATAATGTTAAGGTTTGGGAAAGGATCCATGAGTCAAAAACAAAACAAAGCCAGTTTTCAAAAGTGAGAAAAGGTAAGCTCTATTAGATCAACCTGTTTCAGATAACTTGAAGGAAAGAATTATTAAGGGCTGGGATGATTGGACAACAGGACAAGAGTTGCAAAAGATGAATCGGCGTGGTTTCTGAAGAGTGAAATCCTGCCTCAGCAAACATTTGCACTTATTTGAATATGTCATGAAAGATGTAGAGAAGGGGTGGAGAATTTTCTTCTGGGCATCATTTCAGGGGTCACAAGCTGGTGGAGGGCAGAGGCAGAGGCAAATATGAGCAGAGCAATTAATGTGAATTTTACTTTCGTGTAGTGGGTTAGTTTCTCACACAGCCCTCTCTGTCCTCCATCCAGGCAAGAAGAGCATGATCTGAGTTCAAGTACACATTCCAGCCAGGCAAAATCTCTCTCGGGGGGGGGGGGCGGTGCTTGGATAGGCAGGATTCCCCAGGCCCTTTCACCTGACCATTGACACGTTTTGAGAAGATGTACTGAGCATATTCATGAAGTGCTTACTGAAATCAAAAGGAGTTTGGTGGCTACCACACACCCAGCTTGCAAATCTACCCCATTTATATTGCACTTCAAACCCAAAATCTAGAACTTTGACTAGGATCTCATGTCAAATTCTGAATGGATACAACTCAATCCACATTCATCATAAAACATTCTATGTCTGACTTTGGCCATCATTGTTGTAAAGATTATGCACTTTAATTGTAAGAAATGCAAACCATGGTATTGTAGTGATAAGACAGTATGAACATAAGGGACCTAAATTATAATTGAGGAAACTAATATCCGTTCTGCCTATTTAGAGCCAAAAAGAGACATCTTGCCGAGTTCAGTGATGACCCTGTTGAGTGGAATTGAAATTTAATTACCATGGATATCATCCTACATTATATATGCTTCTCAACTGATGTTTATCATTGCCAAAATGTGAATGGTTATGTCTTGGCTCAAAATCCCAAATACCTGGAGAGCTAAACCATTAATTATTGCATAGTTTTTCCAGATAGCTGAACCTAGCTGGAACAGTCCATTTTCTTAATTAATCCTCCTGAGACTTTAAAACTCTGTTTGATGTTATACTTTCCCAATATTATTGGATGTGAGATTTCAATAGGAAATTCTATTCTGCCTTACATCCTAGAAATTAAAATATGTAATTTACACCAGATGCTGCAAAAGAGCAGTTGTGATTGGATAAAAGATGTGTCATTTAGCTCCCTTTGCTAAATTTCTGACTTGTACAATTTACATTAGAAAACATGCTTTTTTGTTCCTGTTGGGACTTGCACTCTTCACAGCCCTTGGCTGTGTTGAATCTCAGAATAGTAGCCGCTCAGGACCATACTGAGTGTAACCTTAACTAAATAGATGCAATTTTTTGTTATGTAAATAGCACCTCTCAGGAAGTCTAAACACGCTCAGAACCATGGGGAATGGATAGGGGAAATGTTTTCACTCCTTGCTATGTCCCTGACCAAAAAAAAAAACGCCTCTCCAATGCAACTGTTTGCATTTCAAGGAAAAACTCTGTTGGTGCCAAGAGAAACTTCCTCTTAAATGCACAGAGCAGCTCTAGAAGCCTTTCTTTCTTTCTTTCTTTCTTTCTTTCTTTCTTTCTTTCTTTCTTTCTTTCTTTCTTTCTTTCCAACCATGACAGGGAGAGAAGAGTTAAACTCTCACCTACCCTCAGTGGTCCCAAGGCTGTTCAAGCCACCCAATGGTTGCCATTTGTACAAATGTGCACATTAAATGTACTTTTTCAATTAACACCATGGCTAGTTTGTTTGGAACTGCAGGTTAGAGGCAATGGTTTTTTTCTTTTCTAATTTTGGGCTCTAAAAATGTAAGTGGTTGCAATTCAGCATGAATCTACTGTGGGGTGGGGATTTTTAGGCCCTTGGACTGAATGCAGGCCTTTTGATGGCTGTTTCAGGACATTAGAACTATTCCCATGCCACAACCCTCACTTGTCCTGCTCTTTGTTTTCTTTGGAGGAATGCATCCTTGAATTGTGATAATGCCTCTTACACCCCTGGATGATGGGTGGAGAGATGGCTGGAGAGAATTGGCTGTGTAGAAAATAAGCATGTGCAATGTTTCTGTAGGAAATCCAAGGCCATAAGTTAGTTGAATTTGTGTGTGCTCTGGAGGGGATCTGTGTCTCAATAGCACGTAGGGTATATAATGATGACCCCAGGTGAGCTTCCCAGGGGAGAACATTCCATCAACGGGGAGGTACCACAGAAAAGGCCTGTTCTCATGTTGCCACCCTCCAGAAACCTCAAATGATGATTGCAGGTCAATTTATATGGGGAGAGGCATTCCTTGAGTCCTTGAGGTATTGTGGTCCTGACCCATTTCAGGCTTTATAGAACAAATCCAGCACTTTGTATTGGGCATGGAAACTACTTGGCAGTCAGTACACTCAGGCCAGAGGTATATGCTCAAACTGCCGTGCCCCGATGAGCAACCTGGTCACCTTCAGAGGCAGCCACATGTATAAAGCATTGCAGTACAGTGGTACCTCAGGTTACAAACACTTCGGGTTACAGACTCTGCTAACCTGGAAGTAGTACCTCGGGTTAAGAACTTTACCTCAGCATGAGAACAGAAATCATGTGCCGGTGACGTGGCAGCAGGAGGAGGCCCTATTAGCTAAAGTGGTACCTCAGGTTAAGAATGGACCTTGGGAACAAATTAAGTTTGTAACCAGAGGTACCACTGTAATCTAACCTGGAGGCTACCAGAGCAGAGGCAACAGAAGTTAGGCTCTCCTTGTCCAGATAGAGGTGCAGCTGGGCTACCAGCCAAAGCTGTTGGAAGGTCATGGAGGCCACCTGAACTTCAAGCAACAGCAATGGAGCCAGAAGTATCCCCAAGTTGTGTACTGCTCCTTCAGATGGAGAGTAACCATGTCAAGAGTAGGCCACTTCCCATCCACCTGGTCTAGGGAACCACCCACAAACAATGCCTCTGTCTGAGCTTCATTTTGTTGGCTTTCATCCAGTCCATTACCAAAGCAAGACACTGGTTTAGCACATCCACTGCCACACTGGCAGATGTAAAGAGTAGAGCTCTCTGTCATCAGCATACTGCTGACAATGCACTCAAAAACTCTTGATGACCCCACTCAGTGGTTTCATGGAGATGTTAAACAGCATGAGGGATAAAACTGAAGAACCCCACATGAAAGGCTCCATGGGGCTGAACGACACTTCCCAAGCATCACTCTTTGGAAATGAACATCCAAGTAGAACCAGAACCACTGCAAAGTGATGCCGCACATCCACAACTTGGACCGCTGCCCCAGAAGGATACCATGGTTGATGGTATCAAAAGCCACAGAGAACTCAGGAGAATTAATAGGGAAACATTTCCTGTCTCTCCCAACAGAGGTCAGCCAAAAGATTTACACTCACAAATAGAGCTGAAGTGAATGGATATGAGAAAGTGCTTCCCAATACTCTGGTTTGTCACAGAAGTGAGATTTTTAAACATCCTGTTTTTAAACTAGTAGCACAATTTAGTTCGTATTTATTTTATTTTCTTTGCTGTGTGTGCTTTAAGGAAAAAAAATGTATTTGGCTTCACACTGATGATCTATCAAACAATATTCACAAGAAACTAATGTTTCCTCCTATGTAATCTCAATAAACTAGGAAAAGAAAAGTTGGGCCCAGCTGTCAAAATCTAACTTTAGCACTGCAACAAGCCAACTCTTCGTGCAATATGTGCATCAGTTCTGCAGGGAATATAGATTATTGCAGTGGTATCTGGTTTCAAGTAAGTGCCTGAAACAAAACACCATCTTGTATGTTTGCGTGCACACGTGTGTGTGTCTGTGAAGGAGAACCAGTGAAGCGAAGAGAGTCTGAAATCGAAGAGAGTGTCTGGTATTCCTGGAAAGATCTTATAAGTCTCATGCCTGTTTGTTTACCTAGTGTAACTGAAAGGAGCTTCAGTAGGGGTGATGGGAGGTGATTTAAGTCAGGAAAACAATGCAGGCCAGAAAAGTTAACCCTCCTTCACTTAGCATCACAACTGTGATACAAACTGGGTGAACTTGTGTACTACTCATGTAACATAATATCATACCACTTTAACAGTCACATTTTCCTCCAAGGAGTCCTGGGGTTGGTTTCAAAGCATGACTCTTAAAGCAGTATCATAGTTCTTTAAATGTGTCATGCAGATGTGAACTGGGTCTACCCGGATGTTTTTAACAAAATAAAGGGGTATGGCAAGATTTAATCAAAGGTCTCCTGTGTGATATCTGGTTTGGCTTTGACCCACCAAGATAGGCTCAGAGAACAAAGGATATCTTAACTTATATTTCTGAAAGCATTCTCAGCATTAATACAAAGTAAAAATAGCCATGGTGGTGCATAAGAAAAATGCCAAAATCCATATCAGGCCAACTACCGGTAAATTCTTATAGGAGAGTACATAGGCTTTTGAGTTCTTCAGAATTCTTCACCAGACAGGCAAAGTAATGCGTGCATATGGAGGAAGGACTCCAAGCTTTTCCATTCCCTTTGTACATGAAAGAGATTTTTCTCTAGATTTGTTTTGTTCTCCTCATCTTTTCTGCACCCTTTCAAGCTCTATGACATTCTTTCTTGAGATGAGGCAACCAAAACAGTTAAACATGGGTGGGGAACCTGTGGCTTCAGTAGCAGCTCAGTGCAGTGGAGCAGGGTGGGGCAACTTTACTTACATGGATTCCCAACACAGAAGTCCTTGCTGGTAACTGAGAAGGGGAAAGCCCAGGCAGCAGGGAGGACACTCTGAGTGCAGTGGCAGGAATGTCAGATTGTCTCAGCCACTGCACTGGCACGGACCTCCCCACCAGCTCACCCCTCTTCTTCTTGGTTACTGGCAGTGATCTTCATGTTGGGAAGCCAGGTTAGCAACTGTCCCATCCCACTCCACTCACTGGCCACTACTGTGCGGCCTCCTGGATGCTATAAGACTACATCTTTCACCATCCCTTATACCACTGGCTATTCTGGCTTGGACTGATGGAATTGAATAGCATCTTGCAGGCCAGAGGTTTCCCAGTGCTACTGTACACTGTACTCCAAGTGTGACCAGTCAAGAGAATTACATAAACTAGCATTTTAATTTATCCCTTACTTAAGAATTCCTAGCATGAAATTTGCTTTTTTTTACCACCACTGAACACTGAGTTGACATGATCATTAAGCTATCCATCATGAACCCAATATCTTTTTCCTGGTTAGTTACTGTCTGTTTTGACCGCATCAGTGAATCAATGAAAACGAAAAAGTTAAAATATTGGAAAATGTTTTACTGCTTGCAACTTGCAATGTTCATAAATGATCTCCTCTCTAATTCTAGAAATTGTCATAATGTCTTCCAGTGTTTAATTTATGTGCTATATTATATGTGTAGATGTTAAGAGAAATTAATTTTTGATATCCAGTTTTTTTCATATAATGTTTGGGAGTGTTTTCAGAGCCACTGTTTGCAGTTTGTCAGGAAGAGATTAAGTAACAGTATAATGACTTGAGGGTGTATGGTCCTTTGCAAGAAGTAACTCACAGCATCACAAGATGGAAAGAATCAGGAGGAGGTATTCTTGGTATAGGTATAGGTAAAGGTAAAGGGACCCCTGACCATTAGGTCCAGTTGTGGCCGATTCTGGGGTTGCGGTGCTCATCTCGTTTTATTGGCCGAGGGAGCCGGCGTACAGCTTCTGGGTCATGTGGCCAGCATGACTATGCCGCTTCTGGCGAACCAGAGCAGCACATGGAAACGCCATTTACCTTCCCGCTGGAGCGATACCTATTTATCTACTTGCACTTTGACGTGCTTTCAAACTGCTAGGTTGGCAGGAGCAGGGACTGAGCAACGGAAGCTCACCCCATTCCGGGGATTCGAACCGCCAACCTTCTGATTGGCAAGTCCTAGGCTCTGTGGTTTAACCCACAGCACCACCCGCGTCCCTTATTCTTGGTATAGAAGACTCTTAAAGCTTCTAGTATGGAGACCAGGGACGGGGAGGAGGGAAGGTCTGCCTATAGGGGCTATGAGGGCACACAAATAATCTGTGGCCTTCTCTGCCATATACATAAGATACTCCTGAAAATACTCCTGAAAGCTCCTAGCAAATTATATTTTATGTTATATTGGTCTGTCAGCTGTCTGTGAGGATGTGGGCTGATTTAAAGCTTCCCCCTCTGCAGCTGACAGGTGTTGCTATTAGCAAACATCACTGAACATGTTCAAAAGAGTAACCTTAGAAACGAGTTGGTTGGCTTTCTCAAACATCTGAAATGGAAATGGCAACTGCCATTATGACACCCCTTTGGAATAGACCCATCCTACAATATGATTTTATACATTGGAATGATTGATGGGAGTCCTCCTGTGAATTAAAAGGCAGCCATCTGGCAAATGACCATGTTTGCGGATTGGCTTGTTAGTTATGCCTTAAGCGAGACCTCAGTTCATCTGAGCCAAAAGACTGTTCTAATGAGAAATATTTTAGGAGCTGGGCAATGCACAGGAAGCTTCCACAAGACTTCCTTAGACTAGCTTCTTGGAAAGCATGAAAGAGTTTTATAATGTTTCCTCCTCATCCTGTGGCCCCTCTCCCTGACCCCAGGAGTTTCCTCTCTCCGCAGTAATTTAGCACCTTGTTCTAACTACCTCTGAACTTTTTGTTGCAACAGCTTTCATGGAGTGCTGGTCAATTCTCACCTACAAGGGATTCTACAGATAGTGAGAGCCTCCCTTCCTCCATGTGCACTTGGCACATGGAAGTGTATTCCCTCAAGAACTGGGAAGGAGTTCAGCTGTCTATGCAACCTGAAGTGAACACTGAAAAAAGAACTCATTGTATAAATACTTCTACATCTGTTTGAGAAATACCTTGACTTAAATTAGATCCTGCAATTTAAAAACATAAATCAGGCCATCGTAAATATTGAACTAACTTACGAAGTCCTTATAAGTAGAAATATTTTTATCCCACAGTTCAGGATGGTTTTCATTTGAAATACAGTGCATGTTATTCATTTTAAAATAATAATAATAATGAAAATGTAGTTCAATTACACTTCTGGTTAATTTTACAGGAGATATAAACTAGCAAAAGCCACAGAGTTTTTATTGGTGACAATTTCAATTGTATGCCTACTCCTTTTGCTCTAAGCCTATGATGCCTATGCTTTATGCCTAGCTTAATTTTAATCAAAAACATCTTGTAAGTTTCAGCTGACTTTCCTAGCCTTTCGGATGGGTGACATTAGGAAAGTGCCCACTAAAGGTGCATTAAACAGATATGGATGGAAATTTCTGATAATGATGTCGAGCTTACCTGCGCAGAGTTTTTCTTTTTCCCATTCTGTTTTTTAACCTTTATGAGAAATGAGTTCCCTCACCCCGCATTCCTCTAAAAATAAAAAAATAAAATGCATTAATATATATATTATACACAGTATTACACATATTATTCATGTTCATATTATGCACGTATGCACTACAGACTTCCTAAAGTAATCAGAACATAAACAGAGATGTACAACAATGTGTATAGCTGTATAAAGATATGTATTAATACACTTATAAATTTAGTATGACATGAGGCATGACACTTTTTTATGTATCATAATTATAACATGCATATTGTGCATATAATTTTACATATAATTAGCTAGTCTTTTTTCTTTCTTTTAAACCTGTGGGTATAGGGCAGTATACATATTTAATTAACAACAACAACAACAACACTTATAATGCATGATGGATTTGGTCATAAGCAGGTGCTTAATTTGAGAGAGAATCTGGTGTGTGCAAAGCCTGATTCGGTCAGAAATGCCAAATTCTTTTTATAAACTTGTTTAAAATGGATTTGTCCTCCATGACTAGCAACACCTGTGGCTGGGGTACTGGAAAAGACAGAAAGGCAGAGTGAGAGACATCAGCATCTATGGGTGATTTTTGACCTTTGACCCAACAATTTTATTTCTAAGAGCACATGCTGAAAAGAGGCTGTGAAAATGCTTTGAGTGCCCTTTTTAAATGCATGTGTGACTGCAGTATAGCTGTGAACTGGAAACTCTTGAGCTACAGCAACCTGGCTAGGCACTCTGTCACTGGCTCCTCCTCTTCCTGTTGGGGAATGAAGCAGGCCACTGTTGTTTGACTGAGTAAGTAGGAAAATGGGGACATCATTCATTCCTCAGGAAAAGCAGCAGCAGTGGCTGGTGAGGCGGTGTGGGTGGAACAGCATTGCTCACCTGACTTCTCAGTGGCAAGCATTGCTGCCAGTTACTGAAAGGAGGAGGCAGCTGGGAGCTCTGTGCGGCGAGGACACCACAGCAGAGCCAACGGAATGGTTCCACCACTGCACCCACACTGCAACAAGTTCCCTGTCGCAGTAACCATCAGTCACACTCAGGGCTGGGAAGCCAGATGAGCAACACCTCCCTGCCTTGCGAAATGCCAGTGCAAATGGCAGGTTGCAGCAGGCAATTCCACCGGGACAGCAGCAAAGGATAAAGGGAGATAAATGAGTTGTTGGCATCTGTCTGTTTCGGCCTCACTGATGTGGTCCAAAGGAAAGCAGAGCAATACATTTGGCACCAGCTTGACTGCAGGAGTAGCTGGAAGGAGGCGTACAAGACGCCATTTAAACAAAGAAATGTGCACCATCTTGTCATGGTCTTGATTCAGGTAGCTGCCACTCCCTACATTTCACCTGAAGTTTTAAAAAGAACCCAACAGTACCAAACTACACATAAATGCAATGCATTGTCTGGCTTTTATGTTTTAGTTAATTGATGCTTGAGCAGAAACATGACACATCACGCTTTTCTCTTTTCCTCTTGAAAAACGCATCGTGCCTCAGACATCTGCCTGCTTTCATATTACCAAAAAGGGTATAACAAGAACAACAAAAAAGTAATACCTTGATTATTTCAGAAAAAACTACTGGTTCTCTTTCAAATGCCAGGTGCTGTGATCACTGCAAAACACCAACACCCACCTGAAATTTATTGTCTGTGATGCATAAGGTTCTTGAAAACAAAGCAAGTCATATTGAAGTATTTGATTATTATGAGTAGCCACTATAGCTAGAATTAATTCAATATTATCAGGAAATTATTGCTTGTAGAAAGGGGTTCTACATACATTTTTACATTTAAAGTCCTTAAACTGCCAATGTGTATTTCAGTCTCTTCGATACAATGTTTAATGCTGTTTTTCAAGCATAAACTTTTCTAATACATACTGGGTAAAACCATGGTTCTGCTGAAGTTCATGATTCTAATTTCTCCAATTGCATGTGTAATCTTTTTTTTCTTTCCTGGGACTATAAAAATATCCCTAGTAACACATCTCTGAAATTATAGGTACTGGTGCTTATCCAATAAAGTGTAAATAACTTAGTGTGTCTAAGTAGCAAATGTTTCATTAAACTGAGGCTACTTCTTACATTTTTTCTCTTTTTTCTGTTCAAATAACAAAACACAAGACATAAAAACAATCTTAGCATAATCCAAGTTAGACCATTAGTCAACCTACCTTTGATGTCTAAGCCTGAGCCCAATGTATAAATAGCCATAAGTATGCCAGCAAATAAGAAGGAATTGGTATGGTACAAACCTCTACTTGTCCATCTTCCTCTATTCTTTTGCTATTCCTCAAAAAACATAGAAACCCCTATTACTGCCAAGATTCCACGCTTGGCAAGGATGTCGTTTGACCAATCTGGGACTTCATAGCCAAATCCTTTAATACTTCCTTCAGCATGTGGCTGGCTGTAACAGCTACAACAGGTGGCACATGAACTGATTTAATGATCATAAATTAGCAGCTGAATTTAGACGTGTTAGTTTATAGTCTTGGCCTTCATCAAATGTGCAACCATTCCGGAACTGTTTGATTGGATTGGTTTCTGAACACATTTAACTAGTCCAGAATGTGAATGCAAAGCTTAGCTACCAGGAGACTTTGTATTTTTCTGTGAGTTAATAATGCACTATATTTATATAAGGATTTAAATGCTATTTTTTTTTTATTACCAGGGTTTCACACATTCTGTCCCAAAAATATCAAATGCTAAGCCAAGATCATCCAACTTCTGCTGTCATAAGCAAATCAAACAAATTTACATTACATTTTTTTGTATTTTCATAACTTATTTTCCCCATAATTTGAAGGGGAAGGGGGAAATTGCAATAATTATGGTTTCTTTTTTACTTTTTTAAAAACAGTAAATAAATCCTGGAATAGCAGAGGACCAAGAGTAAAGCTTTTGGAAAACAGAAGTTCATGTGAGACCACAGTCATGGACTCCAGCAGCACAATCCTATGCTTGTCTGATCATAAGAAAGTCCTATTGAGTACAGTGAGACTTTGTTGTTGTTGTTGTTTAGTCGTTTAGTCGTGTCCGACTCTTCATGACCCCATGGACCAGAGCACGCCAGGCACTCCTGTCTTCCACTGCCTCCCGCAGTTTGGTCACACTCATGCTGGTAGCTTCGAGAACACTATCCAACCATCTCGTCCTCTGTCATCCCCTTCTCCTTGTGCCCTCCATCTTTCCCAACATCAGGGTCTTTTCCAATGAGTCTTCTCTTCTCATGAGGTGGCCAGAGTATTGGAGCCTAAGCTTCAGGATCTGTCCTTCCAGTGAACACTCAGGGCTGATTTCCTTCAGAATGGATAGGTTTGATCTTCTTGCAGTCCATGGGACTCTCAAGAGTCTCCTCCAGCACCATAATTCAAAAGCATCAATTCTTTGGCGATCAGCCTTCTTTATGGTCCATCTTTCACTTCTATACATCACTACTGGGAAAACCAGTAGTGAGACTTACAGTGAGACTTACTCACAAGTAAACATACATACAATGGGATTACAACCTAATTACAGCAGGGATCAATGACCAATGCTTGGTTTTTCTCTTGATCACTAGAATCAGTAACTTGTCTCACCCCATCTGCTCTATCATGCCACTTTAAACAATCATAGCTTCCCCCAAATAATCCTGAGAGTTTTAGTTTTTAAAGGGGGCTGAGAGTTGTTAAAAGATCCCTATTCACTGCTGAGAGCTAACACTCCCAGAGTTCCCTGGGAATGAAGATTGATTGCTAAACCACTCTGTAAATTGTAGCTCTGCAAAGAGAACTGAGGTCTCCTAACAACATTCAGTTTATAGCATTCATTGGGGGGAAACCATTATGTAAAGTGATGTGATACTGCTTTAAATATGTGGTGCAGATGAGGCCTTGGTTTCAGAGACTTCATTAGCCATTGCCTAATAGGTTTGAATTTTTCTCAGTTCAGCTGTAAAAAACACATCATTTACTGTTACATCTGAATAAGGCCATTTAGTTCAAGAAACACATTGTGATTTTTAAAAAACAAAACAGATAATAATGCTAGCTCTGCTAGCTATGTTTGTGTTCAAAAACAATTCCATAGATACTGATTTTCTACAGAACAGAAAACAATAATTTGTCTGATCAAGTGCTTGAAGACCATCTTCTTCCAAAAGATGTCAGATAGGAAGAGCTTTGTTGATGTTATCTAAGAAAGGAGGCTCTGCTCTTTTTCTCCCAAAGATATTACCATATTGATGACAGAGAAAATTCACAGAACACAATAGCAGGAAAACAATAACCGCACATAGGGCATTAGAGTAAATAGAACAAAGAGCAAATGGAAAGCTTTAAAACTGTTCCCTACTCATATTGATTTTATCAGATAATACCACAGATAGTTACCACTCCACCAGGAACTTGAAAGTTATACTCAAAATTATTAACAGGATCCCCCCCCCCTTAAGGCTGCAAACCTATGCACACTTACTTGGTACTAAATCCCACTGAACTCAATGGGACTTACATCTGAGTAGGCATGGATAAGATTGTGTTTCCCATAGGACTCAGTGGGTCTCACTTTTGATATTTCATTAGTGTAAGCAACATTTACTTTATTTTATTAATTCCTACAAGATATCCCTAGCTTCCACATTATCAGAGAGCATGCTCGGTTGCAATTGCATCAGTGGCCCATTTCATCTCACCATTCCTCAGTGAGACAAGGGCCTTGATAGGATCACTGGTCCTGTCAACCAAAAAGCCACCCAAGTCATTCAGCAATCCCTCAGATTCCATACATTTTGGGAAGGAGAACCAGACCTTAATGGGTTCCCCATTCCTACAGGGACAGCAAACTTGCCATTAGCCTAAAAATGACCAGGAACTGCTTTCCCCACAATTCCATACAAATTTCTTTTAAGTGTAACGACCAAATTGACAGCACATCTGGCACTATTTAGACAGCCTCGCAGTTGTCATGGAAACTATGAAGTCCAAGGCCTGTCCTGTCAAGGCAGCCTCAGCCTGAATGATGAAGTCCTCAAGGACAACAGTCAACAATTTTCTCTCACCACCTTTGGCAACCCAGAAATAGAGACTTCTGGGTAACAATGTAGGCACTGCCCAAGTATAATTGCCATTCTTTCTCTCGGGCCCAATGTTGGTTATAAGTCCCTGAATTCTGCATCAGAACTGGAGGGTCTTCTAGCAAGGAAATGGTATCCTTATGGACCACCCCCACCTCTTCCTGGTTTAGGCTGGTGCTTCACTTTATACCTAGGTGGCCAGTCTCCTTCAGCTTCTCTACCTATGCCCCTGTGACACAGACCAGGTCAGCCCCCTCTGATGTTTCATTCTTGTCCGACCTGGGCAAACCAGAAGCCTGGGTGACAGAGTAATTTAGACCTTGTTGTGATGAGGAAGGGTTGCTCAAGGCAACAATTTCTAGCTAATTACCAATGCCTTCTGTATGCATATTCCCATTATTTCAGCTTCAGCTATAACTACAACTCTAAAGATCATCCTCACTGCCCAATAGTAACCTAAATACAGTATTTTCTGCCAAATCTGTGTTAACAGAGAAAACGAAAAGCATTCCAACAGTGCTCCCCCACAAACATTCACATCCTTTTATCTAAGCTTTTAAATAAATCATTGGACAAATCAATGTTCTTATGCAGGAACTTTTTATTTTCATTTTTTTGCATGTCTCTTTCCAGCTAGGCACTGAGTTGGAAACGTCTTCCGGAATCACACTTTCATTGGCATTTAGATGCACCATGTTGGGTTCACATCAAAAATATGATAAATAAGTAGAATAACTGCTGTTCCTATATATTAGCCGGGATTTTTTTAAAAATAAAATAAAATCCTGGGAGTGACACAAAAACTTCTGGAATGCAAATAAAGGTCTTTTGTTGAGCAGGCTGATACTTATATATGCAACACCATAAGAAAGGATACTTTGGGAGCTTTTATTTATTTATTTCATTCTCTAGACTGAAACAAATGCAATTTCCTGAGGTCACTCTGTCCATGAAGCCTTCATTGGAGGTCCACAATCTCTCTATGTAAATTGGATCCTCATCTTCATTATATATTAGTTAGTGGAGATTCGTAATTATATCCTTCCCACTTCTAGCATTTCTCCTCTGGGACGTACAGCAGCAACCAAACTTCATTGCTCGCTTGGCAATCCAACAAAGGAATCTTAGAGCAACACTTCATTTTCTTTTATTGGTACTGACATTGGTATAATGAGTCCGGTGATTTCCCCCTCCTTACTTCTTAATTTCATTTTCATGCTGTCCCCCATGCTTGCTGTGATATGTTTTCCAAGGGAGGGACCGGAGGGATTCAGCCAACTCATTCAGCATCCATTATCACAACTGAAGTTTTGCGAGGGGTTGCTCTTTGTATTAAATTCATTTGGCTTGTAGCAGGCACTGTGATGAGATTTTGTTCCAGTTAAAAATCACTGCTGCATGCAAGTGTCTTTATTAGAGCTGGAAGCTAATAGCTCCAGCTTTCCCTGCATGCCTGTTGGGCTCTGTCTCAGCCTTGCATCATTAGCTTCTTATTTTTTAGCCATTTTTCTTTTTGCCTTCCTGACTTCACAGTGATCACTACCGGCAAATTCATTGTCTGTGGTGTTCCACCTGCTGGGACTATTTGGAACCTCAGCGAGAGCTGAATCTGGTGACTTGGAGTTATGTCTTATGGTTTCCACATGCCACTTTTTCAGCCACCAATTATTTTCACCTCTGTGAAGCCCTGGCTTCTTCGTTGTCCAAGGGGTTGTTTTCAGGCCATTTTGCTGGCTCTTATGAGTGGGTAAGGATTGTTAATGTTTCTCTGCTCCATTTACTTTTGATATTAACCCCTGTTTGTGGTTTTGCTATTAATTCCTTAAAATCACATTTGTTTCATAATGTATTCATTGTACTCACATTTGTTTCATTCTTCCCATTGGGCTTCGTTTTCCTTTTAAGCATTATTTTCTGCTGATTTTGGGTGGTGGCAGAAACGGATCGCATTTCTGTGGCGATTTCTGGAAGTGCCATTTCTTTAGACAGCTCCAGTTGTCATGTTGTTCCAGGGCACCCCGGGAAGCTCCCAGTGAGAGAGGATTGGGGCATATACCTGGTTTGCAGGTGGCCAGTGTCTCCCTGGAATGTGCAGCTTAGCCGAAGGGTTGACCAAACTAGTACCCTTCATATACTTGCTTGTTTCTTGAATTTATTTCCCACCCTTCCTTCTGAAGGAGCCTAGGGTAGCAAACACAAACATTTCTTCTTTTTTTTAAAGCTGGACTAGAACTCTCATCAGCCTCAATGTTCGGGGGGGATAGGAGATGTAGTTCAGCAATATCTGGCAAACCACAAGTTAGCTACCCCCTCCTTTAGGGCTTAGCTCTACTATATAGAGAGCTATATAATATAAGTCTTTAAACTGTTTTTTTTTTTAAAAAGGCCAGTGGTTTAAAAGCATTAACATTTTTGCCGTTTGAGGTAGGTCCATAAAAACAGCTCTATTGTTTTAAACTTTCTCTCCTGTTGGCATAGTTTGCAAAACAGTTCCCATAATCGGTCTTGCATGCCTTTAGCAATAGTTCCCATTTTATATGCAAAACATTATGATCTTATACCTATATAAATAACATACTAAAACTTAACTTGATTCCTCAGGCAGAAAATTCCACCTTCGCATGGCATATTCCCTTCATTCTTTGGAAATGAAATGAAATTACATGAAACGAAACACAAATACTGAAGGTGTTTCAAACAAGACATGACACACATTCTTTGATTACTTGTCTCCCAGCCACCCTTCCTTAAATCTGAGAACTGAGATCAATTAATCTGGCAAAGAACAGACCTGATTAGAGAAGAAAGATAATGGGGGCAACCCAGTTACATGGTTTCGACTCCCATTGATTTCAAGGGTCTTCAGGTTGCTTAACTATGAAATACATAGCCCATGTGCTTCAGATGACATATATATATAAGTTATATAAGAAGAAGAAGACCATGGCAACGCTCCCCTCCCCAAGGTATAACCTTTGCTTTGCTCAATCAATTAGCAGAAGGTTCGCCTGCGAAGGAGTTGGTGTGGCACCACATTTGTGAGGTAGACAGCTTTCTCCCTTAATCCATTTGTGACTTAAAAGATTTGTGGTCACACTTTTACATGACCCAGGGTGAGCCTTCTTTAACTGATTTCCTGAAGGAGTAATTAAAAGAAAATGATTTGCTATTCTTTTCTCAGGCTGGAGTTTACCCTAAGTCCCAGAGGTGACGTGAATAAAAGGCTTGGGGGAAAGCCATAGCTAAAAATAATACAAAGTCACACATTTCCTTTATTGTTATGGGTATTTAATTTTATGGAGTGGAATTTTGAAGGACTCCAGTTGAACTCATTCAGACCCCATTAGAACAGAACATAATTTCCACTCCAAGGTGAATTCACCTTCTTTCCTTCTCTGTCTCCTGACCTTTACACTTCACATGAGGTCAGTTCTTGTACAGGAAATACTGATTTTGATTATTATTCCTATAATGGTAGCTTTGCACTAAGTTCCAAAAGGCACTGCTGATAGAATGTTTGCAATGCAATAGATCGTGATTCTAGGTTATTATTATTTTTTAGCATTCTTCCCATTTAGGTAGCTGATGAACATCGTTTGCTAGTTTTCCTTCCATGGAAAGACATAACTGGTGTTCCTGTGTATACTTGCATGCATTATTTCTGTCTTTCTTACTCCCAAATCTGACTGAACTCTATTATCTGGGGAGAAATGTTTGGAGCTGGATCACAGTTCAGGAAACAGGAACTGGCTTTTGATGAAAGACTTCCCTTTTCTCCTCCAAAATACCTCTGGGGCCTTCACAATTGATTAGTGTAATAGGAACATAACATTCCACTGACGTACAATGGAGAGCTATGGCAAGCTTTAAACATGGAACAAAAACCTGGCAACCAGAAAGGTAATAAATTACCTGTGATATAGTTTCTTTGATTAATCTTTAATCAAAGAGCTACCAAGGTAATCACTTTGCTCTATTGTAATGCTTGATGATTACTTTCCCATGCATGAGTCAAAACACTCTTGACTCAGTAATCATTGTGACTTTTTGGCACCTTCTTTGTTGCAGTACAACATGAGATGAAATGTGCTGTAATTTTTATGATGGGCATACCTTGATGTCCTGCAACTTTATAAAGTTTCTCAAAATGCAATTAATGTCACCCGACCTTGCTAGCTTTCTGGATGCATAGTAGACATATTTGCAATTAATATTATTTAATGAAAGTAGGCAATTGTACCTAGCATTTTCACTGCAGCTGAGTGATGCAGTGGATTAAGAGTAGTTAATAACTCTTTAAGTTTCATATGAGAGTTGCTGTTTTCAGTCCTATTTCAATGCTGTCATAGCTGAACTGATGTCTGCACTACTAAACCATTAAAGTTAAGATCTCTCATTGTGCAATAACAGGTGTTTGTATTCTGTAAGATCTTCATGGGGCCCAAAGAAGCCCCCCTCCTTTCCTTTGGACGTGTATATATTGGCTTTCATTCAACCTTTTCTCTCCAGCTATGGCGTGGCCAATAATTTATTTTGGACTTTAAGTAAATTGCAAGCTGGAGTCTGGGGTTGACTAGGGAAGGCTGAAAGGAAAAACAGGAAGCACATGGTTTTCGATTTGGGGCAATGGTCAAGAGTCAAGGTTGGACAGGGAGAAAATGAGAGGGATCCAATTGGGGTAGGATGAGCAGTTTTAGTCAATGGTGTACCTTTATATGTCTTTTTAAACATATTTGTATGTTTTTATCATGTAAGTTGCTTTTAGACATCCTATGAAGTAAGTGGTGAGTACTAGTACTAATTTAGCCACCAGTACTAATTTATCCCTATGATCAACCATCCTCATAAACGTGACTGTGTTCATATCTGGAAAAACTGTACCATAATTCTTGAACAGGGGTTTAGGGAGAGATGGAACTGAGGACCAATATTCCAGTCCTCTGGGATATAGTATCCAGATTTCTAGAGATCTCTTATATGTTTTAAAGGTGATGCATTGGAGGTTGGAGATGGTGACACCTCCTGCCCCACAGCTGAATATGTCTCTGACATGAAAACACAAGACAGCCTTCTGGATCAGGCCAATGGCCCATCTAGTCCAGTATCCTGTTCTCACAGTGGCCAACCAGATGCCTGTGAAAAGCCCATAAGCAAGACCTAAGTGCAAGAGCACTCTACCACCCCCATCTTGTAGTTTGAGCAGAGTCAGAAAGAGTGAAAGAAAGTTGAAGGTGCATTGAAGATGCAGGGCCCCTCTTTGGGTATTTGATGTGGCATAGCAGACCTGTTGCCTTTAGGGGTGTATGCTGTTTGACTCCACTTACACACAACTTGTATGTTTGTAAGCACTGCTATTTTTCTATAATAATAAAAATAGGTGCCAGAACTCTCCATGAACACCTCCATTGTTCTCTTAGATTGGCAATGGCACCCACCTAAGAGGTGCCGGAATTCAGTTCCGGTGAGTACTGTCTGAAAAAAAGTTCTGTTTGTAAGTATTGTAAACACACCATAAGTCTCCAATGATCCCTCATCTATAAGAAACCAATCCTAGGAAGCAGTGCCTCTGGAACTTCTCACTGCTCATAGAAGTGGGGAATATGCAAAAATAGCAATGACAATTAATATTTGGGATAGGAAGGGGAGGAGTAGAGCTAAGGCTTGAGGCATGGTTGTGAGAACAAATCTTTTGTACAGCATAGGGGCCAATTACACTGGACATAGCAGTTTATGGAAAAAGCTTGTAGTGAATAATATACTTACAAATGGATGTGAGAACCATTGAGCCTGATTTAGTTCTTGCTACATGATCAGTCATCTTAATTATCTATTATCAAGCTGAAATATTATGCTGTATGATTTTTGTAAGGCAAGGGTGTTCATTTAAATGTGGATAACGGTAGAAAATTGCAACCCATATGCATCATTATGATGCTGATCATTAAAGGTACCTCATTATTTTCTACCTCGGGATGAAAAACGTCATCATCTTTCTAGAATTAAACAGAGGAGTGAAACAGCCACAGTTTAAAGGAAAAATAGACACAGCCCTCTCCACTTCTGTAATAGCATTGTGCTGCAGGACACAGGAAATCCAAATCCAGATTTTGATGAAAGATAGAAAGCTAGAAAACAACAGCAGAATGGCTATTAATTAAACATATGGAAGAGTTATGGCAGGATGAGCACATAGGATGAGACAAATAAAAATATTGGCACGGCTGAATTATATGATTATATGATTATTTTATAACAGTATTGCAAGTTATGCGATTTGCCTGTGTTAGTCTTAAAATGACAGGATGAAATTTGGGGTGTTTGCCATGTTCTCAGAGATGGTTTTCAGTTTTATGAATGGGAAAACTTTCAAATAAATGTGGGTTGTGAGATGGGTAACCAGTTGTATAGTGAGAAGTATTATAGTTTAATGCTTAGCATGACGGCGTAGGAGTGAGGAGGCCCAGGTTCAAAGTCTGACGGGGAGATGTTCTAGGGCACAAGTGGGCAACTCTAAGAGCATAAGGCAGGCTTCCTCAACCTCGGCCCTCCAGATGTTTTTAGCCTACAACTCCCATGATCCCTAGCTAGCAGGACCAGTGGTCAGGGATGATGGGAATTGTAGTCTCAAAACATCTGGAGGGCCGAGGTTGAGGAAGCCTGGCATAAGGAGAGCCCTGCTAAATGAGGCCAATGGCTATCTCTCAGTGGCCAATGAGATGCCTATAGGAATCCTGAGGGCAGGACCTCCAATCCCCAGGAAGAAAGGCAGCAAAAGTGGAAGAGATGGAAGGAAAGAAGCAGGTGGCCTCACCAACTGTTGGCTTCCCCCTTCCCCTTTTCACATCATTACTTCACATCTTCTGCTGCATTGTCACATCTTCTTTACATTGTGTAAACTACTGGAGTATTTATACACAGCTACAGAGCTTTCCTCACATATCTGTGATTCTCTTTTCATTGAATTGTAAAATAGCAAAGTAGGAAGGCATCTTGCAGATCATTTACTCCAACCTTCTGCTCAACGGCCCCTGGAAGATAACTAAGAATGTACTTTACAGGGATCTGGTATTTGCATGAAATTCCACTTCCCATTTCTTAACCATCCTTCTTCAAATACTTAATAGACTATGGGTGGTATTCAGCAGACTCAATGAAATCAGTTTCTTAACTTCTTTGATTTCAGTGAGTCTACTGTGAGTATGACTAACATTTGATATCACCCAGTGTCTTATGTGACAGGTTGTATTTATCTATACTATATCAGCTGCATGCCTGAAAACATCTCACTATTTACAGTTGTCAAAACAGTTGCCCTTGTTTGTGTTGCTATCAGATCTCTGCTCAATCATGGTATACACTGGGTGGCTTTGAGCAAATCACAGTGGTTTCACAGGGTTGTTTGATGATGGAACAAATAGTGGGTGGAGAGACCGTGTATACTGCCTTGAGCTCCTTGGAGAAATGCTATGATCAGGGCTTTTTTTTTCAGCCGGAACTCACCAAAATGCAGTTGTGACACCTTTCAGGTGGGCAGGCCACACCCGTCATCATTCCTGTCCCATGCCCTTCCTGACTACTTTTGTCTGGCTGGAATGTGCCCTTCAGCTGTGATAACAATGCCTCTTGCTTGTCTGAATGTAGAGATATTGTGATGTGTATGTGTTTGGAAATCTTCAACTCTAGTGTGGCTGGACAAGCTTAGTTTCCAAAGACAGGAGGCACCCCCCCAACTGCACCCACCACTGGCATGTGTCGGCATGCAGGGGGCTAGGAGGCCAACTGACTAGCCCCAGCTGAGCTGTTCCCTTCCAGTCATCCTGCTGTGAAGACCATTGGCTTCTGTCCAATGTAAATCAGCGACCCAGGCTTCAAAGCCAGGGCACACTATCAGCAGAACGAACTGTGCACACAGAATAGGCGTGAGGCCTATGGAAGCATACTACAACTACAGATTTATTAATCATAAATCAGGACAAAGAAACATGTCATCTCTCTCTCTCGTCATCTCAGAGAGAACAAGGAAAAGGAAAAGCTATACACAACGGAAGTTCCCAGCAAGCTGTGCTGGAATGTAAACAGACATGTGACACGCAACAGTTCCACACGTCTGCTCCTTAAGGTGAAATGGAAATCTCAACATCATGTAGCCCCCAGAAAGTTGCTGATATGGGAATGTGACCCCAGGCCTGAAAAAAATATTCCCTATTCATGATTCAGATTGACACATATTTTCTTAATCCCTTACCTACCCCATAATCTATAATAATTTCTTAATTGCTGAATAATTAATCTAGGAAAAAAACCACATAACTTAAATGTTTTATAGTATACTAGCAAGACATCATGTGTTTGCTACTTATTTTTCATTGTGCAAACAACAACATCCTAGCAGTTAGGGGTATCTTATCTTAGTTGTTTTCATGTTGTTGGCCATTGTCTCCCATATCTTATTACACATTGGATACTAGCTTTTCTTTCTGGATTCTTTTCTTATGTATTTGGCTTTGCTATAGCTATGGCTGAAGTCCAGAACTGCAGGGATATGGACAATGTCATGAGAAATGATATGTCATTGCCAGGGAATCTTTCTGGGAACAAAAATCCAATTATTTCCAGCTAGGTAATTACTCTTAAAAGTCTATTTCCACAGTTTCTCCCATCAAGCTATAAAAAGAAGATTGTATCTCTTAAATGTATTTTTTTTTTTTTTTTGGATAAACAGCATTTAAAACCACTTAAGACACAAGATTCTGAGATATGATGCTGGAGGTTTTGTTGCCTTGTGATTTTGCAAAGTTTTTTCAGTGGTCCCAAAGTCAACAGGAAAGGTCTCACTGACCTTAATAGGCTCTGGACCAATTTTATTTTTTTATTGCCTGAGAGTTGAAAATCAATTCTTACAAAATTTCATGGGAACTGAGGTGGTGATATGTCTCATTTCACTGCTGTGGATTAAAACCAGCATCTATGATGTGAGGATGGACAGAATATTCTCTTGTTGGTTTCCTATTAAGTATCTGCCTTTTGTTTCCATGAGATCATAATGGGGTGTCTCCCAGGTCTTGGCTTCTAACAGGACCAGGTAAGATCAGTTGTTGCTTGAAACATGCAACAGCCTGCCCTCTTCACATTACAGTGAGCTAACATGTTCAAATCACAGCTGTGGTCTATATTTGGTGTCCTGTACAGAGTGATAGCACAATAATTTCACAGGACTGTCAGGTTATATGGTGAGTCATAGGCCTGCCCCTGCATTTGCTTGCATTTCTGCCTTGTCAAGTAAATGAGCCATTTGATTTATGTGCAGTATTAGCATTATTATTTGCATTGTCTTATAGCAAGTGTTTAAGAAATGCCCCAAAACAAATGAAAATAAAACCCAGATCCTAGAGATTATTTCATGAGGGGTGTCAACAACACATTTGTAACTGCAGCAGTTCTGCAGACTAGATTGCAGAATGGTTTTCTAGGAAACTAAGCTGCATGTTGCTGCTTCAGACATGTTGCACAGGGGTGCTTGAGAGGGAAGTGTGGCAAACTACGTGTGCAGCTGAAGGCTGCATACATACGTCATGGCCTTTGCCACCTCTGGGTTCTGGATGGCCATTGGGTAAGGCATTCTTTATGGGCCCATCTTCTCCTTGCTGCCAATGTTGCAAGATGCTGTTGTTGCTTTCTTCTCACTGCATCAAAGAAAGGTGGTAAATTAGCAATTAAGTGGGAAGTAACTGCTGCTTCTCCTCTACCCATTTGGACTGATCTCTTGATCCCTGGTTGCTGCTTGAATTATGAGACTATTCAATTCCAGGTGAGTTATTTTGGATTGACCATGCTTCCTAGGTTAGATAATTTTGAGATCCTGACCATGTGAAAAGTCATTGTCATCCACCCAACCCCCTCCACGCCACCTAGTGCATGACAATTTTGTAATCCTAAGGAATGAACTTACTTTTCCTTAATTTTATGCCTTGCTGAGAACCCAACCATACACAATGTACAAGGAGACAACAGCATCGTTCTCTAGAACATGCACACATGTATGAACAATCACACACATGATGAAAGTGGGATTTGGGTATATACATTATTTTCTATATTTATATCATCTATGTCTATATCTATGGCAGAAAGTGAGGAGGAATTAAAGAACCTTTCATTGAGGGTGAAAGAGGAGAGCGCAAAATATGGTCTGAAGCTCAACATCAAAAAAATGAAGATCATGGCCACTGATCCCATCACATCCTGGCAAATAGAAGGGGATGAAATGGAGGCGGTGAGAGATTTTACTTTCTTGGGCTCCATGATCACTGCAAATGGTGACAGCAGCCACGAAATTAAAAGACGCCTGCTTCTTGGGAGAAAAGCAATGACAAACCTAGACAGCATCTTAAAAAGTAGAGACATCACCTTGCCAACAAAGGTCCGTATAGTAAAAGCTATGGTTTTCCCAGTAGTGATGTATGGAAATAAAAGCTGGACCATAAAAAAGGCTGATCACCGAAGAATTGATACTTTTGAATTATGGTGCTGGAGGAGACTCTTGAGAGTCCCATGGACTGCAAGAAGATCAAACCTCTCCATTCTTAAGGAAATCAGCCCTGAGTGCTCACTGGAAGGACAGATCGTGAAGCTGAGGCTCCAATACTTTGGCCACCTCATGAGAAGAGAAGACTCCCTGGAAAAGACCCTGATGTTGGGAAAGATGGAGGGCACAAGGAGAAGGGGACGACAGAGGACGAGATGGTTGGATAGTGTTCTCGAAGCTACCAGCATGAGTTTGACCAAACTGCGGGAGGCAGTGGAAGACAGGAGTGCCTGGCGTGCTCTGGTCCATGAGGTCACGAAGAGTCGGACACGACTAAACGACTAAACAACAACAAATGTCTATATCTATATATATTTTAGTTGGTATGAAACAAATTTGCTATTCTTATTTCCTCTTTCTTTCCACAGTGGGTAAGATCATAGGGTGTAGCATTGTTCCAAGAAGGATCAGTGGGGAAGGTGTCATCCGTCATTGGAATCCTGTTTTTGGAGTCTGCTATTAATCTTGTAGTAATCAGCTTCCAATGCACACAGTGCCATTGACCTGTTTCTGATTTGCAGGTAATTGCAAATATCTGTAGTAACATGCTCCATTTGCTCTAGCTGCTGGGTTTGTCCTTTCCAAAAATCAATAAAAATATACACTGTTATAGAAACAAAGCTTTCTAAAAACAAAGAGAGCTTTGCCAATATGGAAGAACTTGCTGTGTCTAGAGACAGGAGTGCAGGATGTGAAGGAATCGGGAAATGCATTTGATTGTAAATGATATGGATTCTATTTTCCGTGCTTTCTTTGTAGGGCAAGTTTCAAAGGATTAGCATCTTTATTATTGTTATTAATGTGGCTTATGAAAAACACTCTGAAAAGGAGGGGAGTGCAGTAAATGCTCGAGGTACATTTCATAGAAGACACATGAACTTTAAAAAGTACAAACTGTGTTATATTGCTTCCCCTAGGTGACTGAGTGCGTAAATGACAAGGTTTCCTTATCATGGTCTGGATTTCATGTCTTTGAGGCATAATTTATGGTTTATATTCAAAGTCTCTAGTGGATGTTGTTTCACATCTGTGCATTAAAAACAATCCCCATGAATTAAATAAACTACCACAAATCCCCAGAGGGGGGAAAATGCTTTTTATTCAGTCAAGATGATCAAGGAAATTTTCACTAAGCTCTCTTACTCACCCCCACCCCAGACTCAGCAAAGCAACTGTACACATTAAGAAATTATATATATATTACTGTGAGACTAAAGCAGAGCTAGTTTAGGAGTGCTTTCATTATTCTAGAGAAATTAGATGAAGCTTAAGCTGTGCATTTTGTTTGAACAAATTCTACAGTTCTAAACCTGATCCCCATTTTTTGGCTGAAGTATGAAAAAACACACACAACACAAGTCAATTTGAATCCCTATCCTATTAATGCTTAGGAATTAACTCAGTGGAACTCATTCCCAAGTAAGTGTCCATAGTTACCATGCTCTTCTGCACATACTTACTTGGGAGTAAATCTCTGTGATCTCAGTGACACTGTTCAAGAATGCATTAATAGGATCAACCTGTTAGTATAACTTATGGGATTTAATTAAAGCATTTCCCCCCTCAGAGTTCTCTAGGTGACATCAGGGCTTTTTAATGTGCAAATTATATATCCTTAAACATTTTATATAAGTTCTCCCCATCCTCATCAAAGAGAGATATCACACCATTTTTTGAAGTTGAAGTCAATTGGACTTTTTGTAGCTGGACTTTTTATTTTCCAATGGTTTTACATTTATCCAGATTGCAGGCAACAGATGCATCTTTGAGTTGGTTAAACTCAGATGTAAAATATCAAAACTGGGATACATGTTGCATGGAAAACAATTCAGTAGTCCAATTTAATATGTACAAAATTCATCTGTAAATGTTGTTGAACAGTTTATAGGGCTTATTCATACCACAACTGCAATTTGAAAATGAGGCACTTCCTCTCTCATAACACTTGAGCCTGGGACAATCCGATGAAATTGAATGTTGGCAGATTCAGGACAGGCAAGATAAAGTTCTTCACACAACACATAGCTGAATTATGGAATTCACTTCCACAAGGTGTGGTGATAACTGCCAACTTTCATTTCATGGAGGATAGATAAAGCTATCAATAGCAACTAGCCACTCTGGCTATATTCTCCATTGTTGCAGGCAGTGTGCCTCTGGATTCCAGTTGCTTGGAATCACAAGTGGGGAGAAAGCTGTTGCCCTGAGGTTCCACTTATGGACTTCCCACAGGCATCTGGTTGGCCACTATGAGAACAGAATGCTGGACTATATGATCCATTGATCCAACATGGCTCTTCTTATATGAGAGAGAGGAGGGGGTTCACAACAACCTCCCTCATGCATTTATGAACATCTGAGGGGAAAGTGGAATTGTGGCCACTAGCCACACTCCTTGTACATCAATATGTGTATCTTTCATACTCTCCACACACCCCCAATCACTGGACATACATTCAGCAACAGATATACATACATAGAATTTCCTCATGCAACAAGAAATATTAGAACAATCAGGATTTCCCCCCTTCCTCTTCTACAGCTTAACAAAGTAGAGCAGGTGTTAATCTTTCCTTCAGAGTGGTACTATGTATGAGATAAGGCAAGAAACATGAGCTAATCACCACTATTTTATATTAGGTGACCAAACCCTGTAAGCAGAAACATCACTGGTTGGTGCTACCATATGTAAAATTACTTAATCTAGATACATGGCTTAACAACATTTTAATTGCCTCATTCACCACATGATTGAGATGGTCAGGATTATACCTGGCTTTGTTTCACGGACAGAGTAATAAATCTAAGTTTATGACAACATTCAACTTTTTTTAAAAAAGGAATAACCATGCGTGGTTTTTTAAAAGCAGGTTGCTTTACTTTGTATTTCCCCCCCCCAACCCACCCCCCACCCCCACAATATAGTTATTAACTTTTAAAAGACACAGATTAACACAGAATTTTTCCAGCTGCCCCCACAAACCTGCATTAGAAGAGTAGGGAAAATTCATCATTCATTTTCTTGCAATTTAGCCACCCTGATTCTATGAACAGAAAAGAATGGATGGAAGTTAAGCATTTCTCATTTAACGGCTATGAGAAATGTGCAGAGTGATTTTTAATCTTTGTTATTGATTGCGAACCTAGAAATGGGGATGAGATTTATTCTAGATTAATTCATCCAACCTCACCAATGCTCCCTGGGAGACGTAACAACGTCATGCAAAATTATTTAGGCAAACACGTTAAATGAAGAAGCCAAGAATCAAATTGGAAACTATGTATCATTTATTTCATTTTAAATTGGTTTCCTAAAGGTAAGAACATTTGCTACAAGTAGTATAATTCAAAGAAACAACTTCATCAGATTCCAGCTCTTTTCGGTAATATATTACTAAACTATTCAATGTGGAACCAGGGCAATTGGAAGTCAATGAATGTTAAGAATTTATGTGATGCGGAAAGATTTCTATAAAGCCAGCCTGATACATTGACTAAATTAGTGCTCAGCTACCTATCATTTGTCTTTTTATGTCTTTTCTTAAATTGCATTTGGTTGAAATCATAAGATCATGGCAGGGATGGTGGAAGGAGACTACTTAGATTTTTCTTCAGATTTTTGTGTGAGTGCAAAGGATGTGCTTTGCAGATGAGCTACAGCCATTCCCATTTAAGTGGCATTCAGTGGGGTAAAGGATGGTGTAACATAGTGACTTGGGCTGCGGTCCCATAGCCACTTACCTGAGATTAAGCTCCAATAAAATCACAGATTTACCTCTTGAGTAGGTGTGTATTTGATTGCAGTAGAAGAGTGTCACCTGTAGCGTGGGAAGTTCTCCATTCAAATTTCAGCACAGCATGGAGCTAACCATCTGCTGTTCTGCATGACCTCATCTGCAAAATGGAAGTTTAACTACAGGGGCTCTATTCAGGATGATGCAAGGGCTATTGAGAAAATAAATGTGGAATACCTTGAATCCTGCAAATTCAGAGCATATTTTCTATGATATCACAGTGCAGTGCACTGCCATGGAAGTGTCCACATTTAAAACAATGATCATTTTGCCAAACAAAAAGTCACTACTAAGTGTTTTCAGACAGGGTGCCACAGTTGTGGAAAGCTATCCAGACAGAGGCCAATTTGGTCTGAGCTTTGCTGGCCTCCAGCCACATAGGAAAGATCTTTCTCTTCCTTCGGTAACTGAGTGTTTTGTGTAGGCATGAGCAAATCTGTCAGTCTCAGTTTCTCATTTTTTCTAATCCTAATTTCAGTTCTCCACATTTCTGCCTCAGTTTTTTTTTTAAAAAACCCATTAATTAAATATAGCGGTACCTTCGTTCTCAAACGCCTTGGTACTCAAATAACTTGGAACCCCAAAAATGCAAACACGGAAGTAAATACTGCAAACCCAGAAGTAAGTGTTCCGGTTTGCGAACTTTTCTCAGAAGCTGAACATGCTCCGTTTTGAGTGTTACGCTTCTGTTTTGAGTGTTATGCTTCCAATTTGAGTGCCACATTCTGTTTTGAGTGTTACGCTGAGGTCTGCCTGTTTTTGCTATCTATTTTGCATTTTTGTTTTTGCAGCTTTTTTGTTTTGTTTTTGTGACTGTGTGGAACCCAGTTCAGCTACTGATTGATTGATTGACTGTGTGACTGCAGGACATTGTTTATTGCTTTCATTTTATGGATCAATGGTCTCGTTAGATAGTAAAATTCATGTTAAATTGCTGTTTTAGGGGTTGTTTGTAAAAGTCTGGAACGGATTAATCCATTTTGCATTACTTTCTAGCACACCTTGGTTTTGGAACGCTTTGGTTTTGGAATGGACTTCCGGAACGGATTAAGTTTGAGAATCAAGGTACCACTGTATGGTCATAGGGAGAAGCAGGATAATAATAATAATAATAATAATAATAATAATTATAATAAGGAGATGTTGCCTCTCCCACTGTCCAGCCTAGAGCAGGGTGTTTGGTCTGTGAGGTGCTCCTTTGCAAGTGGTTTCTCTGCAGGAAACCACTTGCAAGTGAGCCCTCTGCAGGATCAACATCTTCACGGATGCTGAGTATAGACATCAGTCCTGTAGGGTAGGGCGTCAGACAGAAAGGAGTGTCAGGCAGTGTTGGGATCCTACCTTCTGCCAGGAAGATGTAACTTTCAGTTAGGTACGACTTGGCCTTTTTGTGGGTTTTCCTGGCCAATGCCTGCCACTTATTCCTGCAGGATACCCAAACCCTGACAGCCCTGGATCACTCTGGGACAACCTGCAGCATGGCTGCCTCAGTTTGACTCAACCGTTGCCCAGAATCCTTCAAATAGCACAATTTGGCTCCAGCCTCAGGTGAATCAAATGCACAATCATAATACACACACACACACACGGGGGGGGGGGGGTTGTACTTATCAAACAACTGGATTTAAATTTCAAGAGAAAATATAATGGTGTTTTACAACTGGATTCCTTTACTATCTCTTATTTTAACTTGAGCAATGTTATTTGTAATAAGACAGGAGTGCAATAGCTACATCCAGTGCTGTTTTTCTAGAAAAAGAGGTGCCAGAACTCACCATGAATGCCTCCCTTGTTCTCTTATAATGGCAATGGTGCCTACCCGTGAGGTGCCAGAAGTGAGTTCCAGTAAGTTCCAACTGAAAAAAAGCCCTGTCTACATTGTGTTTCACTAAGAATTGATGCTCATAGACCAGCTTTTTCAAACTGCTACAAATTCCAAGTTGCAGTTGTTGTTGTTGCCCAATGTAGCAGTGGGATTGATTCCATTTGCTGTTTTTCTTTTGAAGTTTTCCCCCAAGCGGTTTTTAAAATATCTAAATCCCTTTCATGACCATTTCTGTTCTAATTCTCACTGAGAAGCAATGGTGTGCAGTCATGCCACAGAACTTTCTGTCTTGCACATGGACCAGAGTATCATGAAAGTATGGGTGATACCAGTCGTGCAGATAGAATGCAGTCCACTCTTGGGTGGAAAATGCAAAACTGTGGGGCAAATCCTGTAATTTTGCCTTCTAGAAATGAAATGTTTAGTAGGAATAATAATGGCTTCACTTGATATAAGCAAGTTGTCTTTTTCAGCACAAGTGAGCTCATGCATACCGTGTCGATACAAATTCACTTACAATTTTGAATACATTTTTTGTGAATTGAGAACATGAAAGTCACTGGGGGATTAAACTGAAAGATTAATGGGCTATCTCTTGTTGCACCAATTAGCATCAGAGCAAAAAAGAAAAAGAAAAGAAACGAACCCATTAATCACCAGTTCATTGTTAACTCATTGAGAGTGTGAGCATTGTCATGCTAAACAACTACCTGACCACGCATACTGTACGAAGGAAGAGTCCATTTTGCATAAAACGTGGTGCATAATTATTGAATTGGACTTGGACAGGGCCCAACTGATTATTGAGACAAGACGTCTCTCACGTAAAACTTCTCCTACTTGCCCAGCTTTTCTTTGGCAAACCTTTAAACTCCTTCCTTGGAGGGTTTGTAGCCTCCAGTTCTTTAAAACAAATCATTCTATGCCATTGGGATCCTCTCACAGGAAAGCATAACCACATGCATGTTGAGAGGGAATGTCACCACATGAAAGTTATTAGGGCAAATTCACACTTTAATCTTCCTGTAGGGAGGCCACTCAAATCATTTTTTAAAAAGGGGAATGCTTCATGCAGTGTATGGGTGGCATATATCCAAATTAGATTTACCATGTGAACCAGTGCACTTGTGTTGAACATCCATGGTTGTGTGACATCAATGGTGCAATCAGATGCTATTCATCTAAGTCCTATTCTAAGACAGCTGCAATGGCTGCCAGTTCATTTACAGACTTTAAGCTAAGGTGCCCACACTAATGTTTAAAGGCCTAAACAACTTAAGCCCTGAATATCCGAGAGACCATCTTCTTCTCTACAAAGCCTTTTGGGTCTGAAGACCAGCAGAGGAATCCCAGTTGGTAGTTCCACCACCCTCAACTGCTTGGGAAGTGGGGTGCCATTGTCTGTGGCAGTGGAATCCCTTCCCTGTAGAGGTGTATCTGGTTTGTTAATTATACAGCTTTAAGACACACCTCTTTACCCTGGTGTATGACACCTGAGATGTGTGTTTTAAAGAGCCGCCCTATTCCTATGACAGACATTAAATTTGTTTTAACTGTTTTTAATACTGAATTTTAAATTGTCATAAGCTGCCCTGGGACCTTCTGGGGGAAGGCTAGGTAATAAATTCCAGAACAGTATGCCCCTCCAGGTGGATTAGAATTTTCCATGTTGTGTATTTCTACTAGTGCTGTGTCTAAACTTTCTCTGCTCCCCCTCACCCCCATTTAAGCAATTCTCCATCAACTAATTGGTAAAGAAATCGTATGTGAAAATTATCAAAGGGGAGAGAAGTTCTCATGGAAGGGATGCAGAGCTTTTTATTGCATATAGCTTCCAAGGAGGCCATAGGGTGTCTGCAAGTATCCCTTCTTTCATTTTCCAAATCAGATCTCGGGTGGTCTACAATCTTCAGCCTTTCCAGGTGCCTACACTTATTGAAAACCCCATGAAATTCCTCACAGCTGGACGGGCTTCGGGAAAATGGGGAGGTTGCCTACAGGAGGTTGCTAGACAGCTGTTCTTAATTTTTTTTTAAGTGAAGTTTTTTTAATGAAGTAACCCTAAAGAAATTCTACAGCCCCCTGAGAATGAAGAAGAAAAATGTAAGCCTCTTCTGCAGGGGAAAAGTACTGAGAAACCTTTTGAACAACCCAAATTTTCACAATGAGCACATGGTTAAATTAGCAAGTACACCTGCTTCTGAAACTATTTTATTTTATTCATTTATTTAATTTTTATCCCGTTCTTCCTCCCAAAGGATCCCAGGGTAGGTAGGGAGCGACAAAGCAGTAAATAATACAGAGAAGAAGAAAAAAATGCATTTGAAAATAATTGAACATACAGCTAAATAATACAGCTTTGTTAGAAGAGATAGATCCAAGGCTTGCAAGGAGAGAGAGAGAGAGAGAGGTGTTATTTGCTTGCTTTTGTCTAGCATTGGCAAGTGTGCCAGTTGCACCCATTTCTAGCACAATTAACTCCGGTCATCATATTATATGTGTTAGTTACAATTCAAGTACTACAGTGCACTATGGGGGGGGGGGGGCTGACCTTGAAAACCACTCTTCCTTGTTCTCTTAGCTGAAGTTTATCAGACTCAATGACAACACAATTGTACACAATTTGGAAAGAAAGGAAAACTAATTAAGCACCTCATTTATCTGCTAAACACACAAAGAAGGTTCTCATCCATTCTTAGTAAGTCCCATAAACATTAATTACCAGTAAGCAACCTGAGTAATAAGGGATCAGTTACAAGATATAATCGAGCCTATACAGTGGTACCTCGGGTTAAGAACTTAATTCATTCTGGACGTCCGTTCTTAACCTGAAACTATTCTTAACCTGAAGCACCACTTTAGCTAATGGGGCCTCCTGCTGCTACTGCCGCACCGCCGGAACACGATTTCTGTTCTCATCCTGAAGCAAAGTTCTTAACCCGAGGTACTATTTCTGGGTCAGTGGAGTCTGTAACCTGAAGCGTCTGTAATCTGAAGCGTCTGTAACCCAAGGTACCACTGTATACTGAGCCACTCATTACACTTGAAAATTTCAATTCGTGCAGAATGCGTCTGCTAAGATCTTGCCTGGGGCAAGGGGCTGATCTAGTATGACCCCTTGTATCAGCTCCGCAAGCTCCCACTCCATTTCCAAGTGCAGTTTAGGGGCCTGCTTATTACAGTGGTACCTCAGGTTACATACACTTCAGGTTACATACGCTTCAGGTTAAAGACTCCGCTAACCCAGAAATAGTGCTTCAGGTTAAGAACTTTGCTTCAGGATGAGAACAGAAATCGGGCTCCGGCAGCATGGCAGCAGCAGGAGGTCCCATTAGCTAAAGTGGTGCTTCAGGTTAATAACAGTTTCAGGTTAAGTGCGGACCTCCGGAATGAATTAAGTACTTAACCTGAGGTACCACTGTATCTATAAAGCTCTATACAGCTTGGCCTGTAGCTGCTTGAAGGACCACCTTCTCTTAAGCAAATTGTCCCCTCCTTTTAAGACTTCAAAGGCAAGCTTGGTGGCAACATGCAAGGGAACATTCTCTCTTGTGGCCCCTCATCTATGGAACTGCCTGCACTTAGACGCTGGATCACTTCCCTCTTTATTTGTGTCTTGCCAGCAACTGAAAAATTTTTCAACCAGCTTTTGATTCTTTTGCTGCTTAATGTTTCAAGAGCTGTTATTTGGGCTTGTCCTTTGCACGTTGCCCTTTTTGCTGCCGTTTCCTCATTTTGTTAATTTGTGTTTTAAGGATTGGATCATTTTTACTTGTATGCTTGCTTTTTACATTTGTAAGGTGGTTTGGGCGGCTCCTTTGTGCAGTGGCAAATTAATTGGTGTGTGTGCATGTATAATGTAAAGACAACAAAAATAGCATTGAAATGGTTCCACGGTTTGAGTGTGCACATCTCAGGTACTGGTTGGTGTTTTCTGCAGGAAACATTTAGAATGTGACAAACAGATGTGCGTTCTCAGATGGCCAAGCACATGCAAATGTGCACAGCTGAGTACTTAAGGATGCCAGCATTGTGCTCAAACTTTGTATTGCACGACACTTATGAACATGATTGCTGTATGAAACAGCCCTCAGTATTTACCAAGTCACATACAGTATCACCCTCCTTATGAAACCCTAATAAGGCTGTGTGAAATTTGACCACATTGTACTAACCCTCGCTTTTTGACGAAAGCCTTGAAAGACATTGGTTTGGCATAAAGCGAGGTTGCTAAAAATTGAATTGGAGTCCCAACAGGGGATCCTGTCTGAATTTTAGAAATATTATGAAATGCGTCAACTTCAGTATGCTTAGAGGCAGCTTAAAAGTTGAATAGTCATATTGCCTCTTCTTAATACCGGGAAGCCATAAATAATACACGTCTATGTCTCATGATCATGCTGCCCTGATATGAGCTCCTTCCCAGCAACCTAAGACAGATGTTTCTTATCTGAGGGGGCAAATATCTCCTCCTTCACATCCCTAGTTGTTATTGTGGCTTGAAGATTGCAACAGACATACATCTGTTTTGCCTTTACTCGACTTTCTCTGCGATAAACAACCAAAACTTCAATTGGAGAGGTACAGGAAGTATCTTCACTGCATTTCTTCTTTTTAATCTCATCTTTTTCTTTTGAAAACTCAGGGGTTTAAAATACTTTTTTAATACTTACATCCTTTGTGCCCCACGACATAAAATTATAGAATACTATGGCTAGTGCACTGAAAGGAAGACATCTTGTTACCCTTTGATTTTCTTTTGGAAGAAAAAAGTCAATCTAGCATCTTGCAAGCACATCTGAAGGGAATATTTTTTTAAAAATTGACCTTTCATTCCAGTTGGATGAATATTGATTTCAATATGATATTTAGCACTATTCTGAAATGTCAAGACCCACATACTAAAATTCTGAATTCAACACTGATAAAAAAAGAAAAGAAATATTTGATATATGAGGGAATCAAAATATTCCATACTTCAAGATCTGACTTTCAAAAATAAAATTAAAAAATCTATACAGATCTGGAAGGCTGAAGATGGCCTGTTTAGACATTATTTATCAGGGAAAAATCTCAGACTAATAACAAAGCTGCTGGTGTTTGGAACCCTCATTTTCCCTGTCAAAACAGAGTGGAGGAGCTATGTCTGTTTAAAAGAGGGTCTGTACCGAAGAGTAAGGATGTTACAGAGCCTGCACAATGCTGAAGCTTTCATATCACCCCACTCAGGGATAAATTCTTCAGTCAAGCCAGCAAGCAGCATGGAGAATTCCAAAGGGGTAATGTGTTAACCAGTCTTTAAAACGTTAAATTCAGAAACTGCATCCCTAGGGCTGCTATGAGAACCTTGTTGTCCTAGAAGAGGGTTGTGGTAATTTATGGAAAATGTTTATACAACATGCATTAAAGGGCTCTTTACCCATCGCCTATCTAACAATCTTCTTGAGTCATCAGATGAACATGTCCGGAAATAGGAGGCAGAGCTTGGCAGACTTTGGTGAAAGGCTTGGTAGAGAGGGTTTGTTTGATCCTCGGAGCCTAAGTAGTACATTTAGACTGCAATCCAAACCTTTCATTAGGCATGGGGTTGAAATGTATGGCCTACAGGCCTTTTAAGCCTCTTCTTTCTCTTGATTCAGCCCTACCCGTTAGCTTCTTTCTCCTGCACCATCATTCTTGACCACCATGTATCATCTGAGCACTTCATTCCACATTCTTACAATAAGCATACATAGGGTTAAATAGTAAACACCTTTTAATGCAGGCAGCCTTGTTGGACTTGTTTATATGTCACTGATAACCAGGATTCAGTTCAATCTGGAGGTAAAGGTAAAGGTAAAGGTACCCCTGCCCGTACGGACCAGTCTTGCCAGACTCTAGGGTTGTGTGCTCATCTCACTCTATAGGCCGGGAGCCAGCGATGTCCGCAGACACTTCCAGTTCACGTGGCCAGCGTGACAAGCTGCATCTGGCAAGCCAGAGCAGCACACGGAATGCCATTTACCTTCCCGCTGGTAAGCGGTCCCTATTTATCTACTTGCACCCGGGGGTGCTTTCGAACTGCTAGGTTGGCAGGCGCTGGGACCGAACGACGGGAGCGCACCCCGCCGCGGGGATTCGAACCACTGACCATGCGATCGGCAAGTCCTAGGCACTGAGGTTTTACCCACAGCGCCACCCGCGTCCCTTCAATCTGGATGTAATGATGGGGAAATGGAATTAAAGTGGGAACTGCAATAAAAGGTAATGGCAGAAGCCAAATTAGACAAATTGTTATTATAATGATGCAGATACTGAATTAAATATGAAAGCTTTACTAGTGCATTAGTCATTTGTTTAAAGTAAAATAAATATTGGGAGTTTTCTTTCATGGTCAAGTTTTTAAGGTTGCTGTGATCTGTTTCCTCATAAAGTACATCTTTGCAAAAATCTAGTCTGGCAAATTAATTGATAATAAGTAATACATTAGAGAGAGGGGGGAAAAACTAGAAGAGAATTCTGATTATACTCTGGTGTATTTTTCACTAGCAATAGCTAGAGTTATGTGGAAGTGTTCTACATGTGATTTTCATTCTGAAAAAATGGTCACAAAAATAAACTAGTTGTAGAAAATAAGCCCTTAATGGGCTCATGTCTATGTTCCAAATTTGGTATGGAAGACAAGGAGAGCCCTTGTGTTTGATTATGATTTCACTAGGCTATCTGTAGTTAAAACAAAGAATTAAAAAAACAAAAACCTGGGGAGTGAACTTTTGATGACTGTATAAAAGCAACATTATTGGTTAGAACTAAAGGCTAGAACAGGGAGACAGGGAAACCTCAGAAGCATTGAGTCTTACTAGTTGATTTGCCAGAAATGTTCTGCGCAGTACAGCTGCATAACCAAAGCACTGTGTGCTGCTTTCCCAGCAAGGGGAATTTGTGCTGAAGAAGCATCTTTGAAGCCTACCACATGGTGTCATGTTCTCTGTTTAAATGATGAGCAGGCCAGAGGCGTTGAACAAGAAATAGTTTATGTACAACAGGTCTTGTCTTCTTTAGCTACTTTCTCATTCTGCTTCTGGCCCTTCCTCCTGTTTGTGCCCAACCTCCTAATCTAGATGTGAGAGGTGCCTTTAAACATATACTTACATTTATTCTTGCAGATGGATACTCTTAAATTGCTCTAGGTAGCTGTCTGCATGCTGTGAGCCATTCAAAAGTCGCACCTCACCATATGACAAATTTCTTGTCACAGCAACCTTCCTCCCATACAATGTAGTGTGAAAACTGAATTTTCCATGATTGACATCATCTTTTATATTAGGTGATTTTTTTTTAAAAAAAAGGTCAAGAACCCCTGGACAGTTAAGTCCAGTCAAAGGCGACTATGTGGTTGTGGTGAAAATCTCGTTTCAGGCTGAGGGAGCCAGCGTTTGTCCACAGACAGCTTTCCAGGTCATGTGGCCAGCATGACTAAACAGATTCTGGCACAATGGAACACCATGACAGAAACCAGAGCGCATAGAAACGCCATTTACCTTCCCACCACAGTGGTACCTATTTATCTACTTGCACTGGCATGCTTTTGAACTGCTAGGTTGGCAGGAGCTGGGACAAAGCAATGGGAGCTCACTCCGTCGCAGGGATTCGAACCACCAATCTTCTGATCAGCAAGCCCAAGAGGCTCAGTGGTTTAGACCACAGTACCACCTGCGTCTTTTATATCAGGTAGTATTATATTAGGTAGTGGCTGTAATATGATTTGTTTTTAATTTTAAATTTTAAATTGTCATAACCCACCATGGGAACTGCTGGTGATGGGCAGAGAATAAATGTAATCATCATTCTCTGCTCATGAGCATTCAAAGAGTGGTGCTCACTTTTGTAAGTATCCACTATTCAAGACTGCAAATACATTCATGATGCATTGTTATGCAACACTGAAAGTTGTGAGTGGTGGATGGTGGTTCATTGGTGGAACTTAAGCCTCACTCAGATACAAGGTCAGTTTAATATCCTCTCTCATTAATCTGCATTATTTGCCTTTGATAAATAAAAGCCCAAAGATGTTTTTCAAGATGTGTACTGTTAATGCAATGACTTTTGGATTTTGCGTTTCTTAGGTCCTACTTCCAGTTACAGATAGGTAGCCGTGTTGGTCTGCCATGGTCAAAACAAAATAAAAAAATTCCTTCCAGTAGCACCTTAAAGACTGGAAAGAGAAGTTTCAGAAATAGACTGGAAAGAGAAGCTGCTGAATTGCAACTTATCACCAAACTTAAAACTATGGAGAGACCTGGTTTGAACAAAGACATTGGATTCTTATCTCATTATACATGACAAAGCCATTTTTCACCTTTTCACCCCTTGCTTTTTCCTGTAAGACCTATTGCAGTCGTTAAGAGTCGTCAACAGGCTCATCGCAGCTATCTGCCAATCACCCATTCCCACCACCCTTCTGAGTAATACCCCTCCCCACCTTCTCACTATATAGAAAGGTCCGGTGACTTCTGTTTCAGTGTATCTGAAGAAGTGTGCATGCACACGAAAGCTCATACCTAGAACTAACTCAGTTGGTCTTTAAGGTGCTACTGGAAGGAATTTTTTTATTTAGGTCCTACTGAAATAAATGGAACTAATCTTGATGATGACAAAGTTCCCATTGATATCAATAGCGCTAAGTTTTATCAACCTGAGCAAAAAGGTATGTCTTTACAAGACGTAGACCATATTGATGAAAACGCATGAAAAATCAGTACCCTTGGGTTAATAGAACCTAGCCCTATTGATATCAATGGGAACTTTGTCAAGACTAGTTCCATTTATTTCAGGAGGACCTAAGTTCAAACTAATTTGCTGTTGATCTAATTCCAGGTGCCCCCTTTATCTTTCCTGCAGTTGCACAAAGAATAGAAAAAGTTCAACATCATGTAATTGTGCTTCATGTTTCATGTAGTGGTCAATGGGGAAACGTCGTTTATGAGCACATGCCACATATCACATTTTGCTTTTTTTAATAGGGAGAGAAGAGGTGGGGCCACAGGACTGCTGTCCCTGACATTTCTCTGGTAAGATTTTGTTCTCCTCTTACAATATTGCTCCCAAAACATTCCGATTGTGCATGAGTAAGCATTCTGTTGGTGCACCTAACTTTTAACTGAACTTAAAGAAACTCAAGTATGTATTTGGGAACCTAAATGTAAGGCATTTCCCATGTCTGTCTATGGTAAATGAAGTGAAACAACAGTTTTGTGAAAATCAAGACAATATGTTGTATGAAGAGATCCTAAATAAAAAGTCAAACCTACTCTATGGAAATGTATTCCACACAAGCCTGGATTGTACATTTTGACATTCCTGTTGTGGTGGACGTTTTGCAAGAACATTCAAGACCACATTGCAATATTTATTTGCTCTTTTCCTCCTGCCATTTCTTCATGCCTTGTCCCATAAGATTGACAGTGAAGCTGTCCAGCTTTACACAGCGTTGTTTATGCTATTCATTTTTGCTGCTAGCTTATATTGATTTTGCTAAATTATTCTTTTGTAATCATGCATTTTTAATTTAGTGCACTTTAAACAGCCTTCAGTTTTAAAACACTTCAATGTGTAATTGTATTTAGCTTTCAAATTAGTTCAGTATTTCAACCTGTGTAATTTCTCTAGCTTGTTTATATATAATCACTGCAGAAACCACCCAACCCTAGCTTATAAGGAAATTGAAATTTTAAGTATTTTTTTTATTTTTTAAAAAGTAAAGTCATTTAACTTTTTAAGTGAAAATGACACTTTCTCAGAAAATCAGGTTTTTCAAAGCAACTAAGTGAAAAGGGAGTTTCTTCAAACTACTGTAACTCGCTCAAATGGGTTTACAAACAGAAAAGATTTTTTGTTTGGATTTCTGAAAAATAAGTAAAGTAAGTCATGTCAGACTAACCTGATCTTGTTTTTTGACAGAATTACAAGCCTGGTAGATAAAGGGAACGCAGTGGATGTAGCCTACCTTGATTTCAGCAAGGCATTTGACAAGGTGCCCCATGATATTCTTGTAAATAAGCTGGTAAAATGCGGTCTTGACTATGCTACCACTCAGTGGATTTGTAACTGGCTGACTGACCGAACCCAAAGGGTGCTCATCAATGGTTCCTCTTCATCCTGGAGAAGAGTGACTAGTGGGTGCCACAGGGTTCTGTCTTGGGCCCGGTCTTATTCAACATCTTTATCAACGACTTGGATGATGGACTCAAGGGCATCCTGATCAAATTTGCAGATGACACCAAACTGGGAGGGGTGGCTAACACCCCAGAGGACAGGATCACACTTCAAAACGACCTTGACAGATTAGAGAACTGGGCCAAAACAAACAAGATGAATTTTAACAGGGAGAAATGTAAAGTATTGGACTTGGACCCCCAAAAAATGAGAGGCACAAATACAAGATGGGTGACACCTGGCTTGAGAGCAGTACATGTGAAAAGGATCTAGGAGTCTTGGTTGACCACAAACTTGACATGAGCCAACAGTGTGACGCGGCAGCTAAAAAAGCCAATGCAATTCTGGGCTGCATCAATAGGAGTATAGCATCTAGATCAAGGGAAGTAATAGTGCCACTGTATTCTGCTCTGGTCAGACCTCACCTGGAGTACTGTGTCCAGTTCTGGGCACCACAGTTCAAGAAGGACACTGACAAACTGGAACGTGTCCAGAGGAGGGCAACCAAAATGGTCAAAGGCCTGGAAACGATGCCTTATGAGGAACGGCTAAGGGAGCTGGGCATGTTTAGCCTGGAGAAGAGGAGGTTAAGGGGTGATATGATAGCCATGTTCAAATATATAAAAGGATGTCACATAGAGGAGGGAGAAAGGTTGTTTTCTGCTGCTCCAGAGAAGCGGACACGGAGCAATGGTTCCAAACTACAAGAAAAAAGATTCCACCTAAACATTAGGAAGAACTTCCTGACAGTAAGAGCTGTTCGACAGTGGAATTTGCTGCCAAGGAGTGTGGTGGAATCTCCTTCTTTGGAGGTCTTTAAGCAGAGGCTTGACAACCATATGTCAGGAGTGCTCTGATGGTGTTTCCTGCTTGGCAGGGGGTTGGACTCGATGGCCCTTGTGGTCTCTTCCAACTCTATGATTCTATGATTCTATGAGAACATTTTATTTATTATTAATTCTGTGCAACCTGGGAGTGAGAATGAAAGAAATTGTGCAATTTGTTTATTTATAATTTGATGTTTTCTATATTTTGTTAGGGTTATTGATTTTCAAAAAATACAGAAACATTTTCAAAACAGCCTTAAATTGTACAATCTACTCCAGTCCTCCCAGGACTCGATGTGAAGTTGTAAATCTGATTTTTTTTAAGTGAGTCTTTTAATGGTGGATTTATGAGTACTCCTAGTTTCAGGACTTCATTAGTTGAAGCAGACAGTTCACTAAAATTTGAAGATAAGTCTTTCAATTACTTTTTGATTTGGTCTCTAAAATCTTTGAAGGCTATGTGTCATTTTGTTGCTCTGTCTTTTGGGGATTACTTTAGAAGGTCCTTGGAGGTTTTGTAGCCCTTTTACGAGAGACTCACAGCTTTCAGGGCCATTGTTGGTCTCTCTTCTTCCTCACCCATGACTGATCTTCCACCGTTGTGGAGCCCAAATAGCTTCTAAGCAATTTTTCTTTAAATGTTTGCTGTGAGGTTTGTAAGATTCCAGTTCTTTCCCAGGTATCCTTTAGCTTTTAGAGGCTTATAATAGCTGATAGGGGAGGTGGTGGGTTGGAGCTATCAGATTATTCTGCCATTTTAGGGGAGGATTGTGACATTATTGTCTATTTACTGTTTTTGTTATGCGTCTGCTTGTATGTTTTGAAATATTTAGATCCAATGCTAGTTCTGCTTGTGTAACAGGACTTCCACTTCTTTCTTCTCATGTGTGTCAGAAATGTACTCTGCAGCAGATTTTGAGATAGCTTCAGGAGACAGGAGAGGTAAGTTCAATTGCACAGATAGAAGAATTATGCAGTGCAGAGAGAATGACACTGTTAGGTACAACCCAATGAGGTTTCTGTCCATTACTCTAGGCAGCTACTTATTGGTTCCAACATTTTGAAAAATAGCTCACCCACTGGAGCACCATTCAGTGAGTCTAACTCTGGTTGCCAATAAACTCATCCTGGAAGGCCAGTTTTAAAGGATAGATGTTCAAAAGTCTCCTCAAAGTGCCACAACATTGTCTGTGGATCATCAGAGCTGCATTAAGTGTGTGCCCAATGGTGTGTGCATTCTCTGTGGATTTCTTTGTCATTTTTCCTTTTTAACATCTCCCATGCCATGCCACAAACTACTGTTGAATTGGTTTTAGTTTTTAAAAGGAAATTGCTGTGCAACAATTGGTCATAAGGAGTTGCTTGCTGAAAAACACAAAATCAAAAGCTCCCTGGGTGTACAGAATTAATTGTGTACTTCCACAGATGCAGGATAGTGTCCTTCCTGTTGAATATTGCAGAGCATACGCAGACTGTCCAAAAGCAGTCAGTTGCAAGCTGGCAGGATGAAGCAGGAACAAGACGCTGCTACTAGTAACTTGGTTACTTAGAGGTTTATTATTTACAGCAGACTCACAAGTTACTATATACAAGATACAGACATGGATCTTAACTCTCTCTCTGAACAAACTCAACTAACTCTCAAAAAAACACTCACCAGCCAACCAACACACACAGGAAAGTCATGAGTCATCATGCCTATATGGGTGACCTCACCCAATAGCAGAGTTGTATCCAAGGTGCCATATCACTAGGCAGAATAACTCCCTCTGCTCAGTCTTCCTGGCCTTCGGCCAACTCCTTAATTGCTTCTGTGGGAAGCTACACGTAGGCAAAGTCCCAACACTTCCCCCTCCTTTTTTTTTTTTTTTTTTTTTTTGCTTTATAAAAAACAGCTCATACAGATTTCAGCATCCTCTATAGCAAATCTTAACAAACTCCTTAGCTGGAAACATAACGAACACATGCAAATTGCAATTAATGACATGTACTACTTCTGAGCAAATGAGTTGATAAATTGGTTGCTTGAGGTTGAATTTCTGGTACATGTCATAAATCTAAAGACAGTAATGAAATTAATCATGCTCCAGAGCATGTTAATTCTGTTCCAAACAAGTGAAAAATTCCACTAAATACAGTGTAAGGTTTGCCTGTGTGATTACTCTCTCTCTCTACAACACTATCACTTAGCCGAGGGATTGGTTCCTGTCCCTTTGCATTGGCATCACCACTAAGACATGTGTGTCTGAACTCCAGGCATAATTGAAAGCCTGGGCTTTACTTTTAGGACTTTAATGCTTTATGCATTAAATCATGTAAGCTGACCGATCACAAAAAATTCTGTGTAACTTTTGTCCGGCATCCATTTCTGAGTTTTCTATGTGCTGTCCATAATGTTGTCAAAAACATCCTCTTGGGGGAGTACAAATCTGTCGATGTTGGTTTCTCTCAGTTTTTCATTTTTACTATCTTCTGTTTAGTCTCCCCATTTCTGTGAATTTTAAAAGTCTGCATGAAAATTTATACACATGTTTGTGTGCATTTTGTATGCCATTGTGCCTAACATACACATTTTTGAAAGCAGGTCTACCACATACAATGCATATTTATATTACTTTCACTAAGATAAGCATTCTTGTGTGTTCTTTTCTCTGGTATATCCTTTTTTAAGTGCACCTTTTTGGTGGTTGGAGAACTGCATAGAAAATTCAGGGAAGCACAAAATTCAAAGGATACCATTTCAATTCACATATTTTTCCCCAATAGTGTGAATTAGGGAGGTTTGCCTTAAAATGTGAGCCCAATGAATTTACCCTCCATTCCTACATAAGAATGGGCAGAAACACCTGCCACTGATTTGCTACCTGTGCCTAGGTTGTGAATGGGAGGTGGCCTTTTCATTATAAGTTTCCCTTTTCTTTTAGGGGTGGTAATCGGATCCCCAAATAGTTTCAAGAGGAGGGATAGAAATGGAGAAGGTTTACAGTTGTGATGGTGGAGGCTTGTTGACTTTTCTCTTATTTTCCTTTTAAAAGCTGCTGACCGTGTGCCAGTACCAACAGAGCTGCTTTATTATTGTTGTTGTTTTTTAAAAAAATACATTCATAAATGTCCATAATAACTTGTGTTTCCTGAAAGAAATTGAACCAGCTTATCCAAAAGCAACTTGCAGAATTTACTTGTCAGAAACAACATACTTAGCAAGACAGGACCTGCGTCCTATCACAAAATCAAGTTTACATTTTGAAAAGTGGAGTGGGGTGCATTTAGTAGTCATCTTGGTATGTTGTATCTATTCCCAGAAAACTACATGGGGGTGAGGTAGGGAATAAAAGGTAAAGGTAAAGGGACCCCTGACCGTTAGGTCCAGTTGTGGCCGACTCTGGGGTTGCGGTGCTCATCTTGCTTTATTGGCCAAGGGCGCCGGCGTACAGCTTCCAGGTCATGTGGCCAGCATGACTAAGCCACTTCTGGCGAACCAGAGCAGCGCACAGAAAGGCCGTTTACCTTCCCGCCGGAGTGGTACCTGTTTATCTACTTGCACTTTGACGTGTTTTTGAACTGCTAGGTTGGAAGGAGGAGGGACCGAACAACGGGAGCTCACCCCATTGCGGGGATTCAAACCACCGACTGTCTCATCAGAAAGTCCTAGACTCTGTGGTTTAACCCACAGCGCCACCTGCCTCCCCGAGGTAGGGAATAGCTTTCCTCAAAAGAAGCTGGCATCTACTTTGGAATTGTTATCAAGATTTTAATTATTTTCTGATCACATAGCTTCTAGGAATGCTTCCCAGATAGATGGGGAATCACAAGCAGGTGCTGTGATTCTCCACCACCACCAAGCAAAAGGAACTGTGCTTCGATGGCCCTGTCAAATAAGCTATGGCCAGGCGAATCAGTATTTTGGAGCGGCAACAGTGGGTGGGGGGGCTGGCTTTAGTCACCCTACTGTGCCAAGTTGCTAACTGCTATGATTGAAGCTGATTTGTCAGGGCTGCGCTGTGCAGTTCTAGCTCCTGTGTATGTGTACGACAGCATTGGATCAGGGCCATGCTCCGAAGAGAGCATTGACAGCAGACAGAGAACTGCAAACAGAGCCAACAGTGAAGCCCACTCATGGCTTTCTGGGCACACCACTGAAGCTTCAAAAAAATAAACCCCACCAGCTGTAAAAAGAGAAGAATAACAAAAACCAAATAGCGAACAATGCTTCGGAATGCATCAATTTGTAGAAAAGCATTTCGTCTCTGGGGACGGTGCCCTTGGGCCAGAATACAACAACGTGCTCATGTAATAGCTGACTTCATCCCTTCATTGTTTTTGTGACCTATCCAAAGGATGTTGTCCAGGCCCTTTGCACCTGTCAGAAAAGTCCTACGGATGGTCAGGTGGGCCAGCTCTGCACATTGTCAAAACCATTATGAAAAGGGAGCTCATTTTTCTCATACCACAGCACTGCTTTTGTTCCATTTTAGTGAGGCTCTGACTATTCCATAAACTCATTCCCAAAACTGATTTGATCCTTAGAGAGAAGGATGCTAAGGCATTGCTCATTATGACATGCTCAGATGTTGATTGGCTTAAAAATAATAATAAAGGTGAGAGGTAAATTTGTTCCCCAGTCATGTTTCTCCCCACATCCAAAACTACCAACTGTATTGGAAAACAATGTTTTAATTAAAGCTTGCCTTTATGAGCCTACTGTTTTCATTTCAGCAGCAGCTGGCATTATTTGCAGTCCTGACAGCATGGGAGTAAAATGTTACACAAAGAGGTGGTGGTGGGGAAATCAATTTCTCCACCAGTTCAAAATGTGAAAAAAATAAATACAGTGTTTAAAAATTAAAATATTAAATATTTACTGTTCCTTTTTTTGGCTGTTAAAAAGGACAGAAGCTGGCTTCTATTTTCTGAGATTGGACATCACTGCCAGTATCACTAATTATGTTCCTTTCATTTTTTAAAAAAGCTGTTGCCAACAGTATTCTCAAAGTGAACACCCCCCCACACACACACCTACATTTCATGAGTTGGCTTATAAAAGTTCCAAATACCGCCTGAGGAAGAAGATTGCAATTTTCTTCTAGAATAGATGCATCGGCACATGAATGCAGTGTTTAAATATTTATATTGTCAAGAGAAAGGAAGAAAATAATGGAAAGTTAATACTAAATGTGCTAGAGCACCAAATGGCTATTGAGTGGTTCAGAAAGCAAGTCTGAAAGATAATGTGCCCATTGTGTGAACCGCTTTGTACTCAATATTCTGCATATTATGGAACAGAAACTGAACTGTAACGTGTGTGTGTTGGTAGTTATTTATTTATTTTTGCTTGTTTCATTTCTGTATGATTTTATTGTGAACATTTAAGCTTACAGAGGAATCAAAGATCCTCACCATACATTTAAAACGTTCTTTTACTGCTTTAGCAGACATGACTTCCCCCAAAAGAACTCTGGTGGGAACTCTAGTTCATTAAGGGTTCCAAGAGTAGTTAGGAGATTTATCACAGAGCTATAATTCCCAGCACCAAATGCGTAGCAAATCAAGTCTGATGCCACACAACATATTTGTTTTCACCATCCCATGCGAAGTCAACTCTTTAATTATATTGCAAGGAGAGGTATCTCTAACCTTGGTTAGAGGTATCTCTAACCTGCATTGGTGCTTCTTTCACCTTTGCATCTACTTGCAGTCGTGAGTGTTATTTCTTCACACATTGACTTTTGACGAAATATGCAGATCTTGTCATCATGGACATCATATGTACAATCCTCTTCAGGAAACTGTCAAAATCCATTGTTATGTTTATGCAAAGCACCTCACATGCCATGAAATGCATGAAAGAGAAAATAAAATTGAATTGGGTGGGGGTGGGGGTGGGGTTGGGGGGTGGGTGATAGAAAGAGATGACACACAACTTCCAGTGTACTCAAGAATTAAACAAACTGAAGTTGCTGGCCTTACATTGAAGGCAACAATTTACCTGACTCATTTGTATGACAGAAATAGTGTGCATCACTTTCCTTTAATCCTCTTGCTCTCCAGGTTTCAGCGAAAGCAACCTGAAGCTTCCGGAGCGCAGAGGGAGAACTCCTTCTGCACTTCAGAGGCTTTGTGTTGCTATCACTGAAGCCAAGGAGCCTGCATTTGCTTCATAGGACGCACACACATTTCCCCTTAATTTTTGGAGGGGGGAAAGTGCGTCCTATAGAGCAGAAATTCATTGTTAAAATAACACCCTATGACACTTTCAACTTCTGGGCGTTGAATTTTATGAGTTTGTAAAAGAATTATATATGGCACCACAGAAAACATTTCCATAACTTTTCTATTTACGAACTTATGTTACTACTCATACATAGTAATACTTCTGAAGGTGAACATTTGGAAAAACTTGATAGTATTGATAGAATGTTCAAATTAGCTAAAAATATGAAAAGTGGTAGCCATTTTCCAAGATGGCAAGGACACTACAAAGGCAAGCTATATATTTTGAATTTGACAGACTTTTTTTCCATACAGAAAGACTTGGTTGCATCTAATGCTTCCCAAAAACCACCACCCTCCCCAATTTGGGATGAGTTTTGTAGTCTAGTCTTTCACTGAGTCATAGCTGCTGACTTGACATATGGTTCCCTGCCTACAAAAGAACAAAATGGCAAACAGGCATATATAGGTCAATATTTTAGATGCAGGAAATAAACTTGATCAGCTTAGTCAGAGAGCTTCATCCTGGAGAAGAGAAAATAAATACCAGCCATTTCTTCTCTCATACACACACACACACACACACACAAACACACACCACAGACTTCAGCTTTTTGAGTTATGCAACCTTTTCCTTCATGGGTCATGTAATGTGTAACCACTGCTTTTTGATCCCGAGATCATAAAATGTATAGCAACATCTGCTTACCTGGGACAAGCTTGCAACAGCTTATGCAGACCCACTGACTCCAATTCCAGATCCCTATCAAGCAGCTGGTTTTCACTGACCTGAAATCAGCTGCAGGTTGTGTCAAACTCAGATCATGTCAGCAACTGGTTAACTTTATATTGCAGTGTAACTGGCTCATATAAGCACTATTCTATATGTAACAGAGCATACCTCAACATATATTTAAAAGTTTTTGCTAGTGTATAGTACAGTACCATTAGCTGATAAAGACTTCTGTGGAGTTTTTATAATTTATGTCATCTGTATTCATGTATCCCCCCCCCCAAGGCCTGTGTGTGTGTGTGTGTGTGTGTGTGTGTGTGTGTACAAACTTTTTGTTTTTGGACAACAGCGTTATGCTGAAAACACTGGTATATATCTTTCAGAACAAATCATGAGCGCAATGTTCCTAAACAATCTCTGCATCTTCTCCCCAACAGACTCCACACCCTCTGTTTAGTCTTACGTTACATATTTTGTGATATTAAGTGGGAACAAGTATTTCAGTTCTGCAAAAGTAGTGATGCAAAGATATGCAGAATATTATTTTCTGCTGTTAGGCGTATTGTAATTATGATATATTACGATTATGAGATTCTGCCAGTTATTGCTGTTACAGTTACAGATCTGTTTTGAGCATTATGCTGCAAACAGTAACATCTGGAAATATAAAGCTCCTTTTAAACTATACTGCTATGATTAATAACAACCCTATTGTGACCTTCAGTTTAATAAGATCCTGCTGCTATATTGCAGTATGAGAAACCCTCTCCTTTCCTTTGACTTTCTTTTGCCCCATCTGATTTTATTTTAAATAACAGATATCAGCAGGTGTTCCTCACCTTGGTTCAAATGTTAAAAGCTTCTGCTAGTTGATGGCTGTGGTTAGCAGACTCAGCATGGGAAATTGCACATTTACCAAGCAAAAGAGATCTACAATTAGAATTTCAGCTTGAAAAATAGAAGCAAGGAACAATTGGGATATATAGATGGGGGAAATTAGCAAGCATGGTCGCTTATGTATTCATTGCCACAATTAAAATATGTGGATTGCAAATGTCAAAGAATTATATTTTATGTGTACTTATCCATCTAGTGCCCTTACCTTGTGCCTCCCTGGTCACATTTCCAGGCTACCATCAGTTGAAACATATTCTTCTTGCAGGTTTAATGCATTCTAGATGGCCGCAGTCTTGGTAGATGGATCAGTGCGATGCACAGCTTATATTGAAGCCTGGAGTCAGCCCTTGGAGGATCTGCCGCCTTCAATTCCTTTCACTACTGAGGACCATTTTCATGCATTATGTTTTAGGAGTGCTTGATGTATTGTGAGTACATCAAATTGTAAAGTGTGAATGTGACAAATGATTAATCATGTGGGTAAATTCATCAAGGAGCCAGAACTGGATTACTGGGTAGCAGGCTGACTTGGGTTTGTCATGTGCAATGCATGAAATGAATTCAGGCCTGCCACCATATACTGGGACCCCAACACCTCTTAGACATTAACTCCAATACAACACAAGCTGTTCCATTGTAACTGGTACAGACAAAAGCTCCTCGATGTGCTACATGCAAGATAGATATTTTTTTAAAAAAATAAATCAATTTTTTCAGAGTTGTGGAAACAGCTGCTACACTGCCAGTTTAGAGTTTTTAGGCTTCTTCTTACAGTACTATCAGTAAAGGGATTTTATTTATTTATTTATTTTAAGTACAAATTGGTTGTTTTCCTTTACCTGGCGCGAAAAGTTTCAACTCAATTTCAACTTTTTAAAAGTTGCTGAATGACAACTCCCTTCGAGAGAATAATGTCGAGCTCTGTTGGTGAAATGCTATTCATAAGGCTGCCTTCTATAAGAGAAAGGGAGTCTAATTTGGTAAATCTGACAGCTTGTTTTTCAGGGTGTTTTTTTTTTTTTTTTTAAAAAAACCAACCTTTTCTTTTGACATATACCTTCTTGAATGGAGAAATATGTGAAATGATTAATGAATAGGCATGCATCTTATTTTTTTTAACAAGTACCATGTGTCTGTCAGTTAACATTTGTCAGTTTTCTATCATTACCTGCAAACAAATGGTCCTAGTTAAGCAAAACAGAAGGCCTGGGAACTATGAAAAGGTGAATTAATACGTGGGATATTGTCAGCTTCATTTGTTACTGTTAAAACAAAATGTCTGGATTATTTAAGATCAGAAAGCTGCTATTATACCACACATCACTCCTTAACCTAACCATTTGCACCTTAAAAAAGGGCCTCACTACAGCAATAATAATAATAGATGGAACACTCTTGATCAATTACAGACTGATCATATCCTTAAGTTACCCCAGCTGGGTGGACAGGATTGCTTTGGCCAAGCCCCTGTGCCAGTGCAGCAAAACTCTATGCAGGCAGGGGGAAATGGCATAGCAATACACTTGAACCATTGGGAGGCTACCACTGCTGCAACCATTACAGAGAATTGGTAGACATCCTTAGGGAGGAACCTTGCATGTTAGAAACACACTGCTATAACATGTTCCCAGTGTGAACCTACAGACAAATCTTTGATTAGATGTAGTGTCTTGGTGATGGTTGTTCCATAGCCATCTGCTTGTGGGTAACTAGTAGTTTCAAGTTCAGTATCTATAGGCTAACACGAGCCTTCCATTTACTGCCGGAATGAGAACATGTTGCCAGAGGTTGGTGACTCCATCTTCCATCAAACCCAGTCAGCTTAGCCTAATCTACCACTGTGAGGGTAAAAGGAGAGATTCCTGTATACACCCTTGTATATATTGGAGGAAAGGTGACATATAAATGTAACAATATGCATAGAAAAGTAAGGTAAAAATTTAAATAACAACTATAAAGATGACATGTTTACTTATGTTAAGAAACACGTACAGACTCCATCCCCATCATTCAGCCCGGACACTGAGGTCCAGCACTGAGGGCCTTCTGGCAGTTCCCTAATTGTGAGACGTGAGGTTACAGGGAACCAGTCAGAGGGCCTTATTGGAAGTGGCATCTGCCCTATGGACTGCCCTCCCATCAGATGTCAAAGAAATAAACAACAGTATCTGACTTTTAGAAGACATCTGAAGGCAGCGCTGTTTAGGGAGGTTTTTAATATTTGATGAATTATTGTATTTTAATCTTTTGTTGGAAACTGCCCAGAGTGGCTGGGGAAACACAGCCAGGTGGATGGAGTAATGTTGTTGTTGTTGTTGTTGTTGTTGTTGTTGTTGTTGTCGTAGTCGTCGTCGTCGTCGTTATCCTTAAAGTGCTTAGCAATGCCCTTTGAATAGGAGAGCCATGGGAATGATAGCTAGAAGAGAGGGATGATGCAGGGAGTGGCATATGATGGCATGTTGGTGGTGAAGGAGATATAAACTGCTTTGTCATCCAACTGTACTGAAAGTGCAGGAGACAGAACTCCAACATTTCCGGATAGGGTGTTGTACTGTCAGTGGGGTGAGCAGAGGCCAGAAGGAATGCTAAATTCCATATGTAGTTCCTGCTTCCTTAGGGACAGTACATTGGCTTGATTCAGCAGGCTCCTCTTTTGTTCCCACAGTGGACCAACCAGGGCCATCTTTAGCATATGCACCGCCGGGGTGCAAAGAACCGCCCAGCACCCCCAAATTTAGTTAATTTTGCATGCACAGCATTGTTGAGTCTGACAAGAGCCACCGTTGTGAATTGGTACACTGTTTGGTAAATGAGTGCACAAAGTCGAAAGTCCTTTAGTGAAACAGTAGGTATACATTTTGGTAATACCTAGGTATATATGTATTTTGTTTTTCTAGCTTGATCAAAATTATTATTTCATAGCAGGTAGATAATTAAGAGCTTCAGCGGCCTGGGTGCCCCACACTCCTTGTACCCCCAGGTAAAGACGGCCCTGGGACCACCATATGCCCGGCTGTTCTCACTGTGGTTTTACCTAGAATTCATCTCTCTCACATGAAAAATCTTCCTCAGCAAATACATATACAGACCACTGATGGGATGGATTTGTGTGAGCCAACACTGAATTTAGAATAAACCAATTGGACTAAGTACAAATTTTAGCTGACTTCCACTTGTTTAAATTGAAGCTCTGTTTATTTCCATTGGGGCAAGACAGTCAGTTTAACTTGTGAAACACTTGCCTAGCATGTGACCTTGGGCCCCAAGTAGCCATTCCATTTTATTTTTCCTCAGCCTTTGTTCATCATTTTTCACAAAGTTTATTTGCAAATATATAAACCTGCAACTGCTGGAGTACAGAATATAATGAATGAAATGTCAAGGAAATGAAAATATACGATCTGTGATCTCCAAAGGGAGTGTACAGAATGTTCCACACATCCCCTTTGGTAAAAACACAATGAAACTGAGGGAACTATACAGTTTATTACTATGTATTACAATATTCTGTCAGTCAGTACCTGCTTGCTATTGCTTCACTGAAACAGCTCATCCTTGGGGAAGAAAAGGATACATTATTTGGTCACACTGCAGTTTTCTTATAAAATTGCTTATAACAAACTTAATGGTGCCTTATTGTTATAAATTTTTTCACTGATGAAGAACTTGCAAGGAAATGCAAGAGGGCTTTTAAAAAATACAATTAGGTAATATTATGTAAAGCAACAACAATTCCCTAATAATTATATAAAACCACCAGCAGTCATGCTAGGTTTTAAGATGGGTATAGTGAGCCAAATCTGTTCCTATACTAAATGATAAATACATCTGTAACTTTGATGTGTCCCCTGAGTGAAAATAAACTTTTCACGCTTCTTTTACCACGCTCTGACCTCTGTGGTTCCTGTGAGAATTGTTTGAAAGCTCAAAGTTGACAGATTTGTGGAGACCAAAACTGGCTTCCGCATTCAATAAACAAGCCCACAAAACATTGTCCACTCCTTCTATTCAGACTCCGCAGAGACTTATGTAATTGGGGCTTCTACCCAACTCTTGAATCTTACTCCATATCACCCAGAATGCTTGTCATGAAGCACAGTAGACATTTCTACACCTGCTCTGAAATGGCAATAACTCAAAATTGGATGCAAGTTGTTCTGTGAATAGTTATAGTTATGGAAACTATTCTGCAGCATAGCAAGCAGAGAACAAAAAGAACAGATATCATCCATTTTTCTGTCACGACTGAAAGCACTGCTAAATGAAATTTGTTTGTTGCACATATTCCTGCATCATTCTTTGTATTTTTTATGAGGTTTCCAGAAGCAAATATTACACCTGCCCTCTTATCAAGCTCTGAATGAGGGATGGAAGACTATTTTCAGCCTGAGGACCACATTACTTCATGGGCAATCTGCTAGGGGCCAGATACCAGTGGTCATTAGAAACAGTACAAAAGTGGGTGGAGCAATGAATTTAACTCTTACCTTTGCACAGTAGGCTACATTCCAGCCATGCAAAAACAAAACAAAACAAAACAAAACAAAACAAAACAACAAGAGGTTTCTACATACCTCTTGCAAGCAAGAGGGATTATGATAGTGCAAGTTGAGCTGGTTCTTGTTTTTGCCCAAATGAGAAATTTTACACAAAGGGATGGAATAAAGCAGTGGTGCTTATAATTGCATAGTGCAGATGGGACCCCAGATGGGGCTTGGTTGGTGATGGAAGATAGTTCCAAGAAGTTGAAGGTATCAGCCAGGATTGAGGCAGAAGTAGGAAAAGAAGAAGGTGGGACTGAGGTGATTTGAAGGGAGTTCAGGCAAAGGGAAGGAGGAATAAAGGGTAGGACTGAGATAATCTGGGGGGCAGGGTTGAGGTGAAGCATTGCATGGAGAGAAAGATGCGGGTGAGGTGATTTGGAGTGATTGAGAAGAAAAGTAGCATGAGAAGATTGGGATGAGGTGATTATGAGGAAACTGAGATGTGGGTTTGAACAGTAAAATGAGCAGTAGGGGAACCCCTAGTCTTTTTATAAGAAGAGATCACATTAGAAACATTTCTCATATATTGTTGAACATGGAAATATCTAGAATTATGTAGATACTTATTTGTGGTGTTGTTGTTTTTGTTGTTGTTTTTTAAAAAACCCACTGAAATATCATTAGAAAAGGAGGACATATGATCGTTTTCAAGTTCATTCACTCAGATGCTGCGTGTTATGATATTAACAATAGAAAGAAACCTCCTCCTTTTGCTTAGGAATTAACAAAATATTTGTTACATATTTGTAGAATTGCTACCAGCTTCTTATTTAAAAAGGAAATAAGCCATCAAGAAATAACATTGAAGAGATATGAGGTAAAATCATTCAAAAGGTATATGTAATCAATCAGACTGAGAGAGAGACAGAGAAATGATCACATTTTAAATAAAGGATAAAGCACAGATTTACAGGCCCTTTGATAATACTTAAAGGGGGGAGGGAGCTGAGCATGTTTATTTCATGCTTCTTTGGCCTTCACAACAGTCAATAGTCACAGTTATCTGAACTTCCATAATCTGTAGTTCCTGGTTTCAGGTGATAAAGGAGCAGTTTCTGTGCTCCCACAGCTTGAGTTCTACATCTTGCAGTGAAAAACAGCAGAGGCATTTGAAGAGCAACCACCAAACCTCAACCCACTCCTTTCTCTTCCTAATTCTTCATCTAGTATTAGAGATGCTGGCAACCTAGAGCAGACTTTCAAAAGAAGGCTGGGGCCAGGTAGTGTTCTCCGGAAGGCTCAGGAATGCTTGCTTTGAAGCACAGGTGAACCTTGGAATGCATTCTTTGATGACTCAGATGGAAAATAAAACAAATCCTGGCTTAAGCTGTGTTTCTAAAGGCTGTCCCTTTGGGAACTGCTACTGAGGAAGGGGGCCCAAGTCCACCCTGTACAAAGAACTGCCTTGTCCTAAAAGTCTCCTGTACCTCTTCGAACCTATGTAAAGGAATGGGGTGCTTTTCCCCACTACTGTCAAATGTTTGGCCAAGCTTCAGTCCCAAAATAATAATAATAATAATAATAATTATTATTATTATTATTATTATTATTATTATTTAGGGTTGCACTCTGGACGGCTTCGAGCAAAATATTAAAATACAATAATTCATCAAATATTAAAAGCTTCCCTAAACAGGGCTGCCTTCAGATGCTTTCTAAAAGTCAAATAGTTGTTTATTTCCTTGACATCCGATAGGAGGGCATTCCACAGGGCGGGTGCCACTACTGAGAAGGCCCTCTGCCTGGTTCCCTGCAACCTCACTTCTCGCAGTGAGGAAACTGCCAGAAGGCCGTTGGAGCTGGATATCAGTGTCTGGGCAAAAAGAGTACTTGCATGAGAGAAAAGAAGGAGCCAATTTGCATAACATTTGTTTATAGACATTTATGTGCATAGGGGTAAATTTAAAAATATTTGTTATAATAGAAATAGAAATATAATTCATCTCACCATGAAAGGGAGGACAAGGTGCGATAAGATCAGTTGACTATACTCAGGCCAGAACTACAGTCCAAAGGGTACCCTTGACCCACAGAGCAAAGTTTGGTTGGCAGGGTGAGGTAACCCAGGATAAAACAGACAGGCACCAGTGGTTGGTTGATGGAGGTCCCAATTTGAGACCTTGCCCCCGACAATGCCTTAGATTCACTTTGCCTAGGCACTGTTTTAAATACATTCTTCCCAGACTATCATTGGTCATTCTCCAAATAATATACTGGGTGGAGGGGTTCCAATATGCTTGGCTTATTGATTTCACTTAAAATTATTCCATATTCTCATTTACAAATATGTTTCAAAGTGTTTCCAGTCACCTTTAGTCCACTAGAGGACTTCTTTATATGATTATTTTTCCTGGCGTGCATTCAAAAATGTCTCATTCCTGACTCTATAGCGAGTTAATGTGCTACTTTGTAATGTTTAAACATTTCCTATTTAGCAATGTAAACATTTTGTATTGGGGATAATTGAGACACATTCTCCCCTTTCCCAGCTGTAGAATAAAATGATATGCCAGTAAAAAAAAAAAAAAAAAAAAGGATTTCTCATTGAAATACAGTTACAGTACTAGACAAAGAAAAATTGCCAGGGTCACAGCCTGGAATAGCAATAAATGCAAACCAGAAGCAAGCATTCCGATATCATTTCAAAAATCGTAATTTTTATGACATGAATGAATGAACCTTGACTCATAATGTCAGGGAATTATTAAAATGTTTTAACTCTAACACACATGGAGAAATAGCTCATTAGTCCTCTTAGGAACATTTAATTTGGGCAACGATTTGTGTGCCTGGGTTGTAGAATTTAACAATGGGTTTAATATCCTTGTTCTGATATTGCTTTCCTCTAAAAATCATTTTATCTGGTGCACTTTAATGTCAACCACTTAAAGATGAACGATCACCCAAGGAAATTTCTGAGCCCTTATCAATATTGAATCTGTATTAGTTGTGCCTCCCACTCACTAGCGATAGCATATTCATATATTTAATGTATATAGTTATTTAAAACAAAATGAATCACTAAGCTTGACACTACTTTGAAAAAAAAGTACTTTTGTGCAAAGCATATATTCAACAGAAAAAACCATGACAATTTGTTGTTGACAAAGGACAGCTGGACATATAAAGGCCCCCATTACCTTCAGTAGCTTAGGGCCTTATCAAACCTAAATCCGGCCCTGTGTAGGCCTTATGTACTCGGGACACTGCACTGCCCAAGAGATCCTTTCATTGAAGCCCCTAAAAGCCAGAAGCCCACTCCACAGCAACTCATAGCAGGAACTGCAGTTCGGTAGTAGAAGACACCATTTAGGATCACTTAGCAATTAGCTAGACATTTTCAAGGAAAAACAGTACAGGGTCAAGTCCTATAAAGCATCCTTGCTCCGTAATAACATGTCAAGCTAAATGACCTTTAAACTTTGTGACTTTACTAGTCCTTGATGTAGCACCATGTAAACACACTCATGAGTAAACCCAATTACAGTTGGATATGCTCCAAAGTACAATTTTCTTCCTAGCTCCTATCAGGCTTGACAAAGGTGTAGTCCTGGAAAAGTGCATTAAAATTCCACATGGCAACATGGGTCTGTCAAAGAAGCAAACATTTAAATGGATTAATTGGCTCAGTACCAATTTACAAGAATGGAAACAGAGGTGATAATCATAAATGTATTCTTGATAAGGTATTTAAAAACCCTGAAGGAGTCAATCTCTTTCAGCAAGACACGCACTTAATGCTGAATTGTATGTGATAACTTGGGTTTCCTCCCCCTCCTCCCTTCCCGCTGCTCTTGCAATTAGCCTACTGTTAAACTTGGAATGAATTTGCTCTACAGATAGAAATTTAATTCAGATTCATGCAAATTTCATGGAACAAAGGTTGATTGCCCAAATTGCTTGGGAAGAAGGAGGAAATAAAACATCTGCTATTTGTTTTAATTAATATGTATTTAACAGAAAACACTTCCTACATTCTGTTGTTGAATCTGTTTTGTTTCTAGCCTTGCAGCAAACATTTGGAACCTGTACAAAAGGGATTGATTCTCTTTGCCTATGCTGGTGCGGTTGAATTTTAAAAAGTGAGCATGCACTGGTGTAAACCATCAATGAGCAGTGTTTATATCCATTTTCCTCCTCCTCTTCTTCTTCTTCTTCTTCTTCTTCTTCTTCTTCTTCTTCTTCTGTAACATGCTTTAATATGATGCCTCTTGTTATAGTCTCCTACCAACAGTAAAAAGCAGCAAATACCGGTAGTTTTAAATGGAAGAAATGGTAAAGCTGTTAGAAGAACATTTGCATTTCATTCTTCATTCTAGTCACTAGACAGAAGACTGAGAGTGAGATGAATGCAGGGCCAGTCAAAAGGAAGAACATGTTTTGTTTTAGATTGGAGTTTGCAAAAACCTTCTGAAATGCTTGCACAGAGTTCAACACTTTAATTGTATAATGGTTAGTGCCTTTTAACCCTGTTCACAACTTAAATATGAAACCCATGCATGGAGCTGCACTCTAGTGGCTAACTTTGAATGCACATTTACATTTCCTCATTTCGGGGAACACTATCCCTGGCATGAAGAGTTGCTTATTGAAACTCAGGAAAGCTGCTTGAAAAGCAATTTGAAATGCAAGTGAGCAAAGCAGAGAACATAAAGGGCCCGGGTTCAGGGAGGTCAGAGTATTATTAGGAGGTTGGAGAGAAGTAATTCCCACTTGATGTGAGCAAGCCAAGTCACTGTGACAAGAAATTGTCAATTTCAGTCAGGGTTCAGATTTGTTTTGAGTATGGACAATCTGCATCTCCTGGAAGTGACAGGGGTGTGGGTGACTCCAATTATTCTCCTAGACCAGTGGTGGCCAAACTTGGCCCTTCAGCTGTTTTTGCACTACAACTTCCATCATCCCTAGCTAACAGGACCAGTGGTCAGGGATAATGGGAACTGTAGTCCCAAAACAGCTGGAGGGCCAAGTTTGGCCACCACTGTCCTGGACCAAGACTCTCCAACCTTTTCCAAGGGTCTGCAGCACATCTGGAAATATAAAGAAATTTGGTGCACACCACAAAATACCTATTTCACTGAAGAAAAACTGATGAGGCACCCTGTAAAACAGGCAAAGCAACTAAAAACTTCAAAAGAAGAAGAAGAAGAAGAAGAAGAAGAAGAAGAAGAAGAAGAAGAAGAAGAAGAAGAATGGGGGGCCGCTAGGGGCACCTTGGAAGATGGCGGATATTAACATCTGTCCAGCTCGCACGAGGTAATTAGAGGCTGATTATGGGGAGTAAATCAGTCTCCCTCTGCTCTCCAGGGCGGAGAGATGCAGTTTTCACCCGCTGTTGCCATAAATCACCCCCGAGTTTGGAAGAAGGAGGGGGTGAGGCACTGGGTGCACAACCCTTGGCGGGCCTCAGAACTCCTCCGAAGCTGCTTCCAGGTGCGAAACTAGTTGCGTTACTTAAAAGGGAAAAAATTGGTGAAAGATAACGCACATGCTTCAAGAGAGGCAGGAGGTTTTTACCTGCTAACAATTTTACTATTGAAATGAAGAAGACTGAGACGGAAGAATACATCAAAGTACTACAGACATGGTATGTGGAATAGAATGCAACGGAACTGAAAGAGGGGGGAAATGACTTTTTATTTTTATTTTTGCTCTATGTGATCAACTAATAACCCTCCCTCTTAGAAGATCCGTCACAGCAATTAATTGGCAAATGGGACTAAAAAATGAACTGTGTGGGAATAATATGAACTTAAAGGTTTTACTCTGTGAAGGATTTGGAAAGAAGAAGGGCGCAGTAAGAATGGCGATGTGATACGAGACCTGTGTTGCAGGAGGTTTGGTCTTGGGGAGGGCGAGCCAAAGATTTGTTATTTTCAATGAGATTGCGAACTGGAAGGGGCAGCCCTCCTGGAAAAAGACTAATTTACGATGCAACAGGTCGGGAAAGTTAAAGAGCGAGCTTTTAGACTGCATTTCATCGGAACGACAAAATGGCGATTGCTTGCTCGAGCGGACATGCCTGGACTATTGGATGAGAGTGATTGACAAGAGACCAGTACAAAGCCCACACAGAAACACAAATAAGACTGTTTTTTTCAACCCACTTGCGGAGCGACTCGGAGGTGAATGAAAAGGAAAATGAGTAACGACAAGGATTGAGAAGAGGGGACTGGAAATATCATTCTTAATATGAAAGCAGCACAAATATTCGAGGCTTGGACTCCTGCCGATCAAGAAGCATGGGTACCCCCCACAAAAATTTATAATTTGGAAAATAATTGGATTACATGATTTGTATTGTTAAAATTTGGATTAATTGGTTTGATGTGTTTAATTTGGTAAAATAAAACTTAATAAAAAATATTTTTTTAAAAAAGAAGAAGAATGCAAGCCATCCCTCTGCTTAAAAAAACAGGCAACTCCCAACTTTTAAAAGAAATTTAAAAAATTGGAAGGAAGATGATGGTTGTTGGACATCAGAGGGTTGTCGTGAGTCTTAGGTTGAGCAATCCAAGAGGCAGTGGCCTGCAAAGCTCACACCAACAGGGCAGAAGTTGTTGTTTTTTTATAGTAATTACTATGCCAGTTGCAGCCATAGTTTGTACAACATTCAGTAATGAGGGCACTCCTGAGAATGGGTGAATCCTGACGTTCTGCAGTGTTTCCTGCTACCCACCCCCCTGAATACCCTCTCTTTTCCTGCTCTGACATTAGAGGAGCCAGCTGTGGACTTTTCTGCAGCCTCACACAACCTCCTTGAGGTTGCTCCTTTTTCTACCCCCTCAGAAAGGGAGATCTGATGGGTCCTGTGGCCCCTGAGATGCCTTCACAATGACCACAGTATTGCAACCCTAAATCCGTTTTAGCTTTCAGTTGTTGAAGCTCCACATGAATGTGGTTTTTTATGCTCTTTATGCATTTATTGCTGTTCTCACTATTAATGAATTTAAAATTGGTTTTATTTCTTGCTGTGGGCCATTCGGCGAACTCTATTAGAGGACAACTCATTAATACTTTTAATACATTTTAAAAATACTTAAAATAAAAAATAAAAAATAAAAAATTCATTCTGGGGGGACTTCCGGGACGCCGCGGCCACAGAAAAGGAGTGCGAGATAACTCCTCCGGGGGAGTCTCGAACAGCATGGAGATTTAGAGGGGTCGCGAAGGCTACGTGAACCCTGAAACCACAGGAGGGAATCCTGCGGGACAAGGTACCCTGCGACGCTGCCTGTGCTCGCCTGTGTTGCCGGCGTTTCACAAGGCTGGAGCTGCAGTGTAAAGGGGAGGCAACAGACTCCATGCTGTGAAGCCTCAAGCTCCGAGGGAAAGCGGCGGACCTCCAACAACAGCGGAGAAGCTGGGAAGTAGCTATAAATCACTGTGGAAAAAGCAGTGGGGACAAAAGAAATATTGGAAATTACTTAGATAAGATTAAAGGAATGTTTTGATAAGAACCCAGCGGAGAAGAAATAATTGGTGAAAAGGAGGAGGAGTCCATTCCTGGCAGTAAGGTGAAAAGAAAGTATAGCAAGACGCTGGCAGAGAGGAAACAAAAGAGGAAAAGAGGAAACAAGCTGCCAGTGAGTGTGTGGTGGAAAGACCTCAGACACAAAGTATAAAGTGTAAGAGGCAAGGCAACAGTTGAACTACTATATTGACTAGGGAGAGGGGAAAAAGACTTTTCTGTTTCATCGGGACGGAGAGCGCTTTAGCCAGCACAGGTTTCGGTGGAGGACTTTTGCTTTTAAACCTCAGGATTGGGGAGAATTGGGACTTAAACGGAGTGTGGAATATAGGTGCCTTAGCAGCACTCTGTGTTTAAAGACAGGGACTGTGAGACTGTGTTTAAAGTTTGTTTAAAGTTTGCTTAAAGATGGTGAGACTGTGAAAGGACTGCCATATTGAGTGAGTTAAAGGGGACCCGCCTTCTTCATCCCCAACCGTTCTTGAGCTTCAGAGACAGATACGTTCTTGAGCTTCAGAGACAGCTGTGATTCTCTTGATTCTTCGGGATTTAAAGAGACATACACCCCGGGATGCAAAGTTAAAGAATACGTTTTCGCAGGACCTTGCTCATGAGTTTGAGAACCCCCTGAATCTGGAAGTGTTTCTGGAGGTTCAGGTGTTTACTACATTTAATTATAAGACTCTGAGGATTCAAATACGTGTCTGAATTTAGGTACAGTTAAAACTGTATTATTAATATCTGATCTTAATTAAGGGTTAATTTTTGTGCTGTACCAATTTAGTCAATTTTGGAATCCTGTTGTAATATCTGAGAGACGTTAACCTTGTTAACCTTGTTACCTCTATATCTTACCCACATAGTATATTACATTATACAGTATACTAGGAAGAACTAAACTTAAATATACAAATGCCGAACGGTTCTAAGAAGGGGGTGGCAACACCAGTGGAAAGGAGGCCTTCAAGACAAGAAGAGGGGAAGGAGGCAAGAGAAATTAGAGATTATGATAGCTTGATGGCCGAAATAAGAAAGGAATTTAAAAATAATGAACAGTATATTGAGAGAAAATTGATGGAGGTACAAGATACTCTAGACAAAAAATTGGAGGAAGTGGTAGGGGAACTGAAAGGGAAAGTTAAGGATCTCTCGGTAAAAGCTAAGGTTTTGGAGGATTCAGTGAAAAGGGTTCAAAAGGACATGAAAGACAGTAGGAAAGAGATGGACAGGATTAGGTTAGAAGTTAAAGAAATAGGAGCAACACAGGAAGAGTTGTTGGACAACATGGCTATGACGCAGTTGCGACAAAACCAATCTAACCTAAAACTTAGAGGAATACCAGAGGATTTAAATGAGAATATTAGAGTTAAAGTGGTGAAAGAGCTGGCAATATGGCTAGATAGAAAAGAAGAAGAGATAAACCATTGCTTGGTAAACATATTTCGAATAAGAACAAAATCGACCAAGGCCAGAGGTAAAAAATTGCCAGGAGATGTAATAGCCATGTTTAACTCATTGGAGATAAGAAACAAAATTTTGAAACAGGTGGACTTCCGGTCGGCGCCAGCGTTTAATGGCGGTCCTTGCCTCGAGCTCCGAGGCAGGACTGCTCCGCGAGTTCGGGTCTTACCCGCTACGGCAAGCGGGGGACCCCTAAAATCACAGGCGCTGAAGCCTGTGAACAAGGAGATTCGGTGGGCACCTTTGCGCCCCCCGGTATCGTGAAAGAGCCTTTTTAAAGGCTCCGGAGCGGCATCGGAGCGAGCGCGGTGCTGAGGATCGCTACCCAGCTTGCGGAGTGAAGCCGCGTCGCCATTGACGGAGAGCGCCGATTCCTTTCTGAAACTACTGATTGGCAACAACAATACCCGTGAGTAAGAACGGAAAATTAAGGAAACGGGACTTTAAAAATTTAGAAGATTTGGCTGAAAACGGGAAAGGCAAAATTAAGGAAGTCAGCCTCCCGGAACTGCATGAGTAACGGAGCAATGAAAAGACTGAGCTGTATTTAAAAGGAAAGCTACTTTAAATTTTACCAGACCAGACATCGAAAGGATCTCCCCCCTGTAGAGCAGGGGAAGGGGGGGGGAAACAGAATTAATCTAACCTGTAAAAGAAAGAAAGAGTTATGAACAGGGAAGCTTCCGCTGCCGACACTTCTGGCCAGACTGCCGGAGCAGCGATCGCCTAGAAAAGGAACTGTCAAATGAGCTGTCAAAAGATAGCGGTTACAAAATAAGACCTACTTGAAACATAATAGCGGGACTTTGGTGGATTAAAGTTTTAATACCATAAAGTGCTACAAAGTAGGGACTTTGGTCGGACTTTTGGTTGGACTTGTGCTTTTGGAACTTTCCGTTTCTTTGTATAGCTGTTACCTCTGTTTGGATACAATTTCTCCCTCTAGAGGGCTTCAGTTGCATTACGGTGTATCCAGCGGTGTATCCAGCGGGATTTTCCACTTGCAACTTTCCTGTGTGAACGACCTTGAGTTATGAGCAACCCGCTGGAAGAAATTTCAACAAGAAGTAAAACAAAGCAGGCTCAAAAACAAGTTCAAAAAAGAGGTTCTATATCAGGAGCAGCAGCTGCACAAGAGAAAACAACAGCAGCATCAATGGATTCTATGACACAGGCTCTACTCAGAATAAATCAATCTTTAGAAGTACTTACTAAGCAATCTGCAGAGCTTACTAAACAGTCTACAGAGAACTCTAAGAAACTGACGGAGCTGACAACAAGACCAGACCTGAACACAACGACAATATCATCTAATACAGACTCTATCAATCGTTTAATCCAAGAGAGCACGGAAACAAGGAAAATAGCTGAGAGTGCCAGGACCACTGCTGAAGAAACCAAGGGAAAATTTGCGCCTATTGCAAAGAAAGTACATGAACATGATGCAGCTTTAGCCCTTTTGGAACTGGAGAGGAAAAGTAAGAACCTGAAACTGAGATTGGTACCAGAAGAGGAAGAGGACAAGCTTGGGGAATTCCTTACAGATAAATTTCAAGATTTTTGGAATGATGAGCTAGATGGAGAGGAAGATGAATTTGTAATAACTACAGCCTTTCGGATTGGCAGGAAGCAAGGCAAGAAACCAAGAGATTGCCTAATCACCTTGAGATCAAAGGAACAAAGAGATAAAATATTGAATTTACATTTCCAGAAGGCCTTGGTCATTAAAAACTCCCAGATACAGATCTTCAAGGATATTCCTAAACACTTTTTGGAGGTTAGAATTCAATTTAAAGACTTAGTTGATTTACTCAAACAGAACAATATTCCATTCAGGTGGGAATTCCCACAAGGGCTGTCCTTCAACTTTAAAGGGAAGAAAATTAAAATAAAAACAAATCAGGATAAAGAACTTTTTCTGGAAAGAAACTTAGAGGATCTTCAGAAAGGAACTGTTAGTGAGAGGGAAATACCGGACATTTCAAACCTATCATTTGGATTGAACCAAGCACCGACCGAGGAGGAGCAACAACTTGGTGCAGTCGGTGGAAGAGGTACCCAGCAATAAAAATGTCTCTGCAACTCCTGAGTTGGAATTGTAATGGTCTAAACCATCCCCGAAAAAGGGGCCAAGTGTTTCATATATTAAAGAAAGAACACTTAGATGTAATTTGCTTACAAGAAACCCACATTGCCAGGACACATAGAAAACTTCTAACAAATAAGAGACTAGGATTAGAATTTATCTCATCAGATAGAGTCAAGAAAAGAGGAGTAGTGATTTATGTCAAGGAAAAATTCGAGCCAAAAATGATCTTTAAGGACGAGTAAGGAAGATACCTGGCAGTGTCAATTCAAATTCAAGGAGAAAAGATTTTGATTGTTGGAGTTTACGCACCAAATGAGGGGAAGGCTGAATTCTTCAAGAAGTTGCATGAGACTTTAATGGACTTTTTGGACCTTAAAATTATAATGATGGGCGATATGAATGGAGTTGTTTCCACAAACATGGACAAGGCCCAAAGACAAGTAATATCCAACGATGGAAGACTACCAAAGACTTTTTTTGAACTGACTGACACTATGGACTTGATTGACATTTGGAGAACTAGGAACCCTCTGGAAAGGGAGGGGACTTTTTTCTCTGAAGCAAAAATGACATGGACTAGAATCGACCAAATATGGATTTCTAGTAATCTGGCATCAAGGGTTAAAAAAACAGAAATTTGCCCAAAAACCTGCTCCGACCATAATGCTGTGAAGATGGAAATGAGACTGACAACAGCTGGAACCTTTAGATGGAGAATGAATGACACCCTTTTTGGAGATGAAGAAATTTGTAAAAAGGCCCAAAAGACACTTAAAGACTACTTCGAGATAAACCTGAGATCAGATGTCGAAAAAAGAGTAATTTGGGACGCAAGCAAAGCCGTGATGCGTGGCTTCCTAATACAACAGAATTCAATAAAGAGGAAAAAACAGAATGAGAGGAAAGAGAAAATTTGGAACCTAATAAAAGAAGGGGAGAAGAAACTGAGATCTAAGCCTAAGTCTCATGAGATTTTAAGAGAAATAAAGTTTTATCAAACACAATATATGGAACTGATGAATCAGGAAATAGAATGGAAAATAAAACAAATGAGGCAAAAGACCTTCGAGTCAGCAGATAAATGTGGGAAGCTACTGTCATGGCAATTGAAAAAGAGACAAAAGCTGAATACGGTGACATCACTCGAAGTAGATGGGAAGTTTATTAATAAACCAAATGAGATAAGTAATTGTTTTCAAAGTTTTTTCAAGAAACTGTATAAACAAGGGCCAAAGAATGAACAAGAGATAGAAGAATTTATTGAAAAATACGGCCTGCCAAAAATTTCGGAAAAAAACAGAAGGAGTTTGAATGAGAAAATTACAGATCAAGAAATAGAGAGTGCCATTCAGGATATGCAACTAGGGAAATCACCAGGACCAGATGGACTAACTGCGAGATACTATAAAGCATTGAAGGAATGGTTAGTACAACCATTGAAAGAAGTTTGCAACCAAATCTTGGAGGGGAAAAAGGCTCCCGAATCGTGGAAGGAAGCATTCATCTCACTTATACCGAAGACAGAAACTGAGAAACATCAAGTCAAGAACTACCGCCCTATATCACTTCTGAATGTGGATTATAAAATTTTTGCAGACATTTTAGCAAAAAGATTTAAAAAAGTTTTGTTAGAGGAGATTCACAGGGACCAAACAGGCTTTCTACCAGGTAGACAATTGTCAGACAATGAGGAACATTATAGACATTTTGGAACTTCTGGAAACTGACATAAATAGAAAAGCTGTGTTGATTTTTGTGGATGCAGAAAAAGCCTTTGACAATATTTGCTGGAGTTTTATGAAGAGGAATCTCCAAGGGATGGGGGTAGGCCAAAATTTTGAAAACGGTATAGGTGCAATATATTCTGAGCAAAAGGCTAAACTAATTGTAAATGGTATGGTCATGGACGAGATCCCAATAGAGAAAGGGACACGACAGGGATGCCCAATATCCCCCCTATTGTTTATATCGGTACTGGAGGTTTTCCTGAATATGATTAGAAGGGACCAGCTGGATAAAGGAATACAGGTCGGAACTAAACATTATAAGTTAAGAGCATTTGCAGATGATCTAGTTTTGACATTGCAACAGCCAGAAGCCAGTACAAAAAGAGTTTTGGAATTAATTGAAATATTTGGTCAAGTAGCAGGTTTCAAATTAAATAAGCATAAGACAAAGGTGTTGGAAAAAAATCTAACGATGGGGGAAAAAGATAGTTTCCAAAGAGAAACCGGTTTGGAAATTGCAAAAAGAGTAAAATATCTGGGGGTGAATTTAACATCTAAGAATGTGAACTTATTCAAAGATAATTATGAGAAATGTTGGTTGGAAGTGAAGAAAGATTTCGATATATGGTCTAGGCTGAGACTTTCCTTGTTAGGCCGAATTGCTGTAATCAAGATGAATGTATTGCCGAGATTGTTATTTTTGTTCCAGACATTGCAAATTTTAGACAAGATGGACTGTTTCAAGAAGTGGCAGAAAGATATATCTAAATTTGTCTGGCAGGGCAAAAAACCCAGAATAAAATTTAAGATTTTGACTGATGCAAAGGATAGAGGGGGCTTTGCCCTGCCGGACTTAAGACTTTACTATGAAGCAGCAGCTTTTTGCTGGCTGAAACAATGGCTACTTCTTGAGAATACAGATATTCTGGATCTGGAAGGTTACGATAACAACTTTGGTTGGCATGCATATTTATGGTATGACAAGGTAAAGGTTCATAGAAACTTTAAAAACCATATTGTCAGGAAAGCACTGTATAATGTATGGAACCGATATAAAGATTTGTTAGAGAGTAAAACCCCCAGGTGGTTGTCACCAATGGAAGGCAAGGCGGTAAAAAGACTGAACATGGATTCAGACTGGCCAAAATATTGTGAAATTATAGAATATGATGGTGAAAAGTTGAAACTACAGAGCTTTGAGAAATTGAAACCTAAAGTCCGAGACTGGTTACATTATTACCAGATTAATGAGACCTTTAAGCAGGACAGGAAACTAGGATTCCAGAAGGAGAGGTCAAAGTTAGAAACAGAATTGGGCACAGGACATTGGGCATAACATTATGTTTGAGGACTGGGAAAGGTTGTGGACCACTGGGCTGAACTTCACCGCATGTAATGCTCTGAAGGAAAATGTTATGAAAATGATATATAGATGGTACATGACCCCAGTTAAACTTGCCAAAATATACCATTCGTCTGATAATAAATGTTGGAAATGTAAAGAAAATGAAGGAACATTCTTTCACCTCTGGTGGACATGCCCTAAGGTGAAGGCCTTCTGGGAAATGATATATAATGAGCTGAAAAAGGTATTTAAGTATACCTTCACAAAGAAACCAGAGGCCTTCCTTCTGGGTATTGTCGGCCAGAAGGTGTTAAAGAAGGATCGAACATTTTTTATGTATGCAACAACGGCAGCAAGGATTCTCATCGCAAAAAACTGGAAAACTCAAGATCTACCCACACTGGAAGAGTGGCAGATGCAGCTGATGGACTATATGCAACTGGCCGAGATGACCGGCAGAATCCGTGATCTGGGAGAAGAGAAGATGGAGGAAGACTGGGAGAAATTCAAGATGTATCTACAAAAACATTGTAATTTGGTTGAATGTTAAGAAGGATGCTAGATTATAAAAAACTGGCCACCACTAAACTAGATTTAAATTTGATGATAAGTGAGACTAAAGAAAATATAAAATTTTTTGGAAGAAGTGCTAGATTATATTTGAATGAGTGGACATGAGATTGTAAACAAGTTGATAATTTGTTTGGAAAAAAATTTTTAACGATGTAAATGGGAGCGGGAGACGTGAGGGAGTCCAAGGAAGTGATGAAATTGTTGTGATAGAAGTAAGACCGTTTATTATGTGTGCATTTATATTTAAAAACCTTAATAAATATTTATAAAAAAAAAAAAAAACAAAGTTAGAAACAGAATTGTTAGAACCCAATACTAAGAATTTGTCTAGAATGTATAATTTGCTGCTAAAATGGAACACACAGGATGAAACGGTTAAATCAGCCATGATTAAGTGGGCACAAGATATTGGTCATGATATTATGTTTGCTGACTGGGAGCAGTTATGGACCACAGGTATTAAATTTACGGCATGTAGTGCCCTAAAAGAGAATATAATGAAAATGATCTATAGGTGGTACATGACCCCAGTCAAGCTTGCAAAGATATATCATTTGCCCAATAACAACTGTTGGAAGTGTAATGAATGCGAAGGAACTTTTTATCATCTTTGGTGGACCTGCCCGAAGATTAAGGCCTACTGGGAAATGATCTATAATGAAATTAAGAAAATCCTTAAGTGGACATTTGTAAAGAAACCGGAGGCTTTTCTCTTGGGCATGGTAGGCCAAATGGTTCCAAAGAAAGATAGAACATTTTTTATGTACGCAACAACAGCAGCAAGAATTCTTTTGGCAAAGTATTGGAAGACTAAAGAATTACCTACTCTGGAAGAATGGCAGACCAAGGTGACTGAATTTATGGGACTGGCAGAGATGACCGGCAGAATCCGTGACCAGAGGAGAGAGACAGTGGAAGAAGACTGGAAAAAATTCAAAATCTATCTTAAAAATTGTTGTAAAATTTCGGAATGTTAAGATGTCAATGGATTGGATATAAAGAATTACAGCTGTAAAAACTTAAGCTTAAGAAAATTTTAAAGAGAATTAAATATAAAAATGGATGAAGGATTGCTAAAAAATTTTAAAACAAGAATGCAGTGAAGGGGAGGTATGGGGAAGTCGTGTTATGTTTGTTTGTTTTTTGTTTATGTTGTAAAATTAATAAAAATTATTTTTTAAAAAAAACAACAAAATTTTGAAACAGAACTATGTCAAAAGGTTATATATTGAAGAAAACCCAATTATTATTTACAAAGAGATTCCTTCGAGATTTCTTCGAAGGAGGGACCCATATAAAAAATTAACAAATCAACTGAAGAAAAATGGGATCTTGTATAGATGGGAGTTTCCGGAAGGTATTTCATTCTATTTCAAAGAAAAAAAGTTTAAAGTGTCCACTATCTCAGAACTTCAAAAATTTGCAAGGAGATACGAGAAGGACCTGGGGAAAATGATGGGGGAGGAGGAGGTAGAGAACCAGCAAGGAGAAGAAAAAGGAGGGAGTGAAGAAGAAGAAAGAGAGGAGAGCTCAATAGGAGAAAGAGAAGAACTAGAGGAAGGAGACAAAGAACACTAAATTGTATATAGGTTTAATAAGTTAATTAAATAGTATATAACAGATGGCATTAAAAATACTAAACTGGAATGTGAATGGATTGAACAATAAAAATAAAAGGAATCAGATTACACACATATTACTGAAAAAGAACTGTGATTTAATATGTCTCCAAGAGACGCACATAATAAATAAGCATAAGAGATTATTAAGCAATAAGAGATTGGGAATAGATTTTGTGACATCAGATAGAGTGAAGAAAAGAGGGGTGGTAATATACATAAAGGAAAAATATGATCCACAATTATTATACAAAGATGACCAAGGGAGAGTAGTCATTGTTCAAATGGTGTATCAGGGAGAAAAAATAATTGTTGTGGGAATATATGCTCCAAATGATAAAAAAATCAGCCTTTTATTTGGAATTAGGAGACAAATTGATGGAATGGACGGACCAAAAAATGATATTGATGGGTGACTTTAACGAGGTGGTGTCCCCAAACCTAGATAAGTCAACAAAAAAACATGAGAAGAAGGAAGGTAAATTACCGAGATCCTTCTTTGATATAGTAAACAATCTGGGACTGACTGATGCGTGGAGACTTAAAAACCCCACTACAAAACAATATACTTTCTTCTCAAACCCAAATCAGAGTTGGGGGAGAATAGACAGCATTTGGATTTCGAAGGAACTAACTCAAAATCTAACTAAATCGGAAATTCTTCCAAGAACTATTTCTGATCATAATGCGGTCTCCATTGAGCTAAAAGGTAGGGATATCCGAACGGTTAGATGGAGAATGAATGAATTTTTATTTAATGATCAGAAGATTGTAAATAAGGCAATAGAGACAATAGAAGACTATTTTAAATGGAATTTAAATGGGGAAACTGCTATAGAGACTGTGTGGGACGCAGGAAAGGCAGTTATGAGGGGCTTCTTAATACAGAAAAACAGTCAAGTAAGAAAAGAAAAAGAGACAAAGAAGGAACAGATCCTAACACAGATTATGGAAAATGAAAGAAAGTTGACTATCAACCCCAATGAGGAGATCGCAAAACAGAATATAAAGATATTACAAGCTAAATTTTCTACAATAATCGACCAAGAGGTAGAATGGAAAATTAAAATGATGAATCAGAGAACGTTTGAGTCAGCAAATAAGATAGGAAAATACCTGGCGTGGCAAATAAGAGAAAGAAGAAAACAAAATACGATTAGTAGGATAAGGGAAGGAGAAAGGATTGTGGAAGAGCCAAAAGAGATAAGAAATATATTTCAAAAATATTACAAGGATTTATATAAAAGAGGAAAGGAAACAAAGCAAGAAATAGACCACTTTTTGCAAATGCATCACCTAAAACGAATTTCAAAAGAAGAAAATGAGATATTAGACCAGACAATTACTCAAGAAGAGATAAAAAAGGCTATTAAAAGGATGAAAAGTGGGAAAGTCCCAGGGCCAGATGGCCTTTCGGCCAAATACTATAAAACACTAAGTAACCAAATATCCCCAGTGCTAGGAGAAGTGATGAATAATATATTAAAGGAAGGAAGGATCCCAAACACCTGGAAGGAAGCATATATTACCTTGATTCCTAAAAAAGATGCAGATACCCTGGAAGTGAAAAACTATAGGCCAATTTCATTATTAAATAATGATTATAAACTATTCACAGACATAATGGCAGAAAGACTAAAAAAGGTTTTGAACAACAAAATACATAAAGATCAAACGGGTTTCCTTCCAGGGAGGCAATTAAGGGAAAATGTAAGGAATCTGATAGATATTATTGAATATTTGGATATGAGTATAGACAGACAAGCGGCCTTGGTATTTATAGACGCTGAAAAGGCGTTTGATAACATCTCATGGGAGTTCTTGAAGAAAAGTCTGGAAACGATGGGAATGGGAGAGAAATTTAGAAGAGGGATAGAAGCAATATATAAGGAACAGAAGGCAAAATTGGTAATAAACAACACCACAACAGAATATTTTGGTATATATAAAGGAACTAGACAGGGTTGCCCCCTGTCTCCTTTACTGTTTATAACGGTACTAGAAATATTGAATGAGAGACTGAGGGGGGCAACAGAAATAAAAGGAGTGCAGGTAGGAAAGAGGGAATATAAAATCAAGGCCTTTGCAGATGACATCGTACTAACTTTAGAAGACCCAAAAAAGAGTGTAAAAGAAGCTTTACTAAAGATTGACGAATTTGGAGCCGTGGCAGGACTTAAGATAAATAAAAATAAAACCAAAATGTTGGTTAAAAATTTAACAAAGGAAGAAATAATAGATTTAGAGAGAAGGACGGAAATTGCAGTAGCTAAGAAAGTGAAGTATCTTGGGATATGGGTCACAGTTAAGAACATAAATTTATATAAGGATAACTATGATGTCACCTGGAGGAGTATAAAGAAAGACATGGAATTTTGGGGGAGGATGAAACTCTCCTTTTTGGGGAGGATAGCTGTTGTCAAAATGAATATTCTGCCTAGAATACTATTTCTATTCCAGACCATCCCCATACTTAAAGACCTAAAACAATGCAAAGAGTGGCAGAGAGTCTTGTCAAAGTATATCTGGCAGGGGAAAAGGCCACGGATAAAAATGAAAATTTTGATAGATAAAAAAGAAAGAGGGGGCTTTTCTCTCCCGGATCTAAGTCTATACTATGAAGCGGCCTGCATACTTTGGTTAAAAGATTGGATAAAACTGGACAATAGAGATCTACTGGATTTAGAAGGCTTTAATAATTGGTACGGATGGCATTCGTACCTTTGGTATGGGAAAGTGAAGGTCCACAAGAGCTTTCTAAATCATATTTTTAGAGGACCTTTATACCAATCATGGGAAAGGAATAAAAATCTCCTTGAAAGAAAGACCCCATGGTGGATCTCACCAATTGAGGTTTTAACGGTGAAGAAAACAAACATGGAGGAAAAAAACACCACCTATGAAGAAATGTTAAGAAAAACAGACCAAGGGCCAAGACTTAGACCTTATGAAGAGATAAAAAATCTATTCACTGGGTGGTTGCAATACCACCAGGTGAATGATTTGCTAAAAGAGGACAAGAAGAAGTTGGGTTTTGATGACAAAAAATCAAAATTCAATGTAGAAGTAATAGAAGGTAAAAACAAAATCCTATCTAGAATCTATGACATACTTTTAGAGTGGTATACAAAGGACGAGGAGGTGAAGGAGGCAATGATTAAATGGGCAATTGACTTTGGTTATAACATCGATTTTGAAAGGTGGCTGGAAGTGTGGAATTGTAACATAAAGTTTACAGCATGTATGTCTCTGAGAGAAAATGTTTGGAAGATGCTATATAGGTGGTACCACACCCCTGTGAAGTTGGCCAAAATGTATAGACTAAAAGATAAGAAATGCTGGAAATGTGGGGAGGTGGAGGGTGACCTATATCATTTATGGTGGACATGCAAAAAGGTGAAAGGCTTTTGGGAATCGGTTTACAATGAGCTTAAAAGAATATTTAAATACACTTTTTCCAAAAGACCCGAAGCCTTTTTGCTGGGAATGATGGGTAAAGATATTAAGAAAGAAGATAGAACGATATTCCTCTATGCCACCACAGCAGCGAGAATTTTATTGGCACAATATTGGAAAGTGGAAACTATCCCCAATATAAATGATTGGCAAATTAAAATGATAAAATATGCTGAGCTTGATAAATTAACAGGTAAACTAAGAGACCATGATGAACAGAAATCTCTGAAAAATTGGAGTAAATACTGGAACTATATTGGAATAAATGCTTAATGTGATTGGCGGGGTCAGAACAAATACTACCAGCGTGTGAATTTAGGCCTATAGATTAAAAATCAAATACGTAATGGAAGCAGATATTCGATACTTACCAAAAGGATGGAAGGAAGTCCAGGAGGCGGTTTCTGTGGGTGTTTTTTTTTTTTTAAAAAAAGATCTTTTACTGTTTTGTGAAATAGCCAGATTAATCTATCTTTGTATAGTTAGAGAGAGGAAAAAGTTGGCTTGTATATCTTGACTCTTTTTTTTTTGTTACAATTTTTTCTTTTGTATTTGGTTGTATGTTTGTTATGTGCATAACCTTAATAAAAATGTATTTGGAAAAAAAAAATAAAAAAATAAATATTCCCCACTCTAGATGGAAATCCTTCCAATGCTACTCATTTTTGGAAGTAAATCAAGAAGGTTTACTCTCAAGAAAGCATATTGTTGCATGCCACCCCAATCTCCGAGTCGTGCAAGATTCCGGGGGTTCCAGTTGCTTACCCAGAGTTTGGTTTCCTGGAAATGAGGGACAGTGGAGACTATGGTCCCTTTGATGGAGAGACTCAGAGCATTAACATCCCAACAAGGTCTTGCTTCTCTCACAGCCACAGCCTTGGATTCCAGAAGAAATCAGCTGCCCAGCCTGTAGCCTGCTTCTAGTGTTCATGTGTGTGTGTGTGTGTGTGTGTGTGTGTGTGTGTACATGCGCACACACACCCTTTCTGGCTCTGGATTTTAACTACTAGCCAAGTTGAGGGAGGGCAGCCCTACCCATTTTTCCTCTGGCCCAGAGCCACTTCTCCTTTTTTTGCCTTAATTACCCATACTTAGGGGGCAATTCTGACCCTTGCTTGGCTATTTCAGCAATTGAATCCTTGCTAGATCCAGGCACTGAAAGGAACTCAGACATGCAGCCTACTTCCCCTCCAGCTCGCAACAGTATACAGTGGTACCTCAGGTTACATACGCTTCAGGTTACAGACTCCGCTAACCCAGAAATAGTGCTTCAGGCTAAGAACTTTGCATCAGGATAAGAACAGAAATCAGGTTCCGGTGGCACAGCGGCAGCAGGAAGCCCCATTAGCTAAAGTGGTGCTTCAGGTTAAGCACAGTTTCAGGTTAAGTACAGATCTCTGGAATGAATTAAGTACTTAACCTGAGGTACCACTGTATTTTATTTATATCCTGTGTCATTCTGTGTGGTGGGCATGGTTCTCCCCTTCCCCATTTAATCTCCACAACTACCCTGTGAGGTAGGTTAGTCTGGGAATCAGTGATTGGCCCAAGGTCATCCTGTGAGCTTCATGGCTTTGTTTGAACCTAGTCTGGCACTCAAGCCACACTACACCACATTGACTCTGAGTCTAGGATTGCTGCTGAAAGGGCCGGCCTGCTTCTTTACACTGCATGCACATTAGTTTAATGTTTGGCTCTTTGACTGGTTTTCGACTCCAGGATTATCATCCAGAAAGTATGCATTCCAGATTCAGCTGAACAGAATGATAGAAGGGATTTCCCATGGCCAGCACAGAAGGTGCGGAGGCATCAGACAGTACCAATTGTTTTTCTTTGTAAATCTTGCATCCCCTTTTCAACACGAGGGAACTGCGGGGAAGGAGGAAGACAGCAAAGGATTGGGAGGTTCATCCTGGGGAAAGTCTAATTATAATTGGACTCGGGGAACATGTTACTGATATCAACCATGGCTTGGAGCTGTTTCCTTTCAGCCTCTAGCTGAAGCGTAGCACAAAGCAGCTTGGTCAACAAGGACAAACCTCTTGGCACCAGAGCTGGAAATATCAAAGAGAAAACAATTGTAGGAGAAGCAGCTGCAGCAGCGCGTACTGTTTCTCACATCCCTGATGACTTCACGAGGCTGTTTACAAAAGCAGCATGACACCTACTTCTACACATGACCCAGAGGAGGAAATGTGCTCTGATCAGGCAACAGGTTCCCTGAAAGCTTCCTCTGCCCTAAGATAAAAGGCAGAAGAGGCAGGCAGCTGTGAGCACTCAGTCAATGCCACAGAAAAAGGGAGGGGAACACACACACGCACACACACACACACAATGCAATGGAATCATTTTTCTATATTCAAGCACCGCCAATTAATGAGTTCTTACCCACGAGTATATCCTGAAACGTATTTTGCTGATCAATTCAGTTAGCAATTTGCTGCTTGCATTTGCCTCACACACTGATGAGTAGGATTGCCCCAGCCATGGTAGCACAGTGCTCTTACACAAACATCTCCAAACACATCTGAAAACATAAATACATTGTACTATTTTAAAAAAATCACACGAAACACCTAATATAGAGAGCACATCATCATTATTAGTATTTTATTTATACACTTCCCTTTTTCCCTGAGGCAGCTTAAAGATAAAAATAAAGACAGCTAAAAACCAGGGCAAATTCCTGTGAGGAAATATGGTTTTTCAGATAGCACTTTCAGTTATCAAGTAAAATATACCGTCTTCATTCTCTTTGCAGATCTTTAGGTACTTGGTTTCCACCAGCCGTTGTTCACCAGGTGGGGCAGAGCTACAATCTTGGCTTCCTGGCACCAATGCTGCTGCTGGTTAACTGGAGGGCAAGCTGGCACAGACCCAACTTCCCTACCACCTCATCCTTCCTGTTGATGCCAGAAAGCTAACCTTGTGGCTCTGCTCCACTACGTGAGCCGCTCTTGGCAGCCATTGGCTTGCCTTCTCATAAAAGTATCCCAAGTGTCTTCTATATCTGAAGATTTGTAAATAAACTGAATATGACCTAAAAATAAACTGTAAGTAACCAGTGATCTCTGGCCAAAGACCAACTCAGTAGCACTTCCTCCTGAAGCATCTCTTCATTAGGAAAAGCAGGGATCCTCATATATTTCTGAAAGCATATTCAAAATACAAGAAACTGCAAGATAACTCTGTTTTGACTCTTGTTTTACTTCTACTTGCAGTCCACAGTTTATTGTCACATGTGTACTTATTTTTTAAAAAATAAAGGTGGGGAGAAGGACTATTGCATTCAGCAGAGTCAAACTCATTGATACAGAGTACACTTGTGGTTTAAAATCTGCCAGTTCCTTAGAAAATGTAGCAATCTGTGAGGACTGTTGGGGCAAAAAAAGCAAGGAACCCAACAGAAGGTGGTGCCAGAACAGACTCAGCTAATTCTGGTATTGTCCTCATCCTCCTCCCTCCGAGTTATATAAAGAAAATGTTCAGTTTGTGGCCTGTTGATCATGCATTACTGTCACCATTCTCAGGATTCACCTTCTGAAATTCCACCAAATAAATTGTTGGCCATGGTGTTCCAAAGTTGATTCTTGCTGACTGTCAGCAAACATATGATTGGCTGACCACAATAGCCCTGGGAAAATCATATATATATGATATATATGATTTTCCCAGGGCTATTGTGCTCCAACATGGCCATGTGAACAGACCCCGAGCTGTGTGGCAGAAAAAAATTCTTAGCTCAGCTAAGCCTCAGCACAGTGTTGGACCATGTCACTGCATGGCATTTCACTCCTCAGTCACTCTTGGAATAATAAACAAGCTTCTCTGTTCCCTGTCACTTCAGTCACTGTGTAGTACAAATGTCCTTTTGCATATATAACAAATGCAGTCACAGTTGATTTTTTCCCTCAGATCTAATGCCTAATTCTACCCATATATCATATACGGTGACAGCTCTTTTGACAACTAGAGTATCGCTGTGTATTTCTGAGCTTGAAAAAGCATGGGAAACTATGCTAGGAAATAAATAAACAACAAGCCTTAAATTCAGATTAAATATTTTAAAAATCTCACTTCAGCTTCACCAGGGCATTGTCAGGAAAAGATACTAACATGATAGTAGGTAGTAACTGCAGCTGCCCTTTAGTTTACAGGCACCAATAAAATCATAAATACTTGCACAGTGTCATCCACTGCTTAAATAATTGATTGCTTAATGGCACTTTTCAGGGATTTTAATTCCCACTGGGCCTGACATAAGAATGAGGTGACCCTGTAATTGCATTTTAGTGTATATTTTTTTTCTCACATGATTGGACAGGCAACTTAAAGGGTCAAAATTCGGAAAGATTGATTGGCTCATTTGAGTTTGGTAAGGCTAGAAACATTGATCCAAACTAAGTATGCAACGGGAAAATCCATTCCCAACTGGCATTTTGGTGTCAAAAAAATTGCCACTCATTATTGTAACTGAATATATTTCAAGAATCAGATAGCAATCTATCTTTCCCAAGGCTTCTTTCCTCATTTAATTCACCATCTTTTGTATACATTTAATCTAGGGATGGGCAACTTGTTTGACACTGAAAACAACATCTATTCTTTGATCCATCTTTTTCCCCCCAGTTCTACCTGTCAGCCTTGGGTAGCATGTTACCAAGCTTATGGGAGATATGAATTGTGCTCATTTGATAGTGTGCTGATTGTACAGGTGCATGTGAGGCTCAAACTGGAAGCAGGGTCAAATATGGGCTGAGGCTGAGCAGAGACGTCTGTCCCAAGAAGGACTAGAATGAGGGTGCAGGCAGAAAGACAGGCAAGCAGGTCCACAAATGGCAAGTAAGCTGGCAGACTGAGATGGGTGGAAAACAGGCAAGGAAAAGCATGAAGGCAAAACTTTATTTGGCTGCTCACTAGGCCAAAGGCCCAACCATGATCTTGAAACATTTATAGCCAGGCCAGGTGGGTAGGACCTACTATTAAGTAGGTGGCATCCTCAGGCAGGAGAGTCCAAGGAGTTGGGTGGTGGAAACCACCCTTCTGAACTTTCACCCTAATTTAGTGCTCCCTAAACTAGTCTGTTGCCCTCAGATGTGGTGGAAGATGCTGTCCTATAGTTAAAGTAAAGCTCAACTGTCAATGTGGTTGAATGTTGTACTTGTGATATGTCTGCCATATTGTATTTGGCCTCAGACAGTCAAATATCTAGGGCCAGGTCAGAGGCACATTGACGAGGAAACAATGGGCTACTTGCTTTTATATTGCACTTTTAATATTGAGATGTTTTACTGTTTTGGTTTTAAATGTGTTTTGTTGTGGTTTTAAACTTTTTGCCACACTGGAGGCAGCACTCCATTTTCCTTCACTGTGCTGTTATTCTATATCTTCTAACACAGCAGCATCATGCCTATGTAATTCGAAAAAGTAAATGTGGTTATATATATATATATATATATATATATATATATATATTTAATTTCATAAAATTTATACACCACTTGATTAGTGGTGGTGTTTTTATTATTATTTTTTAAAAAACCACCCCTCAAAGCAGTATACAAAAAGATTAAACAATAAAATCAAGGGGGGAAAGACAGCAATACTTTAAAACATACAAAAAGATAAAACACTAAAACATTCACATCAACTTTCTGAGCATCAGGTAGGCTTGCCAAAACAAGAATGTTTTTAGAACGGCTGGCAAAAAGCTTAAATGATCCAACCAAGTGAATGGAAGCCAATGGGTACATCCCAAGTATGGAATCCTCTAGGAAAGGTCTACTTGTTTGGTCTCAAAGCTAAGTGGCTATTGAATTGTTGTCGTAACTCAAGACAATTGATACCAGAAGCTATTTTGTTACATTCCACTGTAAATCATTTATGTAGCATAATGGCACCATCATCTATCAAAAATAGGAAGTCTTTGAACCTGACAGAAACAACTGTACAATCATTAATTGACTGATGTAACCGCCATTTTACATGAAATGGTTTTGAAAAATTCATTGTATAGCCAGAATACAGCTCAAACATGCAGACAATACTGGCAAGCTTTTCCTTGCCCATTTATGAGTGATTTGATCTGCCCCACTGTGTCTGAAAATGAAAGGCAATACAATAGGGATGAATCCTGAGATCAAAGTATAAAACTAAGGCTTTTTAAAAACAACAGCTTTACTGCATATACTTTACTGCATGCTGTAAAAGCCTTCTGAAAGTCCTATTTGCTAAGATAGCTACCCAAGTTTTTCTTTTTTCTTTTCTTTTGCCTTGCAAATATGTTATGCTTTGAACTTCACTTGGATAGAACATTCAAACTAAATACACACCTTTCAGTTTGATGTTCAGTATTATACTTTGCATATAAATAAAATAAGTGTTGATCAGTATAGGATTTTCTATCCACAGTGCCAAAAGCAACTTGCACCGAGTGGCTTGGTCCTTAATAGCAAGCATTTGTGCCTTAGAAGTTGCACTACATGTAACTGCGGCAGCTATTATGGCACTCAGGTGGATACTTCAATAGTGCATAGTTGTCTCTTTAATTTATGAGCATGCTAGAAAAGAAAGCAGAATACACAAAAAGGGTTGCAAGAAACCCTTCATTAAGGATATTTGTATTATTATTATTGTGGTACTCTTATCCAGTTCCCAGTTAAATTTTCTTTAAAATTCAGTTGCTCACCAGAACAGTAATAATATCTGCCTATATACAAACCCTATTTGGAGACAGATTGGGAGTATATTTTCAATTGCACCGAATCTATCAATAAGAAGGAACACAACAGAGTTGTTTAGCTTGACAGATTTTTAAATCCATAGGAATAATAATACAGTGAAACAGAATAACCCATTTTATTAATAGGAAAACATAAACACAGGGCACTTAGACATAAATGGAATGAAAGCTATTTTGAAATCAGTTTTTTTTTTGGGGGGGGGGAGCATTGCTAAAATGATCAAAATGAGGGTCCAAGGACCTGAATTCCTGCAGCAGCTCCATCCACATGCATTTATTAATCCATTAGAAGTGGGCTATACTTGACAATTTATGGGGTAAACAGATAGGAACAAGGAAATTACTTTAGAATATTGCATGGACAAGGTTGATAAGGAACAGCTAGCAAGGCAGGGAAGAAGATGGCTGAAGAATTAGATTATTGTTTCCATGGCTATATACATATGTCTTAATCTGGTTCCAAAATGGGGTTTGAGACACTTCTTTAATATGATACCAGTATTGTCAAGAAGGTCCAAATTTATTCATTTAATAAAACATTTTCATACCACCTTTCAGTGCTAAAAAGCTCTCCCGAAAGCAGTTTACAAAAATGCAGCCTTAGCCATCAAGGTTAATATGTCACATTCATTTCAAGATTTTTTTAAATTAATCAATTTCTGTCAGAGATGGGAAATGCAAAATGTCATGTTCAAACACTATGATCTTCGAACTCAAGTTCTATTCCCTTTAATAGCATAGAAGCTGGTTCCATTAAATATACGCATATATTGCTCTAACACTTTATGCTTCTTACTCCCAAGGACCAGGACAGGAACAATTCTTTACTTTCCCCCTCACCAATATGACACACTTCATTGTAAAGCTTCAGTTGTTTCACAGTTCTTCATTGGAGCAAACCTGGATCAGCACCAAGATTTTAAAGACATCTGCAGAAGATAGCAATGACAGTTTGGCTCCTTGCTGTGTGCTTTTCAGAAGTCAGGAGTTCTAAATTGAAATGAAGAACTTGGCAAGGCTGAGAAACACAAGCTGCTGCTGGCACAGGTACAGCACATTCAGAAACAATTAAGGTATCTCCCAGTGAACAACCAAATATCTCTTGAGAAAGCAGGCAGGCAAGGGGAAGAACAAACCACAGGAACCACCTGATCACTTCTGGGGAGTTTTGCCTTCAGCCCAATGAAGATGTTTTAGGGAGTTGTAAATTTGGGAAGGAGCTGTTTTAAGAAATATGCTGTTTCTTCAAGCGTGAGGTAAAACATCCATTGAAAGAAGGGAGGAGATTAAAACGAGACATTATACTGCATAATCTCTGGCGTTTAAAAATGTTTCACTTCCATTCTCTTGGCCACTTCTTAAAGCCATGAATGTCCATTGCCTAATTCCAGCTATCCCTTCAGCTGACCAGCAGCCACATCACTGCTCTCCATGACCACAGCCTGGCCATTTATCCTCTCAAGCCATGTTCACACATGCAGACACACCCAGTGGCTAAATAATTTCAATTTGGTGGAATTCATTCTTCTTATTGACCTATAGCCAGTGTAGATTACAATTTTACTGGCTTTCGATGCCTTTGCTTCTGTATCTGAAGACAGAAAACTCACTGACATAACCATCTCTTGCTTGAAACAATGTAAAGAATAGTTTAACTATCACCCAGGTGGCCCAGTGGTCTCCATCGGATGAACTGTATCTTTACAGCTCCTCACAGAAACACAGTAAAGTTTACAGAGCCATTTACCCATATATTTTACTCAGCATAAAAAGCCTCTATACATTTCGAAACAAAAACGTTACTTCAGAAAAAATGATGTTTTCTCAACAGAGGAAGTTTTTCAAGATCTGAAATGGTGAAACTGTCACCTGAGTTTATAGCACAGTATTTGTAAAATTTCAAGGCAATTACAATTTTTGATGTCACTAATAATGAAATGTCGTTTAATCTTCTCCAAGACCTTTCAAAATTTTCTAAAACTCTGAGCACAGAGTGTCAGAACAGATATCACTGGTCCTGGAATGCTCTTCTAGTTCCAGAATGAGTAGGAAATAGATCTCTGGGTTATATACAGTAGATTGGTGTATTGTCTCACAATTGTTTTAAATGACAGCAATAACCAATAACCTTATTTATTTATTTTTCTAAATAAGGGTGCTTAAGCAAAGAAAGAAGGGAGGAAAGCAGGAGGATCACGAGCTCAGTTCTGATATTGAAAAGTAATCCCCCAACTAAACATGTGCTCAAATATACCTTGTCCTTTAAATATAAATATGTCTGCTCTGACCTCCCTAAACCACAGCTTGGCACCTGGCTCTATCTTGAACTTCTTGTATAAAACAAAAAAAGGTAGATTTATTTTTTTAAAAGTTTGTGTCTCCTCCCCCTGTTCTTGCTTTGTTATCACACACTTGCACTGCCTCAGTGATCAATTTGAAAAACTAAAATAATCCCAAGAGGTAAAAGTAATACAGAATATAAATAACTTTGTATACTAAAAAGTGCCGGGGAAATTATAGCTTGTTATACTTTTCTGTAAAGGAACGCATTCTTCCTTTGCCTTTTAAAAATAAAATGAAAGAAAGAAAGAAAGATATAGTGATGCCTACAACTTCATCATGTAGTTTGACAAGTTTGCCTCGGTCAGTTCCTGCAACCGTTGTGATGAAAGGAAGCCCAGTTCAAATGAGATAGCCCTTTTATGACAGCTGTGATAGATGGGTTGTACTGGTAAGCAAGGGTGGACTAGATGTTGTACCACTGTCCACTGGGAGCCATTATGTTCTCCAAGCATATTGATTTCCTCACTCCTTCAGCTCTTCAGGAAATTAGTTGGGCGATTTCCAAAAGTTCTATCAAGCATTTAAAACTGCTGCCTGAGACAATTTCTTCGACACATTGGTTCAGCACATGAACATTGACTCATGCTCAAACAGCATTAAAAATTTCATTTCTTTCAGGGAATTGCCCAGGTTGCAGGTGTTTTAATAATTCATATGAAATAATACATAAAGACAATAAATTGTGTCTAATTCAGAATAGTGCATGGTCTTAACATTTTAAAAAAATGTTAGGAAAGTAAAGTAGTTAACCAATGTGCAACCACAAAATCTTAATTTACAATGAGAATAGTAGGCTCATGTTATTGTTAAAAAAGAAGAGTCCCTTTGGCATTTCTTGTATGGCTTTTATAAATAATAGACTCTTGTAAATAATTTACCTCTACAGATACACATTAGTGACACATAGTTCAAATTAATGAGATTCATTGCATTTAGTTTTAACTTAGAGGGCATTCATTACTGCATTCGTTTTCCTGGTTTTAATGCTAGAGTTTTGTCTCATTTCTAATGTACCTTTTATACTGCATTGCCTGTTACATTATCAAAACTGTGGCTTTTGGACTGATATGCTACCATGTTGTGCTGAATTTCATTCAAGCCAGTGGGCCTGGTGTGACAAAACAGTGAATGTAATCGGACTTCTTCTTCTTCTTAATTCAACTTACACACCATCCAATACCTGGAGGTCTCAGGGCTTTTCACAACACAACCACAACATGATGTCGCACATTATGTCTCTGCGCATTCCTGTTCTCCCATTGGTCTCCAACAAAAGTAGTAGCAAATAACTGTATGCTGGAATACCACCCCAAATTTCATTGGTGAGCAGTGGTGGCAGGATTCATGAAAAGTACAGAGCAAAACTCCTGTGATTTTTTAGGTTAGTGGGATTGCAACCATTGTTTTTCTCTGAAAGCAATTAACATGAAATTGCTTTCAGCTAGATTTAGTTTCTGCTAGATTTCCAGAAGTGGTTTTTATGTCATGTGAAATTTCACATAAAACATGCACTGAGCCTAGGGCTTGCTGATCAGAAGGTCGGCGGTTCGAATCCCCACGACGGGATGAGCTCCCATTGCTTGGTCCCAGCTCCTGCCAACCTAGCAGTGCAAGTAGATAAATAGGTACCACTCCGGTGGGAAGGTAAGCGGCGTTTCCGTGCACTGCTCTGGTTTCGCCAGAAGCGGCTTAGTCATGCTGGCCATATAACCCGGAAAAACTGTCTGTGGACAAATGCTGGCTCCCTCAGTCAGTAAAGTGAGATGAGTGCCGCAACCCCAGAGTCGTCTGCGACTGGACTTAACTGTCAGGGGTCGTTTACCTTTAGTGTCTGGATACAGCCTTAGTGTGAGGGGAAAGGATCATTTATGAAGTGTTAGCTCCTTGTGGTAGGCATACAACCAAATGGGGTACCTACTGCACCCCATGAGCCATAGATTGTGACCCCTTTCCTATATGAGTATAAATCAACACATGAATGAATAAAAATCGGGGATTTTCACTTAAAACTCTAAAACTGGCCAACATGCACGGTGACCTGGGAAAGACAACAAGTGAGGAAATAGAGGGTGAAAAAGAAGTGATTAGTAGAATGCCAGCCATGGCAGAAATCCCTTTTTTTTACTTGCAGTGATATTAAACTATTGGAAGTCAGAAATCCTTGCTGATCTGCTGCAAACCCCCAGCAGATCTTGATTTACCATTGACCCACCTCCAGTCAATGGTATCTGCTCATGTGAAGAAGAAATGTATCACATTCCCACGAGTGTGTGTGTGTGTGTGTGTGTGTGTATGTGTGTATGTTTATGTTTATTTTTTTAGATTGGATTAGATGTGGATATAGATGTAGATTTGGTTACTATAAATATATAGATGAGAGATTATTGCTTGTTTGTGATTATAAGATGACTTTCATCTTCTTTCCTGGACTTTATCCAATTCAACATATTTTTAAAAAATGATCCTTGCTTGAGTTTGGCGAATATCTCTGGCAAGAGAAAAAATCTGAGGAGGGGAGAAAAGGAGTTCCTGGAACAGCAATGTCAATAGCTCTTTTCTGCTCCATTGGATAGTGAGGGCCAAGAACATCAGATTGCCATTGCAACATCATGAACTTGGGTATTGTGCCACAGAGGGGAAGACTATGAGCATAATAATAACTGGCACATTTTAGATGGACTAGCAAATTTTGGACCATTGGACAGTTAATGGTCTTGGGGAAGGGGGATAAAAAAAGAAAGAAAGATCTGAACAAATGGAAGGAAGAGTGCAATTTAACTGGATATTAAAGTTCTGAAATTTCTCTCCTTTGGCCAGTATAATTCCTTAAATTTCATCAGGAAAGAGGCAAAGGAATATTAAAAAATAGCATGAAACCCCTATTTTTTTTTGGGGGGGGGGTGGAATGAGCTAAATAAAGCAGGAAGCACAGGTGCTCTAATAAAGCGTTTTGCGATTGCATGCGTATGAAACCAAACAGCAAGCAATCACTTAAGCAGTCTTTATTTTCAATTTTTCTTTATTGCTGTACTTAGAAATTGACTGCAACTGCCAAAATTGGCCAGAACCCTTTCCCCAAACTCTTTAAAGGTCTCTCCTCACAGATGTTTCTAGAAGGAAGAAACTTTAGTAGAGTCATCGGGATCTGATTTTCCTCCTTGCCATTGTGCCAGAAATAGTGAACTTGCATTGTAAAGTTTCCAAAGCAACACTTAGTGTTTGGTGTGAGTCCATGCTCAGGGGCCAATGGAGCCTAGTATTTGTAATGTCTTGGCCATCAAAAGATGTCTCAAAGGAAAGATAATAGAGACTGGTGGCTCTCTTTCATTTTCCTGAACTATGGATACAATATGGAGGATCTGTTCATTAAATCAGAGTTTTTCATTAGGCATATTCAGTGTACAGGGGACACTATCAATATTTTAATGGGCTTTTCTTGTAGTGATGTTACAATGCTCAATCAACTGGCATTTTTTGTTTTTGTTTTTATAAAGGAGAATCCTAATGTCCTCAATGCCATGTTGTGTTTTATTTTAGCACTAGCTTAAAATAGCATAATTTGGTCACTCTTTTGATTGGGTATGCTTGTTTTCCACCTGGAACACTCCCACAGAAAGCTGGGGTATAAATGATGAATATAAAGATAAAGATGGTGTTTTGGGGTTGTTGTTTTTAGAAACTTGTAGTAAAGCTTTCAGAATTTGGTTTTATTTGTATTTCTATTATTTTTCTTTCTTTTTTCAAAAGTGGAAGGAACTGCTAGGATCCTGAACAGTTTCCTGAACCACCTCACATTCCAAATTCAGAAACTGCTGAACTGGATATGGATAGAATGAATAGTGGGAGAGGCAGGCAAACTGTGAAACTGGATTTTTAAAAATGGGTGTAGGAAGCTAGGAGTATGTGGTGCTCCCAGTCCGACTGGAAGTACACATGGTGAGGGCACGAAATGTCATTGCATGGCTGTGATTGGTTGGCCTCTTGGAAAACTCTCCATGTGTGTACATTAGTTTTGGTCTTGTGCTCATACATTTAGGGTGAATTATTTCACAGGGAGCTCTTTTTGAACTGCAAAATTGCTAACCATACAGTTCTATCATTCTATTTATGCATCAAAGTTCACTGGGGGAGGGAATTTTAGAGAGGTTTTGAAAACGACAAGGTACAACTCAGTTCACAATACTGGATTATAGGAACCCCACTATGGAGAGAGATAAACCTGTCTCCTTGCACAAGGTACTGGAAAGGCCAGTGTCCATTGACATGATACACCATGCCTCAGCACTGAACGTTATAGCATCCCTGGGTTTATTTGTGTGTACTGGTCTTCTTCTTCCCTAGAATCAAGTTCTACTATTGCTGCCTCCATGTATCCCACAAACCATTTCAATACACCTTTCTTTCAGAAATGGGACATTCATATGCAGAGTAAATTCCAATAGTATCATAACTGCACTTTTTGGTTGAGACAATAATTAACCAAAGGATTATGAGCAGGATTTAGCAAGTTGCATGCTCTTGATAAATGTGCAAAGCTAGAGCCAATAATTAAATCTTTGGGTTGTGTGCAGTACAAAATGTTATGCTATCACCAGTGAACTGAGACTTGTTTGAATGTTAAACCAGTTAAAAAGAGATATTGATATTCATTGTGTCTTAGTATCGCTGGAAGTATTATTTCAGTGATGACATTTTATTGGTAGTGCTTTTCATGCATACAGACAAATCGAGCAAGGATGTGTTGTGCATGCATGCATATGAATGCTGAAATGTAGTTTTAAGCACAGATTGGCTTGCAGAATAGCCCTATTCAGGCGTTCTTTTTGCATATAAGTAAACTTTTGAGGGGAAACAGGAATGGACTGTCAGGTCCCGTCCCTTCTAGCATGTCACTTCCCTTGAGTTTATAGCTGAGTGAAGATGAATGCTTTAAAATTTCTTCTGAAAGTCAATAATGAGGTAAGCAGACACATCCCACCAGAGAGGGCATTACACAAATGAGGAACCACTACTGAAAAGGCCCTGTCATGGGTCAACACCAAACAGGCAGGCCTCAGTGGCATCACCTCCAACAAGGCCTCACCTGTCTATCGTAGGTTGATATTGGGGGAGATGATCTTTTAGATACTTGGGTCCCGTGCCATGTAGGAATTTATATGCTGGTATTGAAACCTTGAATTGGGCCTGGTAACTCACTGGCAGCCAGTGCACCACTTTTAAGTTTAGTAACACATGGTCCCATCGGGTTTCATGCTTCCCCACTGAAATCAAGAAGACTTAGAAGTGCTTCATTATTGCTCGATTGAACAGGTGTTCACTATTCTGCTTTCAAGTAGGCTAATACCACATGGGATTCAACACATCTGCTTGTGAACCTTAAAAGGAAGAAAATAATAAAGTCTCATTTTGTTAGCCTTAGATTTATTTGGGAAAACCTCTGTGCCTTTTCATTTGGAGTTTAATGTGCTTGTTGTGGGGTTTTCCCCCAGAACCTGTTAGCATCCTGTCCTTTCCTCCACCACTTTCCTTAACAGATTTTTCTGAAATCATATCATCCTAGCACTGATGTTTTGAGGTATGTTCAATGTGCCATAGGGTATAGATTTCACTTCATGGTAGTCTTGATTCCCTCCCCCCAAACACTTTCTTATTAAAGCTCTGTTTCTGTAGTATATTGTTCAAAGGGTAGGAAATGTTAGACCAAATTCACAAGCTAAAGAAAAGAATGTCCAATATGTTGTATATTTTACTGAAAAGGGAACTTCTGGGTCTGGCTTTTGGTTATCAGCTTTGTCTAAGGATGTAGTGTAAGTGATCTCATTTTTTATAAAACAACAACAACCCATGTGCCATAGAATGTTGAGGTGCTAATGTTTTCTTCTGCATTTAAATAAAACTTAATATGGTCTTTTTAGTAATATTAAATTCAGTGCTGGTGCCCTTATGCGGAACAGTTGAGGGAACTGGGTATATTTAGCCTAGAAAAGAGGAGACTGAGAGGTGGTATGATAGCCATCTTCAAATATCTAAACAAGGATAGAAGGTGGAGCAAACCTGGTTTCTCCTGCTCTAGAAGCTAGGACCTAAACCAAAGGCTTCAAGTTACAAGAAAGGAGATTCTGATAAAACATCAGGAAGAACTTTATGAGAGTAAGAGCTGTTTGTCAGTGGAATGGACTCCCTTAGGAGATTGTGGACTCTCCTTCATTGGTGGTTTTTAAACAGGTTGGATGGCCATATGCCATAGATGCTTTAGCCGAGATCCCTGCATTGCAAGGGTTGGACTACATAATTCTCAGGGTTCCTTCCAATTCTACACTTCTATGATTCTGTATGTCAGAATGGGTTCCATGTACCAAAGAGCAGCAATAGTAAGAATAAAGAATGCAATATAAACAGAGTTTATGTATCTATACAATGAATAGCTAGTGTTGTAATACTGTAGTCATATCTGACAGTTAATCTAAACTAACTTTATATTTATTGACTGCAATAATAAATGAAGGTAGCAAATGAATGAATAATCTGTGAAAACCTATTGCAGCTATTCTTTCTTGAATGCCTCAAAATTTTCATCTAGGTGATAATATATCAAGCCAGGTGAATGAAACAGCCTCTGCTGCCAAGGTTCCAGCTGTTACCCATTTCTCTCTGCATTTGTCAATTAAGTCCTTAGAAAGTATTTATGGGTTATGAAAGAAGCCTTGCCTAGCTGGTCTGCAAGGCAGAGAATCCATGGCACTTGGAATGTTTTCCTTCATATATATCATTTTTATTGGCACTCTTAGGTCATCTACAGAAGATTAAAGCTGGACATAGTTCACCCTTATTCTCCCCTTTATTCAGAAACTTCAACCAAAATATTATTAGGCTTCCAGATTCAAATGAACTATATGAGAAAGGCAGAAGATGTTTCTTTGGATGCCAGAATGAAAAATGATGTGTTCTCTGAAAGGCAAACTAGATTGTGATGGTTGCCCAGATGAAAGAAGGTTAGAAGGTTTATGGATTTTCCCCCTCTGTAAATTGAAGATAAGGTTTTGTGGATGCTTCCTACTATTTGAACATGTGGAAACAATACAGTCAAACAAGCTGGCTGGTACAATACTAAATATCTGGTGGTAGAGGGCAGGAGAGTGTTTTGAGGAAATACACTCACAGTCCCATTACACACATGCTATTTTCTGCTTTCCATATTATTACAGCATAAAGTGAAAGAGTTGCACCTTGGTTTAAGAAACAGAATTTACCAAGGGCCTTATATCACCTGCCTCTAGTCCTGTAGTTTTAAAAAAGCCTATTCTGTCTCCAAATGTTCTCCTCTTATGCACATCTCCTGTTTTTGTTCTATGAGCTACAGGAGACAACCCACTGACAAAGCACCTGAGCCCCAGTGGCAAAACATTATGTTTAGCAAGTAAGAAGACAGCCAAGTTAAGCACCTGTGTGAAAAGAAAATATTGCCTATATATTAAATTGATCAACAATCAGAAACAAGAGCACAGCTAGGATATGTAAGAATCGGAATGTAAAAACATACAGCTCTGGAACTGAATCCTTGGAAGCAGGAACTACTTATGTAGAAACTTATTTTTTTCAGCTCTGCTGCAACAGTGAATCCTTGACAGGCTGCAGAAATCTAGATTAAGCCAGTTTTGCAAAGGGGATATAAACTAATCTATAGCTACGTTGACAAGGGCTACAGCGCAAACCTAGCTAGCAGGAGTGTTAGCTTAGGCTTTACTTATGCTATGGTCACTAAGCTTACTCATGAATCTCTGGTGAAGAAGTTTTCCTAAAGCTTTTTCAAATTCCAAGTGGAAAAGAATTACTGGTTCACACCTAGACATCTTCTTGCTGACACTGATGGTTATTTAGACCAGGGTAAACCTATGCTGATTCTTCTTTAGCAAGACTACAATCTAGCAAGATTATATGCGTGGCAATTGTATCTTTAAAAGAGGATTAGACATTCATGTAGAGTAAGGGTTGTGAGGGTTCAGAACTTAACTGGTTAAGTGTTCTGAGGTGTGCGTCACTTTCTGATGTGACGTCAGCTATGGAAGCTGGGAGGAGTCTGGGAGGAGACTGTACTCTGTTTTTTTTCTCTCTGTGTGTCTTGAGAGAGACGGACATGTTTTAACATGGCTGAAAGGAGCCCTGGTCTTTTATGGGCTGAAATGTTCCAATAAAGTGCTGTAAATAGACGAACCTGTCTGTGTATGCTTGCATGGAGAAAAGGGAGAAAAAGACTGCTTTACACCGCTGTATGCTACTCTGCTAAGCCGTGGCCAAAGAGACAGCAGACTTTGCTGCGCAGCTTAGAAGGAAGCGTGCCGGACCGCTGTAAATGACTGATTGGGATCGTAAAGCTATCAGAGGCCACGGCTCAACGGTCAAGCTCCAAAGATCGTTATCTCTAACAAGGGTATCAATAGCTATGAATCATGATGGCTAAATGCGATCTCAAGGAACGGAGGCACTATGTCTCTGAATACCAATGAGACAGTAGGTTCTTGCCTTCATGACACTTTTGCGGGCTTTCTATGGACACATGTTTGACCAATGTGGGGGAAAGTATACTGGACCTAGCCTTTGGTCTGATTCACCAAGTCTCTCTTTTTTTGGATTGCTGAAACTTTACAATTGAAAGGTGTTGGGCTTTCCACTTTTTCTGTGTAATATCTGCAGTATTTGCACTTTCATCTTCTTCCTTCAGAGAGAAGTCTTGCAAATCATTTGTGCTGTGCTTTGGGAAAATATGTACTTTATAGACTTGCAATGTAAGGAGATGGCCTACTACACAAATCACTGTGGGGAAATAAAAAAGGATTTTTCACAATAACTGACCAATCTGTCTGCCAGGCATCAATAATATGAAGGGACCAACACAATACCATGATTGGTACTTGAGAGAATCCCACTGTACAGTATATAGAAAAGAGAGATGTTCTGGATGCAAGTCACTGCCACAGATATCTTGTAGGGAAGGTTGGGAGAAGGCCTAAATCTGACTGTCTTTTTTCCACTGATTAAATCTGACTGATGGCTGATTTGATTGAATTTGGGTTTCTCAATAATTTCCTACCATTCCATGTAGGGAAACTGTGCATACACTATCATACATAATAAGCACAAATGCATATTTGGACATGCATCTGTGCAATTGGGATATTCTAGCCAATTATGAAAGTAGCAAAATTATCACATACATTTTTCATATGGTTATTAACCAGCATTTAGTAACTTTGGAAAAAGTATATTGCGGACAATAAGTATAAGCATATTCTTAACTCCCCCCCTTTTTTTTTTGCATGCAGGATGCAATAATAGAACCTGCCTGTTAACCTTTGGAAGACTAAATCACATGGAAAGAATCCCCTTTCTAGCATATGACACAGGGTAGTGATGCGAGTGTTCATAGAAAGATTTCATATTCTTATCCCTTTGTCAACTCACTTGGCATTTACATAGAAGCAGCAATGAGAGCCAACACTGCCATTTTCATATAAATACAGCACATGCCTTGCATGCATGGGGTCCCAGTTTCAATGCCCAGCATCTTCAGATAGGGCTGGGAATGTCCTGGAGAACTGTTGCTAGTCAGTAAAGGCAATGCTGAATTATATGGACCAATATCTGACTCAGCATAAAGCAGCTTCATAGAACTGCAAAGCTGGAAGGGATCCCAAGTGTCATCTAATCCAACCCCCTGCCATCCAGGAACCTCAGCTAAAGCATCCTTGACAGATGGCCATCCAACCGCTGCTGGAAAACCGCCAAGAAAGAGAGTCCACAACCTCCCAATGAAGACTGTTCCACTGTTGAACAGCTCTTACTGTCATAAAGTTCTTCCCAATGTTTTTATTCAGAATCTCCTTTCTTGTAACTTAAAGCCATTGGTTTGAGTCCTACCCACCAGAGCAGGAGAAAGCAAGCTTGCTCCATCTTCCATGTGACAGCCCTTGAGATATTTGAAGATGGCTATCGTATCTCCTCTCAGTCTCCTCTTTTCCAGGCTAAACATACCTATTTTCCTAGTGCTGTCTTCCTGGCATTTTCACTCGCCACAGATGGGTCTCCGTTTTGTATTGATTGGAGACAGGTCCATGAGAGAGGTGGGACTTGCAACCAGGTCTCCCCTTTGGAAAGACAACATGTGCCCTACTAGTACACACAAGCACTCTCACATTGGAGACTTTCTAAGGGTTCTCATTCTCATTGCAGTTTCCGAAATCTATGAGCCTCTGAGGAAATTCCTTCTCTACATGGTAAATAACTTTTTACTCCAAAACAGAACATGAATACTTTTAAAAGTAATTTATCACTACATCTAGTAAGAACAATTGCTCTTTTGAGAAAGGAGAAAGATTAGGGTGAGAGATACAGTGCGATTCTCTGTGACAGTTTCACATAATCTGTAGCTGAGATAACCATACAACAATGAGCCAAACAGTTGTAATTTATCACATATGCATCATGTGGCATCTTAAGTTCTTTGGTCTAGGTGGAATAAGGAAAGGGCTGCGATAAAACAAGAGTCGTATTCCCAGACTGAGCGCATTGATCATGGCTGATGAATAATGAATGCACCCGGAACTTGTGCTTGCCCTCCATGTTTGTTTATGAAGATTAATAGGCCGAGCTCCTCAGTTGCTTTCACCGCAGGAGATTCCATACATCAGGGAGCTGGGATGCCTTATTAACATGCAAATATTTTCTTCACTGCTTCTCTCAAAGATGATGTGCTTGCACTACCAAGCTGGAGAATTGGATTTTTGAATGGAAAAGGAGGTGATGGAGCTGGGATTGTAGAAAGCACACCTAGACACCCATTTGGGCCAAAGTGTTTGCCGTGACAAAATTGGTAGGGAAAGGGGAAATTGCAGGGGTGAAGAAGAGTAAAGTGCACTTGGAGGTTTCAGGGTAGCCCAGAGAAAATGTATGCTGGGTCTCTCTCTCTCTCTCTCCAACCCCCACTTAACATCGTGGTAAAGGGCAGGAGGGGGGAGAACAAGTCTCCCTTTCTATCTAATAAGTGGAGGAAGGGGGAAGTGTTCCATTCTGTCCCAACTCCACAAACTTACTGTCCTGGGAATAAAGGAGGGATTGGGTAATTTGTGTTTTTCCCCCAAGCATTATCAAAATAATAATTATTATTATTATTATTATTATTATTATTATTATTATTATTATTATTAATACCCCACCCATCTGGCTGGGCTTCCCCAACCACTCTGGGCAGCTTCCAACAAAATATTAAAATACATTAATGCATCAAACATTGAAAGCTTCCCTAAACAGGGCTTTGTTTCCTCTTCATACCAGGTAGTTGGTAAGCGAATTGTCTTTACTAAGCTTTCTTCAAAGCCTCATCTTGAGGTTGTCAGCATTCTGAGTCAGGGTGTCTGACAACCTCTATACAAAGTTTTTCAAATGGTTGACAAGGGGGAAGGGTCCCTTCCTTGCCTGCCTGAGTGGGAGCTGCCACTTGCCCTAAACCAGGCTTCCTCAACCTCAGCCCTCCAGATGTTTTGAGACTACAATTCCCATTATCACTGACCACTGGTCCTGCTAGCTAGGGATCATGGGAGTTGTAGGCCAAAAACATCTGGAGGGCTGAGATTGAGGAAGCCTGCCCTAAATGGATGAGGTGGTCAAGTGTTCTTTTGGGGTTTTTTAATTAGAAAATATACTACATATAAGCTGCAAAACAGACATAATATGTTGAAATATTGAATATAATGGTGTACATATATGTAATCCTGAAAATAAATTTCTTACTCTATCAATTATAATTAATTAACATTATGTTATATTTATAAACATCTGCTATATTGTATATAACCTACTGTATTAATCAATTATTTTTATCGGACTTATTGTATGTATAATTTTGAATTTCTTATGTTAATCATATTGGCAATGAGAAAGCATTGAATTTTTTCAGTAACAAGATGTTGTTACACTGAGAAAGCACTTACCAGTCTGTGTAGTATCACAGCCATGTATATTTTTTATGTCGGGGTGCAATCTTCCCTTCCTTTTATTTCCGCTATGTGGGTCTGCAATCTTCAGTATAAGATGCATTTGTGCACTGAAACTAATACGGTTGAGTGGAGATAATGTTCAATCCCACGCATTAAATGCATTTATGATTGTTCAGTAGCAGAGCTTTGAAGGGAACACATAAGTATCCACCATTTGTCCTTCTAAATGTGCAGATGTACCTTTCACAACTGGCATGGAACACAATATATTTTGTACTTGGGTCACCCAGCTGTAAATGGAGTCTCAGGGATGGGAAGGTATGCCTTTATGTTCAAATTCCCTGCCAAAAGTTGGAAAGTGAGGTCCAGACTTGCATGGAAGTTACTTCAAACACATGTGGAGCAACCCCACCTTTCTCTTGACATGCTGTGAAGCATTGCTGACCATGCAATTCATCCTTGTCACCAACACCACCAGAGGAGGATCTGGAGTCTCTGCTTTTGGTAGCTTTGAAGGCAACTTGCAGATTCTCCATGTGATACAAGTTCTGCAGTCTGAAGAAGCCACCATATGGAATGGAAACTATTTCAGCTGGTCTTCACAAAGGGCATTAGACCCCTTCCAACTTTGCTTCTATGAACCCAATTTGATATTATTTGATATTTGATATTATTCCATGTAGCATTAAAATAATGTTCCATGTTGTAACAGGGGTGTGATAATGAGGTACAAATTTACTACTAATTGTCTGTATTATTCCACAACATTTTGACTGAGACCCAGTCAAGAAACATGTCTCAAGTAAAACCAGCTGAGTTCAGTGGCACAGCCAGATCTCTCTCATAGTAGGCCTTGGTCTCCTTTCAGTTCCAACATATGTCCCTCAGGAAAGCTGACATCAGAAGGGCAGGTTATGCTGTGCCGGTGACTAATTCTGTTGTTGGCACAACCCAGTTTCCATCTCCTTTCATATTTGGCTTACTAACCCAATACAGACTCAATAATAAATTAAATGTGCATTTCAGAAGGAATTTTCACTGACAGGGACAGGAAACTAATTCAAAAGACCATTTTTTACACACCAAGCCTCTTTTAAAGCCATCTAAGTTGGGGACCGATACTGTATCTTGTGGGAGTGCATTTCATAGTGGGAATAAGTACTTTCTTTTGTCCTGAATCTTCAGACAAGAGGTGCATTTGCAAGGTAAAATGAAGCAGAGACACCTGGGTTTTGGCAGGCTGATCCCCTCCCCTCCCCCCAGCATCACAGCTGGAACACCCCAGCACCACAGTGGAGAAAACCTCAGCAGAAAAATTTTCGGTGAGAAATTAAATTTGACAAATTATTGGGAATCTTGGGGATGGGGTGTAAAAATCCCATTATGGACCAGATTTGGCCTGTAGGCTACAGACTAGCCATCCCTAATCTAGATCATCCCACTTTTGCAGTTACATCTTCTACTCCATTTTCATGACAAAAAAGCTGTAAGCATGTAGAGCGGTTGCATCTATGTAGTGAAGGGCACTGTTAAGACACTGTAGTGTGGCTTGCAAAATAAAACAATAAGGCTTAGTAGGTGCTACATAAATCATGCTTAAATGCACCCCTTTAGAGGGCTGTACATTACATCACCTGCCTCTATTCCCTTTCCTTGTTTGCATTAGTTCACTTTTAAGTACCTTTACATGACCAAAATCAGTCCCAGATGGCTTCCCTGACAAATATATACTCACATATTTGAGTGTGCAAAAGGGGGCTCTTAAAATTCTCAAATATAGTCCTCAATCTAGCCAATACAATGGCCTTCAAGATCTGATTTGCATCATTTGTATTATCTTGCACCATATTGATGCATATACATGCTGTCAAAATGCAAAAAATCCACTCAAGAATTTCCTAGTATGATCCTATTACTTTAACATTATCATCATCATCATCTTGGAGTGACAGCCTCTGCACTAATTCCATCTGCTTAATCTGATCCAAGGCAAATTAGGGCCAGCCAACATGTTATACCAGGCCATAGCTGTCAAGTGTCCCTTATTTGGCGGGACAGTCCCTTATCCCAGAGCCATGTCCCACTGCTGTCGCTTATTGATGATGTCCCTTAAATTTCCCAGGTTTCAAAGGAAGCAGCTCCTCTCCCTCCCTCCCTGCCGGCCAGGGGGGAGGGTGGCTCCAACTGTGTTGCTTGGCTGCGCTGCTCACCCAATAAGAAGTCTAAGAACGACTGGGGGGTGGAGCTTGCTTGCCTTGTGCTGATCAAATCGGCTGCGTTGCCTGGGGACTCACCTTTGCTCAGCGCTTCCCAGCGGAGAGGTGACGGTGGTTTTCCTTGAGGCTTGTGGCTTTGTTTGGCTGCTGGCTGGGCTTTTTGCCTTTGGCTCAGAGGGGCTCAGAAGTTGAACATACCTGTGTTTGGAAAATCCCTTATTTTGGCTGCTGATCCCTTATTTTCAAGGCTGCTGGTCCCTTATTTTCAAATTTGTAAGTTGACAGCTATGTACCAGGCACGAGAGGACCAGCTGAAATGGCTTTCATTCCCTATGGTGGCTTCTTCATGTTTTGGGAATTACATGACTTGCCTCACATGTAATTCTGCATGTAATTCCCATGACACAAAGAAGCCTTATTGTTTCATTTGGCAAGCCACACTACAATCTCCTAAAAGTGCCCCCCATTACATAGATGCGACCATTTTGCCTCCTTCCAGCTTATCTGTCATGAAAATGGGGTTGGTTATATAGAACAGGAATGACTAACCTGTGGCATGTAAGAGAGCTTTTACCGCTGCCCCAATAGCTTTTACCCCTGCTCCCAATAATTTGTCAATTTTTATTTTTCAAAATCCGTTCTGCTGAGGTGTTCCCTGTGCTACTGGGGTGTTCCAGTTTTGATGCTTGGCAGGGTTGGAGGAGCACCAACCTTCAAAAAACAAAGTACCTTGCATAGGTACCTATTGTTTGAAGATTCAGGATAAAGCAAAGCTCTCCTTCACACAAGACATTGTTAAACTATGGAATTTATTCCCACAAGAGAAAGTGTTGGTCCTCAACTTGGATGGCTTTCAAAGAGGCTTAGACAAATTCACAGGAGATAAGGATATGAATGGTTGCTAGCCATAATGGCCATGTTCTGTCTCCATTCATTGGAGGCTGAATCCGTATGAATACAAGTCCCTGTGAATCTCAAGTGAGGAGAGTGCAACCTATGCAATTCAGTTCAAGCCAATCAGGGATGGGGAACCTTTGGCATTCCAGATATTGCTCCAACTTTCATCAGTCCCAGCCAGCGTGGCCAATGTCCTGGGATAACAGAGGTTCTAATCCAATCATATCTGGGAGGTCACAATTCCCCGTGCCTGCCATACATGCAAGCTTTTCTTATAGCCACTTACTCCAACTCTGTGGTGATGGACACACCATGTTTACAGGTCTAATTTTCTGGTCTCTAGATTTGATGATTTATGTGAGCCAAGAGCACAAAAGTGGATAGCTCCAAATATACACATTTTACTAAGCTGCTTTGAGAAAGGGGTGGAATAAAAGTGTGAAAAAAATAACATAAAATGAAGGCTATTAAGATGGATAAAGCAATAAAATCTAGGGGCTCTTACTACCCACGTAGAATGTTATGCCCCTTCCTCCATGGTTCCAACTGGCAGAAAACTTTTTAAACAATAACAAAATAGTGAAAGTAGTTATCATTGCTTATAATTAAATTCATGAAATTATAGTGTGCATATGTATGGGGGATATGTAAATAAATGGCTCTACTCATTAGCTGACACCTCGTATACGTCTGCTGCTTAATTACTGTCAGGAAATATTTTATGCCAGAACGAAGGTTGAAAAGACTTATGTGGTTTTAAATGCAATGCTGGCAAAGTTTACAGCCAACTATATTTTAAAATAAATTGGCTGACAAAATGAAACATCAAGTCGTTCAAGTTTGCTTCGGTTTTCTATTGGAGTGGTTTATGTATGGTTAAAATGCTTTTGTCCCATACTTTGACTGGATTAGATGTGACATTAAGGAGCGTGCACTCTAGGAAACTTCAGATACAATGAGGTTGCTTGTGTGATCAATGACCTTTAAACTGCACCCTCAATAGTAATAGGTGTGCTTCTTTTATAGGTTGATAACTTATTTCTTTATGTTATCTGATGAGGTGATTTAATTCTTGCTAATATCAATGATTAAACTGTCATTTAATACATTACACAGTATTATGATGCAATTGAAAAAAACTTGTTATTATAATGTTATGAAATTGGGGGTGGGGGGTGGGCAGACTCTCCATAATTCTAAATTTGGTAAAGGGGTAGAATTTAGCTGATTTTTGGAATATGAAGAGAAGATGCCAGACCAGTGAAAAAATACAGGCTGTTCAGGAGATCACTGACAGCAATGTCAACAAGAACACAAGGACAACTAAATGTAAATGCTGCAAACTCTCCCTCCATAAAACTCAGGTGAAAATATGTGTGAATAAACCATATTTATAAGACAGCGTAGACTTGACTGTGCCTAATTTTTGCCAAAGAACCACAAGCCCTGGTTAAGTGCCAAGTTCTCTGGAATTTCTTGCTGCCACTTGGCAGAAATTGGCATGGCCGGTAACACTAATTTAAGATACAGTACAATTGTTACAGTAAATGTCTGGAATTTGGTGAATGCTGATATTCACCACTGATTGCTTGCATTTCCAGATGAAGTTTGTGACTGCCTGGAAATGGATATACACAGTGCTTTTTTCTGGGGGAATGCAGGGGTACGCATACCTCTAAACATTTTGTGAATCTGAGTTTGGCCTCATTGAGGGACAGTATTTCAATATGAGTAGGAAAATGAGAGTACCCCTAAACATTTTTTTAATATAGAAAAAAAAACTGGATATGCATCACTTTTCATACATACACCAGCTAGGAATGGAGGAATGATTACTTCAGTCCACCTTCTGAAGCTAGCCAACCCAATTCACTCGTCGGACACTTGTGCACACAGTTATCAGTTGGATTACAGTTCTCCAACTTTTGCAATGAAGTTTTTGTTCAAAAATAATTCACAAAACGTGTGTTTTATGGGGGAAATGCATACCAGACACATAGTTTAGGGCAGCATTTTGCTTGCTTGCTTGTTGTTGATATATAATTGTCCAGTAGCACCTAAGAGACCAACTAAGTTTATTCTTGGTATAAGCTTTTGTGTACATGCACACTTCTTCAGATACTAGTTAAACTGGTGGAAGGAAACCTTCTTTTTCTCCGAATGCCATGCATTGCCTCATTAGATGGGCAGTTTGTGAACACAGCTACCAGCAGTTTGTTGTTGTTATAGGCCACCCTTAACTGAACGTTCCCATGACTTACAAAGTGTCATAATTTAAAAGTACAAATTATAATGGCGTCATGAAAGAAAACCATTAAACTAACCAATAACAAAATTAGCCAACCAAGAGCACAGAAGAATAAAATTAGCAAAGCATGAGCAGAGACGAGCAATGCAGCAACAGCAAAAACATTTACCCAATCAAGGCCTTGAGCAATTGATGAAAAGCATACAATGATTTCACAAGGTGCACCTCAGAGGTGAGCTCATTGTACACTCTGGGGGCCAATGAAGAGAAGGCCCTCTCATCACCCCATGCACAACAATGAGAAGCAGACCAAAAATGCATACTGTAGGGAAGGAATGGTGCCTATTGCATTTTGATAATAAGCCAGAAGCAGCTTAGTCATGCTGGCCACATGACCCGGAAGCTGTCTGTGGACAAACGCCGGCTCCCTCGGCCAATAAAGCGAGATGAGCACCGCAACCCCAGAGTCGGTCACAACTGGACCTAATGGTCAGGGGTCCCTTTACCTTTAACATTCATTTTTATACATTCACAAACTATCTGAAAATGTCAACTTTCAAATATGTATGTCAATATTTACCAAATTTGGGACATTTTCTGTAATATATGCTATGTCACACTAAGAAAAATATAGTACCATGAGACAATTTCATTTTGTTCTATAGAATGGCAGAAGCCTCCCCTCTGTTACTCAGTGTCGGCAGATTTTTCTCAGATTTCCTTCATAAGCAAGTATAGGATGTATGGAGTGCAGTGTATCAAGAGATGCAATGTGTGTTTCTTCAGCATATTAATGGTGCTCAAAGTCATGACAAATTGACATGTTTGCACAGCACAGCATCCATTGGTATGATTACCAACTTGTCTGTTTTGACACCTTGTTGGGTATTACAATTGCTTTCTATTGATGGAAGTCTGAAAAAGCAGATATGAGAGTGCTCTGTTATGTTTGTAGATGTGTAAATTGCTTTCATATCTTTCTACTCAGAATCAATACTTCTGGCTGCTCAAGACTGGATGTAACTGGGGTCCAGTTCAGGTTCAAGCAGATGCAGATCAGGAGGGCAGTGCATGTAGTCCCAGATGAGCAGGAGGTCAGGCACCAGATCTGGCAGATGATGCTCAAAGAGCAATCACAGGGGAAAGCAGGCATTCTGAGGGAGCAATGGAGGGTTGAAGGAGCCAAAAACACATGCAAGGTCAAAAGCAGGCAGGGATCTCCATCTAAGATAGCAGTCAGGAAAACAAAGAGTAGACAGAGGCCACACAATCAAGGCAAATTGATAGGACCAATACACTGGCTTACAGAAACTGCAGGGACAAAAGAGTCTGTCAGACTCAAATATATCTGGACTTCAGTGAATTCTATGTGTTTGATAAAACTGGACTCTTTATTGGTGTCTGGCAAGATACATTTTTCTGCACAACCTCATAATGTAGTCCAACTATGTTGCCACATAAGGCTTAGCAAATGAGCAAGGACTATATATTATTAACAGATTTGCCAGGGCCCAGACAGATGTGGTTTTGCTGAAATTATTGTTGGCAGTGGAATCCTTAAGAGGATTGGGATTCCACTGTATTGAGATACCAAGAATTTACAGAAGAGATGTTTATGAGTCTGATTCATTTTAGAGATGCATCTCTGAAGCTGCTTTGCTTTCATTTTTCATCATATAGAGAAGAATTAATGATGGTAACAGACTTGAGTGTACATATGAGAGCTCCAAGGCCCTTGTGAATTAATATGAAATTTGCCCAAAACTGCCATGGGACTTAAGGCATCTACTACTTCCATTTCCAGTGCTATACTGCATCATTTTGTTTGTATTAATTTTGCCATATTGTAACATGTGTTATTTAGTTCTCTTGGGAGGTGAGATGGAAAGGAAATTCGTAAATTCGGCACTGCTTGCTACCAAGGACTTGCCCACATTTCAGCATTATTTAGCTTTTGATCCACTTTTCTCCCTCTTGAATTAGGCCAGAGTAAGTCCTACACCCACACATATTTGGATTTATATGTATATGAGGATCAACTTTGGTCTTTCCTGTTCATACTAGTGGGCATGCCCTCTTGTGTTTGTCCCTGCCTTCTAATCTGTTAATTCTATTATGCCAATGAAATACTGACATGGCAGGTGTGCAAAAAGATGTGCATTTACTTTGTTTTTGAAAAATAAATTCCCTGCCCGAGAATTGTGCAAAAGCACTCAGGTGATTGTAAATCTGCTTGTGCAGTTTTCTGGTTTTGCATTAATCCAATCAAAAGAAATATATATTGCTAAGCTCTTGATATGCTTTAATTAGCAGGTTAGCAAAGGAATGAAAGCAACTGTAAATTCTCAGCACACACTTTTCAGATTGCTTCCCAATGTTTCTGGTGTAGAAATTTGGATTGTGGTTTGCTTGGGTAGTTTTCTGGTTTTGTGCAAATCTGAGAGATGATGCTGATGATGATGATGATGATGAAGAAGAAGAAGAAGAAGAAGAAGAAGAAGAAGAAGACTTATTTTTCCATTCAAGAGTGCATCAGACATTGCTATGAGCACAACTGAAAAAGGAATGAAAGAATTGAGGAATGGGAGTGAATTGAGGAAAGGAAAGAATTGAGGAGTGGGCATGGAAAGCAGAGTAGCAGAAAGTGACAATTGATCCACCCACTCTAAAATACCAAAACAAAGCATCTGCGACCCCAAGTGGAACATTTTGGAGCCTGCTTGGGTAAATCCAGATTTACAGGGGGAAAGCTTCAAGATTAGGGTTTGAGGGTGATGTGATGTGGACTACACAAATTTAATAGGAAAGCAAACAGCTCCAAACACACAGTCAATGGCAGGGTGGGAAAGGCCTAAGAATATTAGCCCTTATTACTTGGCAGGATTTGACCTTGGCTGATGTTTAATTTGCTGGTTTACTAATTATCTCTTCAAATATATTTCTTTCAGCAATGTGACTTTTGCTCAATTATCTAAAAATATGAAGCTAAAGATTATATCAGGTTAATTTAACGAAATGCAACCAGAGTAATAATTATTTAAAGGCCATCTGCAAAGCAAAATAAGGGATCATCATCACTACCAGCACCTTCAGTAACTAAACACTGAACAATTACGTAGCCATTGCACAGAAGGAGGACAGGAATGAGGAAATGGAAAATAGGAGATGAAGAGCTGGATGTTTCAGAGGAAATGGAGGAAGAAAACAATATTTTTAAGAGAGGAAGATGTAAATGTTTTAAACTTTAGTTTTTATTTTACAAGTTGAAGATATATTCAACATTAGTACACAATAGTTAAAGAAATCTTAGTTTAGGACTAGGATACCTAGAAGTTTATATCATCCTTTATACACCCAATTGATCACTGTACTCTGCAGGAAAAAAGCCTCTTGCAGATACTATCTGTCAGAGCCACCCTGGGTCCCAGCTCACAAGAGACCAAAGTCCAGTCCAAGCTATATACAAAAGGTTTTATTGAAGATCATTGTCGTCATTACATCCAAACTCCGTGGCTCCGCATCTGTTACCCTTAGATGTTAGAAGTCCCCTCTGAGTCCGTCCCTCCCCTGCACCAATTTAAGAGGCTTGTACTGCTCCACCTTTTCCTCTCTTTCCTTTTCCGCAGGGTCTTCCTGCCCCCCTGTCTTCCCTCTTTCCGGGACTCCCCAGAGGCTGAGTCTTCTCCCGCCTGCTCCCCCCTCCTTCGTGCTTTGGCACCAGGCTCCTCCTCAGAGCTCTCCTCATTTCCGCGCGCCTCTATATTTGAACTTGGCGCGCGTACGTTGCCTCTGACCTTCCTTTCTACAGTTACGCTGCTCTCGGTACTACACTCCTCCCTTTCAGGCAGGACGTCTTGCTCCGAACTCCTCCCCCTTCCTCCTTCCTGTCCTGCTCTTTCTGACACACTGGCAACTCCCCCCCCTCTACTCCGTTCCGACGGGGGAGCTGGTCCCGCTTTGCCACTCCCACTGGGGATTCCCTCTTCGTTCCCCTCTCTCTGACTGATTCCCTCTCTATTGCCCCTTGGCCTGACCAGGGGGGCTCCCTTCTGGGAATCCTCTGATTCGCTAGACGGACTTTGGGACAACCTCGGCTCGTTGTCGTCCTCTTCCTCCTCGCCCTCGCTCTCTGTCTCCTCTCTCCCTAAAACCCTGACATCCATCCCCCCCTCGAAGCCCCCCCTTCCCCCCTTCCGCTCATCGGGTGCAGGTTGTGGAAGCTGCCGCTCTTCGGAGGCGGACGCAGGATACAGATTCTGCACCTCCATCTCCTCTGTTTGCAGTTCGTTGTACGAGTGTTCGAATTCGGGTTCTTGACCCAAGGTGTTCTCTTCTCCCTCCTCCATTGGTACCTGGTCCGGTGCTGCCTGCCAAGGTCCCGTCAGCCATTTCCTGCGCCAGTCCTCCTCTGGTTGCTCGTCCCACCAATAAGAGGGTTCTGTGTCCACCCCCGAACACGATCCCCTGGGCGAGTTGGAGTCCGGCGACCTTTCTTCAGCTGAAGAAAAGCCGTGGAAAGTGCTGCCTGAACATGTGGGCGTAAAGAGCCAGTCATCAAAGTACTCGGCTGGCATGGGTCTATGAGGGAAAAGGGCATGGAACTCGTCTTTTAAAAGAGGTTCGTCTAAGGCGTAGCCCGGCACCCAACCATTGGCACTGACTGGGGCACCCTCTCTGACTAGAAAATATTCTACTCCCTCTTGCCCCCATCTCGAGTCCAGGATCTCTGTGACCTCGTTGAGTGGTTCGGCCCTAGGCGCCCTCTCCCTCTCCTGTGACTTAGTGTGTTGTTGCGTGACTGTGTCAGACTCCTGAAACCTGTGCGGTGCCTTGTAGGGAGTGAGCACCGATCTATGAAAGACCGGGTGCACTCTGGAACCTTCGGGGAGGGCTAGTCGAAAGGCTACAGGGTTGATTTTAGCCTCCACCTGGTACGGCCCTAACTGCCTGTGCCCCAGCTTCTTCTTGGCCAACGACTTGGCTGGCATCGCTTGGGCCGCTAACCACACCCAGTCCCCCACCTGGATCTCCTCTCCCTCTCTCCTGTTTTTGTCAGCCTGCACCTTATATGCTTGCTTGGCCAGCTCTAAATGTCTCCGCAACTCTTCGTGCACCTCCTGCAGCTCCGCTGCAAACTGGTCGGCTCCTTGCGGCACCCCCTCTCCCGGTGCCACGAACCCCGGGAAGGTTCTGGGGTGACGACCATTGTTCGCGAAAAACGGCGTCACCCCCGTGGACGCGTGCTTCGTGTTGTTATAGGCAAACTCTGCCATCGGCAGGTAGTCCACCCAAACTGCTGGTCGCTGGTTGGCGTAACATCTCAGGTACTGCTGCATGATCGCGTTGACCCTCTCAGCTTGGCCGTTGGTTTGTGGGTGTCTCGCCGACGTGAGGTTGATCTTGACGTTCAGGATACCTAAAAGCTTCTGCCAAAAATTGGAAACAAACTGGCGCCCCCTGTCGGACAGGATGGACTGCGGCAGCCCATGCACCTTGAACACGTGATCGATGAAGAGTTTGGCAGTCTGTTCCGCCGTCGCCACCTTTGCGCATGGAATGAAGTGCGCCATCTTGGTGAACAGGTCCACAACCACCAGTACCGCCGTCTTCCCCCTGGAGCTGGGCAGGTCAGTAACGAAGTCCAGAGCTACCCTCTCCCACGGTTGCTGTGGCGTTTCCAGCGGTTCCAACAGCCCCGCTGGCTTCTGGTGTACTGGCTTGAACCTCTGACAAGTGTCACACCTGGCGACGTAATCCGCTACCTCTCCACGCATCCGGGGCCACCAAAAGTCTCTTGCCACCAGTTCTATTGTCTTCTCCTTACCGAAGTGGCCCGCACTGGGGGCGTCGTGCAACTGCTGCAGAACCTTTGCGCGAAGCTCGTCGCTTGGCACGTAGAGGGCACCTTTGCGAGTTAGCAGCCCGTCGCGTAGTTGGAACTCTTCGCCACTCTGCACACCTCTGCGCAATTCCTCCATCTTGGACTGTGCGAACTGATCCACTTGCAACGCGCGTCGCACCGCGTCCAGATCTACTGTGGCGGCAGCGCACGACCACGCCTGCGGTGCGAAAATGTGCTTGGCTGCTACAGGCGCCGCTTCATCGAGATATTGCGGTTTCCTGGATAGCGCATCGGCTATAACGTTGGAATCTCCTGGGACGTACTCTATCCGAAAGTCGAAATCCGCGAAGAATTCCGCCCAGCGCATGTGCCTCTGGCTTTGGAGCTTCGCCGTGCGCCAATACTCTAGGTTCTTGTGATCCGTGCGGACCTGTACTGTGTGCTTGGCTCCTATGAGGAAGTGTCGCCACGCTTTGAAAGCTGCGTGAATGGCTAACAGCTCCCTGTCCCATATGGTGTAGTTTTGCTCCGCTTTGCTGAGCTTTCTGGAGTAAAAGGCACCGGGTCTCCAGTTTCCATGTGGATCTTCTTGCAGGAGTACGGCTCCAACCGCTCTGTCTGACGCGTCGGTCTCTAGTCGTATGGGCTTGCCTGGATTCACGTGCAGCAGCTGCTCCTCGGAGGCGAAAAGGCTTTTAAGCTTCTGAAAAGAGCGCTCCGCCTGTTCCGTCCACACGAACCTCTTTTTCTTGGAACTGAGAGTGTCCGTGATCGCTGCCGTCTCCTTTGCAAAACCTCTGATGAATTTGCGGTAGAAGTTGGCGAAGCCGATGAATCTTTGGACTTCCTTCCGATTGCGAGGGCTCTTCCAGTCCAACACCGCGCGGACCTTGGCGCTGTCCATGGCCAGCCCCTTGTCGGACAGCTTGTAGCCTAGGAAATCCACGTCCGTCACATCAAACTGGCACTTCTCTAACTTGGCGTAGAGCTTGTTCTCCCGTAGTCTCTGCAGGACTTCCTTTACGTCCTTCTCATGGGCCTCCTCCGTTTCCGAAAAGATCAGGATGTCGTCGAGGAAACACACGCATTTCTTGTAGAGAAGTCCCGCTAGCACGTGATGCATAAATGCTTGGAAGACGTGAGATCCATTTTGGAGACCAAATGGCATAACTCTGTATTCGTACGTGCCCAGAGGCGTGAACATGGCCGTCTTCCACTCATCGCCCTCCCGGATGCGTATGAGGTTATACGCTCCACGCAGATCCAATTTGGTGAAGATCTTCCCCTTCCTTACGGTTGCCAGGAGATCATCTATCTTGGGCATGGGGAAGGCCTTGGGTTTGGTCTTACTGTTTATGAATCGATAGTCCACAATGAGTCTTTTCTGGGGCGTGTCTTTCTTCTTTACAAAGAAAACAGGACTGCCCCCCACCGCTTTCGATTCTCGGATGAATCCGCGCTTCAAATTGTGCTCTATGAACTCCCTGAGTTCTTGCATCTCGTCCTCAGACATGGAATACAGCTTTGCAGTCGGCAACTGCGCCCCTGGCACCAGGTCGATGGCACAATCATAAGGCCTGTGGGGCGGCAACTGGTCAGCTTCCTTCTCGCAGAAAACCTCCAGGAACCCCTCGTACTTGCGGGGTACTGCCTGCACCATGCCAAGTTGCAACTGCTGCTCAGCTCCCTCCTCCTGGCTGGACTGGATGCAATGTTGAGCACAGTACGATGAGCAAAAGGTGATCTGCCGTTGGTACCACGCTACAGCAGGACTGTGTCTCTCCAGCCAACTCATGCCTAATACTATAGGCGTGTCTGAAAGGCGGGTGACATTGAAGCTGATGACTTCTCGATGATTTCCAATCCTCATCACCATGGGAGGCGTCTGTTGCACAACTTGTCCTCCTAGCAATTTCCTGCCATCCACCGTGACTACGTTCAGAGGTGTTGTCGCTGGCAGAAGCGCTATGCGATGCTGCTTGACAAAGTGCGTCCCCACAAAATCTGCGTTGCTCCCAGAATCAATCGTGATGGGGACTTCCAGGGTGGTTCCATTCGGCAACTGAAGTGTTGCAGTGAGCTGCACCGCTGGCTTGGGTGGTAAAGGGTCTGTGCGTTGCAAAAGCGCTGGGGACTGCTCTACAGATTCGCCTGGCTGAGCCCCAGCAGCTCTGCTTCCAGCCAGGCACTGTCGTTTCCCTGAGGTTGCTCTGCTTGCATCATTTCTGCTGCAACAGTTGCTAAAGCTGCAGTGTGTTTCTGCAGCCTCTGGGGACACTCTTTCGCCATGTGCTGTGCACTGTCGCAAATGTAACACTTCCTGGTCCCTCTAGGAGGCTTTGCCTTCACTGCACCGGAAGCTGGGGCTCTGGCTGTTGCTTGAGCCTTAGCACCACCAAGTTCCATGGGCTCCTCCCCCTGCCTTCCCAGTGGCGAAGGATGTGACTGACTGAACTCCCTGGGGATGAAAGAAGACGTCCTCGCTGGTGGACGCACCTGACGTTCTTCCTCAGTGTGCCAAGGACGTCCCTCGTGCCGTATCCCAATCGCCAAAGCCCTCTGCACAAGCTCCTCCAGGGTCTGGGGTCTGTCTCCCCTGGCAAGTTCATCCTTAATGGGACCGCTGAGCCCCTCCCAGAACAAATCCCTCACAGGTGCACAATCCTTCTCCCAGCTTAGCGCAGTCAGTAAAGCAAAAAATCTAGAATGGTACTGACGCACAGTGGCTTTGCCTTGCCGCAATCCAAAAATTTCCCTGCGTGCAAGATCCACATCTACAGTAGACTGGAAGCAGGCATCCATCGCTTTAATGAATTCATCTGCATCGCGGCGGGCAGGGCCATCTTCACGCCACAAATTGCGCAACCAGTCTCTGGCCGGCCCATGCAAGTGAGAAACAATAAACCCCACTTTCTCCTCCTCATCTTTAAAGTCATGACGAAGCAAGTGCAATGCATACAAAACGTCTGCTCTGAAACTGGGGTAGTGCTTCAGGTTCCCATCGAAGTGGGTGACTAGGCTGCCCCCCCTCCGTCCAAGTCCAATCCCCTCTGATCTGGACCCTGGGAACCCTTCCCTGCTTGCACGTTCCCACCTTGTTTGCAGGTCCTGGCAGCGCTTCTCCATTTCGTCATGCTTCTTCTGAGACGCAAGGACTGCAGCAGTGAGTTCGGAAACTGTAGTTCGCAGCGCTGTCAACTGCTCCTCCGCAGTCATGGCTGTCACCGTTCGTGAGCTTTGCAAAAAAAAAATTTTGCGTTCTTTGGAGGGGACTTTCTGTCAGAGCCACCCTGGGTCCCAGCTCACAAGAGACCAAAGTCCAGTCCAAGCTATATACAAAAGGTTTTATTGAAGATCATTGTCGTCATTACATCCAAACTCCGTGGCTCCGCATCTGTTACCCTTAGATGTTAGAAGTCCCCTCTGAGTCCGTCCCTCCCCTGCACCAATTTAAGAGGCTTGTACTGCTCCACCTTTTCCTCTCTTTCCTTTTCCGCAGGGTCTTCCTGCCCCCCTGTCTTCCCTCTTTCCGGGACTCCCCAGAGGCTGAGTCTTCTCCCGCCTGCTCCCCCCTCCTTCGTGCTTTGGCACCAGGCTCCTCCTCAGAGCTCTCCTCATTTCCGCGCGCCTCTATATTTGAACTTGGCGCGCGTACGTTGCCTCTGACCTTCCTTTCTACAGTTACGCTGCTCTCGGTACTACACTCCTCCCTTTCAGGCAGGACGTCTTGCTCCGAACTCCTCCCCCTTCCTCCTTCCTGTCCTGCTCTTTCTGACACACTGGCAACTCCCCCCCCTCTACTCCGTTCCGACGGGGGAGCTGGTCCCGCTTTGCCACTCCCACTGGGGATTCCCTCTTCGTTCCCCTCTCTCTGACTGATTCCCTCTCTATTGCCCCTTGGCCTGACCAGGGGGGCTCCCTTCTGGGAATCCTCTGATTCGCTAGACGGACTTTGGGACAACCTCGGCTCGTTGTCGTCCTCTTCCTCCTCGCCCTCGCTCTCTGTCTCCTCTCTCCCTAAAACCCTGACACTATCAAAGATTTCATTCCATCCAATATTAGGGGGAAAATAGAGAACCTTTTAATGAGGGTGAAACAGGAGAGTGCAAAATATGGTCTGAAGCTCAACATCAAAAAAACGATCATGGCCACTGGTCCCATCACCTCTTGGCAGATAGAAGGGGAAGAAATGGAGGCAGTGAGAGATTTTACTTTCTTGGGCTCCATGATCACTGCAGATGGTGACAGCAGCCACGAAATTAAAAGACGCCTGCTTCTTGGGAGAAAAGCAATGACAAACCTAGAAACATCAGCTCTGGATCCATTCCAGTCCGGCTTCCGCGCTGGTCATGGGACCGAGACGGCTCTGGTCGCCCTAACAGATGATCTCCGCAGGCAGCTGGATCGAGGCGGGTCGGGGCTGCTGATTCTTCTAGACCTGTCAGCAGCCTTCGACATGGTCGATCACGAACTCCTAGACCACCGCCTTGCCGACGTGGGGATCCAGGGCACAGTCCTTCAATGGCTGCGCTCGTTTCTCTCTGGTCGGGGACAGAGGGTGGCGCTTGGGGGGGAATTGTCATCCCGCCACTCCTTGGTGTGTGGTGTGCCCCAGGGTGCAATACTCTCCCCGATGCTTTTTAACATCTTTATGCGCCCCCTCGCCCAGCTTGTCCGGAGTTTTGGGCTGGGCTGCCATCAGTATGCTGATGACACCCAACTCTATCTGTTGATGGACGGCCACCCGGACTCGGCCCCAGACACACTGATCAGATGCTTGGAGGCTGTGGCTGGATGGTTTCGTGGGAGCCGGTTGAAGTTAAATCCTTCAAAGACAGAGGTCCTCTGGCTGGGACGGGACGACTTGGGACTGAGGGGGCAACTCCCATCTCTTGCGGGGGTGCAATTAGTGCCAGCACCATCCGTTAAGAGTTTGGGTGTAATCTTCGATACCTCCCCTCTATGGAGGCGCAGATTGCAGCTATAACAAAGGCGGCATTTTTTCATCTCCGCCAAGCTAAGCAGTTGGCTCCTTACCTCTCTCGCCCTGACCTAGCCACTGTGATCCACGCGACGGTCACCTCCAGACTGGATTATTGTAACTCGCTCTACGTGGGGCTGCCCTTGAGACTGACCCAGAAACTCCAACGGGTGCAGAATGCCGCAGCGAGACTCCTTACGGGGTCTTCGCTTAGAGATCACATTCATCCGGTGCTATACAAGCTGCACTGGCTCCCGGTGGAGTACAGGATCAGGTTTAAGGTGCTGGTTTTAACCTTCAAAGCCCTATACGGCCTAGGGCCCTCGTACCTACGGGACCGCCTCTCCTGGTATGCCCCACAGAGGAACTTACGGTCTTCAAATAAAAACACCTTGAAGGTCCCAAGCCACAGAGAGGTTAGGCTGGCCTCAACCAGAGCCAGGGCTTTTTCGGCTGCGGCTCCAACCTGGTGGAACGCTCTGTCACAAGAGACAAGGGCCCTGCAGGACTTGACATCTTTCCGCAGGGCCTGCAAGACAGAGCTGTTCCACCTGGCCTTTTGTTAGGGCGCAGCCTGACTCCCTCCTTTGGCAATCTTTTCAAGACTTTAGCTTATGGTTGCCATTAATTTTGTTTTTAACTCATTTTTATAATGTTTTATAATGTTGTATTGTTTTAGTGTTGTTAGCCGCCCTGAGCCCGGCTTCGGCTGGGGAGGGCGGGATATAAATAAAATTTATTATTATTATTATTATTATCTTAAAAAGCAGAGACATCACCTTGCCAACAAAGGTCCGTATAGTTAAAGCTATGGTTTTCCCAGTAGTGATGTATGGAAGTGAGAGCTGGACCATAAAGAAGGCCGATCGCCAAAGAATTGATGCTTTTGAATTATGGTGCTGGAGGAGACTCTTGAGAGTCCCATGGACTGCAAGAAGATCAAACCTATCCATTCTGAATGAAATCAGCCCTGAGTGCTCACTGGAAGGACAGATTGTGAAGCTGAGGCTCCAATACTTTGGCCACCTCATAAGAAGAGAATACTCCCTGGAAAAGACCCTGATGTTGGGAAAGATGGAGGGCACAAGGAGAAGGGGACGACAGAGGATGAGATGGTTGGATAGTGTTCTGGAAGCTACCAGCATGAGTTTGACCAAACTGTGGGAGGCAGTAGAAGACAGGAGTGCCTGGAGTGCTCTGGTCCATGGGGTCACGAAGAGTCGGACACGACTGAACGACCAAACAACAACAATATGTATGTTTCAACAAGTTCTTTTGGAAGTGGAAATAGATGAATCAGTATGGATATCAGGGGAGGAGAATTCATAGGTAAGATGTCACAATGAAAACTTGATAAGTTAAGGAAAGAACAGAAAAGTCAGGGTTTTACACGCCATATTGAACCAACAGAATGAAGAGGATGAGAATAAATGTAAAAGGCAGAGAAAAGTATGAGGGGAGCAATATTTATAATGCTTAATATAATTTTTGGATTAATTAGAATTTTTAAAATTCTTATCAAGAAAACATGAGGAATAGATCCCCCATGGAGATTTCATTATAGAACTGGATTGTATTTATTAGAGAATCTCTTTAGGCTTTTCCTTTTAATCGATCCATCATAATATACCTATAACAATATCCAGTATTTAATTCTGCTGATTATCAAGGTGCGGGGAGCAGCCAGGAATTAAAAACTGCTAATAATAGTGTTGAAAATTGTAAAATACTTCATTTAGTATTTAATCATATATATATTGTTCTATATATCTACCACTTTCAGAGAGAATGGAAATCTCCCTCCTGTTACTTCTAGTAAATGGCACAAAATGGGATGGTAAGAAGAGTATTCACATGTTAGCATCATTACAAAGTCTGATAGCACATTAGGGTGAAGGTACATCCTCATGTGACAAGGCCTAGAGGTTCAATTGGATCTGGATAAACTCTTGAATTGACATAAGTTTATGCAGCTAGTATTACTGGATGAGTGGATTTGGGTGGGTTCCCTGTCACTTAATACCAGCCTTATCTTTCTCCAGAGACTTCCCAAAATGGAATTGCAGCCTTAGAAGTTTTATTTGCAGTTAACTTGTATGCAACTTTTGTTAAATTAACAAATAAACAGGTGTTTGCTTTTAGGCATGTCCAGTAGAGCTACAAATATTCAGTAGTTTCATTAAGGAAAAACAAGGGCTTTCTGAGAAACTGATATCACCTCTGAACAGGTTCATCTTTTTAAGTAAGTCTATATGCTGTACCATACTTCTCCAGGGAGGAGAACAACATATTAAAACACCTCAGTACTTATCCTAACTCTCATTAAAACATAAATACAAAATAAACAGAATAAACTAAAAGCAACTGATAAAATAAGAGAACGGAGGGTACAACACACAACTGTGCTCATGCACACTACAGTTTGCCAAAAGTATGGCAAAATAAAGGTGTGTGTGTGTGTGTGTGTGCTCTTCACAGCCATTACTCCACTAATTTGCTATTTTTTGGTTGCCATTCTCTCCCCATCTCCCATTTACAGCTTCATCCTTCACATTATGATCCAGTCTATCAGCGACGTGATAAAATCCAAATGCTGCAAGTGCCTCTTGTCATGCTTAGCTCTGCAGTTGTCAAAATTGTTATGTGATGACATCACAGAGGGCAAGCAAAGCCAATGGATAATGACCTCAATACGTCCTGTTCCACATTACCTTCACTTTGTTGGGGGAACACTTTCACACCCTATACAGCAACTTATGAAAAATTACTAAATGACAAGCACTGTTCAATGCTGCTGAAAACATATGCGGAAGCTCCCTATTTCAGCTGACAAACAGCTGAGAGTACTGTAGAAGTGCTAAAGAATAATATAATTTGGAGACGATGAATTATTTCAAAAGTCCTTATTAGCCTGTAAAGTTCTTGCATGCGAAGGTGGCAAACGCTCGATATCCACAATGAAATATGAGCCAGGCTGTATTGCTAAATATTCCAATTCTAACTCACAAAAACGTTCCGTTCAACTTGTTTCCCGGTCAGAGTCGATGCCTGGGTGCCATAATCTAGGCATTCTTCAGTGCTTACAAAAACAAATTGACTCTGCTGTGAAAAAGGCACATTCTATGTATAAATTTAAACCTCAGCAAATTGTCTGATATCTCTGCAGCCAGTTATTTACTGCCAAAACCAAATTTATAGCAATCTCTTCAAACCTATTATTCAATAACGTGGGGAGCAGAGCAAGGAACTTATCTATATAATATTTCATGCTTGTAAAGTAGCTGTGCCTGTGAATACATCTGCCTTCTGCACCTGAACCCACTTCACTGGTACAAGGTGCTGTGGAAAGCTCAGAGGCGGGATGATGGGAAAGAAACTGCTTGTGTTTGGGGAATCTACACTCTTTCACCTAGGACGGTGCTGGAAGACACAAACACATCCGCCTTCCTGGCTAGGAATCACAGCAGTGAATAATAGACCAATCTGAATATGCAAGCTCATGTTCCTTGGTGGCTTCAGTAGGCTCTCTTTACAGTCATCTGCATCTTTTCAACCTCATGAAAAAATATACAGTATGTGCTAATGATGAAACCATTTTCTAGCGATGGTGGCTCTGATCTCATTCTTATCCATAGGTGCCAACTCCCTGGCACCCACAAAATTCCCCATGAAGGGGTCAGACACCCACAGTTTTTTAAAAAAACAATATTTATTTGCTTTTCTGCTACATGTTTTCCACTGATACATAGACTACATACATAATACATAATACCCCTACATATACTAATAAAAACAAAACAAATAAATTCTCTTATGTACTTCCACTCCTTCCATGGTTTCTTATTTAATCCCTTCCCCACCGTGTCTTCTCGTTTATATAAATAATTCATTCTTGTTCTCTTTCCCTTTTGTTATAACTTACACTGCTGAGCTACTCACATCCTGCCAGGTTAATTATCTTGTTACAATGTTATTTCATATATTCCATATATAACTTTCATTCTTCCTTAAGAAGAAGAGTTTGGATTTGATATCCTGCTTTATCACTACCCGAAGGAGTCTCAAAGCGGCTAACATTCTCCTTTCCCTTCCTCCCCCACAACAAACACTCTGTGAGGTGAGTGGGGCTGAGAGACTTCAAAGAAGTGTGACTGGCACAAGATCACCCAGCAGCAGCATGTGAAGGAGCAGGGACGCGAACCCGGTTCACCAGATTACGAGTATACCGCTCTTAACACTACACCACTACACCACACTTAAGCTTTTGTCACCTCTTTTCTTATTCTATTTGTCATAGCTGCAAACTCTACATATTCCAACAATTTGTGATGCCACTCATCTTTTGTTGGCACTGCGTCCATTTTCCACTTTTGTGCTAGTAAAATCCAATCAGCTGTGGTTGCATACAGCATCAGACTCATTTGGTTCTTTGGGACTTCAGATGTTGTTATGCCTAGGAGGAATAACTTGGGGCTTTTAAAGAACAATCTTTTAAACTTTTTTTTTTGAGCTTGTTATAAATTGTTTCTCAATATTCTTTAATCACACTGCAAGACCAACGCATGTGGTAAAATGTTCCTATTGGTGTGTTTTTTACACTTACACTTCTAGCATTTATCACTCTATGATTTAAACATCTTTGCCAGCCTATTTGGTGTTAAATACCACCTGTGGACCATCTTTAGATGATTTTTCTTTAAAGTATAGCATGCCATGAATCTGAAGTTGTTTGTCCTTAGATGTTCCCATAAGTTTAAATTAATATTGTGTTCCATATCCCTAGCCCAACTAAATCATTGATGACTTGACCAACTCCTCCATCATTTCCTATCAAGTAATAGTTTGTACATTTTAGAAAGAATTTTAACCTTGCAACCTAATAAATTCATTTCAAACTGTGATCTCTGGTCTGCAAACCCCTCCCCCCCCTCAAAATCTATGTTAAACCTAGCATTGAGTTGAGGGTAATTTACTCAGTCTTTCACTTGGTCTTTGAGTTCTTCTATTTTTTTCAGTTTTGGTTCTCCCCCTGTAAAGTCCACCAAGTCTCTATTAGTACCCCACTGATTTTCCTTATTTATCTTCTTCCTCACTGTCGCTTCTATTGGCAACGGCCACAAAGGTGTCCCCCTTTCAAGTAACTACTTACGTTTTCCCCAAACTCTGTTTAGATTTTTCCTAGTCACATGATTGGAGAAGGTCTTATATATTTTGGCTTTGTCACACCACATACAGTCATGCCATCCAAACTTAACATTGTGGGCACCCACAAATTTCAGTGCCAGGGCTATGCACTTACATGGCACCCACAGTCCCAGGCACCCATGGTTGCAGGGCCAAGTTGGCATTCCTCTCCTTAATTTATTGTATGTGGGGAGGAGCCTTGGACCAAATGCAGCAGAGATGGCAGGTCAAAGATGAGGCTTTAAAAATCTATATTGGGTAGTTATTATAGTGCTGCCTTGTTCTGCCCTTAAAGTAAGTTACTAAGTCTTGGAGTGGGAAAACTAGGAGGTGAGAGCTCTTGCAGAATCAGTCCTGATTAGGGGCATTTGAGCAGAGACCATTGAAAGCAGGCTTCCTCAAACTAGGCCGTCCAGATGTTTTTGGCCTACAACTCCCATGATCTCTAGCTAGCAGGACCAGTGGTCAGGGATGATGTGAACTGTAGCCTCAAAACATCTGGAGGGCTGCGTTTGAGGAAGCCTGATTTAAAGTGTTATTTTTTTGTATGCTGATGGTGCTTCTTGCTGGAATTTCAGGCATCAGGCTGAATAACTGTACAAGGAGGGGGAAGAAGAGAATGTGTTTGGCTAGAATTTGTCTTAATTTAATCACATTGCCTTTCATCAATATTTAAGAGTGGCAGGTGGGGGATATAATGCACAAGAACAATTTAAATAATTGAATAACAGAATTCAAAAGCCGGAGTAAATAAGAAAGATTCTGCCTAGCATCTAAAAGAAAGCTGGACCAGCATCCTTGGAGATTGCTTTCTGTTTTCAAACACCACTGCTGAAAAGACCCTTCCCATCTGAAATCTTGGAGAATCAATGCTACTCGGTGTAGACCAAGAGTGGGGAACCTTCAGCTCATAGGCTGGTCTTGTCTTACCAAGGGTCCAGTTTGGCCCATGAAGCCATTTCCCCAAACCAGGCCCTCACACCCATGACATTAGCTGATGGGCAGGAGGGTAGGATTTTATCCCACATTGGCTTTGTGTCTTGTTCCCTAGAGTGAAACAGGATCATGCAGTATTTAATCACCACTTGTCAACTGATGGGTGTGCGCTGTGCAAAAATGCTGTTTGAGCTTCTCTTTTAACTGAGTGGGAGGGCAGCCACTCACTTAAAGGAGAAATGTGAGCTGCTTCCAAGAGTGCTTTTGCAAAGCACTTTAAAGTGGCCGTTGTGCTCCTGTTTCAGCCTTCAGAGACCAAAATGGGAATTCAGGGGTGGCATAAAAGCATTTGCAAGCCTCACTTATCTCTCTTTTTAAACCTCTGAGATGAGGGATTTAAAGGAGGAGTGGGTTGGGGTAGACTTGTCAAGGTGCACATGGGATGTAACAGGTGGGCAGCCCCAACCTCCTGTCAAATTTGGCCTGCAAGGCCAATCCTGATAACAGAGAGAAAAAAGATTACCCTTTCCTGGTGTAGTCAATATGGAACTAGATGGGCCAAAGATCTGAGATAGCTTCCTGTGTTTCTCTTGTTGACACCCACCTCACTTCTGATAATGGTGGCACACAGAGAAGGGCTTCAGCAATGCAATCTAGGCTGCCATCTGATTGGTTGTACTGCAGATGATATGAAATTTGAAAAGGAAACATTGTCTAGATGCTCAAGCTATGTGCTGCTGCTTTCCCCTGCCTTAGAGTTTTTACTTGGCATTGCAACAGCCCACAAGGTGCAAAACAACATGACCCAATTTAAGCAATTTTTTAAAAGGTTTCATAGAGGAAGCTGGTAATTAGTGTCCCAACTATGATTTGCCTGTGAGGGGTCAACTATCATTTTTTTTACATGTAACTTTAGTGTATCTTAAGTAATATATAACATAATTTTAATGCATCAAGACTCCATTTGGAGTTGAAAAGCATTCTTGGCAGGAATAAAATGTAATCTGACACATTTGTTAATTGCCGCAACATGATATGTGAATTTTAGGTCTGCATCACTGAGCCAAGTATATAATGAATGGGAAAATAGGTAACCATTCTATTCCATACCACAACAATGGAAGGGAAACTGACCAATTAGAAAAAATGTCCCTGCAAAGTTTCATGGGTTCCTGCTTGAATAATGATGATGTAAAAAAATGATAATGGGGAATTTGGATTTGTACTGAACATTCTACATCATTATAGAGAAAAGCCTCCTGTCAGTTTATATAAACACTCCTATCTGGGTTGCTTATGCTGTGCAGACCCTTAATAACAGTCAGGTGTCCCAGTTAAAGCAAGTTACTGCACTAGGGGGCAAATAAGACTTACCAATTTAACTTAATCAATCACACTAGTTAACAGCTGCAACAAATCAAACCTGTTGTCTTATATGTTGCATTAAAACTAGGGGCTCCTGGTTGGAAGCACTTCTGCAATCAATGAACCATTGGCTCATTTCATCAAGTATCATTTGCAATTTTTGTTTGGGGCCATATCTGCATTTTTATAAGCTCAATTTACTTCAGATGCTCAATAACATGGTTGACAGAGTATATCTTAAGAGTTTGTTCAGCCTCCATAGCCCAGTTATTCCATCTTCCAGCTCTCAGTCTACTTTTATAGGCTTTTTCAGCTTCAACATATGGATTTTTATGGCCAATACTTGCTGTGTTTGATCACTGAAGCAGTCGGGAATGCCATTGATCAATGTGCTGATCTGTATGGAAAGCCACATTCACAACTGCCAAGGACAGATAACCAATGGGCCAAAATGACTAATAGCCACCTCCAGTAAAACAAAATTCAAGAAATGCCATGCTGCATTAATTGGTTCATGGGAGAGTATGGTGGAGATTATTGCTAGATAAGAAAAGGCTCCCTATATCACACTGAGAGTTCCATTTTCTCTATTTTTTGTAAAACATCATCACCATCTAGGTTGGTGGCTATCACCACACTAGCTTAGGTGACTCCTGTGTGATCTAAATAGGTGACTTGGGAAAAGGTATTCTCTAAGGTGGCACCCCATTTATGATATCCTCCCATGTGTCTGCTATGGAGACTATTTTTGTACCATTTGTTTGTCTGAAGATTTGCAGGATACTAGTGCTTATATGTGGAAGTAAGTTGCCAGTTTTAGGTATATTAAGGGTTGAATGGTGGTGGGGTAATTGATAATGTAGAAAGTCCTCAGAGTCTCATGTTTTAGGAATTGTAACCTGCAGTATCCCATGCACTGAAATCTTATGATGAAGGGCGAGTTAGGAATGAAAGGATTGATAAAGCAACATTTCTTCAGTTAAGAGAAGGCAAACAATTCTGCAACATCACGAACACACACGCACACCCAAATTGTTACCTTTTCCCAGAAGCATTGCCTTTTGGGGAATTTATTTCCCCCTCATCAAAGTGAATAGAGTGGTACCTTGGTTTACGAACTTAATCTGTTCGGAAGTCCGTTCTTAAACCAAAGTGTTCTTAAACCAAGGTGTGCTTTCCCATAGCAGCGGGGGACTCAATTTACAAATGGAAGACACTCAACAGGAAGTGGAACATGTTCTGCTTCCAAGGCAAAGTTCACAAACCAAAACACCTACTTCCGGGTTTGCAGCGTTCTTAATCCAAGTTGTTCATAAACTAAGCTGTTCTTAAACCAAGGTACGAAACTGTACAACTCTGCTGAAACAAGGGGGGGGGGAATGAGTATGAGAACTATAGCTTGGTGGTAGAGCACATTGTTTCCTCGCTTAAGGTTACAGGTTCAATTCCTGGCATTGCTTGATAGGCCTGAGAAACATCCCTGACTAAAATCCTGGATTGCTGCTGACACTCAGAGTAGATGATACTGAGGTAAATAGGCAAATGGTCTGATTTGGTATAAGGCAGCTCCCTGTTTTTCAAAGAAATGAGCATAAGCTACTGAGCTCTATACAAAGCTTCGGACAGCACAAAGCACAAAAGATTAAGTAGCCAATAAGAATGTTGGGGTGAACTGTTTTAAATATGAAGAAATAAATAAGTTTCCCTCAGGGTCCCTTCCAATAGGACAGTTCTGTGATTCTAGGAATTGCCTCGTGCTTTACACCTAAGCTAAAGAGCACAGTGCAATTCCAGTGGGACTGAGGGAAATGACTTATGGAGCATTGAAAAAGATTGCTATTGGGCAGGGATGGGTGAATTCATTTTATCTAATTTTGAACCCAGTTGAACATCTTGTGTGTGAAATGTCAACTCAAGCTTGAGTTATTAGAGTTTTGTTCCTCTAAGGAGAAGCTTTGATAAAAAGAGCCAGGAAGAAAAATCTAATGGACATGAAGTGGGGGGAAATGAAACAGAAAGTGTGAAATGAAATATCTTGCCACGGAGAAATATAAAGGCAGAGAGAAAATAAGCCACAGAAAAAACTGTCTTTCCAGTGTCAGGAAAGAGATGTTCCCTTTCATGCTTATACAACTGGTACAAGCTGCAATTAGGCTCCATGATGCATGATTAAGCACCGTTAATACTAATGATAACTAAGCATTTTTACATGGACACGGGAGAGAGGATGGAATGGCTACATTCTTTTTTATTTGTTTTCCTTTAAAAATATTTATAAACTGTTCATATTACAAAATATCAGAGCAGTGTGCACATATATATATGGTGCAAGATTATAGCCAAGATATTTAGCTGTAGATATTTATTCCACAACTCAGTGTGGGAAATGTTTATTAAATATGTACTTACCATTGTGAGATAGGCCACACACCTATTTCACAGATGGAAAACTGAGTCTTGTGGCTACTGGATGCCATCACTATTCCATGGAATTTTATTTATTTATTTCTTTATTTCTGTTGTATCTGTTGTTGTGCATTGCCCATTGGCTAAATAAAATAAATTTTATTTATTTATTTATTTATTTCTGTTGTATCTGTTGTTGTGCATTGCCCATTGGCTAAAGCCCTCTGCCTGATTTACAAACTATTGTGAATGCAAAATACAGTCAGAAAAAAATAAGGACAAAATCAGCCAAAATGTCAAAGCCTCCCCCATTCTTCCTTTATTTCACCATACCGTTTTCATGAGGCCAGCCAGTCAGAGTTTTCCCACATACAAACCTTCATTTAATCCACTGTTGGGTACACCCTTTTGCTTTCTTTTCTTTATATTGTTATGCACACCAGTGCCCGCAGCTTTGCTTACTGTGAAATAATTCTATTAATTCAGCTAAACTTCTTATGTATCTACGAATCTAGTCAGTAAACAGAATCTGAATGCAACTTGGAAGATTTGCTACTGACTGAAACCAAACAGTTCTAATTTGGCGTGCTGCCGATATTGTGCTTTAAAAAGCTGTTTTCTTCCTTTAGGGTGATTTAAATAAAAGACATTGGAGAAAGAAGAGCTCCTTTGTCACACTTCATATGTAATAAGATGTACATTTTGAGCTGGGTTGTTTAGGTTTGTTTGAGATTACAGCACGAAAAAGGCATTATGCTACAGTTGGTCTTTATAATAAAAAAACAGCTGAGACCACTAATCTCTATTTGATTTAGTGCCATTGAAAACAGTGAAACTACATCAGCATAAATGATCTGAGATTTAAATACCGCTCTAGCATAAACCCTTAGGAAATGCCTCAAAATGGCAGCCACCTTGTGGTGGGAAATAGACACTGCCTGCAAACTGGTGCCACAGAGAATTCAAATAGCTGAGATGGGACTTATTTGCATGTTTAGTTACTTTTTTGAAATGTAAGGCTGGTACAGGCATTTGAGGAAGCAACAATCTTGTCTGTAATTCTTGAGTGTGTTCCTAAACTATCAGACACAAAAGTTGCAAACTCTAGTTTCCTTGGCCCTTATTTGCCCTAATTTATAATGGTCCTGGCAGAATCTGAGAAAGAAAGTTGTAAACATTGGAAGGAATCTCAAATATCATCAGTTCTTCCTTCCTGCCTATGTAGGAAATCTTTTACAACATTCTTGATAGGTGACTATCAGCCTCTTCTTAAAGCCTCTAGCGCTTTTCTGTTCAGCTGTTGAATGGCTCATATTGTCAGGAAACTCTTCTTAATAGTTAGTCTACTAACCCCTTCTTTCCTTGTAATTTGAACCAATTGCTTCAGGTCCTACCTTCTGGAACAGCAACAAAATTACTCCATCATCTTTGAGACATTCCTTCAAATATTTGAAGATGGATATCCTATCACCTCTAACTTCTTTCTTCTGTAGACTAAGCTTATTCAGCTCCTTCCCCCTTTTCTTATTATAACTTTGTTCTAAGAAGACCTATACTTGTTTGAAGAAGAAACTATTATTACAGATAACCTGCTGTTTATTAGCAAGTTAACTGGTGAAAGGAGAAGATGCTACTGCTACAGTATTACTGCATAATTACTTGAGCATTACTAGGCTGAAATTTTACTATTCAGTTCCCCTTTACTTTAGGATCTTGATTGAGATTCTTTGTTGGGTGGGGGGATCTAATCCATAAAACCATAGAGAGCATGTAGAAATCTGCCATATACTAGAAGAGTCTATCAATCTAGTCCAGTTTTTGTTTACTAAGAATGGCAGAGGCTTCCAGTCTTCTTTTAAGTGGAAATGCAAAGGCTTGAACCTGGAGTGTTTTGTATTCAAAGCAGCTGCTCTGTAACTGAGCCACAAACCGCTCTTGAATCATTGACTGATAATAGTTCCACTTCCCCTATGGATGTCATGGGTGGAGTACTTAGGCTTCCCTGCCTCTAAAGCAGAGGTCACCAAACATTTTGGGCCAGTAGGTATATTTTGAATTTTGAGAAAGTGTCATGAGTGCCAGTAAATAAATGCCATGGGAGTGTGGCATAACACACAGTGGTTGCCATGGTAGCGTGTAGAGGAGGCTGAGGTATGTAAGCAGGACCTATGAAGTAAGAGCAAGTGGCCTTTCATGCCTTGTCAATTTTTGAGGGGTTGTTTATTGTGACCTTTTGTGGGCACTATAGTGGGTATACTGATGCCTGTAGGTACCACTTTGGTTACCCCTGCACTCAAGGTTCAGCTTCAGGTCTGCCTTCAGCAGAAGCAAGATTTTTCAACAGCTTCCTCTTTATTAGGAACAACACATAGAAATGCAACACTTTCGCAGCAAGGCAAAGCAGCTCCCAAAGAAAGACAGAGTAAATGAAAGCTATGCCTAGCGGGGCATCAATCCAGCATCAGTCGAGAAAGTGGACTGCTCCATTGCAGGCCACTTAAAGATACATTAAATATACGACAGCTGACAAGCTAGCTGCTGTGTGAGGCCAGTTGTATCCTGAAAAATAAGAATGATTCCAAGTTGGAAATCAGTTCATAAGACAAGTAAGTACATAGTCCAATTTATAGCAACTGCATTCAAGAGGATCTGTGAGCAGGACTTGAGGCATAGATTTTCATTTGTGCTCCTGGTATTTTCAGCAAAACTTCTTTACTGAAACGTGTGAAATGCTTGTGTTTGATAAAACAGGTAGTTTTTCATGTTGCATTTCTTTTATTTATATGAGATGAAACATATGTGATTTTTTTCCCGTTACATCCCTGTGTGCGACTCATGCATTTGCCCAGACATACAAATAGAGGCACCTAGTTTCCTTGGGTGGGGGTTGAGCCACTAATAGGGTTGCCATATTTCTAAAAGTAAAACCTTGTTGATGAGCTTGCTTTTTTTTTTTTTTTTTTTTACAGAAATGTGATTTTTCGATCCAGGACAGAAATTCCCTCCGGGCATCAATTCCAGCTTTGAAATCCTGGTAATGTCTGGGAAAATCCAAGCATATGGCAGCCCTACCCATTAATGAATTGTGTTTCATAAACCTACTCTTAAGAATGTTTATTGAATTATAAACCCCACTGAGTTCAGTGGGTTTTTCCACTATGTAACTGTATGTACAATTACAGCCCTGATTTTGAATGTCTTTGAACTGATTCACACCTACATGTTAGTTGGAGGGCCCTGGAAGTGAATTGGGATTGTATCTGTCTGTGGAGCTTTATATGTAATGGTTGCTTTATTTATGCAGGTCATCACATAATCTTAAAGTCACCGAGTAATGACTGATGCATGTGTGAACTCGTTCGTAGTTCCTACCACTGCTCTTCCACATTTTCTTAGCCAGGAACTTGTTCTATCTTTGGACATTCATATAACTTTCTGTCACACAAGGAAAAAGTTTGAGATTGAACAACCGAACTGTTGTAGGAAAATAAATCATTATGTGTATTAGCTTTTAGCACACAACAGGAATAGTGGGGATGTCCAAGGAATTCATTTCTGCCTCATTTTCCTGTTGGCTTCTGCTGTAATTCTTTAAAATGTTCAGTGCCCATTGGTGTAATCAGACTTCTCCCCCTCTACTCTTTCTTTTCTTTTTACTGCTCGGGGTCTCCTGCAATCCACTGGCAGTTGCTCTAATAAACCAGGCTGTTTTCAAGCCTGAAAACTAGCCCAATGTATGCATCTTGAAGCAAGAAGACACACTTTATATTTTGTTCTTTCACACATTCTCATCCTGGCCAGAACAGGAAGCAGAAAAGCTGAGATACTGTAGACAAAACCACTTTTGTGAGATTAAACTCCAGCTGTGGTTTATCACATGCTTTCAGATAGATGGGATGCAGTTCAGCAGCTGGAGGTTTGATGTTTATAAAAGCACTTCTAACATTTGCTTCAGTTTGCCCATCACTTCATACTCTGAAAAATAATGTTTTCTATCAAAGAGGAAAAGTCATATAACACTAAACTTGTTCCTGGCTCTGTAACCTTTTATTTTTGTGTTCATGTGTGCTTATTGACTTTAATGGATGTTGCAAATACTGCAATGCTAGCCATATGGACTATACAGCAACCTAGAAAATATTCAGTAACGTATTTGTCCTCTTTCTGTCTCTCTGGAATCAATTACTAAGTGAGCAAAGAAAACTGTTAATGCCATAACTTTCCAATGGATTGAAACAATATGGCTGCCACAGATTTATTTTCAGTTACACAATAATCGGGGGAGAGGGAAATTAAGAGGGTGTGTTATTTAGCAAGCCTGAAACAATATTTTTTCCAGAATTCACAGTCAGCAAGAAATGCATTTAACATAAAATACTGTGTAGGGTAATGAGAACTTTTCAGGGATAGTGGTCGTTAGGAATCTACACAAAATGTCCACTTTTCAACAATATCAGACATGTAGGAAGTTAACACTAGAAGAGTGTCTCCCAAGTAGGAATAGCAAACATCAACAGAACTATGGCCCAATCCACACCTGACATTTAAAGCACCACAATACCACAAGAGTCATGGCTTCCCCTAAAGAATCCTGGGAACTGTGGTTTGTTAAGGATGCTAGGAGTTGTTAGGAGACCCATATTCCCCTTACAAAGCTATGGTTTCCAGTGTGGTTGAACAATCAATTCCTCTTCCCAAGTCACTCCAGGGAACCCTGTGGAGGGAGTGGGAGTCACCTAACACAGGCATAGGCAAACTCAGCCCTCCAGATGTTTTGAGACTACAATTCCCATCATCCCTGACCACTGGTCCTGTTAGATAGGGATGATGGGAGTTGGAGTCCCAAAACATCTGGAGGACCGAGTTTTCCTATGCCTGACCTAACAACTCCCAGCACTGTTATCAAGCTGCAGATCCCAGGATTCTTAGGGGGGGGGGAGTATTTAAAGGTGCAATGCATATGGGGTCTAGAAGTTTTTGCATGGACTCTCTTCTAGTTTCATAGTTCCATCCCCAAAATGAATGTGGCTTATTCTTTGTGTTGTCCCCCTGGATGAAACCTGCTAGGCACATGCTCAGGGCAGTGCACAGTGGACCCAGGTAAAAGATTTCTGTCTCACTAGCAAAAATATTCAAGGATCCCTTGTGAAGTGCACATACACATGAATTCCCACATACCCATGTATCACATTCAAGAGCCATGTTTATAAAGGATGTTGTTTGTGTGAATGTTGAAAAGTTTCAACTTGGAGTCTAAAGCACATGTTCTTAGATATATATTTTTTAAGGAGTAGATGGCAGAAAACCTGGGCTATTAGCTCTTAAGAATATTAACAGACTGGAGTTTTTAGATAATGCAGTATAAAGACCATTGCAGTCGGAGACTCTGGCACAGGCTCTGTAGATGACCTCATGAGTGGGTCTTTGTGGTTTGCAACCCAAATGTGGAAGGTTCATAAATATTTTACTGGAGTCCTTTGTTAGCCAAGGGGTGTATTTAGTGAAGCAGACCTTCATGTAGTAGCACTGTTGGATGGTTTTTAAAAATAGCAGCTTCTTTACAGTGACCTCAAGCAACACATGTGTTTGAGTTATCTCGGAGGAGCCATGTCTGATGACATACTGCTCCAATGCAGCTGTAGCTGCCAACTTATAACTTTTCATTTGTTGAAAAGGATATTTTTCCTCAAGATTTCAAGAAACCTATTTAAATAATTTGGTTTCATTTGTAAAACAAGACTGGCAAATGTTAACATTATGCATGGCTCTCTCTCTCTCTCTCTCTCTCTCTCTCTCTCTCTCTCTGTCTTGTTTGTACAACTATAGCATATTTTCATCTAAGATATTTGTTTGGCTTGTTCCAAGGGGAAATGCAAACTGAAGAGAACAGAAATACTTGCTTACTTCAGAACATCTACTTAAACAAGCAATTTTCAAAGTGCTGCAGTTGCAGACTAGGGAAGGGTATGTATGCAAGAACATATTAGTTGTTTACCAAAGTACATTTAAGTAAAGCAGGAAAAGGAATTCACAGAAGAATAAGTTAGCTGCTATCCAGCAGAGAGTTGGATGTTTTAAAATAGGGGGAGCCAGAGGTCAGGCTTGTCAGATTTCCTTTTTTTTTTTACTAGAACCCCAAGATCTATGAACCAGAGCCAAGTGCAATTGACACAAAGTTGGGATTAAGGAAATGTCTGCCCCTGAGCACATTCTCAGCCTAGCAATTTGTTTTTAGCAGCAGAATTGAACACACTGTCGTTTCACACAAAAAAGTTTACCTATTTCTTTTTCTAAATTTCAGCCACCAAATTTAAGGAGGGTGGGAGACTCCCTCCATTCTTATAATAATTGGGAGTTTGGAACTCTTGCAAATCTGTAGTATCTCACCCAGAGATCTACAAGTAGATCACAGTGGAGCTTGTCCCCAGACCCTATCTCTAAAAGCAGGCTCATCTATTTCAATGTACAGTAACTGAGCACTAGAGATCTATTAACAGTAGTCTGGGGGTGGGACCCGGAAAATGAACTAATGGTAAGCACAGCTGGCTTTTGCAAATAATGATGATGATGATGATGATGATGATGATGATACACCTTGGGACAGGCTGTTATGCTAAGGGCCAATCTATAAATGATGTACATCACAGAGGACTTCTTTTATATGAGTTTCAGTTGGAACTTTTTATCCAATTCATTAGGTTATTTTGTTTCATTTTTTCATTTCAGAGTTCCTCCAAGGAGCTATGGTGCACTTACGTCTCTGACATTAGATCCTCACAACAGCCCGGTGAGGTAGATTAGGTTGAGAGATAGCAACTGGCCCAAAATCATTCAGTACATTTCATGTCTGGGTGGTGGTTATTTGAATCTAGGATACCTTTTTATGTCTGGTACTGCTACAGCTTCTGTCCCCATCATCACTTCATACCCAAACACCACACAAACCAGTCTGCCTTTCTCTTGAGCCCTGAAGCTTAAAGGCCAGAGGACATATTGAAGGAAATTAGAGATACATTAATTAATTAATTAATTTTTGATAACAACATTAAAAGCTGTTATAGGAAGAGTTAATGTTATAATGGATCAGGGTGGAGGGATGAAAGAAACAGAAATTCGGGGAGAGGAATAGTGTACAAGTTAAGTGTGAATGTGGAAGGGGAGAAGAAATAACTGGAGATGAGAAAAATTCATTGAGAGGTATGGGGGAGGCTGGGAAATAAAAAGTGATTTCCATCTATAGAGCCTATGGACCAATAGTGCTCCAATTATGCACCCTGCTTAAGGAAGCTAAACTGAAATTCCCAACCACAAGGAAATTGCTGTGGCAAAGAATATATCCTTCAGTTCCACTTACTCTCTCCTGTTCCTTCTCCACTTGTCAGTCATTCCATCTCCAACTACTCAATATTCTATGGACTGCTGGGGTTTCACCTCCCTTAGGGTCCCCCCCAAAAGCATTTTTTTTAAATTACTTCTGTAAACCTTGGGAGTACATCAGTTGTGCAGGTACCTCTGTTGTGCATGGGGACTGCCATTTTGGTTAAATAAAGGTAGGAACTCTCCCCTGAAATTTAGAAGTAGGAGCTCAGCCTCCCTCTGGAACCACACATTGGCGCTCTAATGACATCTCTTCCCAACTAGGGATGGGGAACATTTGACCCTCCAGATGTTATACTGTTTCTATGTATTACTATTACATTGGTATCTCGGGTTAAGAACTTAATTCGTTCTGGAGGTCCGTTCTTAACCCAAAACTGTTCTTAATCTGAGGTACCACTTTAGCTAATGGGGCCTCCCGCTGCCGCCGCACAATTTCTGTTCTCAGCCTGAAGCAAAGTTCTTAACCCAAGGTACTGCTTCAGGTTTAGTGGAGTCTTTAACCTGAAGCGTCTGTAACCCGATGTACCACTATACAGGCATATAAAAACATAGAATCTTAGAGTGGGAATGGACCCCAAGGGGGATTAAAACTCCCACCATGCCTCACCATTGTCCGCACTGACTGGGACTGATGGGAGTTGGAATCCATGGGAGTTCTAGGGAGCCACTGGTTCCCCATTGTTGGTCAACACTAGAGTTTCCCAAACTTGGGTCTCCCGCTGTTTGGGGGCTACAATTCCCATCATCCCTGACCATTGGTCCTGCCAGCTTAGGGATGATAGAAGACCCAAGTGTGGGAAACCCTAGTATACACAAACATGTTAGAAAACATGCAGTTTCTTACTTTGTGCTTTACCTGACATATAATCATCCTAGTATCTGTATGTTTGTGCTGTTCAACCCTTTCAGTGCTTGTTTATAAATGTTAATTACTTGTCATTTATAGGGAGCTTTATATGCTTTGCAAACATTAAGGAGTCGTTTTTATTAGACTGAAATTGGAACAAGATTGTGGACAGAAAAAGGTTGAGTAATACAATGACTTAACTTGGACACGTCTGCTTTGTTAATTTCTGCCTCTGAGAATAGAGTAAGGATTTTGGCAGATACCTTTGCTTAGGTAGCCAATAGAGGTCTCTCCAGATGTTTGGGGGTTCCTATGGTAATAAGCAACTTTTAAATTTAAAAAGAATTTTAGTGGTATTAGTAGAGCAAAACCCCTTAACTTTCTTCCCAATAAATTTTATGCAGTCACCCAGGTGGAGGCTGTGTAACTACTGAAGTGGAGTGAACATTTCCACTTATTACCTTTGTTGATTTTTAATATAATTTTGTGGTAATAACGTAGTTTTGAATAATAATTTAGAACAGCACTGAGAATTTCTTTCTTTCCTCTGTTTAAGGATATACAGCTGGGCCTTTCTCGCTAAAGTTTTATGGATGATGATATTGCTTGTGATTAGTTACAGAACCTGTAATACAGAACCTTGGGCCTCCATCTGTTTTTGGACTACACCTCCCATCATCCCTAGTGGTCAAGGATGATGGGAATTGTAGTCCAAAAACAGATAGAGACACAAGTTTTGGAAAGCCTGCTCTGAATGTTGTTAGACTATATCTCCCACCCGTAAACACTGGCTATGCTAGCTGGTGGCTGATTGGAGTTGGACAACATCTAGAAGTCCATGTAGAGTCTGTTACCTGGCCTTCATACTGCCATTGCCAATCAAAGGGCTTAGAATGCTGACTAATCAGTTCCTTTATTTACAGTACATCCCTAGGTTATGCAAAGGATATGTGTTACAAATGCACATTCATCACACTTTCATTCTGTCCTAGGATCCCCGGAGCTTGAAGGGCATGTTTCTAATTTATGGCTCTATCCAGATGATCACTGTAGGTGGCATTGGAAAATTACAGAAAATGTTTTGGATTTTCTGCAGGGTTTTAGAATAGAAGAAATGACTGGGGATAGCAAGCAAACAGCAAAGATCTCTTCCAGGGTTTGACTCCATATTCAGAAAGCAGGGAAATGTTGTTGTCACAGGAAAGTTGGAGGGAGAATTATCCCATGAATATGAATCTTTGTTTAGGTGTAAACATACAGTACTAGTAAGATGCTGGTCTGGAAGACAGAAAGTAAAGGCTTGAATTTGAGTTGGCTTCTTTATCTTATCTTATCCTCACTCAACACATTGCAACTTCATAATTTATTTTGCATATTTTAGTCAAATTCAATTGCTAGATGATGATGGTTTGATGGGGTATTGAACTGAAGCATTTACTCTTCGGTGCCTTGCTTACACAAAAGCAACACTCTTAATATATTTGACTTATCTCCAGGGATTCATGACTACAGGAAAGACATGCAATGGAAAGACAAAACTGACTGAGCCCAAAATTTGTTACTGCTTAATACCAGGTGCATTGCAAGGTATTAAAAGGACTCAGGACACAGGCCCATGACACAAACCTGCACACACTCTGAAAATCTTGTGAAGCAAGAAGAAAGGAAGAAAGCCCCACCTCCAGTGGAGAGGATGTGCAAGGACCAGAGGATGCTAGTAAGAGCCTTAACACCATGCCTGAGCAAACCAGAGAGGTGGGAAGCATGCGCTTGCCATTGCCCATCACGCAGAGTAGTTTGAGGTGCAGAAAAGGCTGGGGGTGATGAAACTTTTATGTTGGGGGAGGTACAAAAGCAGACCACTCCCAGATTCTGCTAGTGATTGAGCCAGACATGAACTTATGACGCTCTTCACTGTAAATAGTTTGCACCAAAATAAAGCCTGTAAAAGGGTCCTGCCTGGTTGGAGTCCTGCCTGGTTACTCTCAAGCAACCACAACAGCATCTGACATATATGTATGGATGTTGTGGCAATCACACAGGGTCCCTGGACGTTTGACGGTCTATTGATCCCTGTGCCACCACTATGATCACCTTCCCACTGCCACCAACCCATTTTTCTCGGGTACACACTGAGTCCAGACAGTTGTTAACATCAAAACAAATAATCAAGTTTATTTTATAAGCATGAACAAGTTTATGGTTTCAGATAATTTTTCTTGTCAGTTTCTTATCCTTAGTTCCTATACCAGCCTATACCTTCCTAATAACTTTTAACTGATTATCCCAACTGTCTATCGGACTCCTCCTAACAGTTTCTCTCACTCTCACACATCAAAACTAGACCAACCCACAGACTTATCTTCCCTCTTCCTTCTCCAACTCCCAACTGACTTCCCAACAACTCCAACCCTAACTCTAACTCCTCCCCTTGGGTTCCCACTGGCCAATCACTTCACACTCATTTAACCCTTTCCTTACGACCCACCTAGGAGGGCAAACGCCACAGATGTGGATGGAAAATCAATATGGTGTGTGGCTAGGATCCCATGAGCAACATTTTTAATTGAAAAGTGAAATCTGAACACCACAATTTATGAAGGATATTGACAAGCTGGAACATGTACAGAGTAGGACAACCATGATGATCAAAGATCTGGAAACCAAGCTTTATGATGAAGGGTTGAGGGAGTTAGATTGGTTTAGGCATCTTCAAATATCTAAAGGGCTGTCACATGAAAAATAAAGCAAACTTGTTTTTTCCTGCTCCAGAGGGTAGGACCCAAACCAATAGTTTCAAGTTATAGGAAAGGAGATTCTGACAAAACATCAAGAAGACCTTTCTGATGGTAAGAGCTGTTCTGTGGAAGGTGGTGGCCTCTCCTTCACTGGAAGTTTTTAAGCAGAGGTTGGATGGTCATCTGTCATGGATGCTTTAGTTGAGATTCCTGTACTGCAGGGTCCCTTCTGACTCTACAGTTCAATGATTCTATTACTCTATGTGTCCAGAGCATCCTCTTTGAAGGAAATGAATGGGGATGCCCCTGGAATTGTGGGTATAGGGATGTGTGAGAGACAGCCACTCCAGAACAGAGATAATATGGTGCTTCCAGATGTTGTGGACTATAACTACACTAATGGTCAGCGTTGACATGCATAACAACTGGAGGGCATTACAATGACTACCTCTGCTCCAGGAAAGAATTTATTTGGCCATTAACTTCTATTCCTCTGGGCTAATCCACTTTGGAAAGCAAACTTGGCTCATTTATTTTATTTTTATGTTTCTTTCTTTTATAGCTTCTGAACCAAGAATCTATTTTAATTATTTGCATCATGCAAATAGCTGTTATTCACATTAGCCACTGGAACTGCTTGACCTGTGAGCTAAAACACTTTGTGATAAATATTTGCTGGTGCTAGAAAAGTGTGATTCTCCTTCTTAGAGAAAACATTCCCAAGTGGCAGGCATAGTATGAGATAAGGGTAATAGTTCCTTAGGGAAGCAGGAAGGTCTTCAGTAGCTAGTGAGCAACATCTAATAGTTCATTTAGAAAATGTAAGAACATTTATTTTCTTGTCTTGTTCATTCTTTCTGACTCAATAATAGCTCCTCTCCTTAAAATAACCCTACTGGTATTACTTAGCTGAAATTTATTCTTCGCATTCTAGCTTTTAATGACCGTAAAGAATTCTTCAAGGATCTCATTACCATGAATATCATATTTTGTTTCTCTGGTTGCCGTCCTGATGATTGTTGCTGAATATCCCTGCTGTGTGTGAAATTCTCAACTTACTTCAATTCGACACATTGTAATTTTGAAGTTGGCTGATGGAAAGATTTCACTAAATACCCACAAAATATTAGTTTTCAGATGTTGCTACTCATTTTTATTGTGGCCTCATACAGTGGACATTCAGAAAGTACATTTCCATGTCTGGAATTGAGTTAATGTGATTATTAACATCTGTACAAGCTTAGGTGAGTGCCATATTTTATATAATTTTATTATGAGCTTGGGCTTGCTTTCTGAACAGTACACTGGCCCAAGTCATGTCTTTGGGATTTTTGAGCAGCTGTTAAGGTGCTGGTAATGAAAACCCACTTCCCTAACTGCCAGCAAGGCACAGATGCTCTGGAGTCCGGACAGGTACTTTGGGAGCAGAAATAGTACTAGAACTGTTGAAAATCAAATTGGCAGACTAGTAAGAAGTTATACCTTCATGGGAAAAAACTGCTGAAAGAGCAAATGTAAGCAATTTGTGAAACAGAGACAAATTGAATATTATATTATATTTCTCTATTGTTTTCTAACAAAATTTAAAAATCTGTCTTCCATAACTCTCATTAGACTGCACTTCTAGCAAAATAATCATAGCCTAAATTCCTGCCCTCACAAATACACAAATTCCCTCTTGTAATTGTTTATCAGTACATTGTATAGGATTCAAGGCAATTCTGTTTATGAATCATGGATTAAGAAAGTATTTCTTGATGTGTTCATATCCTCCGCAGGGATATATGCCTGTCAAGGAGTTTCTGAGTAAACACAGACCCCAGAATCAATGGCATTGTATTATACTGGAATTTGACCAAGTATTTCATCACGCAGCAAAATAGTACTTCTAGATGGCAAAGGGATGTTCTAAATCAGGGAATATGATGAGCAAGGATCATGCACATTTAGCATTTTGGAATCATGTAGAGATGTGGAATTACTCCATGTGGACTAAGCTACAGAGAGTAATGCCTTACCTGGCCATGTTATGGTTATTAGTGGCTATTCTTTCATGTCTTACTGGAGATTTTAAAAGCTGCTAACAGGTTTAAAAGTGAATGGCTGAATGATTTTAAAGAGATATACAGTGGTACCTTGGTTTAAGGACAGCTTAGTTTATGAACAACTTGGATTAAGAACGCTGCAAACCCGGAAGTAGGTGTTTTGGTTTGTGAACTTTGCTTTGGAAGCAGAACATGTTCCGCTTCCTGTTGAGTGTGTTCCATTTGTAAATTGAGTCCCCCGCTGCTATGGGAAAGCACGCCTTGGTTTAAGAATGCTTTGGTTTAAGAACGGACTTCCGGAACGGATTAAGTTCGTAAACCAAGGTACCACTGTAGTGGAAATGCCCAATAAATGCCCAGTAAATGTTGCAGTATACATCTTGTCTGCTCATACTTCCATTCATTCATTCTTTTCTTTTTCTTTTTTAAAAAGCATCATTTGAATATAATGTCCTGGGAATTTTGACTGGGCTTCCATACTCTTCATACTCTCTGCATATAAATTAAAGATGTTCTTATAACCCCACATCACCCATGTATTATATACAAAACGAAAGTCTCTTCACCATTTGCCGTATGCTGCATTATGTTAATCTATAATAGCAGCTGATTATAAAACCAACTAGAAAGATCCATGAGAAGAAAGTTTGTAAAAAAAAAAAAAAAAGCCTGTTCTCAGCAGTTCAAAATATAACTCAGGAGTTGTAGTAAATAAAATGGAAGGCTGGGCACTCAATAATAATAATAATAATAATAATTTATTATTTATACCCCACCCATCTGGCTGAGTTTCCCCAGCCACTCTGGGCAGCTTCCAATCAAGTGTTAAAAACAATACAGCATTAAATATTAAAAACTTCCCTAAACAGGGCTGCCTTCAGATGTCTTTTAAAGAGAAGATAGCTGCTTATTTCCTTCACATCTGAAGGAATGTGTTCCACAGGGCAGGCGCCACTACCGAGAAGGCCCTCTGTCTGGTTCCCTGTAACCTCACATCTCGCAGTGAGGGAACCACCAGAAGGCCCTCGGCGCTGGACCTCAGTGTCCAGGCAGAACAATGGGGTGGAGATGCTCCTTCAGGTATACAGGACCAAGGCTGTTTAGGGCTTTAAAGGTCAGCACAAACACTTTGAATTGATGCCTGGAAATACAATCTTATGTCTTCTCTGAAGAACTTCAGTGAGTCTTTCTGCCAGTTTCAGTGTGTATCAGGGGTGCCAACTTGAATAAAATATTGAGGGGGGACAGGTAAGCCCAGCCTTGCATAACGGATCACATAATGCTGTGCTCACACACCATTTGAATGGCAATACCCCTCAACTTGGGGGGGGGGGCAGCCCCCTCAGAATATGTTATTGGGAGGCAAAGCTCCTAGGAGGTGGCGCCCTATGGTGTGTATTTAGACACATGTGCAATAAGGATGGGAGGAAAAAATGGTTTCATTCAGATATCTACTTTGCACTTTTGAAAAAAATATATGTGAACTGAAACAGAGCTATCTTTCAAAATTCATATTTATCCAAATTTTATAATATGATTTCCCACCCCCACCCCCTGTTGTATAAAAATACACATGCCAGGGGAAAGTGTGCACATGCCAGGGATAAAAATACATATATTAGTGAAAGTAACATGCCAAATGCCTTGCGTTAGAGAAAGATGCTTGTAAAAATGTGCATCTTAAGCAAAATTGCACTCAGAAATGTGTTCCGTCAGGAGAAATGCATGCTTAAATGCTGGCAATTTTGGGGGGTGAGGACTTTTATTTTTCAACTAAATTGCTGCAGAGATGTGTCAAACTGAAGTCAAGCTTGGGAAAATGAGAAACCCAAATTGACAGAGTTGACCATCTCTAACGTGCACCAGAGACATAAAAAATGCCCCCACGCTGACTGGGAGAGAATGCAAATGTGTTAAATCTCTAGCAACTTCTACAGAATAGTACAAGGTGGCACTCTGGGAAACAAAGTTATTTACAGTGTAGAAAGAACCAGCATGTTTGGCATCAGACACATAAATGGAAGTTGCCTAGATTTGTCCAAACTATGTAGCATTTTTCATGATGATAAAGTTACCATGTTTCATACACATACATCCACAAGCCACATCTTTAACATGGGTTAATTCTGCATTTCTGTTGCCCGCAATGCCCCCTCCACCGCCAGCTACAAGCACCTGCCTTAAAGCCTAACCTATGATTATATATTTACTTTCACTGAGACTGCTTCATTTCTGCTTTGACCTTCATCTTGTATTTTGACCTTGCAGAAGGGGAAAAAAATCAACAGGAGAAAAGAATAAACATGGAATGCAGTGCACAGAAGAGTGTTGGTGTAATACTGACTAAAACAAGAAAATAAATAATGTGAGATGTTGAGACAGATGAGATAATGCACTGTAGACACTCAAAGCCATTATATTCATGCATACAATAATTATATATGAGTGGTATTGTTTTCAGGTATTAAGTACCACTGAGAATATTTAAGGCTATGCTTGTCATTTGGCTTGTCCCATATATTACTGGGGTTCTGTATGTTCCTCATTTAACTTAGCTGATTCCCCCCAACCCCAAATAAAATAATATGACCAACTCTTTTTTACAGATCTGGAGTAGTTTATGGGAATAGCATTGTTGGTCCACAGCAAAAAGGTATGCAAGCTATGATTCAAAATGGCAACTTCGGAGGCCTGTGTTTTTGTGATAGGGAAACAATATGCAATTGTTAAGGGATGGGCAAATCTGTTAGTTTCAGCTTCTCTTGGTATCTCATTTTCCCCAGTCTTAATATTGGTTCTCCGCATTTCCATAAAGTTATCATCTTTAAAAAAAATTAAATAAACCCATGAACATTCAACAGCATTTTAGTGTAAAATTCTCTGAATATACTTGTTTTTGTATGCAGTTCTACCTAATATACATGTTTTTGCAAAGCAATTTTCCCTAATAGGAAAACTTTTTACATTATTTTAACTAATAGATATATTTTGGTGCATACTATACTCTGCTATATGCATTTTTGTACACATTACTTGACCGGAGAAATGCACTACAAAATTTGGAGAAGCGCAAATTTCAAAGAATGGCTGCATTTCAGACAGTGTGAAATAGGTAGATTCATCTTTAAATGTGAAGTGAGACCAATTTGCCCTGTATCCCTAGCCTGTATCCCTGTAACCCTGTGTTTTCAAATGGGGTCACAATCTAGAATTAAAAACAGGTCTCTGTTCTTAAATGGGGAACAATGAATAAGCCACATCTGTGATTTTGAGTGACAGGCAATATAACAAGAGTGCACAATAATGTTTCAGGGGCTGTGAAAATCCCATTGTGGCAAAATGCCATATCTGCTTTTGCAAATAAGTGTACTGAACGTGTCATGCCAATGCTCTGAAAGGTGAACAAAAATAAAAAGGGAAGGCTTTTCACATTCCTAAAAGCAGACAGTATAAGGTATGATAGCATGTGAAATCATTCAATCTACAATTTTGAGTAGTAAAGCTAAAGAACAGGCTTATTTTTAAAAAGGATAGTGGGGTGAGAGAAACAGATTTGAAAATCAAGCGTTAGGGAATGAGTTTATACACTACAGACAAGCCAAGAGGAAAACATTAGGCAAGAAGGCAGGGCAGGAGGGGAGAAACTCCTACAAGACAAATGACATGTTAGGCAGAATATGCTCTATGTAATATTAACAATAACTTTGCCTGTCACACACCCAAATCCGCAGCAAGCCCCCTTGCCATCTTATATAATGTTACAGGATGGCAAATCATTTTTTTAAGCAGATGGAGACAAGTGGTGGATTTTGTCTTTTTGGTTTCAAAACAAAGAATGCAGGGAAGACTTTATGGATTAGAAACAGAGTTTCCCCCTGTAGAGATGACAAGAAAGCATTCAGAGGGGATTTTGTGGCATCTTTATCTTCCTGACACAAATGTAATTCAGTTCAGCCTTGAAAGCTGCTAGCTTTGGCCTGCTGCCTGCTGCACTTATGGGTTATATTAAGGTCATGATGAATACTGCAAACCCATGTATTCATTGCACAGAATAAGACTAGGATTTCTTTTTTTTAAAAAACCCTTGTTTTAGTTATGTTCTCCTACTCTTTCTTGTTATCATGATTAGTTATTAATCTAGTTTATTAATTTCATTTGAAAATCCTTTGATGAACTAGAGGAGATTACCAGGTGCTTGGCACACAGTTAATGGTAGTAGCAGCAGAAAAAGATATTTGCCATTTGGCAAGGGAAAAGAGAAGCAAAAGGGCAGGACCAAAAGTAGACCAATCACAATAAAAAAATATGGTGGTTTTGTGAGCCTGGACATGGAGAAGGCACAGTTTATCAACTTTGGAGAGGATTAGGGAGACCGTAGGGCCATGAAAGCTGACCCACCTACGATCACTAAGAGCAGCATGTCTGTAGTAGAGATATTGACAAACAGAATCTAACTTCAGAATATTTGCTTCAAGAGAAAGTATGCATTAGTGAGCCACTTGATTCTTCTCCTGTTTGGATTGAAACCTGAACTAAAGGAGAATTCCCTGTTAACAATCTGACCCTAGAAAAATGGTCTGAGGGGCAAAAGTCCATCCTTTGGGGTCCCTCATGGAAGCAATTGGGCTTTGGTTTTCCCCCTCTAGTTTTCTGTGGAGGTCTAAAACATAGCCCTCCTTCACCACAGAGCCTCTTGGGTGTTAAGACTAACAGAGGGTGCCCACATGGTACTTCTGCCACCCTCAAATTTTTGTGGGTGGTGGTGGCCCAAGAAAGTGCGTTCTCCATGGCAGCCCCTAAATTGTGTCTCCCCACAGAGGTGTGCTTAACACCTCCACTATACAGTTTTTGGTGAATGCTGAAAACATACCTCTTTGACACCTGAGATGTGTGTCTTCGGGATCCACCCTACTCCTGTAAAAGTTGCTTTCACTGCATTTAACACTGAATTTTAAAGTGTTGAAACCTACCCTGGATCTGCAGGTAAAATAATAATAGCAGCTAATAATAGTAATGATATTACTAATAATAATAATAATAATAGCAACAACAATGTGGCAGAGACGCTCATCATTGTTTTGCTAGGATGTTGTGCTTATGACAAAGGTCTCTTGAGAAGTGCAGACTCTTGTCTCTCATTCCTAGTTCCACATGTTTTTTCTGTGGCTTTGCTAGAGGGCTGATTGGAAGTGTTTCCTGTGGTAAAACTGTGTGTGGAGACTGGCAAAGCCCACCTCATGGGGAATTTTGAGGGTGCCCATTGAAGGGCTGCAATGGACAAGGGGGGGGGGGGTTCGACACCAAAAGGCCACCCTTCTGAATTGTAAAAGTGAAGTTTGACAAAGGAATTGTCAGTCTGAATACATAACACACCTTCTTCAGCAGGAGATGCAAGTGTGTCATGGATAAGATTCTCCATTTACTGAAGTATTGTGTCATTGCACTCATTTCATTCCACAAGTTGGGATACAGTGGGTGTGCATAGCATTTCATACTGTTGAATGGTGCCCAGTGTAATTATTAATGTCAACAATGGATTTACCCTGACAGATGTAAAGAATTGGAGGAATGATATCCTAAACATCTTTCATCATTACAAAAATCCTGTCTAATTGATGATGAACAGAACAACTTCCATACTAAGCACACATCTTATGCTGTTTAGCCCGGATTTTCAGAATCATTAGGGTCTGATGTTAAGACACTTAACATCAGGTGGGGTGGCTTTAAAATATGTTTTTGGCCCTACTTAAAAAACCCTCTGGTGAAAACTATCTGGTTAGGTTGGTTTTGGATTTGGTTCAAGCTTCAGATGTTATGACTGAGCTTTCAGCACCTTTGACAATAATAATACATAACAGGCAGACAGGAATTTATTTGGAGAACATCAGGCCAAGAACTGAAATTGCAGTGAGATGAAATGTGGATTTCTGCACATCTGAAAAGCACTTGTTTTAATTTCAAAAATCATTGAACAATGTGTGATTCTGATATTGACAAAATGTTGAACCTGCCTGACTTCGGATAAATAGAAGCTGTTCTATATGGGGGTTGAATGGCGTACATTATTCTTAACTAAGGCAACAAAATATGTAATTTATGCCATTGTGATGTGAGGACCCCTCTATTTTATTAGTGTTTGAAATTATATGAGGATTAGGATGTTAGCTTTTCATTTAATTCAGTTACTTATGAGAGATGGATGAGATTGTTAAAAATATTTTTTGATCTATCATTCTTTCCCCTTTTTTTTAGCCCATATTGCTTATGCAGTCTAAGGATGTAATACTAAGATAAAGATTAAATGTCTGGGAGAACACAAAGCTAAGCATTTAATTTTCTTCCTGGTTCTTCTCTTTTCCCCCTCCCCTTCATTTGATTATTCTCAAAACAACCCTGTACAGTAGAGCAGGCTGAGAGTAATAACTGGGACAAGGTCAGTCACCCCATTAAGTTTTGAACCCACTTCTCTCGGGTTCTAGTCCAAATGCTGAATGTTCATAGAAATTCTACTTTTTCACTTAAGGTATGACAAACTGATTCATAGAAAGCAATGTCAATCGGGGAAGTGCAATAGCCAGCCAGCAGACACTTGGAAGAAGCTGAGGACGTTTATTATGTTATTGAAATATAGATTGGTGACTTGAGCTGTTAGTGCCTTCTTTTGAAAGAATTGTGTTTTGCATCTTTACAAGCAAAATGTTCAGCTAATCCTGATTCTTAACTCACTTTCCCCCTGCTTAAAACATCAGACATGATGCATCTGAATCACCACCTGGGGTGAGCTAGCCTGTCCTCAGGAAGTGAAGAAGGCAATTTACATTTGAAAGCTCTCTTAGCCCTTCCCAGAGAAGAAAGTTGTTCTTTGAAACAACACAAGGACCTAAATATATTCTTGATTACACACTGTTAAGTGTTGACACCTTGTTAACACCAGTGGAGTGCCACCAGAGATCACATTGACCCAAACCATCAAGGGAAACAGATAAGCTTGTGAATTCAGTCTAAAATAAATGCAGTTCTTTTCTTTTCTTTTTCTTTTTGAAGATGAAATGAATTGCTGTTTTAAAACCAGAGAGGGCAGAATTATAAAAATCAAGACCTTGGCACATGGAGGAATATAGTGATGTTGTGATGTTTCCTATTGCATTGCTGTGTGAATGCATCCTAAGTGAACATTCTCTGGGGCCCTGGTTCAGCAGTAGGACTCATGCTTCACATATATAAGGTCTCAGGTCCAATCCTGGACACCACCAGTTCCAGGAGCTCTGGCAGGAAAACTGTCAGAGACTCCTGGCTGAGACTTCAGAGATTCAGTGCCAGAGTAAGTGGTGATCCTGGTCTAGCTAGATCCAGGTAAGTGTATGCAGTTTCATATGTTGGGTGGTGGTAGTGAATGCTCTCTGTTTTCCCATCAGCTTCACGAGTTGGCATCATTATCAAATTTATCATAATTATACTTGTGGTGTAGCTTAAATGCAATTTGATTGATTGGATTATCACAGTTTGTTTTAAGCTACCTGCAATTAACATAAAATAGGTGGGATATAAATGTTTAACTGCATATATAAGCTACATGTGGATATTAAGTTTTTGGCCAAAAGGCTTTATTCTCTGGATGAGCAATAATTATCTGGCACATTGCTGGAACGCAACAGTTTTTAAACACACACACACACACACACACACACACACACACTTACTTTAGAACTATTTCCAGAGCTGCATAATTAGTTATAAAATTAAACACAGCTTTAATTAAGGAGGTTTACCAGGGGCTTTCATAATTGCTGTACTAACACTTTTCTATCGCACTGCACTCACTGAAGCAATTCCACGAGGAATAACTTGCACTGGACAAGCTAGCTCAATAATAACAACAACAATTTGAATTTGCATGTATGGTCTTTCATGGTGCTATGCAAATCCTTACTGAGGAAAATCGCTCACTGATGCAATTTATCCAGGAATGGGTTTATTAATAAAATAATCCCTGAAACCTTTTTTTTAGATAAGAGGATTTTTATGAGCGGCTTTGCAAAGTGCCCGGGGGGTGGGGGTGGGCGGGTGGGCGGGTAGGCGGGATAACATTTGTCCAATTCCCAGCAACATGACTAGCTTGTTTGGTTTCTTTGTATTTAGTTAGAGATGTGCAGCCTTCTCCAAAAACCTGCATTAAGGGGCAGGATTTACTTCAGTGGTAGGCACTGGCGGAGGAAGAGGAGTGTGGAGTGTCTCAGCAATGCAGTTGGGGGAAAACTTAGTTATTTTTCTCAGCTATTTAGATATTCTTCTGGTGTTTTGCTTCATTTGAGAATGTTGCCGTGAAGTGGCTCCACACTTTAGCTTTGTATGATGTATAAAGATAATGCAACCGTTTCCTGAGAAATGTCACAAAATTTCAACAGTATTTGCATTTTAACTACTCCCACTGCCCGTGAATCATCTCCTACAGGTCACACTGTAGGTTCACTCATATGCATGGGCATAGCCAGGAATTTTTTTTGTGGGGGGGGGGCAGGTTTTTGTTAGGGGGAAAGAACCTCAGATTTGTATTGAGTTATATTGCTTTTTATTGATGCCTCCCCTTCGCTATGCCCATGCTCATATGAAGTGGCTACAACAGTCACTAGTTTAAAGGCAGGAATTTGTAGCAATAAGTTGGAGTGTGGTTGATTTCCCTCTTCTGTCAAAGGGAAAGGAGAAGAATCACACTTCATAAACTGCTGAAGATGGCCTCCTTTAAAGCAGCAACACAGTCCCTCACATTCTCTCAGGAAATGCTTTGCTTAGCTCTGGCACCTCTAAGGCGAATACCATTGTCATTCTAATAATAATAATACCTTTATTGTCAATGTACAACCTGTGTACAATGAAATTAACTGAGCCTCCCACAAACACTCAAGGGAGAAGTTCAAGGTGAGCTTCAGCATCTCATTCTAGCACTGATTAGGAGGGCCATGTTCCCTCCACAGAGATACCATTTCCAGAGCCCCCTGTCACTAGGGATTCATTATTAAACCACTCTGGGGATTGTAGCTCTGAGAGGGGAATCGGGGTCTTCTAGCAATTCTCAGTACCCTTAACAAACTACAGCCCAGAATTCTCTGTGGGAAGTCATTACTGTTTAAAGCCCTTTAAATATATGGTGTAGATGTGGCCCCATTCCGGAGGGGTCCTAAGTCATGATGTACAGTACTGAATATGTTTCCTTAAGGGTGTTTTTTTTTGGGGGGGGGACATTTGAGGTGGCCCCTAATAAGTCATATGAATATATGCCATTCTTGCAAAATAATGCAACTGAATTTGCCAAGAAGGTTGCTGTGGGACCAGCCGTCAGTGGCCAAGCAGCAGCTCTCCATATGCTTAATTTATGATGCTTGAAGAGAAAAGTCCTTGAACTCCTCTGCCCTTCCTATCACTGATGGTGTTTCCCTTTCTGCTTTCACTTTTCAGTAGAAAACTATTTCTCACACATGTAAATAATTGGCCATTTCAGCATTGTTATTATTTCTCCCCCCCCCCCTTTTTGTTCTAGTCTTTCAGATCTCCTTGACATCCAGCCATTTTGGGATAACAAGGGAACCACAAGAAAGGGAACACCCAGGCAGGTCTCCGTCAGCTGTTGAGGAGTCATTTCAGTTGCTGCTGCAGCTTTGCAGAACTGAAAGTTTGACCAAACTGCTGTTAAGCTGCTGGCTGCTGGAACAATGTGGGAGTTTTGATCCATATATATATTGACTTTATGGGTAGTTACTTTACACTGGTATTATCTTTCTTTCCCCCCAAGCTGACAGTGTGTGTATCTGAATGACTGGTACTTCTGGGAATTCTTTGAAAGGAACGTTATTATTCCTCATTTTATGGCGCTATAGGGAAAGGCCTCAGCTCATTGGCAGAGCACCTCTGATTTGCATGGAGAATATATCTGGTTCAATAGCCAGGTAGGGATGGGAGTGTCTTCTGCGTGGAAACAAGCAGAAGTATTGTCCGTCAGTGTAGTGTACTGAGGTAGATAGAAAAATAGTCCAACTCAGCAAAAGCTTCTGTGTTTATAGATTCATATAGATTATAGTCCACAGATTCATAGAATCATAGAGTTCAAAGGGAACCTGAGGATCATCTAGTCCAACCCAAATATGCAGCTGTCCCATGCAGGGATCAAACCTGCAACCTTGGCATTATGAGCACCGTGCTCTAACCAACTGAGCTAGGTAAAGGTATCCCTGACCGTTAGGTCCAGCTGCGGATAACTCTGAGGTTGCGCGCTCATCTCACTCTATAGGCCGAGGGAGCCAGTGTTTGTCTGCAGACAGCTTCTGGATCATGTGGCCAGCATGACTAAGCCACTTCTGGCGAACCAGAGCAGCGCATGGAAACACTGTTTACCTTCCCGCTGGAGTGGTACCTATTTATCTACTTGCACTTTGATGTGCTTTCAAACTGCTAGGTGGGCTGGAGCTGGGACTGAGCAACGGGAGCTCACACTGTCGCGGGGATTCGAACTGCCGACCTTCCAATCGGCAAGCCCTAGGCTCAGTGGTTTAGACCACAGCGCCACCTGCATCCCTAACCAACTAAGCTACACACGCCTGAATTTGTTTCCTTCATCCTCTTCTGAATTTGGCAAGGAGAAAGAATCAGAATTTAATGTATTACCCATTTCAATTCATATATATTTTGCAACAAAACAAAGGCTGAGATTTTTTTTTGGGGGGGGGTTACTCACACAAAAATGTTGTCTGTCTAATTGCATGCCTTCCTCAGGTTTAACATTAATGAAGTCTGATGCTGTATACTATTTTATGGTGGATATGAGTAGCCGCATGACCACATGTAGATCTTGGCCATGGTGGATATGAGTAGCCACATGACCACATGTAGATCTTGGCCAGCTGCAAGTTAACCAAACAGGCACAGGTTTCTTGTCACCATCTCATATTTAATTCTAATGATCAGATTAATCTCTCATCCCCTATACATAGAGTAGCCAATGTGCCGCCCTTCAGATGTTGTTTCACTACAGCTCCCATCATCCTTGATTATTGACCATGTTGGCTGGGGATGTTGTAGTCCAATAACATCTTCAGAGCACCATGTTCATTATTCCTGATATATATATTCTCTTCAAGCCTATTATGCATTTAATTGAAATATAAATAAATGGTTTTATCAAGAAATTGTGGGCACTGCCTTACCCTTTCCATTGGTGCTTAGTAGGTCTCTTTAGGAAAATCTGAGGCATTCTATCCAGTTCACACTGTCAATTCACTGTTCATTCTGGAATTGAAACCAAGAATTAATTCATTGTGAGGCTCACCTAGAGGCAATGCAGAACTTAAATCAGATGCTATGTGGTTGTCTGCTTGGGAAAAGCCAGCATTTGTAGAAATATCTTCCTAGACCAATGTGCCTTTCCAAGGTTCTACCCAGTCCCTAAAACACTGAGGCCTTTCCCCTTGAATCTGTACATATATACAGTGAGGATGTTTTGACATAAGAAACAGGCCTCTTTCAGTACATGTGGATTTGTTATTTTATTTTTACTATGCATTGTGAGATGATGGCAACATGAGATCAGGAGGACACGGCTCCCAACATGCTACCACCTCAGCCTCCATGGATCCTGATATGCCTTAGCTCATACCCCCTGCCATGCCTTAGCTCATGACAGTAACTCTACCACTTACTGTATTTTTCGCTCTATAGGATGCACCCGACCATAGGACGCATCTTGTTTTAGAGGGGGAGAACAAGAAAAAAAAATTCTTGCATGAAATGGCAGATTGCTCTGTAACCTAATGAACCTAATGAACATGATATGACATCTGTACGGGAGGATAGTACAACATCCTGCTTGGAACCAGGTTTAACCATGCTTCAGTTTAACATATGTTTGCCTGTGTGGAAAGACCCTAGAGCCACAGCTAGAGACAGATGCATAACACAGAAAACTGAATAATGTCTGAATAGACACCTGTAAAAGCCTGAGGTGAGCCCACAGCTGCCTGTGAACATCTTATCCCAGCCAAAGGAGGCTGACAGCCAAGGGACCCTTCTTTAAAACAAGATATATTTCTCTCTCCTGCAGACAATTATTTTATTACTTATGTAGCCACTATCTGCATCCTCCTGTCATATTTCATGCTTAAATCTTCTGCAGATAGGTGCTGCTTGTTTTGAACACATGCTGATGTGAAAATAATTGATAATCAGGGTTATTCTATCTTTTTGGTGAAGGGAATTCTAGGAAATGTAGGAATTCTAAATTCTAATTCTAATTCCTTTAGAATTCCTGCACAAATTTTGTGCAGAAATACCAAGATCTGTGCAGATGGGGTTGTGTATCAGAGGAGGTTGTGCTTGGGAGATGAGATGCTAGCATAGGAATGGCACAGGAAGGAAAATGGTAACAGGAAAACATTTATGGATATTTGATCAGAAATTATGCAATATATTACAGTGGATAAGTGAAGGAATGCTAATGTTTATGTATGAATGGTGGTATGTAAATGCCAGCCATTGTCAGAGCATGTGTGTTGAAGATTTGCAAGATATACTTTGGAAAATCAATGAAATACCAGTGAATGCTAGCAATAATGAGAGCCAACTTTTACATGTACAGAAAATCTGGCAATGTATACATAGCTTTGGACGCTGACAAAATTCATCATGGTATTGTCAGCATGTGAATCTTGAGATTCACCAGATTTTGGACTGCCTCTGTAACACAAACTTTCAACTGCAGTAATAATTATGACATTGGGTCATCTGCTCCTGGAAAGTTTATTCTGTAGACATGTAATTTGCTAGTTTGGAAGATTAGGAAGTCAAAAGTAGAGGCATCTGTATTTTCTTGCTAAATCATCCATGCCCCAATGTAAACATTATGGAAACACATTCCCATTCACAATGTCTACCCTTCCTCTTTGTATTAGAAATAAATGAAAGACGGGAACTTTCTAAGGCTCCAAGAAGCTCAAGGGTGGAATCTTCATTTGCTGCCTTCTTCCTTCTCTTCTCTGTTGAAATGTACCATTTGTCAATGTCATTATGGCACCCTCCATGTTTAAAACCTGGGGAAATGACCCCATCACACTCTTCCCTGCCAAAAGGGGCCTGAGTTTGCTTTGCTAGACTGCAGACTCAGGCTCCAATGTCTGCTTCCAACAACACCAAGATTACAATGAGCTTAAGAGACTTCTTGGAGCCTTTCAAATTATTGTGCTGCAGTGGCCATAGAATAGACCCATGGGAGCCCTTCATTTTAAAATTCCTATACCAAATGTGGCCGTTTCTCTGCATCTGACTTTTAAGTGTCTCTCTCCAGTTACTTCTAAATCCTCTTAGCCAGAGATAGTTCTATCTTGGGACTCATAACACTATTCCTGAAGAATCATTTTCATTTGTTTTGCCCTAGAAATCCACTGTCCTCCCTTGCCCATTTTTGCCAGTGGAAATTATTTCCTTTATAGTTTGCAGGTAACTTTCTTATTGGTTCCCAGGCTCTGTACTTTGAATCTCAAATGTTTCCATTTCCCTTCTCTGGGAAGCTAAAGAGTTCAATTTGACAGAATATATAGGCCTGCTATTCTCATTATTCTTGTTTCCCCTGTATTTAAATTTCTCCAATGCTGTCGGCTACAGCACGCTAATAATCCTTCTGTGATTTTTCAGCATAACATTTTAGTACTGGCCTTTGTTAGAGAAATGAATGTATTGGGTTACTCTTGAGAGTTAAGTAAAAGGGGATGGTTTATCATCATAAAGTTTCAGCAAACAGAAATTGCACTATATTGTTTAAACAGGGTCAGTCTTTCAGCTGATATAAACAATAGTCTTGAAATAAAAGTGCCAGAAGAAAATGCACGGATCTTTATAGGACTGCATTCCACAGTCCTGAGAAGCAAAATATTAATCAACTGGTAAAATTCAACTTCATGGCTTTTGTTGAAAAATGAATAAAGATGGCATGTTTTTCCTCTCTTTCCATCTAGGGGGTGGGGTCTTTCCAAAATGCTACTGTGTGACCCGGATGCTAATGCAGTACCTTCAAGGTACCTTTCCACATTCTGCTGAAGAACCTCTGCAACCTGCCTAGTTAGCTGAGATTGATGAGCACTGCAGCCCAAAACAGCTGGAGCACACAGCTGGGGAATGTTGGCCTAGACTCAGAAGGGGTGATGTAGGAGGCTGGTGAATATGATATGCAGGCCACCCAAATTTTATTACAATCATCCAGAGAGGCAAATAAGGTTGCAAGTATGAAATCTTCAAGTATGGCAATTTCTCACAATCAGTGAGACTGGGCAGAAGTAACCATTTAGCTTTTCGCTGTTCCTGAAGTGCAAAGTGACCTGCAGTCATTTATATATTTATGTTTCTATTTTTTCCGTTGTATTTTCTCTTCAAATCATCTCCTTAGTTTCTTTTTTAAAAAAAAAATTGGAAAAAGAAAATTTGTTCAATTAAATGTGTTATTTACAAAAATAAATAAATAAATAAATAAATAAATAAATAAAACAGCCTGATAAGCTAGGTGTTTTGAACATTATCTATATTAAGCTAGTATTAATAGTAGAAATGCAGGTAATGTATCAGGGAAGAGATAATCTATACTACAACTTAATCCCTTTTGCTAGTCCTTCAATGTTGGTTACTTAAATGGAATGCTGTAAATGTTTTCTCAAAATACCAGTGGAATGATACTGGGTTTTTTTTTTTTTACGATGGTGGAGCTTCCCCAAGATCAAATAAGACTGGCTCAGATTAAGCAGAAATACACACACACAAGTATGCACACACAGAGAGAAATAGTTTGGTTTAGCTCAGTCTGAGCCCCTTGAAGTCAGTTCAGTTTCCTTCATGCTCCTATTCAGGAATGCAGTGGGGTCTGATTCCTTACCCCAATGAGCCTCCAAGTTCCCTCACCTACCTACAATCTTATTTGCCCCCATTTCTCCAACTTCCCATGAGCCCCCAATTCCCCACCTGTCCAATCTCCTGCTTGGGTGCTATTCCAGCAGATAAATGGAACTGAATTATTCCCTGGCTCTGAATAAAATCTCAGACAGAAAGGGACTATGGGGGTCATAATGCTTGCCTTATATTCGAGGTGTGTTGTATGAGTTTTATCAGGAAGAAATCCAAATCTCATTGAATTTCAAATATACTGATGCATTTAGGGAAGCAGCAGGGTTAGTTTTTCCCTACAAAGTCAGGATTCCCATTCAATAAACTAAAATATAGCATTCATATAAATAGAATATTTCATCACTTGCCAGTGCTGTGTATCTCTTAATATTCACTGGAATTGTCAACTGTGTCTTTCTTTGGGAGGTATTGGGGGTCTTCACACGCAATTATTATTTCTGTTTGTCTAAATAATTTTTAACCTTCTCTTCAGCCAAAAACAAGCAAGGCTCCAGAGCAATTTACAAATATCAGTAAAAAGGCATTTCCTAGTCTCAGGTTTAAACTTGAAAAGACTCCATACAAAAAGGAAAAGAAACTGGGACACTGGCTGTTTATAAAACGATACAGTAATTATAATATAATAATCTGATAATAACCACTATATCTCTGAAACCTCTGCGCCTTACATAGATCAGTTTTTTTTGGTCTGATGAAGATTTTCTTGGTCATACAGCTTTATTAAGAGGACAAACTGCTAACATTCTGTATTTTATGCAAGCGTTAAATGCATAAGTGCCTCAATCTGTTTTGCATAATTATTGTAATTAGCAGTACAATCCTATACTCGCCCTCTTGGAATCAAGTCCCTTTCCCCCACCCGGTAAGTGAGTATAGGATTATGGGCTGAGTTCCAAAAACTTTACAGTCATGTGTGTACTTCCAGTTTTGCAGCTATTTATGATCAAATGCTAAGTATCCCATTTGCAAGCATCTATTTATGCTTCTCTTCTTTAACATCCAAACAGTACATGGAGGTTTGGACAGTGAACCTAATTATATGAAATTTTACCTAATGAATCGCTTATAAGTGCTCCTATTTTTCACATTTCATGGCTGACAAATGAAAATTAAAATCTGTAAAAAGTGCATAATGAAATGTTAAACCCATAAATACTCAACGCACACAGAGCTACTATAATCTGAAAAATGTTTTCAATAGCACAATTTCCCTGGGCATGACACTAATTGCTTGCTGTTGTGGCTGTTTGGTTTTATTCAAAGGAGTAAAATGATGAAAATGAAACTTTCAGTCAGTATTTGCAAAAATACTTGTGCACTCTCACTTTTGCCATTTGCAGAAATTCTCTAAAAAGAGTGAAGCAAACGGATCTCACTTTGTTTAGTGTTCCATTCATTTTTCAGACAAATGCTAACCACTATTCCACTGCACAATGAAATCTTTCCATTCAAAAATGTAGTTGTGACTTCCATTTAACAAGAACAAGAACATTATTGCAAGACCAGAATAACAATATAAAATACAGCTTAAAATGAAATAAAATCACAACTAATGTGGGTCCTAAAATATATATAACTCAGGTGACAAAGGACAAGGTAAAGACAAAAGCTGAATAATGAAGGTGCCAAGTATGAGGGAATTCTGCACCTTGTAGAGAAGTATGCCTTCTCATGGCTCCTGAGAATGGTGGAACTAACAAGAACCCGCCCCTCTGCTGATCTTATCATCTGAGGTCTGTAAGAAATAAGGTAGTCTTTCAAATGTTTGGAGTTTAAGTGATTGGGGTTTTTAAACACCTAGTGTGAGCATCTCAAATGTTTTCAAATAGGTAAAGGTAAAAGGTGAAGAACCCCTGGACAGTTAAGACTATGGGGTTGCGGCGCTCATCTTGCTTTCAGGCCAAGGGAGCCGGCGTTTGTCCACAGACAGCTTTCCAGGCCATGTGGCCTGTATGACTAAACTGCTTCTGGCGCAATGGGACACCATGAAGAAAACCAGAGTGCACAGAAATGCTGTTTACCTTATCTACTTGCACTGGCATGCTTTCGAACAGCAAGGCTGGCAGAAGCTGGGACAGAACAACCGGAGCTCACCCCATCACGGGAGTTCAAACCACTGACCTTCTGATTGGCAAGCCCAAGAGGCTCAGTAGTTTAAACCGCAGTGCCACCCACATCCCAATAGTGGGTATATGAGTTCAAAGGGAACCCCAGCTACTAATCTGGCCGCTGCCTTCGAGGGCAGCTCTAGTGTATGGCAGTAATCTGATCTGGAAGGTATCAGAGCATAGAGTAACAGGACCAAGACATCTCTGTCCCAAAGTGGCCATAGCTACCAAAACAAACAGCTGTAAATAAGCACTCCTAGCCACTGAAGCCACTCCAGTAGCACCCCCAAGTGATGGACTTGCTCCTTCCAGGGGAACACAATCCCATCCAGGACAGGCTGTCCCCACATCGCTTGGACTCAAAAGCTTGGTCGTTATGTTTCCTTGTGAGGCATCTAATCATAAGCCTGCATTTTTATCAAAGCTTCTATATGTTTAATCAGGGCTTGCATTTTAAAATAAGCTTAAAGATTTTCAAATGTTTCATGCCAGGCAAAAGACCAGCTGCCTAAAAGGCCTTGGCAATGTTTTTCCTCCTAGGAAAGGGGCCCCCTGATTTATAGCAGAAAACAATTCTCAAAGTCATAAAAAAAGGGAGTTACAGACCTGACCTTGCATGTTGCAAAGTACTAAATTAAGGGTGGATAAATGGGTAAAATAACACCATGGGCCTCCCATTAAAACTTGAGCCGTATTTTCCTAAGGCCAGGAGCAATGGAGAAGCATCTAGCTGGCTGTGAAAGGAGGGGTGTAAACTGAAGAGGCTTCTTTTAAAGCTGTTTTTTACTGAGTTCCTTTTTTACTTTACAAAGGCCTTATTCCTTTTAAAAGGCTACCTATGATAATGTATGAAATATATTAGCTTAAATATATTGGCTTAAATGTAATTATGCAAAGGATTTAAGAAATGCTAGATTCTTATTTCATAGAGTCATATTGCAATAGGAGACCAGAGGGGCAAATGAGCCCAGCCTCCTGCCAGACAGGAGACGCCATCGAGCACTCCTGATATATAGTTGTCAGGCCTTTTTGTTTAGAAACCATCAAATGAAGGAGATCTTTCAATGTTGATGTGAACTCAAGATCCTTGACATCTGTTGAAGATAAAAATTTAAGATTAACCATCTGTTTTAGAAGGCAATAGGGCAAGGAGGGCAAGAGGTGAGCTGGTAATTAAGATTCCTTGTTGAGACATATGTAAGATATATTACTACTTATTTGTCATTTATAGATGTAACAATATATAGCTCTTTGTGTTCCATAAAAGGGCGAGGAAATGGGTGTATCTCTTGTGATTGGTTCTAGCAAACAGCCAATAGGAATTTCAACCAGGCTGATTGGACAGAGGCAGCCACAGGAGGAGCAAGGGGGCTGGATTAAGGAAATATAAGTGCTGGACAGAATGGCAGGAGGCCAGGCCAGAGCTTGGTAACCATGTACCACTGAGCCTCTCATTTATTTGTCTGACAAATAAATTACTATTTTAATTTCTCTATTGCTGCGTTGAATATTTCATTCCAGCTAAGCGTTAACCACAAGCAGGGTGCTACACTTGTGTCCTTGCATTTAGCATTTATCTTTCAGTCATATAAAATGACCTATGATTAAGTCCCTATCCATTCTTAAGGATATGATTAAGTCCCTATCCATTCTTAAGGAAATCAGCCCTGAATGCTCACTGGAAAGATAGATACTGAAGCTGAGACTCCAATACTTTGGCCACCTCATGAGAAGAGAAGACCAGTGGCGTAGTGTGGGGGGTGCAGGGGGGGGCCGGCCACACCGGGCGCAACATCTGGGGGTTAGGGTTAGGGGGCGCAAATCCACGGGTTAGGGGGCGCAAATCCATGGGTTAGGGGGCGCAAATTACTTGCCTTGCCCCGGGTGCTGACAACCCACGCTACGCCACTGGAGAAGACTCCCTGGAAAAGACCCTGATGTTGGAAAAGATGGAGGGCACAAGGAGAAGGGGACGACAGAGGACAAGATGGTTGAACAGTGTTCTCAAAGCTACCAGCATGAGTTTGACCAAACTTCAGGAGGCAGTGGAAGACAGGAGTGCCTGGCGTGCTTTGGTCCATGGGATCAAGAAGAGTCAGACATGACTAAACGACTAAACAACAACATGATCAAGTCCCATTGCACTCAGTGAATTTTACTTCTACACATGAAGGGACTAGAGAAGGGACTGCACGTCTGGAACCATGTAAATCTCTCACTTTGTTATTGATGGCCAATTCAAACATGCATTTACATCTCCAGTGAGTTCCAACTCTTCTCAAAATAATGTTAAAGCTCTGGTACTTGTTCTGTGTCATTGGTCAAATGGTGATTGAAAACTGCAATAATCAAGCTAAATCTGCAACTGACTAGGAGCAGCTTATATACCTAGCATCGTTGTGGATGTCACTGTGTGTTGTGAATTGTCACTAGATGTGATGTTCTAGGTGCTGATCATCAAGAAATCTGCTACCAAATGAAACGTCCTTATTCAGCTGCATATGTTGAGACCTGTGGGTGCCTGTTATGGTCATTGTTAAATGCTATTTTATTAATCATAAGCGATCTCATCTCAGCAGCCTACACAAGACTAGGTCAGATAACTTCGCATTAGCCTGTTTTATATTATTTCTCCTCTTTCTGTGCTTACAGACCTGTTTTATTCTGAACTATTCAAGTCATAACCACACAGAGTTTTCGTTAAAGGCCAAAACTGGACATCAAATCAGGTGAATTGGAAAACGTTTTAAGAAAAACCACTAAAATCAATGTATTTATCACCATCTAGGTTGGTACACTACATTTTGCCCTATTTCAAAATGCCAAGGCCTTAAATGTAATTGCTGTGAAGATGAATATTATACATGACAGTATTTACTAGCAATATTTTTTAATGTTGGTTACAAAGAAAATGAATAGAAAATCCTAGCGCAAATAATAAATTGCCTACTGTATATAAGCCAGAATTATGGACAAAACAGGAAGATACCTCTTGAAATAATACTATGCTTCTAATTGCCTTCTCTTTTTTCAGATTTCATTTTTAATTTCACAGAGAACACACAATTCTTCTAAGAAACTAAACATGTCAGCAAACTTCACTGCTAGGCAAAATGGCTTAATTCTAGTGTCTACTTTTTCCTGTCCCATTGCTCTTGTGTGTGTGTGTTTTTGTTTTGTTCTAAAAGTACACTATAAAAATCCTGATCCAAAAAGACATTTCTAAATCCACTTTTCAATGAGGACTGTTGAAAATTAGCTTCAGAATTGCACCCTTTGATTATGGCTTTATTAATGTGGCCACTGAGTGCTTAAAGTGTATCAAAGAACAATGCTTCTTATATTGTTGGCTTATTTCTATCTCTAAGAGGAGTGACGCTTCTTCTAATGGAACATGTGTAGCCAAATACGGCATGTATTTGTGCTGGTTGATCTTTTTGAGAGGTCTTTTCCTGCACAGAAAGGTAAATAAATTGAGCACTGGAAATGGAAATGGCTTTCTTCCTGGCTTTTAGCTTATTTAGGACTTGGTCATCTTGAGAACGTTACTGGTAGTTGCTTAATTTGTACACAGCATAATATATTCAGGGAGATGGCTTTTCTATTCTTAAATATTCTGGTCACAGCTGCCTTGTAGTTGTCTTCCTTATATAAATTTCAGCCAGCCTCACTTGAAAATACATATTTGAGAACTGAATGACCCGTTCGATTGCCTAACATATCTTCCTGCCGTAATTTAAGTCTGCACTTGACCATCATCATTTTTGAAAATAGACCTTTTCTAATCATTAGATTTCAAGCATAGGTGTGTGTGTGATGATCATAAAGTATGATTATGGCAATTTCCATGCTGGACCTCATTACTCTGCAAAAAAATCAATAGCCAGTGCCATTTGAATTTGCTGCCTTCAGGTGTAAACTGTACCTCTTTAATGAGATGGAGCTTTCTCTCTGAGACCTAAAGCTCACAACAAGACAACAATGGGTTGGATACAGACTTAGTCCCGCTTATAGTAAATCTATTGAAATCAATGGGATTTTACAGATTGGAAACTCATGCTGAGAAAAAGTGGAATGCCTAAGGCCATCACACTAGATGGTGAATAAGCTGCACACAGAATGCTAAAACTAAACTTCCTCACTTGGGATCCATCAGGATAGGAGTTTTAGCCCAAAATTTCTGGATGGCACTAGTTTGAGGAAGGCTACATTAAACCATATTCTCTGTGTTATGAGGACAAAAGCTAAACCACACATTGCATACTTTCTTCTTGCTCCTCCCCCCATGTGGCTGTAGGAAAGAAATGGAAATTTCTGCTTCCATTTTAGACAGTTTTACGTTACCTCTCGGCCCTTAACTGTGGTTTATCATAACCACAGTTGGGTGAAACCATCTTCTTAATATATGGTTTGAAGTAGACTTATTTCCACTAACCATACCTAAAAAATTAATTGTAGCTTGTCTGGGTCCAGATGACACAGCAAGCTGTGGTTAATCTAAAATGTAATGAAAACTTTTGAACTCCTTCCATGACTTAGCTGCTAGAATACAGCATTACATCCAAACTGGACTTTTGTCTAAGGGTGGCGGTTTCTATATATATATTCTGTTTGGCATGGATTTTACAGCAGCAACAACAAAAGGGGCTGCAGCAGCCCTTCTCGGTCCTTGAAAGCTGAATTCTGATTGAAGGATTGTATGAAATCTCCTTTCATACTTGTGACTGTAAAATGTGTATCCTGCATCCATGGTGGATCTCTGCTAATAGCAGTACAGGGAAAGCAATCTTGTCTAATTTGGGAGCACTGGTGGAAGAAGGTTTTGAATTCTTCTCCAAAACCCCAGATTCAGCCAAGATTCCTGTATTCACATTGCTCATAGAAGCGCAGAGAAAGCATTTTGTGTTTTAACGGAGAGAAGGATGGTTGGGTGCAGGACAACAGAGGCATTCATGGTGACTTCCAGTACCTCTTTTTCTGGAAAAATAGCACTGGTTGGGTGTGGTTCCTGCACATCTATGCCCCCATTTAATCATGTCTCTTGCCCACGAAACAGCTGTCCTCTGAGGAACATTGTCCTGGTGCATCTGTCTCCCCATTTAAATCATTGTGTGTTTGTGTGTGTGCATGCATGTATAAAGGAGGGTTGTGTGCATTTGTGTGTGCGTGTGTGAGTGGGTGGGTGTGCATATACCTGGCTCTGTCTAGCATGTGGCTCCTGAACCTCCTACCAACCCCCATTTTGCCATCAGTGTCAAAAAGGTGGGAAACTCCTACTTTAGGGAAGGAGTCAGAACTACCCCCTGCCTCACATGAGCTGGGGTCCAGAACATGTGTGTGTACAGTTTCCTAGTTGTATGTTACTCTTGATTTACATGATATTGTTTTAACTTTTAAGGGGATCCATCGCTGAGGGCCTTCTGGTGGTTCCCTCATTGCGAGAAGTGAGGTTACATGGAACCAGACAGAGGCCTTCTCGGTAGTGGCGCCCACCTTCAGATGTGAAGGAAATAAGCAGCTATCCTACCTTTAAAAGACATCTGAAGGCTGCCCTGTTTAGGTAGGTTTTTAATATTTAATGCTGTATTGTTTTTAACACTCGGTTGGGAGCCGCCCAGAGTGGCTGGGGAGACTCAGCCAGATGGGTGGGGTATAAATAATAAATTATTATTATTATTATTATTATTATTATTATTATTATTATTATTATTATTATTATTATTGCATTTTAAATACATTCTAGTAAATCAGTAAATTACATAATACCGGTCTTGAAAGACCTACATTGGCTCCCAGTACATTTCTGAGCACAATTCAAAGTGTTGGTGCTGACTTTTAAAGCCTTAAACAGCCTTATCCAGTATACCTGAAAGAGCATCTCCACCCCCATCATTCTGCCCAGACACTGAGGTCCCGTGCCAAGGGCCTTCTGGTGGTTCCCTCACTGCAAGAAGCCAAGTTACAGGGAACCAGGCAGAGGACCTTCTCGGTAGTCACACCCACCCTGTGGAATGCCCTCCCACCAGATGTCAAAGAGAAAAACAACTACCAGACTTTTAGAAGACATCTGAAGGCAGCCCTGTTTAGGGAAGCTTTTAATGTTTAATAGACTATTGTATTTTAATATTCTGTTAGAAGCCGCCCAGAGTGGCTGGGGAAACCCAGCCAGATGGGCGGGGTATAAATAGATTATTATTATTATTATTATTATTATTATTATTATTATTATTATTATTTGTTCATTCCTCAAGGTTATCCCCCTTCTGTGATATATTGTGGAATATCCTTCTTCCTTTTCTGATTCTCTATGGAGTAATTCTACACATGCATTCTTTTGATTCTACAAGTAAGAAGTTGTGGTCATAAAATATATTACATATATAACAAACTATTTACTTAAGGGCCAATTGTTTGTTTACTGACTGTGAACTTGTATGTGAAACTGTTAATCCTGGGATGCTCTAGTAAATAAAACAGATCTGAAAATAAACAGATTTTAATGAATAAATCTATAACGTTCGAGGAATTACTGTGGATTCAAAGCTTTTTACGAGGCACTGGAAACAAAAAATAATGGAGTGTTTATCCACAGTTAACCCAACAAATAAGGTTTACAAACATCTGATATGTGTGGAGTAGATTCTTGGTTACTTAAAAATTATGGGACTTTGGGGGAAGCTATGGATGTTTGCTAAAAGAAAAAAGCATTAATAAAATTGTGTGTTTTTGTTCGTTTCTGGAGAACTGACTAAAACTGAAAAATGCTACTTTTCTTGGAAATATATTTTACTGGAAAAAGAAGATGATGGAGTTGCCAGTTTCAACAGCCCATGAAACAATTGAAGCAGTTATCTTGGGGTTTTTTTAAAGAAAAGTTTGAGAATAGAGTTCAACAAAATAACTCTCACTTGGAAGATCAATGAGGAAAGGAGGGGGGAGGACCAGGTGGCTGGGGGTGAGAAGCAGGTGTCAAATTATCTCTAGATTTGAACTGTCCATGAATAATTCAAAAGCATCTTCTTTTGGCAGATGCCCAAACCACCAACTCTCTACTCTCTGCAGATTGTGTGTATAGCCCAGACTAGGAAAAATATGTTGTGATATTCATGCGCTGTTGCTTTGTATTCGTGTCAAAATAGATTATCTTGTGCTGCATAAGAGTTAGTGAGGCAATGTTAGTTGCAAACAAGAGTGTTGTGAGTTTGGGATGGGTTAGGCTGTACATCTGAGTCTCTTCCAATTCCTGGATCCAGCAAGAATTCAATTGTTTTGGGGGGACAGGGGGCAGGAAAGTGTGAAGGACTCCCTGGTCCAGAATGGGGTAACTGTGCCCCTGAAGGACCAGGTGCGCAGCCTGGGAGTCATTTTGGACTCACAGCTGTCCATGGAGGTGCAGGTCAATTCTGTGTCCAGGGCAGCTGTCTACCAGCTCCATCTCGTACCCAGCCTGAGACCCTACCTGCCTGTGGACTGTCTCACAAGAATGGTGAATGCTCTAGTTATCTCTCACCTGGACTGCTGCAATGCACTCTACATGGGGCTACCTTTGAAAAAGTGACCAAGAAACTACAATTAATCCAAAATGCGGCAGCTAGACTGGTGACTGGGAGCGGCCGCCAAGACCACATACCACCAGTCTTGAAAGACCTACATTGGCTCCTAGTACATTTCCAGGCACAATTCAAAGTGTTGGTGCTGACCTTTAAAGCCCTAAACGGCCTTGGCCCAGTATCCCCAAAGGAGCGTCTCCACCCCCATCATTCAGCCCAAACACTGAGGGCCTTCTGGCAGTTCCCTCATTATGAGAAGTGAGGTCGCAGGGAACCAGGCAGAGGGCCTTCTTGATAGTGGCACTGACCCTGTAGAACTCCCTCCCATCAGATGTCAAGGAAATAAACAACTATCTGACTTTTAGAAGACATCTGAAGGCAGCCCTGTTTAGGGAAGATTTTAATGTTTGATGTTTTAGTGCATTTTTAACATTCTGTTGGGAGCCTCCAAGAGTGGCTGGGGAAACCCAGCCAGAGGGGCGGGGTATGTATGTATGTATGTATGTATGTATGTATGTATGTATAAATAAATAAATAAATAAAATAAAATAAAATAAAATAAAATAAAATAAAATAAATAAATAAATAAATAAATAAATAAAATGTTGGAATAGCCAGGTCAGCTTATCAATGAGCTAATGGCCCCCTAAGTACTGATCATTAGGGTAACAAAGGAAGTAGCTTTGTGCCAGAGGGCAAATGGGTGGGTCCCCCACCCTCACTTGGCTGTTGGTGAAAAGGACAAGGGCCAGAGGTTTGAGAGAGAGAGCTAGAGTAGGAACAAGCAGAAGCCTGAAAGGGAGATGCATGCTTGATTTCCAGGGCTATGCCAGAAGAAAGACCCTCTTGGGGTGCCAATGGTGTGAGCCCCTCCAGCATAGACTCAAGTTGTATATATGCCTAAATCAGAAAGACAACACAGTCTCTGTTCTGCCTCATTCCAAGGAACCTGAACCCTCGGTAAGTGCCTGGAACCTCACACTGTGTGATGACTGGGGTGGCATGAAACCCAGCTCACAACTATATTAAGCAGAGCAAGATGCCAAGAGCCCAGCTCCTGATATAGCAGAAAAAAGATGGAGAAATAATAATAATAATAATAATAATAATAATAATAATAATAATAATAATTTATTATTTGTACCCTGCCCATCTGGCTGGGTTTCCCCAGCCACTCTGGGCGGCTTCCATAAAAACCAAAAATACACTAAAATATCACAGATTAAAAACTTCCCTGAACAGGGCTGCCTTAAGATGTCTTCTGAATGTCAGGTAGTTATTTATCACTTTGACATCTGATGGGGGGCGTTCCACAGGGCAGCCGCCACTACCAAGAAGGCCCTCTGCCTGGTTCCCTGTAGCTTTGCTTCTCGCAATGAGGGAACCGCCAGAAGGCCCTCGGAGCTGGACCTCAGCGTCCGGGCAGAATGATGGGGGTGGAGACGCTCCTTCAGGTATACTGGGCCAAGGCCGTTTAGGGGCATAGCTCATTGGGAGAGTATCTGCTGTGCATGCAGAGCTGCCAGGTTCAAACCCCTAGTACCTCCAGGTGTGGCTGAAAATTCTGGAGTGCTGCTGACAGTCAGTGTAGACAAGACTGAGCTAGCAGGACAGTGTATGAGATAGCTTTCTGTTCCTATTTTGCTTGATACGCTTCCCTGTATAGCTTTGGACTTCTGGAAGCATCTATTTGGCCACTTTTAGAAATAGATAATCGACTAATTGCACCCTTGGCTTGGCCCATTAAGATTCTTTTTTACTTTCTTAATTTTAACATGCACCTGTGGACTACAATAAGCAGAAGAAAGGTGTTCTGTAACCCTGGGAGACTTCTTAACCCCCTGAAATATTGATTACACTGATAGAGATCCTTTCAGGTGTCAGGGCAAGGAAGAGCAAAGGCCAGTTATATTAGTAATCTGATTCGTGGAGCCTGGTTCAAGGTAAAAAGGAAAAGGAAAAGGACTCCTGGACAGTTAAGTCTAGTCAAAGGCAGGTGTTTGTCCACAGACAGCTTTCTGGGTCATGTGGCCATCATGACTAAATCACTACTGGCACATGCAGGACCGTGACGATTGCAAGAGCGCACGGAAACACCGTTTACCTTCCTGCCACAGTGGTACCTATTTATCTACTCACCCAAGAGGCTTAGTGGTTTAGACCACAGCGCCACCCACATCCCTGCCAAGTTCAAGAGGACCAACAGGCTGCACCTGAATAAGCAACAGTACCAAGAGCAGGGCTTCTGAGAAGGATTAGAGAGCACTGGAAGGAACATTCAATAAGCAGTATCTTGGGGGTTGGATTGGATGAGCCTTGGTATCCTTTCCCAGTAGTGATGTATGGAAGTGAGAGCTGGACCATAAAGAAGGCTGATCGCCAAAGAATTGATGCTTTTGAATTATGGTGCTGGAGGAGACTCTTGAGAGTCCCATGGACTGCAAGAAGATCAAACCTATGCATTCTGAAGGAAATCAGCCCTGAGTGCTCACTGGAAGGACAGATCGTGAAGCTGAGGCTCCAGTACTTTGGCCACCTAATGAGAAGAGAAGACTCCCTGGAAAAGACCCTGATGTTGGGAAAGATGGAGGGCATAAGGAGAAGGGGACGACAGAGGACGAGATGGTTGGATAGTGTTCTCGAAGCTACCAGCATGAGTTTGACCAAACTGCGGGAGGCAGTGGAAGACAGGAGTGCCTGGCGTGCTCTGGTCCATGGGGTCACAAAGAGTCGGACACAACTAAATGACTAAACGACTAAACAACAACATCCTTTCCAACTCTACCATACAGTGGTGCCTCGGGTTACAGATGCTTCAGGTTACAGACTCCACTAACCCAGAAATAGTACCTCGGGTTAAGAACTTTGCTTCAGGATGAGAACAGAAATCATGCGGGGGTGGCACGGCGGCAGCGGGAGGCCCCATTAGCTAAAGTGGTACCTCAGGTTAAGAACAGTTTCAGGTTAAGAACGGACCTCCAGAACGAATTAAGTTCTTAACCCGAGGTACCACAGTATTTCACTGTATTTCATAAAATTGCAATGTTTCAAGTCATCAAGTGAGCCTTGAACAGAGCACAGAGCACAGATCCTGTGAAGGTTTCACAAGCAGGAGGAAACAGTAGCAGCTTTCCGTCGCATATAATTCCTAATCCACATAAGCATGATTATTATGCATTATGATCTCACCTTGCCTCTATTCCGTCTTCCCCCGCCTGTAATAAAAGCATCCTTTTCATTTTGTTTGAAAGGAAGGAACATTATTGAAATGATGGCCTCCTTGATAATTTGGTCCTGAGTAGGTGGCAAGCTTCATAAATGACCTTGAAGTCTCAAAGAATGCTGTCACCACCAGTTTAACAATTTCCCAGCATCATTTCATTCCTCCTTTGATCTTATTCACTTTCCCCTGCAATCTATTAAATGCTCCATATGAAAAATGAACAGACTTTTAAAAAGAAAAAAAATTTGTCTTATTATTTTGCTGGGTTTTACCTGAATTGCGTCATTCACTACAATAAGTTTGCCTAGAGTAAGGGTAGCTAACATGGTGCCCTCCAGTTGCTGTTGTCATCTAGCACTCATCAGCCTGAGCCAGCAAAGCTAATGATCAGGCATGATGGGAATTGTAGTCCAAAACTTCTGCCGGGCACCTCACTGGCTACCCGTATCTTAGCAGAGAGTACTCACACTGTTAGGATGTTACTGTTCTTCTTTCAAATTCTACTTCCTTTCATTTTAACTGTTAATCAGAAGAAAAACTATAAAAGAGGGCTATTGTGGTTAGCATTATGAGTTTTCCGCTACTATTCTCCATCAATTACTATTCTCCATCAATTAATGAGAAAAGAAGTTGCATTTGAAAATTATTAAAGGAGAGAGAAAATGCCTGGGAAATCTTCATGGGTTATGGGCTGGGGTTTAAGTGGATTTTGGTTTTTGGTCTCACCTAGCATACTTTTGAGGTGGTCATGGGGTGTCTTGAGATTATTCTTTCATTTGAAAAATTGTCTTGCTAATAATCTGAAGCCTTCCCAGCTGCCCACACTTCACTTAAAAGCCATGGGGCAATTTTTCCCATGGGACTCTTTCAGAGCAGGAAGTGTTGTAGCCAGAGAGGCTGCAAAGTGCTGGAGAAATGTTTCCTGGAAAGGAAAGTGGACTGTCCCTCAGCTCACTTGCAAAAATCAGATAAGCTCCATACCTACCAAAATTCTCAAGAAATCCTACAACACCCGAGAATGTGGCAGAAGAAAAAAAGAAGAGGTTTCTATGACAGGAGAAGAGAACGTTTGAGAAACCAGAGAGCAGATTTGGTACAGCACATATGGTGGTAATCTCCTACTTATCAGCTTTGCTTAGGCATCTGATCAACTGGGTAACAGGACGGTAGACTAGGGAAACAACTGATTTGGTCCAGTGTGACTCTCTTTGTGCCCTTAAATTGTTTTCCAGGAACTGGTGCAGTTGAAATTACTCTAATTGTGTAGAACAGTGGTTTTCAACCTGTGTGCCGTGGCACCCTGGGGTGCCTTGAATGATGGCCAGGGGTGCCACAGGCAACACTGCTTCTGTCCCTCTTTCCTTCCCTCCCTCCTCTGATGTCCTCTTTTGTCTCTGCCTCCCAAAGGCTTGTGCGGCTGTGACTTCCAAGGAGAGGGGAAAGGAGAGGAGGATAAGGGAACACTCCACAAGGGAGGGTGTTTGAAAAAGGGTGAGCGGCATGGGCATAGCCAGGGGGCAGGGGGCAGCTCCCCCTCCCCCCAAAAAATCAAGTAAAACAATAGAACTACTTAACTAACTCACCAATCACATCAGTTCTGCAGCTCCCTAACAAAAGTCCTACCCCCAACCCCCCAAAAAATCCTGGCTACACCCATGGTGAGAGACTGCCCGCTCTGCAGACAAGGAGTGACATACCTGGGCTCCTGAGCCCCACAGAGGTGCCACAGAAAGAATATAGTTGGTGAAGGGAGCCATGGACTCAAATGGTTGAAAACCTCTGACAAAGAAGCCTGCTTGTCATATCATGGCTTTCTGAGCAAATGCAGGATACCTCTGAAATAGTGATGACGAGAAATCCATATCCTTCTGTTCTGCTTGTTCATTTCTAGAGGCTTCTGGATGTCTGTTGGGTGTAAACAGAAAGCAAGACTAAATGAGCCCTTAGTTTGATATGACATGTTCTATGTCCTCCTGTGATTATGTCTGGAACCAGTTTCCTTCTGGTGGACCATACAGTTTGAAATCATTGTGCTCATTCCCCCATCCCAGTTAATAACACTAATTATGCAATCAAAGGTTGGGGGGCATTTGCAAAACATAAGAAAAACACCAATAAAAAACCCCTTCTTGATCAGATAAGCACTCCATCTAATCCTGCATTCTGTTCCCTCAGTAGACTACTAGATGCCTATGTGAAGTCTGTGAGCAGGAAGTAAGTGCATCGGCCTTCTCTCCACTCCTGTTCCACAAAAAGTATCATTCAGAGGCATATCACCTCCAATACTGAAGATAACACATCGCCATCATAGTCAATAGCCATTGATAGCCTTATTCTCGTTGTTGGAATTCTACAGTCTTTGGAAATGTAACTCAGACTTTTATTGCTATCAAAACTACACCTATATTGAGCAATCAGTGTTTGATTTACTAGTGCCTCTTAGAGTTAATGAGGGTTTTTTTGGTACACATTTATTTTTCCCCATCAAAGAGTCATATAAAAATAGCTGAAAAGGAAATATTGTAATAAATAAATTGAGTGAAATTTACAGCTTGCCTCGATTAAAGTTGTGACAAGTTTAGCATGAAAATCAACAACCATCAAACATTAGAAGTGGGGGGAAGGAGATGAGATAAATACATTGGGGGGACCCAGAGGGGAAATGTATCACTGCCTGTTAGTTTTAAGCAACTCACTCCCCTATAAAAATCCCTTAAAGAGGAGTGGGACTTTTTTCTTTCTTTTGAAAGCAATTACTCCAATGTGCATGTACATTATGCTGCATATAAACCACCAATAAACAGCAATAATAATGATCCTTTAAAGTGTCCCATGTGCACTGTGATGTATTTAATGAGAGCTTGCATAGTAAATCTACAGAGTTTAGCAATCAGCGGAGAACGTATCTGCAGGCCCCAATCTGACTTGTCACATTCAGCATACTTAAAAGACATAAAAAGTGCTTGTGACAATAAAAGAAAGTTCTTGGGATGGTAGCGCCTCAGACTTCTATAAACTAGCACCACAAAACATACTGCCAGACAAAGCGCTGGAGAATGCTAAGTAGGTGGTGCGCATGCTAATGACAAACCATCTGGACTAATGCCACTTTTGCACATTGTGAAATCAACCCTATCACCCATGCCACATTTTGTGACTTCTGAAAGTTTTTTTGTGCTGCCACCGCCACCATTTTATTATTAATTTAGATCGTTCATATACTGACCTCTGCATAAGTCACAGCGCAATTTACAGCAAGTCAAATAGCTCAAAGGGAATACATAAAAACACACAATCCTTTCTACAACAGCACATTAAAACTAAAGGTAAAGGTATCCCTGACCATTAGGTCCAGTCGTGACCGACTCTGGGGTTGCGGCGCTCATCTCGCTTTATTGGCTGAGGGAGCTGGCGTACAGCTTCTGGGTCATGTGGCCAGCATGACTAAGCCGCTTCTGGCAAACCAGAGCAGTTCACGGAAAAGCCGTTTACCTTCCCACCAGAGTGGTACCTATTTATCTACTTGCACTTCGATGTGCTTTCAAACTGCTGGGTGGGCAGGAGCTGGGACTGAGCAACAGGAGCTCACCCCATCACACTAAGTCATAACAAATCACTAAATAACAATCAGTCCATTTGCCTAAAATAGGTCGAGTCCAAACACCCACCAAAAACCAGTTGCCTAAGACTATAAAGAGATGGAGCCACACCTCAATAGTGAGGGAGTTTCATATGTGAGAAATCACCACTGAAACATTTCTTTTCTGAGTCCCCACACCACATAGAAGAAGAAGAGGAAAAGGAGGAGGAGGAGTTTGTATTTGATATCCCGCTTTATCATTACCCTAAGGAGTCTCAAAGCGGCTAACAATCTCCTTTCCCTTCCTCTCCCACAACAAACACTCTGTGAGGTGAGTGAGGCTGAGAGATTTCAGAGAAGTGTGACTAGCCCAAGGTCACCCAGAGCTGCATGTGGAGGAGCAGGGATGCGAACCTGGTTCACCAGATTACGAGTCCACCGCTCTTAACCACTACACCACACTGGCACACGTACTTCATCTTGAGAGTGGAGGGATGCTCCAGAATATAATTGACATCTTATTGGTAGCCAATGTGCATTGCACAATATGAGGAAGACTATGACCAAGTGGCACATGTGCCCATTCAACTTGCTGCCCAGGTGCTAACTCTTGATGAACAGCTTCAAGGTCCTTGACCAGGACAACCCTTCACATGCAAGGGACATGACATCCTCCAGAGACAAATACTATCATTGTTACTTGAGGAAATGTGATTTATCCACAACAATAGCACTGTCCTTAGGACAGTTCTTTGGATCTGTACATTTATTGTGTGAATAGGAAAATACTTTAACAGTTGGTTATTTTTGTCTGTTGAATGTTTTATTCTTCCCACCTTTTTATTTTAAAAAATCAATGCATCTTGGGTACATGTTTTATTTGTTTGCATGCATGAGGGAGTTTGAGGTCAATGGTTCTACTATCTCTGAGCTGAATCTAAAACAAACTCAAGGTCACAACAAACTACCATTTAACCTACTTCGATAAACAGCATGGGATTTGTGGGAAGGAAGGTTTGACAGATATGAATGTTCATCAAGATTTTACTAGTTACAATAAATGCTGTGATCTCTCAATACCATTCTAATGGATGGCATGGTTTTAAAAAAATATAACTAGACAGATTTAGGTGTCAAAACAGCTTTTGACATATCAAGTGGCAATTCAAGAAGTTTAGATGATCTCACTATTAAACTTCTCAAGCCATATATCTCAAGCCATATAAAATTAGGTTTCTGACAGCACTGCTGTATCCATCATCCCAACATGCTTGTATATGATGAAAAATGTCTTTCTGTGATAAGAGGTAAGGCAATAATCAGATTCATGGGGCAGCACTGAAAGAGAATTTTGATGGCTTATTTATGGAGTTGAGACAGGCTGGCAAAGTTCTTTTAATTTGTAGTCCCAAAATGTTCTCAGCCGCTTGCACCACATCTGAATACAATGGTAACTAATCATTTTTCTAGCTGTAGTCCTTTATTAATTATTTTTAGAAGTCACATTGCTCCTTCTGAACAGGTTGTTTCATGCACAGCATACACTCACCAAGAAGCTGCAGCTAATCCTATTCCCCGATGAGGATATCTGTATAATACACTTTTCTTTTTTCATAAGAACATAAGAAGATCCTGATGGATCAGGCCAATGGCTTGTCTAGCATCCTGTTCCCACAGTAGTCATCCAGATGCCTGTAGGAACCCTGCAAGCGGAACCTTAGCATAAGAGCATTCACCCCTCCTGTAGTTTCCAGCAACTGAAGCATTACAGACTCCTAGCATGGAGGCAGAACATAGCCATCGTAGCAGAGCAGAGCCGTGCATTCATAGCTAACAGTGGGAGTGACCATTTCCCACAGGTTGGCACAATAGAATGATACTACATGTTGTAGTATTGTTCTGGGGCAAACTTTCTCAAGAGCAGGGCTGATGGGAGACGTAGCTCAAAATCATTGGAGGGAATCAGGCTGGAGAGACTGGAGTATTCTGGGAAAGAAACAACTGTCATAAGTCATCTGACAGGAGACTGAAGGAGCACTAGCCAATTCCTCCATGCACTTCTGAAATCCATCCTGTCTCAGAAAATCACCCATACTGCTCTCGTGATTGTGACCTGCACTAATTTTATATAACTATATTTTACACGACTATAAAACGTTTTAGGTATTCATCTAACAATGTGACATATGAAGCTGCCTTAAAAAAAAATAGGTAAAGGACCCCTGACAGTTAAGTCCAGTCGCAAATGACTCTGGGATTGCTGCGCTCATCTCGCTTTACTGGCCGAGGGACCCAAACTTTGTCTGCAGGCAGTTTTTCTGGGTCATGTGGCCAGCATGACTAAGCTGCTTCTGGCGAAACAAGAGCAGCACACGGAAACACTGTTTACCTTCCCACCAGAGCGATACCTATTTATCTACTTCTGCTTTGACATGCTTTTGAACTGCTAGGTGGACAGGAGCAGGGACCGAGCAACGGAAGCTCACGCCATTGTGGGGATTCAAACTGCTGACCTTCCAATCGGCAAGCCCAATGTGGTTTACACCATAGCGCCACCCGCGTCCCTTAAGACCCAGGAAATAGCATCATTAACACAGCTTACTGCTGTGCACACATGTATGTCCCCCCCCCAAAGCATTTGTTTACAGATTAGTAACAACTAGTCTCTTTCTTTTTCAAACAGCTGATTTCTACCCAGTATTCAGAAATTGTTATGTAAATCAGATCAAGGCAGCACAATTATGTGAACAGAATGAAATGAAAAACAATTACACATTTTGTAGTCAATATTTCTCCTTGCTCTTCAAGACTGTGGGGGACTTTTACAAAACTCCACATCTGTCCATATCAAATAATCAATTTCCTTTCCAAGAAAACAAGGAAAAAACATTCTATTAGTATTTGAATGCATCTACAGGCTTATTTAGTATTTCTTTAGGCTATTTTATTAACTAGCATTGAAAAACTTATTAACAGTGAAGAAAGCCAAGCAATAACACAGAGGAGTTGCAAAATAAAAATAAAAATGCACGAACACAAATCTATTTTCAATGTGAATAAATTCAGGAATTAAAGTCATGGGGATGGGGCAAATGCAACATAGTCAGAAATTCTCCATGTGAAGGTGTTCACTTGGAGGCTATGTGAAGACTATTTTTTGAGGGTTCCATGATGTATTGACCAATCCAAAGTCATATGCTACAAGTTAATGGACAATGAGTAAATACATTAAAGGAGTTTTCAGTTCAGGTGTCTGACAGATCTCAATTAGCTCCCAAGGGGGAAAGACTAACTACTAAAGATTTAAACTTGTGCTAAGCTTAAAATGTAAAGGGATGGGGTTGTTTTGTAAAATATTCAATAAAGTTAAAAAGGTGATCCCCTGTCAGCAATTCTTCAGTTATCATCGTGTTGATTCTTAATTATCTCTATATGACTAGGTTCAAGCATGTGAGCAATAAGTGAAATGTTCTCCTTTGTATAATAGAATTAATGGCGCCTACTCACAGTTGGATTTGATTTGCTGCATAGCCCCGTGATATTGTCATGTTCTGTGCATGATCCCTGATTGTCTAGGTTCACTCAAGAAGGAAGTGGCCACTGCAGCTGTATCAAAGGGAGAAAACAGTGGCTGTAAATAGCCCCCAAACAAACAACCCCCCCAAAAAAGAACAATAAATTGTGCTTAAAAGGAAAATACCACCCTCGTGTTCAAGCATGTGTTTACCTACAAACAAACTGCCATGGCTTAGGAGCCTAGATGTTTCATTGATAATACTTTATTTAAAGCCACAACATCTGGGTTTTTGGCAGGCTCTGGTGTGGAAAACGGCTGGCCCTCAGTTTGCTTGTGTTGGCATCTGAGGATTTTCTTGAGGATCACTGTATAGTAAGGTTGGTTGGGATTAATTGTCCAGCTGGAAACCCTACGTCTTTGATTGTCCTGTCATTGTCAAAGGTTTGCTCAAGTTTATGGACCAAAGGAAAAAAGCATCCTACTCTAATATCCATGATTTCTTCCACATGTAAGGCACTGGTCTGGTGTAAAAGAAACTGATCCAAATGCATTGGCATTAAAGCATCAGAAACCTTTAGAGGACATCCTACTTTGGCTCACATTTTGACAAATTAATAATCTGAAACCAAAATATATTCTGTGCTATGCTGTGCTGCATAAAGAATTCCACCCAAACAGGCCCTTAGTGATGACAGGTTTACAGCTGAAAAGATTAACAGTTCTGGTATGAAAATAAAATATAGAAACAAGCATGACCTGATAATTTGAAGAAACCAAAGTTTACAGCCCTTGCATTCTGAAGCACTTATCTCACAGACCATGTAGGCAACGTATGGCCTACATGCTGTTCCAAGCCATATATTGTTATACTCCTCATGTTAGTGCATCATTACATCTAACAATATGAGCTGAGAAGCCAAATATCACCACAGCAGGCAGTATTAAGCTCTGCTTTCTGTTCTCTCAGCTTCAGTCAACCTCTCTCTGCATTAAGGAGGTAATCATACTGACCTAACTTACGAGATAATGTACTTTAAGCACTTTGAACCCTTCAAATGCACTCTGCAATTGAAAACAGTAGTGGACAGCATGGTGGAGCTGCTCCACTCACCTGACCTCCCTCCAATGAGTGTCTCTGCTGCATACCTTGATGGGGGACAGTCAGCATAGTGCGAGTGCGCCAGCAGAGGTACTGAGTTGGCTCCACTGGCTTGCTTACTGATGGTAAACTAAGGTTGTTGGGGCACTTAATAGACCAGCCTTCACTGTATATATTCTTTCCCCCACCTTCAACCAAGACTCCAATCCTTGTTTTTCCTCCTCCAGCCATTCTTCACAAAATTAGTCAGGATTGTTTGGTCTCCACATCTCCCCCCCCCCCCACACACCTTCCTTCTTGTTGGCAAGCTTTCTTTGCCTATTCTTCTTCTTTCCCAGCTTAATTTGGGCTTTGAGATTCCTAGGAGTCTGTTTTTATTACTAGAACTGAGTCTGGATGCACATGAAGAAAAGTACCTATGAGGAAGGGAAGAAAAGACCCACTCAGGACCGCTTTGTACCACTTCGGCATGGGGAAAGGGCCAAGTCCGTCCAGTAATGTTTTCATGCAAATTTTCAAAGGCCAAATTTAACTGTGAATTTCTTCTAATAAGCACATTTTTTGTTTGCAGTTTTGACTAATTTAGACATTTTTTGTAAGCGATTTCCCTGAGCATAATGCACTTTGGTATATAATTTTTACTAATATCTTCATTTTGATGCACATTTCCCCCTAATATATCCATTCTTGTAAGCATGGGTTGGTAAACTGCATTACAAAATTAAGGTAAGTGCAGATTTTAAAGGATAGCTGTGCTTTGGTTCACATATTGTTTTGGAAAGTGCAAATTTGCTGGATTCATCTTTAAATGCATGCTGACTTGAATTTCTCCCCCACCCCAAGTCCTCTAAATGTAAACTCATAACTAAGTCACCTTCTGTGCAGCTGGGCTAATCCCAAGGTATGGGGTTCTGGGATTGCAGACATTAGCCTGTCTGCTGAAGAGTGAGGATCCCTCCCGTCCCTGCAAAGATGAGTAAAATAAATGGAATTCTTTTTGAATACCTACTGAGAAGGAGCAGGGGATGTGCATATGAATAAATATGAGCGAAACAGTTCTTTGCCTTCTGAAATCCTTGTTTCTAAACATGGTAAGGTTTGTTCTTATTAAGTGAAATTGTGTGTGTATAATTGTAGCTTAATGGAGTTCATTGGCTTTGTTCTTATTTTTGAATCCTGGATTAAAAAGTAATCAATATCTCTGCTAGATTTTTCTTCACCTGCCAATCTTGCAATTGATTGCCCTCCTTTTTGTTCAATATTTATTACATTTTTTATAGCACACCATAAATTCAGCTCCCATTTGTCACTTGGTTATTTCAAAGAATCAATCAACTGCACCAAAGAATCAACACTCAGAGGGAAAACTTACTGTACGTGATGACTAGAAGCTCAAGAAATTCCATTGTGGGCGGGTTGGTTGGTTCATATATGCAAGCATGTCGTTTGATTTTTTTTTTCTAAATTTGATAACAGGCATGAAACATGCAGATTGATGCCGTTGAAAAGCTCTGTGTCATGAGAAAATAGTACATCCCTAAATGAGATCCTATATATGTGTATTGGCCTATCCAGGTAAGAACTGGACTCTGTGTTCATCAGCAGTGAATATGTATGCTTGAACTGAGCCTCTTTCATACCCAGTACATAAATCATCAAGAGTCCAGTCCCAGATTGTCTAGTGTCCCAGAAAAAACTACTTCCCTTAAATGTTTCAAGTCAAGAGTAAAAAAATAAAGGTTTTATTTTCCCAGACTCAAGAAAAGGTAAGAGTCATCTTGTTATTTTAAAATAATGCTTCCTATAAGTGGTTTTGAATGTGCTTGACATACATTAGCTTGTGGTTCCTACAACAACCCTGTTAGGTACAGCAGAATTATTAGGCCCATATTTCAGAAGATGTATGTTGGATGCAAGGCAGTGATTTAATGATGGAGGCAAGATTTATAGCTGAGCCACTATACACACCAGCTTTCATTTTCAATTTTTATTTCTTTCTATATACATATAAATATAAGCATGCCATCATACAGCTCATGTTGCAGGATTTGTAGTTCAACATCACTATGGAATGGCAGGTGAATTTGCAGGGAGAGTGAGCAGGGGTGCAGCTCCTAGTACATAAAATTAAAAGACCATTAACAAGACCTTTTGCTAATGTCCTCTCTGAAATAAATGCCTTCTCTGAAATGAACCCAACTGAGACTTAATCCCAGGTTAGTATTTATAGGATAGCAATTTAAAAGAAGTAGATCTAAAGTACTGCCAACACAATTTGTATTAATCACCTGTAATATAAAGCCTTATGTTCAAACCTATAATATTGATAAAATCTGCATGCACATATCTTCTTTTGTATAACTTCTTACCTGCCATTCATCTACAAATTTCTGGATATCCTAAACAAGTATAATCCAAACAAGTGTAAGGGATTGCAGTGATTTTGCACTTAACCATGACAATCCAAACCTTCTGAAGTCAATTTTCAAGCAATGGTATTTTTCTGCTTTAACTTAATCTTGCAGTACATGGTTTTCCTATTAGTGTCTTACTCATTAAGATTTTGTTTATCTTTCTAATGCAGCTCCTGGTATCATTTAGAAGAGGCATTTTACTATTTTTTTCCCCTCAGTAAATCCAGTGGGAATATAACTAGGTACAATTCAACCTAATTATTGGGGGATATTTTTTAGAAATAATGATTGTTTTAAGGAACTATGTACAGTCCACTTAATTTTATAAATGAGTCTATGGATATATTCACCAAATACGTATAAAGAATCATGATACCACTTTAAACAGTCATGGCTACACCCAACAATTCTGAGAGCTGTAGTTTGTTAAGGATGCCTCTGTTCCCCTCACAGAGCTATAATTTCTAGAGTTCCCTGTGAAGAGGGGTTGATTGTTATAGCACTCTATAGTTCCCAGAGCAGTTGTCCTGAGCGATCTAAAGAAAGATCACCAGACGATTATTAAAACCAGCCTTTTCAGACACTGTAGTATGTATACTTTCAGCTGTCCTGTACTGGTGCTGGACTTCGGGCTCTCAAATTTCAGCGGTGCCCTGTGTGACAATAAAAATTTGGTGCCCCCCCCCACCTCTCATGCACCATTCAATAACATTGTTGTGGCATCCCCTACAGCTGGGCACCCAGTGCCATCATACTGGTCTCTCCACCTTGAAATCACCTCTGTCTATGACTAACAGTGGAATTAATACCGATTAAATTGATTATATGTATGATTCCACACTCCATACCCATACACCCTCAACAGCCACATCTACAACTGTGTCTTTTTATATCCAAGCATTGCATTGTACTTGGAAAAACCCCAGACATTCTTGTGTGTACGGCACAAAAAATTACCTGTCTTTGAAGCCCTCATTCTGGTCATGGACATCTCAGTATAGAGGGATAGTTTCCCTCCCTCCCTCCCTCCCAGCCTGCCTTTCCTTTCCTTCTTTTGTTTCCTCACTTTCCAATAAGAAATGTTAGAAATCATGTTGTCTAGTGATAGGGTTGAAATTATGATTGGATTGGGGAAATTACCTCATCCCCCCCCCAATTTTCCCAGAAAAAAGTTTACCTCAGCTTTTCTGACTTAAACCAAGACCCATCATTAATTATTACTATGCAGTTAAAAATCATCATCAGACTGATGTTTCTTATGATCTGCCACTGTCTTGAAATATATACCAGCACAATTTTATATTTATCTCTCACAAGGCAGCAACATACACACTCCGAAACTACAGCAGAATAACAGGTTTAAAATGAGATTAATTTGATGTGAAGGACATGATTCTTTTTTGACTGCAAGTCAGCATTGTGCTTCCCACAATGCCATTTCGGAAGAATTTGAACGCTTTCACCCTAATTGATACATTCATTGGACCAGATCATAGCAACATATTCCCACACACTATTTAAAAGAGCACTGTTTCATAATAACCCCATAAAATGATTCTATTTTGTCCAGCTTTTTACATGCCACAAGCTTGTACAGACAAAGGTGCATTTGGTCTGAGGTGCCTTGTGAGGCAAGAACTACATTTAGTCCTTTAGTCCATTAGGATGAATTGAACATTGTTCCTCCAACCTGCCAGTCATCTTATTTACAATCAGTGGCTTCACCTGCTAATGGTCTGCTTGCTTTCCAGCTCAACAGTACCAAAGGACACCATCTACCACTACAGTGAGTGGAATATAAACCCAGCAGGTTCCAGACAGCCTCTGGGATTTGAGTTGTGTTGTTGATCTCTACTTGAAACTGATCTAGTGTGACCTTAAGATAGAAATGAGGAATGAAAACAAGAGACTCTTTGGAACTGGGGATGCTTAGAATGAGCAACATGCATTCAGTTCTATGGGGCCTCATAAAGAAACACTGGCTATGCTAATTCTAACATGCACAATATGTATTCTTATTGACCCAGGTCCCCAGGATCTCCATTAGAAAAAGGGAGGATGGAACCCAAATTATCTTTGTTATGACTTGTTGACATGCTGTTGACGGAACCATGAGTCATCTATGTTGCACTATTAATACTATCGTATTAGGATACTATTCATTTATAATGGCATCCCATCTCACTACCACATTCATCAGTGAATTTTGAAAATTGATATCTAAATATGTTTTTAAATACACATTTAATTGCAATGAGCATGAATCTAAAAGTATTTTATCCCAAAAACACACATTTCAATGCAATTTGGTACTTTAAAAAGAAACAAAAACAAAGACAACAAGCACTGAGAACTGCATTGCAAACTTTGGAAATGAAAATTCAATTTATAGTTATCTTCCAATCCACACCATAATCCAGGACTCACTTTACATCAGAACTGGCAGAAATCAAATTCCTCAAATGTCAATAAGAGGAATATTGATGCAAATATTGATTGAAAGTTTATCTGGCTTTCCTTCCCCCATAAATAAATAGCTCCTCACACAAACAAAGAATAGGGGCTCCTACAGGTTCATGACTCCTCTTAGAATTTTTGTTTAATTTTTACTTAAATTTTTAATTTTACTATTATAACTTACTGTGTTCTGTTTTTCTAGCAGATTATAAACTCAGTTTGCAAGATTGCAATGAGTTTAGTGGTGATATAATTAGAAGGAAGCTGGGACAAGATAATAGGAAAGAGTTTAATTTTTCATGAGCGGTTGGTTGGAGGGGACAAATTCAGATCATTCTTTCATTTTTCAGCTCTGCAGGGATTCTTTTAACTCCAGCTATAAGAAGGGAGGGGAGACTAATGTCAATAATGTCCAGCAGTCCTAGTAATGGCTTTGTGATTTGGAAATCTAAGAAAAAATAAATATTTGGCTTGGGTAATGTCTTTCATTATCTGAAGGAGAAAACCAAACACTGTCATTTAATGGAAAGCTTGATATGCAAATAGAGTGGACTGCACAATTAGATGGAAATAAAGTGATTTACATTTCTGAAAGTAATTCTCTGAGGTCTTGGATATGACCTTTGTCTCCATATATAGATTTGCCTGCCTTCAGTAGTCTTTTCCCCAAACCAATACATTTCATAGTCTTTGACTGTTAGTCCTCCTTATCATGAGGGGATTAATTCTTCTTATGAAAACATAGCTCAGCAAGAGGATTTATATCCTTTAAAAAGAAGAAGAAAAGCATTAGTTCTTCAGCATCTGAATCCCCCATATTTCAATTTTGCTTACAAGTTGAATTACATTTTAAAGGGGGAAAGAAAAGCACTAGGGACCATTTCTTCTTTTTATCTGTTGATAAAAGTGACTATAAAAAAGTTTTCCAGGTTTACATTTGTGCTCTTGTTCCATGTGTGGGTATGCATTCACATTCATATTACCAGAAGTAAAATAATTACTATGCAGACTGTTCAGTCCTTTTATCTCTGCACTTACAGACCTGGGAAGTGACATTTATCTCCTCCCAATAGTGGCACCTGCCCTCTGCAAAGTTCTGGTGGTGCCTTATGGTTCCTTGTCTCTGAAATTCCATTTCAGTTTTTGAATCTGTGCTTGGTGCTGGTGACCAGGAGGCTGCTAAGTGTGTGTTGAAAGATCTACATTGGCTCCCAGCATGTTTCTGGCACAATTCAAAGTGTTGGTGCTGACCTTTAAAGCCCTAAACTGCCTCAGCCCAGTAGACCTGAAGGAACGTCTCCACCCCCATCATTCAGCCTGAGATCCAGTGCTGAGGGCCTTCTAGTGGTTCCCTCACTGTGAGAAGCGAAGTTACAGGGAACCAGGCAGAGGGCCTTCTCAGTAGTGGCGCCCGCCCTGTGGAACAACTATCTGACTTTTAGAAGACATCTGAAGGCAGCCCTGTTTAGGGAAGCTTTTAATATTTGATGAATTATTGTATTTTAATATTTTGCTGGAGACTGCCCAGAGTGGCTGAGGAAACCCAGCCAGATGGGTGGGGTATAGATAATAAATTGTTGTTGTTGTTGTTATGGTGGGCAGGAGCCCTCTGGACCAGGTTCCGCAATACCAGTGTCCATGCAGCCAGAACCAGAATCTTTGCAGGCACATTCCATTGAGCAACTGATTGCATCCCAACCCATTGCATCAGCCCAAAGGCAGAGGGGACATAACAGCTGGGAAACAAGGGAGGGCAGAATATGTGTCAGTCTTCAAGCCAGAAGGTTGGCCCTTTAAGAACTTCATTGGAGGTTTTTAAATAAGAAGTTGGATGGCCATCTGTCTTGATGCTTTAGCTGAGATTCCTTCACTGAAGAGGGTTGGACTAGATGCCCCTTGGGGTCCCTTCCAACTCTACAATTCTTTGATTCTATGAGAGGGAGTGGGGCCTGGGAGAGTGGTGACAGGCTCATTCTACATCTAGTCTTTTTTAAGCCAAGCTTCACACTTACAGCTCTTTCCTTCCTTGCTGCGTGAGCTCCTTCCTCAGTACAGAACATCTATGAAGTTGTTTCATTTCATGGCCTTTGTCAGTTTTTTTTAATGCACAGAATTTGTAAAGATACATACAGTATTTTTTAAAATCTTGAAATATTAACCATAAAATAAGTATCATGAAAACATGAGCAGAATTTATTTATTTATTTACTTACACACACACACACAGAGAGAGAGAGAGAGAGAGAGAGAGAGAGAGAGAGGAATACCCTCTGAATTTGATAAGCTAAGCAAGCAAATTTGGCCACCATGTGATGTTCTGCGTGTTAAGTTTTTCATCAAACCTGGATTTATCAGACTTCATTTACATTTTGAGATGCACATGCACATCATTACGCATCATCTCTTTTCTAAAGCTATTGTTGCTATGTGTTTAGCACAAAACAGAGAACACCATTTTTACATAAGATAATGTGTTCAATCTCATAACTAAATAATCCAGCGGATCCTTAGCCATAACACCTTTGGTGCCAATGTATGCCCGGATAGTAGCCGAGATAGAAAGTAGGATGCAAATCCCACATTGTTCCTGGCAGAGCATCTACTTTTATTATTTTATACTACCAATATTCCTGATAAAAAAACACAACATTCATGCAAATTAAGTATCTGCACAAAGAAACGGATAATTAGATACAGCAACCAGTTGGACACACAATTATCCAATTTCCCTGTGCAATTGCAGCAATTATGCTTGTAGATTAGCTAAATGATTGTGTGTACGCAGCTTTCAGAGTCCTCTCCTTATCGTTTTCTAAACTTCTGCAACATGGCTGAACCGATGTTATATCGTTTCACCTGCACTTTTGCTGTGAAGTTTGAAATGAGCAAGACCCCATTGAGCTACATCTGATGCCCCAACCTATTCCCAGACATTTCAGCTTTATTGTTAAATTTGTACAAGTTAAAGGGATTTTCCCCCCATTGATAAATTAGTGAAGAGGCCCTCAATAGCCATACTCTATCTGCAGCTGCCACTCTTAATGGTGAATCCATGCCTCCACAAACACACACAGAGAGAGACAGAAAGAGAGAGATTCATGTAGTTATCTTCTTATACCCTGTTAGTCTCATCTTCCTTCCACAGTGTAAATGCAAAAACATGCTCAGCTGAAATCTGTCTCTGGCAGCACGTACTGATCGGGTCATGGGACTAACATCATTGTGGCCTGAACTCTGTGCGACTTGTCTTTCAAACATCAGCACAACTGAATGTAATTGGGAGCTGATGTGAACAGAGCTTAGCATGTTCCACCTGCGGTCCCATCACACATCAGTGTGTCATGGTGGAACTGGATTTCAACATGGGCTGACGGACCAAATGAGGCATAGCTATTTTATTTTTTTATTATTACATTTCTATCCTACCTTTCCTCCGAGGAGTTCAAGGGTATGCACACACATTTCTACCTTTCTCCATTGTATCTCCACAACAAGGTGGATTGGGTTGAGAGGTAGTGTCTGCCCCAAGGTCAACTAGAGGGCCCCATGGTTAAATGGAGATTTGAACCTTGGTCTCCCAGGTCCTAGTGCAGCTCTCTAACCACTGCACCACACTGGCTCTTAAAGATAGCTGGTTTTGTTTCTTAAATAACTGACACGGGGGATCAGCAACCTAGATTGGGACTGTGACAAAATAGGGGGATGAGTTGCTGCAATCCTTTAACTCCACCATGGTCCCAATCAGAATTGCCTTCCATATCTACTGTTCACAACAGGAAGGAAGTTTCCACTGATGCCAATGACATGCTGGGATTCCAGTTGCATTACAGCAGGAGAGAAGTATGAGAACCCCTCTTCTCCACCCCTGTGCCATAGTTCTACACCAGATCAAATTCACACCCACCCACCATGCCAGGTATTTGTTATAAAAAATCAGGTACACCAAGCTGAATTGTGTGAATTTTCCCAGAGGCAGCTGTGAACTGGCAGAAGAGAAAGCCCTAAGAATCCAATTATCGGAAAAGTGTTGAAGTATATATAGGGAAGCCCCCTACACCATTCCCCCAAATTCTCTGAACAACTTCCAGAGATCAGCTTGTCACATTCAGTGCTGTCATTTTCTAGCTGAAGAAGAAAATCCATTTCATCCCAATCTTGGTACTGTGTTTTCTGGAATGGACTAAATAGGAACTCATCTCCGGCTATTTCTGAACACATCAGCTACAGTTCAGTGTTCTTTCTCACCACCAAATACAATTTTGTGTCCTGAAAGCCATTATCTTCTGAGCGATTATGTGAATGAAAATCAAGTACATCAAATTGAAGGAACAGAACTATCAGATACACAAGAAAGTGACTGAAAGTGACTGCAGTGGAGAAGTTCATCAAAAGAGGCAGGCAAAATTGTGACAAGAAAACAAAAACAAGAAGAAACTGATTTAATTAAAATTAACTTTAAATCTGAAGCACTCTAGGCAGGAAAACATTCCCCTCCATGTTTTTTCTATCCTGTCATATAACATGGTCAGATCCAGGATTGGTGTGGCCTTTGTGCAAGGTGCCTGCAGTGGGGCCTCTTTTCTTTGGGTCCCACATATCCTCTCAAGGCATCGCTGCCTACTCCCTTTTTCACTTTCTGGATCCAATCAACAGACAACCCAGAGGGAGAGCACAAGTGAAATGGAAGACGCTGCTCCATTTCCTCCCCCTGGTCATTAGCTACATGCTTGGTGAGGACAGGTGAACAGGAAGAAACAGGAGCTTCAGGAAGCACCAGACCAGGGATGGTGGAATCCAGGACTGAAGTCCAAATGCATCCCTTTCTAATCTGACCCTTGGGACTCTCCCCAGACCATACAAGCTACCAAGCCCACAATCCCCACCAGCCATGCTTTGCACCCTCCTTGAGTGATTCAGATGTGTCATTGAACTCAGACATTGCATATTCCTTGCCTGGATGGAGGACAGAGAGAGATGTGTGAGCGTGAATAAACTAGCCTAATGAACAGTGTTGAAATACGTATTTATTTCTTCTTACTCTTGCCCCTGGCCACCAATGGCATGCAGTTTCCCAGAATGCAATGTGGCTCCTGGGCTGAAAAAACTTTCCCACCCCTGCTGCAGACTGTGGTAATGTGCCCGCACTGGGGTGTGGACTTCTGCAGAAGAACAATGATGCCCGATGACACCATCCCTGCCGTGGAACTTGATATGTGGACCTCACTTGTCATCCTTATAATTCAATCCCTTATTCCCTAGTTCCAATTCCTAAAGGAAAAACTGGGAGTATATATTCCCATGGTCTCTGTGTGTAAATATGTGTGTATGCATCTCTCTCTCTCTCTCTGTGTAATATATATACACACATACAATATATATATATATATATATATATATATATATATATATATATATATATATATATATAATGCTAGTACTTCCAAACTATTTTTAATAGGAACACTTACACATTTACCATCCATCTGAGGAAACAAACACACAAACAAAAAATTCTGACGCAGGCCATACTCGGAGTCAAAATGGGAGCTTAATCAGCAGCTTTGTGACGTTTCAAGAATGTACTTTAATTATTTTGCAGGGAAAAAGGAGCTTTAAGGGGTTTTCAGGTGGCATGAACAATTTCATCTATGCTTTCATTTGCCATGTACCTTTTGGAGTTTTATTTCTGGGACAGAATGGGGGAAAGGCAGGATCTGGAAGAGTATTTTAATGTAATGCCGTTATCCATTTTCTCAGTAGGGGGCTAACAGAAAATTTGGTTGACAATAGCTGCCTTCCAGAAGTAGCTGAAAAGCAACCATTTCCCTTGAATGACATGGCTGAAGGTAAAAGAAAGGCGGAAAATATGCTGTAGGACAAATACTGAATAAGGATTAAAGAAATATATCTCAGTTTGAAATGCTAAAATGAGATGGAGAGGACAGGCATGTTCTCAGCGCAGCGTTATTCAGTGAATGGTGGAATAATTTACAACATAATTTCATTGCAATATAATCCTTGCCCTTCATATATATGAAATGGTTGGTTTGGAAATCAATTTCAGGATTTCCCTATAATCTGAAAGAAGTCTGACATTGTTTAAAGAGATACCTTGGACTTCATTAACTGAGCACACTGGGGATGCATCTTGAAAAGCCAGCCCTGGCATGACTGCTTCACTGTTATTCTCATATCTGATAACTATAGCCACCATATTTTGTAGAAAAGAAAAGGCCACCGGATCCTCTTAAACATATAAGGTTTCATACTTTTCTTATGTACTGGAAATCATTTACATGCCTTCTCACAATAATTTTTAATAAATTGTAAAGCAGCAGGGAAAAAATTTCTAACACTGTCCATAAATAAAATATAATGACCATATATTTAAGAAGATTTTATTCCTTAATACTGATGGTTTGATATGCCCCCTTTTTCAGTTGCCTCTCATAGTCAGGTTGAGTCCACACTTGATAGCAACAAAGGGTAATGCATTCTAAAATGTGGCAGCATCTCCTGCTGCTAATCTAGTGTCATGGAAAAGGCACCTTCTGTTGTCTTGGGCTTCATTTCGATAAGGTTTCCGTATCACCCAGCAAGCAGGCACATTCTCTTGAAAGCTTTGCAAGAAAGTCAAGAGTCTGGCAGAGTTCCATTTTAACACCAACTTTGTTCAACTTTGTTTAAATGGTTAGAAATGTCATTTGCGGGTTATGATTCACTGCTAATAGTGCAGTCCTACACTTGTCTACTCAAAAGTAAGTTCCACTGGGTTCAATGGGCCTTCCTCCCCAGTAAGTTGGGATGGGATTGTAGCTGGGTAGGTTTAAAAATAGCAGTGACTGTTCCTGCTTCTTATTCTAGTTCTTCATTTATTTAAACCGTGCAAATGGACAATTTTAGGCTTATTTGCACCTGTTAAATTTAACCACCATCCTATCCAGTGTGAAGATATTATACAATTAAATCTTGTAATTCTATAAATCAACAGTTAACCTGGTTTGAAGGTCTCAAAACATGCTTTATGAAGGCAGTATCCACTCTTTAGATTAGGTATTGTAGATAATATTGATTGTTATTTATGAATATGACAAGATGATATAGGTTATCTTGTTCATTGATATTCCCATTTCAATCAAAAAGATTGCAGAACCTTCTAAAAGCTCTGGACAATCATGAAAAAGCAGTCAGTTGATTTTGCTCTCTGCTGTATTCATTGGGATGTTTCTGATTGTAAATTTCTGAAGGCATGGTAGACCATGGTAGAGCTTCCCAAATTCAAACCCTGCTATTTCCAGCTAACCTGGGAGAGTGTTCTTGCCTCAAACCCTGGAGAGCAGCTGCTGGTCACCTTCCTATGCTCCTATTACTTTGACAGAGCAAATGTTCAGAAAAAATAACACATTATAGTCCTGCTGGGGTGAACCACATATTTGTAGAACTGTGGAGATTTGTATAATTAAATGCTGCCCCATGTCAAAAGCTCCTTATTTGTGAAAACTAGCACTGAGAACTGAGAAGTTCACCCTAGCCTTTACTGCCACAAGCTGATTTTCCAAATGTTTTCTGAGGTAGGGGAGTAATCTAACATATGGTCCCTTACTTGAATTTGGAAGTAGTAAAGAGAAAGAAAGGTCTTTCACCACAGGTATCTGGTAGAGGGAGGGACGCGGGTGGCACTGTGGGTAAAACCTCAGCGCCTAGGACTTGCCGATCGCATGGTCGGCGGTTCGAATCCCCGCGGCGGGGTGAGCTCCCGTCTTTCGGTCCCAGCTCCTGCCCACCTAGCAGTTTGAAAGCACCCTTAAGTGCAAGTAGATAAATAGGTACCGCTTTATAGCGGGAAGGTAAACGGCGTTTCCGTGTGCTGCCTTGGTGCCAGTTCGCCAGAGCAGCTTCGTCACGCTAGCCACGTGACCCAGAAGTGTCTGTGGACAGCGCTGGCTCCCGGCCTCTTGAGTGAGATGAGCGCACAACCCTAGAGTCTGTCAAGACTGGCCCGTACAGGCAGGGGTACCTTTACCTTTACCTTTATCTGGTAGAGGAGATACCTTTTTACATTTTGTGTCCTCTCTTTATGAGTATGTTGCTTTTGGAAATAAAGTCTGTAAAGTCTAATCCAAAAGGCAGTCTACTCTGTCACACTGAATAGTAACTAAGGTTAGCACTAAATTAATAAATGCCACTCCACTGAGCGGAGTGAAATGGGCACAGATGCCAATTGGCTGGTCACTGTTAAATGGGAAGTTTCTGCAGCCAGGAGCAAATGTTACATTCTTTTTCCAAAGATCTGCTGCTGCTTAATTTATGGGAACACCCCATCCAGTGTTTTACAGCTTCGGATATAATTCTAAAGAGATCCAACTGAACCGAGTAGCCCTGAAGCACTATTTTCAGCAAGGCAAGTATATAATTTAGAACTTAGGGCAGAGCTTCCTATAAAATGTAATTTTGGCAAGTGGTTAAAATGGGCAACACTGCTGGGGAAAATTGACAGCTATTGCAATGTAAAGTAACAGATTGTCCAAATCCTATATCAATCTACTTCAAAAATGAATGTGCTGTCCATTTGATGATTCATAATTTGAGACACACAAACCTGCCAACTCCCTCACTATAAATGTGCAACATCTCCTTCCTTTCTCATCTGAAATGGACTCAGAAAGTGTTGGCTTTCTTGTACCACTGAAGTTTCCTAAATGATGTCGTTGTCAATTATATGGAAATTGCTAGGACAACTAAAGCATTTTGCAACATTTCTCTGCCCCTTTGCAACATATTAGCAACCCACTGTGTGCCATTGAGCCTGCAACAGCATGCAGACCACTTTGGGTAGCTGACAAGGATTGTTGAGCTGCTGTTGCCTTCTTTGCTCAGTGACACTAACTGTGAGCCAAAGTAGAGTTTGTATGATAACAATTAACGTGCCCATTAATTGGTGTCCCTTAACAGAGAGCTAGAAGGAAAGGAAAGTTTCTTTTGTTGGAAAACTGAGTAATATTTATGCTCTTGAATGAGGTAAAATGATGTTTATACATGGTTAATTAGCAAAGAGATAGGGAATTACTGGTAGTTTTTTGGATTATTGCTTTAGGTTTTTATATGTCGTCGTCTTGTTGTGAACCGCCCTGAAACCTCCGAGTATAAGGCGGTGTATACATTTAATTAATAAATAATAATAAATATATGTGACTACAGGGCTATATCCTTTCAAGCTTTAAATTATAAATTTGTCATTTACTGTACAGTGGTACCTCAGTTTACGAACAGTCCTGCTTATGAACTATTCAGTTTATGAACTCCACAAAACCAGAAGTAGCGTTCCGGTTTGCGAACTTTACCTCAGTCTAAGAACGGAAGCTGAATGGTGGAAGGGCACCAGTGGTGGGAGGCCTCATTAGGGAAAGTGTGCCTTGGTTTAAGAATGGATTTGGTTTATGAATGGACTTCAGGAACGGATTAAGTTCGTGAACCAAGGCACCACTGTACTATGGTTGTTCTGTTACTATGAGACTAAAGCTATAGTGAATAAGTAACTCTGAAGTAACCAGCACCTTGATGAATTAAAGCAAAGTCTGGACTGGCTGACTACAGAGTTTGCAAGTAAGCGTTTTCTAATTTTTGCTTCAGAGAGGCTAGTGCTTTGTTGGTGTGTTAAACTATTCATTTAGGCATTTAGCTATTTGTGAGCAACTGCTGTATTGTTTTGTCTACCTATGTTTCCAACTGAATAAAGTGTCTTCACTGCAACTATTTGCAAGTTTTATTCCACCTAAGTTTTTTTACCCATGCAGGCAAAATTAGACATGCATGTGCTGAAGATGTTCGAAATGATGGATATTCACAATGCTTTGCAGAACTTCTATGGAAGTTCTGCTCTCACCATGGTGAGAGCAGAACATACCTTCAAAATAAAGAAATAAGCAAGGTCTGGACATCTTTAGCACTGATGCACAAACTGGTAACCAGTATTGTTTCCATCTTATATTTCCGTATTTCCATCATTAGAATTATTTGTCCATCAACCTTTCAGTTCCATGTCAGTATAAAATTATACCTATTTTATATGATTATCTGATTGCTTTGAATAACCTCCAGTTTATTGAGCTGGATGAGGTTGTATTTTACACATTTACAGTCTAGATACATTGAAAAGGAGAAAATAATTATGTAGTTTTATGATACATGCACACAGGAACATGCTTTTTGAATAAGTCAGAATGCATTTTGTCTTGGAAGTGAGACCATCATTCTGTAATTCCATTGTGCCTAGTTAGTTATCATGCTGAAAAGCCTCATTAAATTGTACCTGGTTATAGTTAAGAGTCTAACAGAGGGGGAAAACAAAGTTCAACTCCATTAGGTGGTTCATCAGGGACATTATTTTTATTGGAAGATTCGTGATATGACAGGCCCTTTGAGAAGAAACATCCTGTTTCAAAAGGATCCAGGGAATATCACTAATGATAGCATAGTGGAGTTCACAGCTGCTTATAATGAAAAGTTGGGCAGTATTTGCAGAATATGGCAAATCATATTCACCATTTAAATGGCAAATCATATCCACCCTCTCCCAAGCAAATCAGATGACAACTTTGATCTTTAATGAGGTAGTCAGGCTGTGTGTTTCATAAATATTCAATTGAGGCTTCTTGAGATCAGTACATGAGTATGGAGTCATTTGCCTGTAGGGCATCAGTTTGAAACAGGTCTAGGTTGGTAGTAATTGAAAGTCATTCCTTCCTATGGGTTCAGGGTACTGTCTGCAATCCAAATTGCCCATCTCAAAGCACAATCTATATGTTTTGATCACATATTAAAATAGTCAATGAGAAATAGGAGAACTTCTCTGAGACTAAACTCATTCTTTTTCTCCTACAAGTACCCTGGCTGGGTAAGAACTACTGCATATTGGTGCTTCATCAAGACAGCTGTTAAGTTGCCAACTTTCATCTGTGCTTCCCAACTCCATAGCATTAGCATCAACAGAAATTCTTTTTTAAAATGCTTATGGTTGTACATAAGTCACAACGGGGGGGGGGGATTCATAATTCATTCGAAGGAAAAGGACCTTTCCCATTGAATTGCATTCCCCCCCCCCTTTTTTTTAACCTCAGTAAAGTTCTTTTTGGATATTAGTTGTCCTGACTTCCAAGTCCTACCCCTTCCAGCATGTCACTATTACTGCACTTAGAGTCCTCCATGAGTTTGAGGGTGAAGGGTGAAGTCTTGAGGTGATGTAGAATATGTTCCTTCAGACTTTAGTCTCAGCTTCGTGGAGGGATCCATAATAATAATAATAATAATAATAATAATAATAATAAATAATTTATTATTTGTACCCCGCCCATCTGGCTGGGCTTCCCCAGCCACTCTGGGCGGCTTCCATAGAAACCAAAAATACACTAAAATATCACACATTAAAAACACAATAATGGTGATATGGTGGAGGGAATAAGGCTTGGCAGGACACCACTACCTGCTTCCCATGACATGGCTAAATATGGCTTAATAGATATCTGATTTCAATACTACTACTCTATACTGATAATCTTATTTTAAAATTAATAGCATGGACAGCAGGTGACTTTTTAGAAACAAACTGGCTTTTATGCTTGTACATGTCTTTGTGGATTTACCATTTAAACCATTTCTGTATGTACGGTATGTATTGAAAACGTCTCTAACTCACTCTTCATTGTAACCTGTCATTGTAACCAGGGCACCACACAATGTAAGACTCCCATAAATAGCCCTGTTTAGGGAAGTTTTTAAAGACTGATGTTTAATGTATTTTTAATCTTTTGTTGGAAGCCACCCAGAGCGGCTGGGAAAACCCAGCCAGATGGATGGGTTATAAATAATAATAATAATAATAATAATAATAATAATAATAATTTGCTTAAACAATAGAGTGGCTTCATTGCTTCAGCATAAGCTGCTCAAACTAAAATTTTTGCACATCAACCCTAAAGTATATTTATTTGGATGAAATTCCTAATGATTTCAAGAAGTTTTCCATCAAAAGCAGGTGTGTAGTTTTTAGAATAGCAGCCAAATGGGTTTTCCGCCACCTTGGTGGCACTGGTCTTATGGAATGCACTCCCTGCTGCTATAACATGAGAAGCACCATCTGAATGGGCATTCTGGCAACTTTCAAGATGCACCCTTGATCTCTTGACCTGGGTCTCCTACTTTAATTGCTGTGCAGTTTCTATTAGATTATTTTATTGCATTTTTAAATGAAGGATGCTTGTATTTTAATGTTTCAATTGTATTTTAACTATGGCGCATTTTTAATTATTCCATATGTTACGTTCTGTAACTGGCTTAGAAGCCTATTTTGGCATTAAGTGGTACATAAAAGAAAAGATGATGATGATGATGATGTTATAGGATGAAGTGGGCCAAACATTGAAATGCAGAAGCTATAGTCTTCGCCGTGTATATGCAAAACTCAAATGTATACAAAATAAACATAGTATAGGGTTGCCATTCTTTTCTTTAATATGAAGGGATTTAATTGACAAGAGCAAACTTAGACAGAACAAATACACAGAAGCAGACACCCAAACTGGCATTGGAAGAAGCTAAGTATATTTAATTCAATGTGCTTGATGACATTTGAAGTTACTGCCTCTGACCACTTTTAATGAAGCTTGGGGAATCTAGTCTTGTGTTGCTTGGTAATAGAATTTTTTAGTCCTTGGTTGTTTCTATAAATACATTCCTAACATTCCACATCATCAAACGCAGGCAATTCTGGCTCCAGTAAAGCCCAGCGACCATTGTGAGATCAAAACCAGTGCTCCCCAGGAGGTTCTGGCACAGATACTCAAAAGTAATTTTGTGTAGAGGACAATCCCTGTTTTCTTCAGTGGGACTCTCATTAGCGCTAATGTTTTGAGGATCAGGCTGTTTGGCAGCAGGGACAAAATTAAATACCTATTAAACTAATTGGGTTCAGATCAGTTTGAATATAATCCCACACTTACTGCGGGCACAGTAGATTCTTAAAGTTTCATAGCAACAGGAAAAGATACTGTTTATGAGCTCAAAACATTGGCAATCTTTTTAATCTTCTCTGCATGCCTGCCATTGTCTTGCACTTTTCAGCTGTCAAAAACACCTCATTATATTTCCCTTGTTAAACACACACACACACATACACATTCAGAAGACACTGTTTCTCCACCTTTCCCATCCAGGACAAGGATAGATGGAATTCTGGGGTCTGAAGTGACCTCTTACAACCACAGAACCTTTTAGGGCACGTTTGGATTGTTAAATGAGTGGCATGGATGTCCCCTCTCAGGTCAATTCCCTCCCTGAGAGACAGAAAATTCAGAGCCAGAGGAATCAATCTGAACCTCGAAAAGCACATACATTGGTACCTTGGGTTAAGTACTTAATTCGTTCTGGAGGTCTGTTCTTAACCTGAAACTGTTCTTAACCTGCAGCACCACTTTAGCTAATGGGGCCTCCTGCTGCCACCACGCCGCCAGAGCACGATTTCTGTTCTTATCCTGAAGCAAAGTTCTTAACCTGAAGCACTATTTCTGGGTTAGTGGAGTCTGTAACCTGAAGTGTATGTAACCTGAAGCGTATGTAACCAGGGGTACCACTGTAGAGCTAAAAGAGTAAGTGGATAAAAATGTTGCTCTTCCAACTTCCAAGGGAGAAAAAAGTTATTGCACTCACCACCTCATGACCAAGAGGGCAGTGATCAGAAGAGCTCTGAGGCTTCATGAGTTCCCTTCAGGGTGCAATTGTACCCATGGGCACCATCTTGGTGACGTTAGTACTGATGCCTGTTCCTGCAGTTTTCTTGTAAGGAAACAAACATCATATACCGTTAGACATAATGTGTAAAGTAATTCTGCATTTCAATGCTGCTCTCCCTCTTTGCTTGTCAAATGATGCTGAGAATATCCGTTGTATTCTTTGCTTCCCTTAAGGGGTGGCCTTGATGATGCAATAGTGGCAGCAGTAAGGGTTTGTGAATTCACTTGAGCAGCAGTGCACTGGACAGGGGAGATTTGATTTCCTCTTGGCTGATACAGGAACTTCTCTCTTTTACTTAGGTGTTAAGAAGAACAGAGCCCCTGTAGACCTGGGATTTGGCATTCCTTTTCCAACCATCCTACTATGCTAAACTCTCCAACCAAATGCTGAAACAGCTCACTCTGTTCAGTGATTGATGTGGCTGTAGAAACACTTCTTTCAGTGAATGAAACCAACATAACCTTTCATCCACTGCAGAAAGGAATCTGCTAATGTCTCCACATGCACAGGAACATAGGAAAGGAGCCAGGCCTTTGGTCCGTCTATCCCAAAATTATCAGAACTGACCAGCAGTGGCTTTCCAGGGTTTCAGGCAGGGATATCTCCCAGTCCTTCCTGGAGATGCCAAGATCTGAACCTGGGACCTTTCATGTGAAAAGCATCTGTCACAGAGCTATGGCCCTTCCACAGATCTTGTGCCATAAACAGTAGCAGCTTCCATTACCCTCTGATTTTTATATCTCCATAATGGAGGGAAAACGTCAGAGGATAAGGGGAGAAATGGAGGCAGGTCCTATCAAGCCTGTGTGCTTAGGTTGTGTAACAGGCAATGAGGGGTCTCTGTCAAAGCCTTCAGAAAAACTGTGGGCTTTGAGAAGAGCTTTGAAGGAAGTAATATAATGGTACCATATAGATGTTACGGGAAGGAGTTCCATAACAGTGGAAGTTGGTCCATTGGGGCTAATGGGGTACTGCCCCACCAATTTCAATCTACCCCCAGCCAGCCCCCAACTATCTGCTTTCTTATTCACAACCAGTCCAGTGGGTGGCACTGCCTATCAGCTGCCTCTTCCTTTGTCTCAGTGTTTCCTTAGTCTTCTTAGTCTCCTTAGTCTTCACCCCCATTGTTCTGCCCAGACGCTGAGGTCCAGTGCCGAGGGCCTTCTGGCTGTTCCCTCACTGCGAGAAGCAAAGCTACATGGAACCAGGCAGAGGGCCTTCTAGGTAGTGGCACCTGCCCTGTGGAATGCCCTCCCATCAGATGTCAAAGAGATAAACAACTAGCTGACATTTAGAAGACACCAGAAGGCAGCCCTGTTCAGGGAAGTTTTTAATGTGTGACATTTTAATGTATTTTTCATCTTTGTTGGAAGCTGCCCAGAGTGGCTGGAGAAACCCAGCCAGATGGGCAGGGTAAAAATAATAAATTATTCTTATTCTTATTGCCCTTGTAGTAGTCAGCAGGGAAGAAGATGGGGACAAAAATAGAATCTGCAGGCTCTAACTCTCATTGGCTCTGACTCCACATACTGTTGGTCTCCCTGCCTTTCACCCTACCAGCTTGAGTTCCAAGCATGCAGTTGCAGCACAGCAAAAGGAAACTAGGTCTTGAGCATATCAGTAACTTGAGCAATCTGTCCTTGAAAAGCCAAATGCATTCAATGAAGTGTGCACAGATTTGTATGAAGGAAGGAGGGAGCGTGAAAGGCGAGAACAGCTCCAAACTTGCAACTTTTTATGAAGTTCCTTCTCCCTGCCTAGGGCAAGAAGAGATTGCCATAACGAAACCCTCAGGTTTCCCCAGCGAGCCCCATTCCAACTGAGCTGGTTCCCTGCCACTTCTCTTTCCCATAGCCCAGCTGCAGGATGTTTGGATGGGCCCAAGCCAAGCTCAGCTTAATTCTTGTAATTCTCAGACAAAGCTTGAGGGGTCTCGTTCCAGCTGGCATTACTTAGAGGACCCCTTGCCGGTCCCATAATGGGGGGAAGTGGAAAGGAGGTGCTAAGCCTGGAAGCCACACAGAGTTTAACTGTCATTTCAGCTATAATGAGCACAATTTGTTTCACTGCAATAGACGTCAAGCTATTTTTCATTGTTAGCTTTGTGAGGGACAGAGTTATCTGCGATTCACTGCTACGCAGGTTAAAAAGGGCTTTCATTATAAAGGTGATTAACTTGAGATGTATAAATAAGGTGGGTACAGAAGTGAATACTCAGAGAAAAAGCAAACAAATGCATTTCTTATCTGTTTTTAGGTAATCACAGAGCCAGAACTCTTTCCTTGCCTGTTGTATAACTGAATGGTGATACGTCTGAACACAGTACACCAGGATTCCGTTTTCTTGTGCAAGCGTGCTGAAATGAATGGAATTTATGCACAAACACATCTCAGGACACAAGCATTTCTTTTTCATTCATAGCATTGTGCAGACACAAAGGTTCCCATATATATCTGGTCCCTACCATCAGGTTTACAATCTAAAAGACATAGCACAAATTGAAACAAAGGATGGGAAGGAAGGAGGTAAAAAACAAACAAACTCAGACACCAGTTCTGCGAGTTACAATTCTTGCAATGACCAGTTGGCAGTATCAGTCAGTGGGTCAGGGCGGAAATAGCCTCCTGACACTAGCTTATTGAGATGGGGTTAGAGTGCAACAGGAGGGTGATGACATAAGGACTGTGTGGATGCACTGGTGGAGCCAGTCCAGCCCTCCTCCAAGTAAGTCCACACATCCTCACCAACACACAAACCAGGAAGGTGGCAGTGTCACTGGTACTGTGAGAGTGACTAGGAGGGAAACAGCTGAGAGAGGAGCAACGACAGCAGAGCTGATGGAATAGCTTCCCTTTGCTGTCTTCCTGCCTCATGGCCTGATGGAATAGCTGCTGTGGCTCCCATTTATTTCCATGAAGCACCTTCAGAAGTGTTTTTATTTTACACAATTTATATCCTGCCTCGTTTTTGCAAAGCCTCGGGGCTGCATTCAGCAATTGAAAACAATAATAAAACTGGGTGAATGCAATACAATTCATTAAGCCTAAACAGAAATGGATAAGTAAAAATGGAATTGCCACCAAGTCTTGCCTCCAGTTCCCAACCCAGCCAGATGGGCCTGAAGGAAGCCGTACGTCATGGCGTCCAAAGCAGCTTGCGGATTGCACCCTTTGTCCTGTGCAGATTCCTTCTCTCCCTTTCTGTTTAAGTAAAGAAAGTACCTAACAAGGCTGGCATTTAAATAATAGGCCATCATTACTCTGTCATTAAGGAGAGGTGGAGGAGATGGAGAAGGTTCATTGCCGACAGGCAGCTTTAACTTTCAAAATAGTCACTCAGGCAGGGTTTTGCTTAAGGATTTCCTTATGTTCTTCTCTATGTTGAGCAATCCCTCAGGACTTCTATCTGAAATCACACTCATTTCCCAGTATGTTCATATACACAGATTCTGGAGGAACAATCTGGCCTGCAATTGGGAATATGGAGGTATGAAGGGGAAATTTGGCAGACAACAACCTAGTTCACAGGCTGTGTGTATTTCTTTCCATATGAACTGATACTTTTTTCTTTAGGAAACCTAAATATTCCCGCTGCAAGAGAGGGGGGAAAAACCCTTGTCTTCACTCTAAGGCAAATATTTCTGTGGGCTGAATTGTGTTATTAATAATGAACGCTGAATAGCTCTGGAATAATGCGGCTCCTTGTGGCATACCAGCACCAAGACTAAATTCACAGATGGGAGAGGGCATAAAAAGGGACTTTTATTGTCACTGTGCTTCTCTATCCCATTCACTTTACCTTGAAAAAAACTGCTTTCACAAAACAAAACACATTAAAAAAAAGAAAATCTAGGCTTTTTTCCATCATAGCATCAGGAATATGTGGGTTCTCATGTTGCTATTCTCAAATACTATAAATGCTATACTGCAGTTTCCTACTGCATCAACAGTTCTGAGGAAAGTGTCTGAACACGGGCAAAGTAACGGGGTTCAGGGCATGGTGAACATGTCTTTTTGCAAGGGAGTGGTGCCACACATCCTTAAAGAGGTGGTAGTGTGGCCGCTCCTAAAGAAGCCACTCTGGACTTGATGGTTTATGGCACATTCCCTTGTGAGGAAACTTCCAGGGCCCACATACCAGTGACATTCAGGGTCAGGGGCAAGAGTGGGAAGAGCAATGAATGTGACTCTTACCTTTGCACACTGGGCTTCCCTATCCTCCATTTGGTCAGGCAAGAGGTGTTGTCACAAGTCAAGGACACATTCCAGCCAGGCAAACACACTCAAGGAGGGTTTGACAGGACCAGTGAGGGGAGTAGCTTGGGGAAGAAGAATGGCCTAGGTGAGTCCTGAGGGCCAGATAGAGAGGGCTGGAGGGCTGAATTTAGCCTACACGGCTGAGGTCTGCACCCCTGGTTCATGATAATTTATACCAAGTCATTAATACCCAATTTGGGAGAAGGTGATCAAGTGTTGTGGCAGTTCAGCTTCATGCCCCCTTGGAGAATACTCATTATTGGGACCCAATGCTGTTTTCTAAAAAAGAGGTGCCTGCTGGAACTCACCATGAACGCCTCCCTTGTTCTCTTATAATGGCAATGACACCCACCTGAGAGGGGTCAGAACTGGGTTCCTGCTGGAAAAAAGCCCTGTCTAGACCCATACCAGTCTGGGTCAGGGCCTAGTTTTTGGACTGATTCAGCCCTGATGGATTTATCAGGGCTTTACCTTTATCAGGAGGACAACCGAAGACTGTGACCCAATTACTTCTACATAATCGCTCAGTGGTTTTTAATATACAAAAGTTGCAGGTAGGAAAGGATGTCGCTCAGAACCTGCCAGCTTGCCCCAAATATTAGTTTGTAAACAACTGTGAGGTTTCTGGTGTGTCAGCTGTCCTATCTAGTTTTGACACACCCTTTTGAATCTCCTGCCTCCATCCAGAATTTAAACAAGCCATTCTGTTGTCAAATCAAGGGGGCCTTTGGGTCACTGCCCTTTTTTCAAAAACCAACTAGATGGCACTTTCTTCTGGAGCATAACCATCAGAGTGAGGCAGGTCTAAGGTGAGGATGGAAGGAATGTGCCGGTAAGAACTGTTGCTGTGCTAAATTGGGCTTTGAGCAGGATATAATAAAAAGGTAGCAGCACAGCAGTGAAATCCAAAGGCCTGCCACAATCCTTTGATCCATCTCCACATATAACTACCTTACAAATGGCAATGCAACGGCTGCTGCTCAAATGAGAGGCCTTGGTTTTGTTTCCACTAAGCATGGAGGATAATACACAGAAATGGGGGAGGTTTCCTGCTTTCACTCCATTGATCTTCTGGTTTACTCCTGTGATTTTCATTTAGCAGCTGGGTGGGGTGTTTAATAGATTCCCAGTGTGTAGATGCCTTCCTCTTTCTCTCCCAGCTGCCAGATAGTTCACCTTCATTTTGCAAGCATGGTATAAGCCAGAAATAATCATAAACTACCCAACATCATCCAGTGAAAAGGAAGGAGAATAGATAATCCCATCTCCTTTCATAGCAGGGGTGGGGGAGATGCTAAAACCAAGAAAGGACTTAACATGGAGGACCAGTTGCCCAGTCAGCTTCCCACATCTTCAAGTTCTTTCAAAGGCTTAAGGCAATTCCTGCCCAAGGAGCCAAAATTGTGTCAGTTTCATTAGGAAACAGAGAGGTAACCGTAGCAACTTTAGTATTGTTATTTCAGCTTTGGAGATTGAAACTGACTTTCTTGCCCCCAGGTTGCGAAGGTGAGAGAATAAAATGGAAGAAGATAAAAAATAATAATGTCATCTCAGGAAGGAACTCATACTTCTCCAAATTAAATAATAATAAAAAAATGAAGAGAATTGGTGCTTGCTATTATATTTCAGCAGCACTTAGGGACAAAGATATTTTTATGTGAAACACACTTTTTATTATTAAAATAGATATTCTGGTTAAAACATGAGGAAATGGAACAATACCATAAAACAAAGCAGGCTGCTTTGAACAAGCAATGACCAGTGATTCATTGTAGAGAAAACTGAGTGGGTATCAGAGAATCTAAGCAAGTAAGAAGTAACCCTGTTGAGATTTTATTTCTTTCAGGACAGCTAAAACAAATAACGTGATTTAAGCCAATAAGTTACAGAGTACAAGTAAGTTTTTAAGGCATTTCAAAAATAATTTGGCAGAGCAAAATCAAGTGTGTGTGTAGCATCTTGCCCAACTTGGATCATCATATCAGACATGTATGTGCATTCATGCTTGCACACATACAATTTACCAGCAGTTTTTTCTCTTGTGTAACAACTATTAAAAACTACATTTCTGGGGGGATGGGGCAGACAGGATGCTCCCAGTAAATTATTTATTTTATTAAATTTCTATACTGACCTTCATCCAAGGATCACAGGGTGGCTTGCAACATAAAAATACAAAAAATACATACCATAATAACAAACAAAAATAATAAACAGCCCCTTGTTGGTGCTTATGGTAGAACACATGTAATTCTTGACTCTTTTAAGAGCACTGAACTATATTACACCAAATTGCACACAAAAGTGTGTAGAATAGGAGCAATTTACACTAAAATGCTGATGAGGAACTGAAATGGTCAGATTTTCCCATCCCTCACCAATAAGGACTTTCCAGGAACTGTGGGCTATTAACAGCATCAGTTATTGGGAACTGGAGGTTAGAGAGGGAAGGCTTTGGCCTGTTCATTCTCCTCCTTATGGATTACAGTAAGTATTGCTGGATGGGGACATTAGGTCTGCTGGAATGCACCTGGGAAAAGAGGGGGAAATACAAGCTTCCTACAAATTCTGACATCTTTAGGAAGAGGTTTATGGTAAGGCCATCCAAATATATGGACTACTAATGGGTAAAACAGTAGAATCCTAAGTGGAAGCCAGGAAGTAACAGTTCTTCATCACTAAAACTGTAATGCCTATATCTGACACACACACAACTTGAGGCTCGGAGAAACAGTAAAAGGCATTAGCAGTTGTCTTGCTCACATGCAGCTCCCCGCTGCACGGGCTTAGGTCACAGAAAGGCAATATCCACATTGCTGTGATGGTATCTGACAGAAACCTTTGTGAAGACATGAGGAATGCAGACAAGGGAATGTTGGTTAAGGCAAAGTCATGCTTTCTTACAATGCTTCAGGCAAACTAAAGAGAAACAATGGCAAGCCTCCATCTTCCACAAATAGCATATGATACAGAAGTTATATAGTGTGTTCCTTTGGGGAGGAAAACACGCAAACATGCATAAATAAATAAACCCATAAAAATTCATGTATTACAGTGGGTCGGACTACGTGATCCTTGTGATCCCTTCCAACTCTACAATTCTATGAATCTATGAACTTGTTCAAGAATGAAGCTGCAATGATATTGCATTAAAAAACAAGATTTATGGAATCTGGGCTATGCAACCCTATGAACGACTATTCAGAAGTGACTCCTATTGACATCAACGTGACTTATGCCCTGCTATGTGTAGATATAAGATTGTAATCTAAGTATGTGAGCTCCTCCTTCCACAAGCCCGAGATAGCAGTGCAGAGCTCTAATCCTGGGCTGGATAGAGAAAGGCTGCTGGGAAAACATTTTGTTGCAGGTCTCCTCTTGTTCTATTCAACCTGACCCCCATTTTCCTCTGTTCAGGTCAGTGAGTTCAAAGGTGCCAGATAAACCACTAGTGAAGTGGACACATGTTAAATACTTTATTTAATTACTTTTCTTGAAGTTCTGGCTGGTCTGCTTTGGCCCACCACTAATATACCATGAGCCCCCTTGATTCAAAATCTCTGGCTCTGACCCTGTTCCCAAGTCTGTCACCTTGAAACTGAAGTCTTTTTTTCAGTTCTACACAAGGCCTCCCCCATAATATGACTATATTATGTTCATTTTTTTTAAAAAAAAAAATCAACATATTGGTCCATTTATGATCTTAGCTTTTACAGAGAAATATGAAACACATTTGGAAGGCCGTTACATAGTTCAGTAGTCTTTAATTTTTTAAGCTACATATAAGAAGGGTAGAAATCCATTTAAAATACTGCAGCCTCAGGATGATTATATATAATAAAAGGACTTCACCAAAACTGTATGAGCAGATTATGTCTTGAAACTTGAGCAGTGGCTCAAAGGAGGTCTGTAGACATGAATCAAGACAGAATAGGAAGTGAACTATGTGCTTTTAGCCAGTATATTGTCTCTGTATAGATAAGGAAACCAAGAACTTCAAAAGCTTGCATCAGCACTTTGGGAGATAGGAACCAGTGACCTCTAAGGCAGTTGGCAAGGTTGTTAAAAATGTGAGTCAGTGAGCTGCATGCAGCTGCATGCAAAGGTTGCCGTAGTTACCATCCACAGATATTTCTGTTGGGGCAACATAAAAAGTTATATGATCTAGAGAGCCTTTGCTCTCCTGAGAATAGTGCATTGACTTTTCTAGGAAAGTATTACTTCCATAAAGTTGTCATTTGTGTCAAACAAATTCATGTCACAGAAATATGGATAGGAACATAGGGTGCTGTCTTGTGCTGAGACTATTGGTCCATCTAGCTCAGTATTGTTACTGTCTTTAACTCAGTATTTTTCTCAAGGACCAAAGCTCAGTAGAAGAACTTTGCAAGCAGAAAAGTCCCAGATACAATCCCTGGCTTTTCCTGATAGGTCTGGGAAAGAAAGATTGCATCCTTTGTGACATCCTTGAGAGCTGCTTCCAGTCACTGTAGACAAGATGGAGCTAGATCCACCTTTGGTCTGACTCCTGTATAGGTAGCAGCAGACAGCATAGTAGGGCACCACCACAAAACAGACCTCTGGCTGGTTGTGTTGCTGCTGCTTACCAGAAGGTAAGGCAGTGAGGAGATCAACAAGGTGCAAATGCACTGACACCAACCTCCCTCCCTCCTCCCCCTCTACTTCCCAGTAAGCAGCAGGGATGTGACCGACTGGAGTTCAGCAGAATATCATCACCCCACCAAGCTGTCCCCTACTGATCCTGTGTCTACATTGACTAGGTTCTAGGGATACAGACAGGTAACATTGAAGGAATGGGTTTCCCCCCCCAGGTTTCCCATTCCTTCAACATTTCCAGCCTTGCCTAAAGATGCCAAGATTGAACATTGGAGTTTCTGCTTATGAAGCAGATGCCCTTGTTGTTTAGTCATTTAGTCGTGTCCGACTCTTCGTGACCCCATGGACCAGAGCACACCAGGCACTCCTGTCTTCCACTGCCTCCCACAGCTTGGTCAAACTCGAGAACAGTGTAGCTTCGAGAACACTGTCCAACCATCTCATCCTCTGTCGTCCCCTTCTCCTTGTGCCCCCCATCTTTCCCAACATCAGGCTCTTTTCCAGGGAGTTTTCTCTTCTCATGAGGTGGCCAAAGTAGTGGAGCCTCAGCTTCACAATCTGTCCTTCCAGTGAGCACTCAGGGCTGATTTCCTTAAGAATGGATAGGTTTGCTCTTCTTGCAGTCCATCGCACTCTCAAGAGTCTCCTCCAGCACCATAATTCAAAAGCATCAATGCTTCGGCGATCAGCCTTCTTTATGGTCCAGCTCTCACTTCCATACATCACTGGGAAAACCATAGCTTTAACTATACAGACCCTTGCAGATGCCCTACCACTGAGCTATGGCTCTTGAAAACCACCCTGGGGAGGTGGGGAAGGAGGTTATATCTCCTGCCTTGGGAAAAGGGCATCATCTTGCTCCCACCAGGTGTTCGCAGAGGGCAAGAACGTGAAGCTTCTGTGCATATCCAAGCCCTTCAGGATGCTGGTGGGAGAAGCCATGTTTTGGTCCTTGAGCAGCACCAAAATCACTTTAACATAGCTGGGCCCCCATGCACTATGCACCTTTGACCCTGTTCCTTAGCATCCAGCTTCCTAAGCGTGTTCTTGGCATGTGCACCTGGGAAGCCCAAAGTAATCAAGTCTTGATCCATGGGACTCCACCTTTTGCTCCTTTACAATGAAGAAAGCTGGAGGGAAGCTCACTTATTGATCAAAGGCTTTGGGGTGGCCTACAGAGTCTGGGCAATTATTGCAGCTACAGCTACAATACTGAATGATGAATACTCTGGGTACCTGCATTCTTCCATTGTCCTGCATCCTCTTGAAAGTACTGTAAACCACCTCGTTCTCCCTTCCATCACCAGCAATGATGAAACATAACAGTAGCCTTGGCAGCTACATGCCAAGGGCAAGATTAAGCACTGTGTTTTATAACCTTTGGTTTAAAATGCCACTTTTATATGTAGTCACAAACAGGGCACTTTATATTTTGCAATGTACTTTCCTCTTTTTATGTCAGAGTAGAAATCTTTTGAGCTATGAAGTACTTTCTGTGAGGCAGAATGTCAGGTTTTCTGTTAGGAAAAACATTTGTCTTGAACTTGGAATGTTGCATGCAAAAAGATCTCAGACCAATGAAAGACATTACTTTACCTTTACTGTATTCCCTATTTTCTCTTCTGGCTGTAAAAACCTTACTGTTTTGTTTTGTTTTTTTAAACCAACTGCTGAGGCACTTTCAGCATTAATCTGCAAAAGCTGATGAGGACATAGAGAGAGCCTTATAATGGTTCCTTTGAAAACAAAGGATGTTCTTTGTAACAACTGAAAGGAAGAGCTAGGAACAATATTGAAATTAGCTTTCACACACACATGGCAGGAAACAAAAAGACAGAATTGCTGCAAAGAAAAGGATATACATATCCAGTATGCTTATCATTGCAGTAATAGGCCTATTATGTACAGTAGTTCGTATATGGCATTGTCACCTAGACAGGGTGAACAATACCACCAAATTTCACTTACCTACCATTTACAAATTACTTCTCATTCACAAAAAGTGCCTGGGGGGGGGGATTCCGAAAAACACCAGCTCAGAAAACATGTCTAACCCAGTATGTTGGGGTAAACTTTTTCCAATTAAAAATTGCTCCATTGATGCATGGGTAAATGCCCAGGTGTTTTTGTTTGTTTGTTTGTTTTTAAAACAAACCCAAAAGCAGTCCAGGACCAAAAATAAAAATAAAAAATAAAAATCATAAGAAATCTATAGACTTTGGACAGTAGGGTGATTTTTTGGTCTTAGTCATTGTTAACATATTGGTATAGAAACAGTCGAGTCCCTGACCAGTGCTGAGTGGGGCTGATGGGAATTGTAGTCCAAAATCCACAGAGCTTTCCCTGTTTACTACCCGATAATACAGTATAAGCAACAAAAAATTCTTTTGGAGCTGTTTCTTTTCTCTAACAACAACAGATTAAAAAGTTTTATTCCCCCCATACCATATATTTTATGGCTGAAAATGTATTTCACTAAAATACAGCCATTCTTTAATTTTCAGAATCTATGTGATGTGCCAGATTGTTTGTTGGTAGGAAATTGACAGAGTTTCATGAAAGCCATAGGAGATTTCCTTTAAGTTGTCATAAATAAAATGAACTGGCCCTGTGCCAATTTACACCATGGAATATCTGGCTCATTATTTCAATTGAATCATGACCTGCAATACAGCAATTTGTTCTCAAAAAAAGTCTTGCTGAACTTTGCCTTCACATCATGAAATTATTTCAGAGGCTCACAGCTGTTAAGATACTTGAAAGAAAAGGAAACCATTTTTTATAGCCTCAGGTCACATTAAATGCATATATATATATATGTATAACACACATTTTTTCTCTTAATTCAGTATGGCTAGGTTTTATCTATCTGAATGAGCTATGAAAAGAAGGTGCTAATTGCATGCACATCTATTTTGAGAGCAATTTTATTCTGCTGCTGAACTTTCTTCCACCTACAGTTTGCTCTACATTCTCATCGAAATTAATTCTCCTCTGTCCCTCACACACACACAGAAAAATTCATCTGCTATGTCAAGCTTGTTAATTTTTAAAATCTGCAGAAATAAGACAACATTTACTTAGAAGTAACTTCCATCAAGCAAGTTCCTTTAGAAGCAAGTAGCATTCTGAACCTTGAAGCACTTTGCTGGGACTGATATAGGATGAAATTTTAAGTGATGGGTTTGATAGTTCATATACTGAGTCTGTATATTAATCAGTCTTTAAAAATATTTGAAAGAACATGGAACCCATTTACCTTGCTCCACAGAAGGTGGCCACCAACCCTTTCAACTAGTTCAAGAGTTCATACCAGAAAGGTGTGTCTCAAGAGAGTGGATGAACATTGGTAGTTTTAATATGTGGTGTGGGTGCAGTGGCAGGAACACCACATTAGCATCGGGAAGGCAGGTGATCAACGCTGCTCTGCCTGGGCCTCCCCACCAACCATCACCATGTGATAGTGAAACAAGTGGATATTGCTATATATGTTTTGGCTTAAGAATGGCCTGTCTAGCCACATATTCTGTTTGGCAATGCCACTCCACACCCTAAAATAGATTATGCTACCTGAGGTTCCTTTAGCTAGGGTGACTGGTGGTACTAGGAAGCTATAGTGTCTTCCCCAAACTGTACTGTCGAAAATGCTGCGCTTAGTCAAGCTATTGTTTGTTTCATACACATTCATAACAGGGTGTTTTATAAACTTAAACAAGATTGCTGGTGATTAAAGCATAAAGCTTCAGGGACAGATGTTATCTGCGTATATCCATCAAATCATCTTTCTTCATAATAACCATGAGCCATATTAAATAAAAACCACACTCTCCCCCAATGTAGAAACTGGCACATGGCAGAATATGTGCCCCACCCACATACTCCAATCAAATTTTGGGCTTTGCATAAGCTTCCGCAATGGAGAAACCAGATGGAGCTTTCATGGAATCTGGCCTGGAGATATTATCTTTATTAGATTTGTTGCAATTGCACTGTTATTATTTCATAAATTCTGTTCCTAACGAAAGGAGCTTGCTTGTCTGCAGTTTCCAATTATTTAAGAATCCACACACTCCACAGCAATAATCTATCTTCATCAAACAGAGACCCTACATTGACCTCTTTTTTGAAGCTGCATGAACAGAAAGATATTATTTTTATGTAACATCCATGGAGAAAAGACTTGAAATTGCATTGATGTCTGCTGAACATTCAAATCTCTAGGTCACCCAAATGCAATCCAAGCCAAATTTCAGTACAATTGATTCCACCCCCACACCGAGTCAATATTTCTTTTCCCCCCGGGATGAATTTTAATGCTTGTTTTCCTCTAACTTATCTTTTGAAGAAAAGGATACCGTTTTCAATAATACACATCCAAAATATGCATCTGGATCACCACATAAAGAATATTCTGGTAGATGGCACTAAGTCCCAGTGTGCTGAAACATCTGATGTGGGCCACAATATTACAACCATGTTTTTTATATATAACAAAACCAAATGTGTTGAATTTAATGCAAATTAAAATAGGCATAAGCAACACATAAATGAAAAGAATAGAGGAAGTTGGTAGCTCACAGATGTGCCAAAGAGAGCCTTGGGTAGCTGCTGGTTATCAAGTGTTAGTCATTTAGGACCAAGTAAATTCTGATTCCCTTTGGCATATGTAGCTGCACGGTGTTGCTGCACAGAGGAGACTGAATGCATCCACTTCAGCTTTTAAGAGTACAGTCATACATTGGTTTTCAAATGCCTTGGGAGTTGAATGTTTTGGCTCCTGATCAAAAACTGGAAATGATTGCTCCAGTTTTTGAATGTTCTTTGGAACCCGAATGTCCGACACAGCTTCCGTGGCTTCCGATTGGCTGCAGGAGCTTACTGCAGCGAATCAGAAGCCACGCCTTGGTTCCTGAATGTTTTGGAAGTCAAACGGACTTCTGGAATAGATTCTGTTCGAGTTCCAAGGTACCACTGTATCTTGTTATGCCCAGACTTCAGAAACTCCATTGAATTTAAACTATGCTTTCTTAACAACCCATACTTGTAAAACATGGTTTGATCCTGGCTTGCTTTAATAAAGCATGTTTAAACAAACCAAAGTTCCATGAGGTCTGCTGTACTAGTTAGTTTAAAAGAGGAAACAAATGCTTACTATCTCATCCTTGTAAGATGAGTTGGGAGCATGTAAATCCAAGATTGAGAGTTGGAAAGGGTTCAGAGAAAGGCAAACCAAAATATTAGTAGGAATGGGGCAACTCCCCTATGTGGAAAGGTTGCAGCATTTGGGACTTTTTAGTTTAGACAAAAGGAGAGAAAGAAGTGACACAACAGAAGTTTATGAAAATAAATTTTCTTCATGGTTAAACTATGGAACCCACTCCCACAAGAGGCAGTGATGGCTACCAACTTGGATGGTTTTAAAAGAGGATTGGACAATTTATGAATGGTGGGAAATGTGAAATGTGAAATGTTGAGGGCTGGTTAATGCACAGTTAAACGTCAGAAAATGCGAATAGTATTCACTGTGGATGTGAAGCTGTGTGGTATACACAAGAATATTGACATATCTAAAAAAATACAGTGTAGATCTTGAAAAACAGGTGCATATAAGCAGTAAATAATCCTATGTGTGACTACTTGGAAGCCTGTCCTACTGAGTTCAGTAGGTTTCCTCACAGGTAAGTGTGTCTATGATTTCAGCCTTACAAATATATATAACACATACATCTTTATTTAGGATCATGGCTGGTTTCAGCCAGATGGTATTAATAAATGCTTATCTCTAAAATGATGTAACAGAGCTCTGTTCAGAATCTTCAGCTGAGAATGGGTTCAGATTTCACTGATAGACAGATATTTCATACCTATCTTTTTCTGTCAAGAAAGGATACTGAGACCCAGTTGTGAATTGTGCTTTCCAGAGAAACATTATATGTTTTATTTCCATAGGCACACTGTGGGGCTACCTGGAAAGAATCATAATGAATGAGAGTAAGAAGAGTTTAGTGCTTCCTTCCTTCTTTCTTTTTTACAAATAACATTGTCCCCATTCCATTCCTCTATTGTTTCTCTGTTCTGCCTGGAGCTCTATTTCAGTGATCTTTGAATTCTGGTTTAAAGAGAAGAATTTCTAAAATTAGTTCTGGAATTGGAGCATGTCCAGTTTGCTGCTGCTTTCAGTTCCTTCCACTCATTTGAATCTTCCACCTATGATGGGTGGGGGAGAAATCTGATTTAGTTTGCATTTAAAGGTAGGCCTAACACATTTTAGCTTTCCAAAACAAGACACAAACCAAAAACAAGGGCATCCCTCAAAATTCACACTTTTCTGAATTTTGCAAGGCAATTCTCCAGCCAAGTCGTGTTTAGGGGGAAAAAATACACTAGGGAAAAGTGTGTGTAAATATGTGTATAATAGTGAAAATAAAATTTTAAAATGCATCATATTATGGAGAAATCGCTTTGCAAAAATGTAAATATTGGAGGAAATGGTATACAAAATTGTGGATATTAGGAGACATTGACAATAAAATGCTGATTAATTTTCACAGCCTTTAAATAAAATTGCAAACTGATGTAGAAATGTGGAGACCTGAACTGAAGATAGGAAAAATGAGAATCTGGAGATGATGGGGGGGGGGGTTTCTTTTTGTCCTTTAAATGAAGAATCAATTTCACAAAACATTTGGTTCAATCACTGTTTCTCTACAGCCTCAAGATGATTTTTTGTTACCACATGCCAAAGGATAGGTTTTTGCTTTTGTTTGTGAAGCAAAGTCCTGTTCTGAAAGGTTTGAGGGGAAATATATAGACATCATTTTATTGCAATTATCTACTATGGACTAGGGAATAAAGGAGTCTGTAAATGCAGATCAGTTCCTCTCAAACAATCTGTAAGTTATCTCATCAAGTTTGAGGATTTTATTCTACTCACAAAATTCTTTGTGTACTAAATGAGTCCTTGCTTTGATTGTCAGAATCCTGGGGTATGGGGAGGAGAAACATCACAAATATCGATAGAACATTTTGTATACAATATTTATTCACTGTTGTTCGAAGCTCTTGAAACACCAGTATTGTAGAGGTCTGAACATTTGACTACACACAGAGAATGTAAATATATATTTATTATTATTACTATTACTGTTATTTCAGCCTTCACCATGAGACCCCAGGGTGAGCAAGATGATGATGATGATTTAGTAGAACAGCTAAAAGTACAACCCTGAACATTGTTACTTAGAAATAAGACTTATTGAATTCAAACAACTGTGTCTGGTATTGCAGCATAAGAGTTCAAACTGTGAAAGGGAAAACTCTTATTCCAATCTCATCTCAGTCATGAAGTCGCTAAAGTACATTTACCTGGAAGTAAGCCCACTGAGCATGTCAGGACTTACTTCTGAATAAACTTGCATAGTATTGCACTCTAAGATAGCTATCCTAACTATGAAAAGCAGCATAAGTTAATCCTTTTTAAAAAATATAAAGACAAGAAAAAGTTTATTGCAGTCCTTTTATATTTCAAACTTACAGAGAGAGGCTATAGACCCCAGCCTCTTGGATAATGGCATTGTCCCGAGTGAATCTCCATTCCCCCATCTCTCCCACTTCCTCATCCATCACCACCACCACCACCTCCTCTACGGGTACCGCTAAGTACCCTCTGTCTTTGAGCTCTTTGCTCTCCTACTTTTAAGGCTTGCCGGGTTCTGGGAGGTGGTGGGTCTGGAATGCTTTCTAGTGACAATATGTCAGCCAGCTGCTGCTCTGGCTCTGCCTGCTCCCATTCTCCCATTATTTCCCAACTTTTCCCCTCACCTGCCTCTGAGCTGTGACCTCCTGCAAACCACTGTTGTAAATCTATACTGTCTTCTCCTTCCTCCTCCTTGGAAGGGCCATTCCTCCTCTGCCCAACCCCTGACAGGATGTGAAGCTTCCACAGGCATAACCCCCACTGAGTCAGGCAAGGTTCATTCAGCTAAGTTGGTGATCCGTCAGATCCTAACTTACTCATCCTGGTAGATCTTGCGTTTGGAGTGTCCCCTAACTGACTTAAGTAAGGCACTATTCCTTCAGCATCATATGCCCACCTGTAATACAGGGCTAATAATACTGACCCATCTTACAGTGCTGTTGAAGAGAAAATAATTATAATAATGTGCTTGGTTTTATCTATAATTAAATAAAGTGTATTATTCTAACACAATGGTGGCACAAAGCCCATGCTAGGTCTCATTCAAGGAGAAACATTAAGTTGCAGACTTGTTTCCTTGAGTATACATGAAGCCACCTTATACTCTGATAGTTATTGTCTACCCAGCAACATTCCGACAGCAGCCTTTCCCAGCCCTCCTTAGAGACACTAGGGACTTACAAGTGGGACTTTCTACTTGCAAAGGACGCAATTTGCTTCTGAGCCAAAGCCCTTTCCCTTTGGTCATGTCATATGGATCAGATTTCAAATCAAATTATGAAATGTTGATACAAATCCTCCTCTAAGTAGTACACATCCCTGAAAACAACCACCATGAAAAAAGGCATTTGCTCAGACGGTTCTCACGGAAATAAATGGAATGGGAATATGTAAAGGAATCCCTCCCTTGCTTAATGCTTGCTGGCTGTGACAATGCTTGTCTTATAACGAAGGACCACCCAAAGTGAATTACAGTTCCTTCAGCAACACTCCAGACAGGCACACCCACAGTTGTCTGTTTCTGCGGCATGTAGGAGTTATGTAGGAGATGGAGTTTGCAAGGCGTCAAGCCAGTGTCATTTAACAGCATTTTAATGGAAATAATCTGGATTGGTTTAGGTGTAAATGGGCACCAAATTTGGCTCATTTAATGTATGTTCCAGGGGATAAGGAGCTCTTATTCCAGCATGCTGTAACTGAAAAGACTTTAAAGTGTTTCAACAGAGTTCATCTTTCCTTAATAAAGCTGGTCAACATAGCTGAGAAGCCAGAGCCCAAGTTGTAACAAAAGCTAATTTGCGGATAAATCTCACATTTAAAAGGGGGGTGGGGCGGGTCAACCCTTCAATGCATACACATGCAGCTTTCATTATGTTAATGGAAACCACACTTGCACATCCAAGGGCTTCATTTCTTTTTCATCAGCAAAATTATGTAAGATAGATACACATTAAGTGCATTAGTGGAGCCAGTTGAACTAATTGTGAAAAGAAAACTCCAATGGAGTGGGTACTGAAACTGCTAGGACGGGGGCATTTCTAACAAACAAACAAAAAATGTTAATTAAAAATACTTACCTAGAAAATATATGTTTGTGTAAGTGTGAAATAAATTATTCACACTGTTATATTGCACAATTTAACCCCTTCCACAAGTGCAAATGCATTTCTTTAGATCTTTGTTTCACATTTCACATTTTCCACTGTTGGCTTCACACTGGTTTAATTCATAGATTGGCAAACCCAGCAATACAAGAAAACATTGTTTAACAAAAGCTTACAATTATGAAAGTGAAAGCTGCTACTATCTTCATTTTGTATTTTTGTCAAGAAATTAGAAATGATGTCATCAGTATCTCTCATGTGAAATTCTAAGTTTCTGATCTGACTGGAAAGAAACAAAACTCAGAGCATTTATCAAAGAGGAAAATGATGTTTTGATTTATGAAACCACCAGAAACTGTTCTTTAGATTTATGTCTATAGGCTGCTCAGCCTTCACACTTCACAAGAAGTTAAAAAATGCAATGCAATACAGTACAATATTAAAATACCAGGATTAAACAAAGAAATAGGTGCATGAAAATTGTTTAACCAAACTCACTTAGCTTAGCATAACTAATATACAACAACTTACATGCCACACTTAAAGAGTCCAGTTTTGTGGGTTACAAATTATTTAAAAGACCTGGGTGAATACAATAGTTTTCACCTGGTGCTGGAAAGACCCCAACCATGGAATTAGGTGCCACTACCAAGAGCTACTTCACTTCACTTGGCGAGGGAAACTCAGAGCAGGACTATGAAGAGGATCCTCAGGTTTAGGAAGATATATTCAGGAGAAAGCAATCTTTAAGGCAGCTGGCAATGTAAAATGCTTGAGTTAGGTCATGCCCACTGTTATTTTCAAATACGTGATGTGAATTTAGAGCAGATATGGGGAACATTTGAATCTCCAGATGTTGCTGAATTGTGATTCCCATCAGCCTCAGCAAGCATGGTCAATGGCTAGGGATGATGGGAGCTCAGCAACACCTGGAAGGCCAAACATTTCCCACAACTGACCTAGAGTAAGAACTCTCATCATGAATCCACTTCATCACTTTTCTCTTCTCTTTAAAGTCACATCAGCTGGTAGGCTGGTATTTGACTGCAAGATGCCTTAAACTTAGAATTTCCAGTACCAATTGATAAAGTTACATGGCAAACAAGTTTGCAGAATTTGTAAGGACAGAATAGCAGACTCTGTGTTCAGTGCATCATTTGCAATACACACTGAATGCAAGCCTGCTTCTTTAGCAAAGTTTTTCCCGAACCACCCTAACTTGATCTGAACTGCTGTCCATACCCATCTAAAGTCATTTCCAGGTGTCAGTCTCCCCCCATCACCCCCTGTGATAATATGCTTTTGCAGGTGATTGACAAGCTCAGTGATGTTATGGAATAAAAGAAGCACAGTTCTGGAACTTTTTTTTTTCAGATCAGGAGCGATGATATCATCCACAGGAGCACTTGGGTAATTTATGGACCTTCCTTGTTCTGGCAAGTGAATGAGTTGATAATGAGGCTTTTGAGCTTTTCTGTGACAGATCAGCATAGAGTTAGTGAAGGAGGCAAAATATCTAGCAGAGGCTGGATGTTCCCCCTCCCCTTTCCTTTCATGGGGTTCCTACTTCCTGCTAGTGGTTTAAATGGTAATATTTCTTTGCAGGATTTCTAAGGAGTTAATTAAACTATATATTAATTACTGTGATTAGCATAAAAAATTAAAATCTCAAAGCAAAATGTTTCAGCTTCCACTGTCTGCAGCTGCTTGGTTTTGAATGTGAGTATATATAATGGATCAACACAGCTGCCTGTGTTTTTGGACCCTCATTGGGAGCATGGCTAGGCTGGCTGTTGTGATAAGCTCCAACACTTCAGAATGAACCATCAAACCACTGGGCAAACTGGTGTTTCAGACAGCTACAGCCTAGGTGCCATTTGCCCTAAACATTGAGCCTACCTGGTGGCAGTGAAGGCAGCAAAAAATCATATTTGGCTGCCTCCATTGCATCCTCATTGTGCCATCCAGCAGATATTTTTCAGATAGTGTGGGGCCTTTTACTGCCTGGCCCAAAAAGAGGTGAAAGAACCGTGGGTGGCTCACTGTGACTTGTTTGCAAAGCATTTTGAGGATAAAATTGCTTGCATCTTGTTCAGACCTTGACTCTGCTGTTACAACAGATAAATCTTGAGAGGTGTCCAGAGCATGTCTAGTCCTGTTATGTTGGATGAGTTTCAGTTAGTAATGGGTGAGGATGTGGAAAAGGTGCTTGGACCACTTACAGAAGCTAGACTGGTGACTGGGAGTGGCTGCTGAGACCATATAACACTGGTCCTGAAACACATACATTGGTTCCTAGTAAGTTTCTCAGCACAATTCAAAGTGTTGGTGCTCACCTTCAAAGCCCTAAATGGCCCTGGCTCAGTATACCTGAAGGAGCATCTCCACCCCTATCGTTCAGCCCAGGCACTGAGGTCCAGCTCCAAGGGCCTTCTGGTGAGAAGTGAGGTTGCAGGGAACCAGGCAGAGGGCCTTCTAGGTAGTGGCACCTGCCCTGTGATGAACTCCCACCAGATGTTAAGGAAATAAACAACTATCTGACTTTTAGGAGACATCTGAAGGCAACCCTGTTTAGGGATATTCTGTTGGAAGCTGCCCAGAGTGGCTAGGGAAACAACATTTGTCACTGATCGTCTGACTATGATCGTCTGACTATGTGAACTGAGATACTCCTGACCTTAGGACTGGACTGGACCTTGTATATGGACTCTGCCTCCAGCCAAGTACCTCCCTGAGTCTCAGCTGGTTGGCTGGCTTCTCCATCCACTGAGCTCTACCATGGCTGGCAGCACAGGAGTATGACAATTTCCCTTGCAGAATTCATCTCCAGAGTACCAGGCACACGTGGAACTCTGTCATTCCCATTCATTTCAATTCCATGAGAGAAGCTGAAGAAGTCCCTACCACTGCCACCAATTGCGGCAGATCCCACCCCTCCTAACTCTTTATATTCAATGTGTATTTACAATGGGATAGAAATGCTGTTCAATGTAAGGAAGCTTTCACATATGGAACAGATCTCCAGATTTGGATATATAAGTAGATGCCAATACCATTTTTATTTGAGTCATTCCTGAAAAAATAAAAACACTATATCCAGGAAATAATGTGGAGTTTCAAATGCCATTTAAAAAGAAAGAAAAATGGAACAAGGAGTGGGGGAAAGAATGAAAACAACAGTTTTTCACAGAAACAAGGAACATTAGAAAAACACAACACTATTACTGATATGAAAGCATTTTAGCATTACAGAATGGTTTTATGCAAAGCATGGGTCATACTCTACATTAAGATCCCTCTCATTATAAATAAATAATTGCTAATGAACTTTAGAATAAATACTTAATTAAACAATATGAATAGGTCAGGAGGTTGCTCACGGTAATGCTTTTATAACATTATTAAACTTTTCTATTGCTTAGGATAACATCTATTAATCATTTCAATCCCATTTGAGGAGTGGAATCTTAATGTAAAATGTTACTGAACTGGCCATTTGTGCCAAAATGTATCAAAAGATAACACTCAAAATGCATTATGAGATGATTTGACTGCAATGAGTGACAAATTACTCCAGACCACAATGCCATTACTCCAGGGCAATTCATTCGGCTCTAATAAAATTGATGTGAGATGCATAGGTTATAGACTGCAGCTAATTATAGTAATTATTGCCACTTCTAATCAAGTAGAGTAGGCCTGGCAAGAACTGGAGTAGGAAAACAGAAAGTGGGCAAATCCAGTTTAAAAACAAAGACAATTTCAGCTATCAGAAAGGGTTATGAATTCTACATGTCCTGTTATATTACTGAGCTTGCACTACACAATGACAGTGAAACAGGAGGGATGCAGCTAGCTATCTTCTGTTACTCTGTATTTGTAATTTGTGGCATGATGCTTGTAGTTAGATTTAGTGATCACAGTGGCTTAGCTTTCCAAATACAGTAAGCTTAGCTGGCAATCCTTTACTAACTAGAGGCAGCCATGGGGAATGTAGATCCCAACTCGATAAGCGCTATAGTGTTAATGGAAATAAAGCTAGCAGTAAGCATCTGGATGTTTTCCAGCGCTGATTAGAGTACACAAGGAACAAAGGGCTCATTTGAAATGCAGATGTAACATTTTGGTGGCACTGTCCCTAGACAAGGTTGTTCTGGTTTAGCAAAGTTTCTAATACCAGCGCTTAGCGTCTGAAGTGTTTGCTTATGTCAGTTACCTGCTCTGTTAAGACCAAGTGCTCCTGTGGCTGACAATGTGGTCAGCCTGGAAACAGCTCCATTTGCAATTCCTTTCTCTGGCTGACTAGCATTCAGATCTGAAAAGGCCGAGGGGTGGGGGTAGGGGGAAGAGAGAGGAGAAACTGATATCTTTTCTTCTCTTGGCTTCCCAAGGAATCTTTCAAGACCCTTGAAAGTGTGCTTTCCACTGAGTCATCTTGCTGAATAATCCTTGATGAATGTCTTTATATCCCCTCACCGCCCCCCCGCCAAATAACAAAATAAAGTCTTGATGAGGATTCCAGCTGTGAGCTGGATTATACCAGTTAAGTTAGTAACACCCTGCTGACCCCCTTCATTCTGTTATTCCTGATTCATGCTGCTATATTGCATTTCAATGGTTGGCTAGGGAGAAAAAATATGACTACTATTTCTTTTTAATTAGATACAGTAGTATAAAATCTACTGGGGAAATTTTATTGCCAGGAATACACAGAGTCCACCACAAACGCAGATGCTATTCTGCATCCTGGTTCCTCGTCTGAGCTATTGTGGCATCTTTTCTGTGCAGAGCAATTCAATACAAAGGTTATGTGCATCATGATATTTCAGAGTCCGAGGTCCACAGAAGTGAGGGAAAGCAAGCAATGCAACATTATTGATGCACTACTTGTTTGCTAATGCCTACTGATATCAGGCAGGTGCCTTCATTGTACAGTTTTCAATACCAATGGGGATGAGTGAATCTGTCAATTTTGTTTTCTCATTTTAAAAAATCTTAAATATAGTTACCCATGTTTCCACATAATTTTGCAGGTCCTCATGAAAACTCACCAGCATTTAGTATGAAGTTCCTCTTAATATACATATTTTGGTATGCAATTTTCCCCAGCACAATTTTTTTTTGCAATGCAGTTTTTCCTAATATGAGGCATTTTCTCAGGCTATTTCCACCAATATATGCATTTTTATGCACCTTTTACCCGAATGCATGCACTTTGTACACATTACTTGGTTGAAGAACTGCATTGCAAAATTTAGAGTTTTCATAGCTTCCCCTCAAAAAATTTACCGGTAGTTTTCCCCTCACAGAACTACAATTATTTACAGTTCCCAGGATTCTTTGAGGGAAAGTGGTATGATTCTGCTTTAAATGTATAGTGCAGATGGGACCTAAGTTACAGGAGAATATATTTCACCTGAGCATCCGGAGACACATCTCAAAGATAAGAGCAGTTTGACAATGTGACCAGTTGAAAATGCAACCAGTTACCTGGAAAGGGGATTGGTTTTTCTTTGCTGGGGCTTTTCAAGTCAAATTTTCTAGTTTTGGATTTCCTGCATCAAGCAGGGTGCTGGACTAGGAGACCCCCCCTACAACTCTATGGTGTATGCATGTAAAAGTGTTTGAACATAGATGGATTATGTCCATCCGTGTGAAATTAGGTTTATAATAAGTGAACTCTTTTCTCTCTCTTACCTTTAGAGTGCTAATGTGCAAAATGATTCACGATCCTTACTGCAGTAATTTTCACAACGCTTCTAGATAAGTGTTTAATATCCCCAAGTGAGGTACTGGGATTTCATTCAACGTTTCCCAGGTCTGATGCCAACCCATGAATTATTGTACTACACATTTGCTCTTTCAGTACTTTGTAGAAATGACTACATCAAGAAACCCAGGCTCTCCTCCCTGCATATGGTCTCCATGCGGTTCTCTTGCTTTGGGCTGAGAGGACCCACCACAGAGCAGCTCCAGGAATAACACTAGATTTCCCATGAAGCACATAGAAAGGAGGACCAAAAATAAAAAATGAGGTGATGGAATGCTGGGAGAGTAGTCAACTATGTGGCAGATGCACTCGCCAAGCCCCATGTGTGGAAAAGAAGCCATCAGCTGTGGTGGGAGCAGCTGGAAAACAGCTGTTCTTGTTCTCTTAAGTCTGCCACCAAAAAGATGGTTACATTGGAATGAGGCCCCCAAATACATCTATTTTTAGGACTTTCATGGGCCATCTCACGTAGAGCATTACTCCATATTAATTGGTTGCACATATTAATGGCGGCAAAAATACAGACTGATTATGTGTGCAGAAACACTGCATATGCTTAATAAAAGAAATAAAGCCAAATCTTTTGAACCCACTGTTGACGACTGTGTACACACCATATATTTTAAGCATGTATCCCCACCCCAAAACATCCTGGGAATTGTAGTATGCCCCTAAAGAGCCACACTTCTCAGCACCCTTAACAAACTCCAGTTCCAAGGAATCATGGAGGGTGCTTTAAATGTTTGGTTACGTATGCAGACAATGGGTGTTTAAAACTTTTCAGAAATGCTTCTATTTTTGAAAGTCATGTAAACAGCTCGCTGTGGGCCTCAAGGGGACCACATTTACAGACTGAAGAACTTTGTGTTGTGCAGGGCTGGGGTGAGGGAAAAGAAGTCTATAATGTCTGTATCATGACTTCCAATCTTAACATTGCTTTTCTATTTCTATTAATGTTGCTATTGCAACTCCAAACCCAAAGCGGTTTCAGAATGTCCACCATTGTGTGTGTGTAGGTGTGTAAGGAGAGCTTCAAGATGTACTTGCTTCTTAAGTTCAGAAACTTTCAGTCCTGAAATCCTTACCAAGGGATGGCCATAACTCTTGTGGTACAGCCTGTTTTGTAGTGAGAGAGGTTAGGAAACAGGGAAATGTTGGTCTCTCAGGACAAGGGATTGGAAGGAGAAAGGAAAGATTCCAGGTGAGAGCTGGGAGGGGCTAGTACCTTCTGTGGGTGGTAAGGGTTAATAACTACTTTTAAGAGAGGATTCCATATTTTTACTTTTTGTAGCTGCTTTTGTTTTTTATTTACATTGGTTTTCTATATCTTATTGAATTGTGGAAAAACTTTAATAAAAATCTTAACGGTAGAAGGTTCCAGATTCAGTCTCTGGCATCTTTAGGTATGGCTCAGACAACCGGAAAACCACTGCCATTCGGCGTAGAAGGTACCAAAACTGGCTGAAACAACCAAATGGTCTTAGCAAGTTTTGCCACCTCATTTCTCATCTAGGACAGGCCACTCAGTTCCTCTGTTTCTCATACAGGGTGGCCCCCACTCTACACCAAAAGACTCTCAATTTGTCACTCTTGAGCAATTTAAGATTATTCACCCTCATAATCCAACCCTTCCAAAGTTCTTGCATCATCCTTCTTGTTTAAGATTCTGGAGCAATCGTTCGAAATGATCCACAGAAAGCCGGAGAAGGTTAAGAGGAGCAATCTCTGCTCCCAAAGTTTCATCACTATTGACTAATTTCAAAGATTAATGTCTCTTCCTGGATATTTCAACCTCCATTGAAGCTATTCAGCAGAGATGTCTTACCTATCAACAGCTGTGCCTTATGAGAATACAAAAATGACATTAGCAATAATTAACAATTCTGTTGGTAACCGCATATGCTTTTCCACATAGCAAATAAACCACAATGGTCCAAACAAAACAATATGTTTCATTTAGACCTCCCCTGAGGCATACATTTTTACACAACATACTGGTTGTGTAAACTGCATATTCTAGTAATCCAGTTAAACATGTTTTAGTTTACTGGCCCCACAATTAATTTTTTTCAAAGAGATTTACAGTGCAATCCTATTCATGTCTTTACAAATACATCTCACTGAGTTCTGTGGGATTTACATTGAAGTGCACATAAGTGGTTTTAACTACAGCTAGGTGGTTTCCCTCCACTGTGTTTGCATTCACATACTCATGCACACACCATGGGGCGGGGGGCAATGTCTTCACCTGATGTGCATTACCTTTTCAGTTTTTGTGTCCTTGTAATCCCCCCCAACTCTTATTCATGAAGTCACCTGCACACGTGCTGTCATCCATGCATGTGCAATTGCTGTCTCAACCAGAAACACCACAGTTTAATTGTGAAGTGAATGTGGCTTATGTTTTCCTTTTAGATTGAAACTGGTTTCAGAGGTGATTTAGGGGGGCATGGCTGGTTCAGTCGCACTGGGTGTGGAGCCTCAAGGCGCAACAGGGGATGCCACAACTATTATTTAGAAAAGCGGTCAAGAAGCACAGGGGTGTCAAGTTTTGGTGTCACACAAGGCGCCTCTGAAATCTAAGACCCCAAGGTCCGCCACTGCTAGTTTAAGGGGAGACACATCGCACAACACAATTGAGTGTTTGTGGGGGGGGGGGTTAGACTCTATTTATTTCATTGTACACGGGTTGTACATTGACAATAAAGGTATTATTATTATTATTATTATTATTATTATTATTATTATTAACAGCATTTCTCAAGAAACTACAGGGTAGCTCAGCATCATGGTTAAGTTCATGTGTACACAGATTCAAAAGCCAGCAGTGGGAGCCCACTGGAGTCAGAGTAAATGCCAATATGTACACAGCCTTAATGTGTACATGATTACAGTTTCAAATACCTAATGTTAGTAGATTTAATATACAGTCATGTTCTCTGAAATCTTTAGATCTACAGACCCAACACTGTTTAATTCACCATTGTACAAAGTGAGACAGAAAACATTTCGGATCTGCTTAGATTTAAGATATGTTGGACACGATGGGAGTTCTTTGTTAAAGCAATTAATGCTGCTTGGAGACTGGAGAGAGGAAACATCCAAGGTGTTAAAGGAAATCACCCTGCATGCTCTGGAATAACAATTATTTTTTAAATCTATGTGATTAAAACAAAGTTGAACATGAAAATGCCCAAGTGAGAAGAGATCTAAGCCCAGCCAAGTAGTTAAAATTGTCGCGGCTTTTCAAACTTTCCAATTGTCTCTGTCATGGGGAAGCATTAGGGTTTCACAATGTAGGAAGACCTAGTAGTCTTTTGTGAAGGACACACTGGTCAGGAGCTATAAAAATATTTACACCATGTGAGGGCAAAATGGGCTGACATTTCAGCACAATATTCATTTGCAACTGCTATGAGAATAGTGTGGTTAGTGCCCATTGTTCCTGTGCAAAATGCACACATAATATGAGGCCAGTTAAGTAATTACTAATATTATAATGCTTCTATGGGCATATTAAATCGTAATAGCTCTATGTTGGAGCTCATGTGAGACTTGGAGACTGTCCTAAGATTTAGAAGATAGTGTTCTGGATGTAAAAGGAATGTTAGATATCAAAATTTGTTGAAGTACCCTTTAAGGTCAAAGAATTCAGGTGCAGCTTTAACAATTTACATTCTTCTGTTTATTTCAAACCAGGCCAACTGTAACTCCTGGTGACCATCACCATGGAGGGGTTTGGGTACAGATAGTGATACAGTGGTACCTCAGGTTAAGTACTTAATTTGTTCCAGAGGTCCGTACTTAACCTGAAACTGTTCTTAACCTGAAGCACCACTTTAGCTAATGGGGCCTCCTGCTGCTGCCGCGCCACCGGAGCACAATTTCTGTTCTCATCCTGAAGCAAAGTTCTTAACCTGAAGCACTATTTCTGGGTTAGCGGAGTCTGTAACCTGAAGCGTATGTAACATGAAGCATATGTAACCTGAGGTACCACTGTACTTATGTTACACAGTTTTTAAAACCAATAAAGCATATATATATATATAAACACTAACAGATAGGGTTGCCATATTTCCAGAAGTCAAAACTGGGACACCTTGGAAGTTGATTGACTTACCTATGATCCAGGACAAAGCGCCCCCTTTTGGAAATTTCTCCCAGGAACCCCCCTCCACCTTTGGAATCCTGGTAACATCCTGGAAAATCTGGACGAACAGCAGCCCTACAGACAGATAGATGCATTTGCACTTAATAAGAAAGATGTATACTGGAATTCTGAGAATTTGTTGAATATTCATTCTTATTTGTTTGCACAAATGTTATGCAGTGGTTAAACTATGCTGGGTCTTCATTTGTCCTGATCTGTTTGTGTGATGGCTCAGAGTCTTCCTGTTAAAGATTAATCCATCTCATAGTTTCCCATCTCTTTTCTCAGGGTAAAAAGTCCATTTTAAAGAAAGAAAGAAAGAAAGAAAGAAAGAAAGAAAGAAAGAAAGAAAGAAAGAAAGAAATGTTAAACCAGGGTGAAAGAGCACTTTAATTCATTTTAATTGTGCAAACCTTCATTTCTGGTATGTGCTTGCTTGAATCACTCCTGCAAAATTCAGACAGTCTCAAGGTGCTCAAATATATGCCATCCACTGCTGGTGCATGAGAGATCAAAAGGAAATGCAAGAATGTATTAAGTGCCTAAAATGATCTTATCCTCATAGCACAGAATTATACAGATTGCATTTCATTTAAACCAGGGTTTCCCAAACTTGGATCGCCAGCCAGTTTTGGACTACTACAACTCCCATAATCCCCAACCAGTGGCCAGGCTACCTAGAGATGATGGAAGTTGTAGTCCAAAAACAGCTGGAGACCCAAATTTGGGAAAGCCTGATTTAAATCAATGGGATTAAGTGTGTGATGGTCAATACTATGCATATCTATCAGAAGTAAGTCTAACTGAGTTCAAATGGGCACCTGCACACTCAAAGGAACACATTCTTTCCATCCCTTTTATAGGCAGACTTGCACCGCTGAGCATACATCATATGGGCATCAGCATGTTTATATTACATGTATGGTGACTGGGAGAACATATACATGTTACATGGAGGAGGGTCCTCTGTTTATATTATAGATATCTATAAAGAATAGATTAAAGGTAAAGGTAAAGGGACCCCTGACCATTAGGTCCAGTCATGACCGACTCTGGGGTTGCGGTGCTCATCTCGCTTTATTGGCTGAGGGAGCCGGTGTACAGCTTCTGGGTCATGTGGCCAGCATGACTAAGCTGCTTCTGGCGAACCAGAGCAGCACATGGAAACGCCGTTTACCTTCCCGCTGGAGCAGTACCTATTTATCTACTTGCACTTTGAGGTGCTTTCGAACTGCTAGGTTGGCAGGAGCAGGGACCGAGCAACGGGAGCTCACCCCGTCATGGGGATTCGAAACGCTGACCTTCTGATTAGCAAGTCCTAGGCTCTGTGGTTTAACCCACAGCGCCACCCACATCCCTGTAAACAATAGATTAAGCAATAGATTAAGCATATGCAATCTACTAAAGGCTATAAAGCAGCCCAATTTGAATGTCCTGAAACAGAACCTACAAACTAACATGCAAAGTAAAATAGCTAAGACCCTGGAATTTCAGGACAATACAATATTTAACAATACCTTTAAGCAATTTACATGAAACAGAATAGTTTGTGTCTCAGATAATTAATGTTCACAATTGATAGATTAAAAATGGGAGCACACAAGTGTTAACCAATAGGGAAACATTTTCTTGCTCATGGACAATCACTACTTGAGTAAACTATATAGAGGCATATCAATTGTTAGTTGGTGATGGCTTTCTCTATGTGAACAAAGAACCTTTCCCCGCTGCATAATTTTGACCAAGCCACCTAAAATACACCGGAAAAAAGATCACTTACAGCTGAAATACAGAGAGCTGAAGAATTTTACAGATACCAGACATAAATCCAAATAGCATTCCATGTCCAATATCTGTTTCTTATTACTCTTGTAATTTCGTGACAGATTTTTATAGTTTTATCTTTCCAGACCTTTGTACTATCACAGACATCTGTTTTATATACCGAAGGAAACACCAAAATTGCTCTTAATTTATTTATTTTATTGCAATTCAGATAAAGGCTATCATGGCCAGCTTGCTATTCCCTGACATTTCAGCCTAATGTATTGTCATGTTCTGCCCAGTCAAATCAATCATACTCTTTCATTTGAAAAGGGCACTTCATCAAACTGCCTTTCCAGTAATCCAGTGTCAACAATATATCCATCCAGATCAGTGAGCTTGGTTTGAAAGTGTTCTTTAGATAGACACTTGCTGATAGTTTCTTTATCATGCTTATGTATGGATATACAGATTTGGAAGCTAGGAAAATCTTCTTACATCTTGGATGGGGATCAGAGTGTGCTTATATTGCATAGTGAGCATGTGTTCAACTGCTACTTTATGGTCTGAAAAGCATCCAATGTTTTTAGCCTCCTACGCATATAAGTTAATAAGAGCTGGCAGACACACCCTAAAAATTGTGCATGACAGACTGCTGACCTCATGCTTAATTTATTTTCCCTACATTTTTATTGTAATTTATTATATATCCCAGTGAACCTCCTTTGTCTTTGCTCCCCTTTCTTCTTGCAACCGTCCAAGTTCAGTTTTGCTATTCTTCAGATCACAACATCAGGCAAAATGAGTTAGCCAAACATTTTGATGACTACTGGCATGACAATCATGTTGAGTGTTCTGTGAAGACTAGTAAATCAGTTACAGTAGGGGTGGTTTTTATAGCTTCCATGTGGGTTGTTTAGGTATTTGCTCAAAAGTATCCAAGATTCTCTAGCGAGGCTGGATCTCTAGAACCCACTTTGTGCCATGCGCTAGGAGCAGAAGGGATCTCTTCAACCCAGACTAGCTGACCGTTAGTGGCTGGCTTTGGCTTTGGCTCATTGTGACTAACCTCACTGGCTTCTCAACCAATCAATATATGTTCCTGCAGTAGGAGCAACACTTGTTGGGGTGAGTTTTTTCTACAAAGAGTGTCCTGCATGGTTCCTTCTCTGTACCCAGCTCTGCTTCTGCCTTCAGGCTCAACAGCATGAGTTTGTGCGTTCACTGAATAACACCGCAGATTTTGTGAAACTGTTTCAGCTGTTGCAGTCATGAATGGATGGATGATTTAATCCTTAGATCATGGTATTCATAGATCAGAAGGGCCTGGGCTCACTGTCTTGCCTGAGCAGCACAATGGAACTGCCACTGGACAGATCTGCCATGCAGATTCCAGGACAGGTGCAAAAGAAGAACAGCACCAAGGATCTGTGCTGGGCTTTAGTGTGAGGGACCTAGCTACCTTCACATGCAGTTCAAGAATCATTTCAACAGATCACTCAATGTGCTCCAGGGACAGTGCTTGTCTTTAGGCAGTGTCACAATATCTATACTGTACAATATCTGTGAGCACATGCAAATCTATAGACAGTGCATTACAACAGATATGACTGCCACCATCACTGGTTTGCTTCACATGCTAGTATAGCCAATGTTAAAGCAATATTTGTGTGAAGAGAGTTATCCCGACCTCAGCAGAGATAGTATATGAAAAAGGTCATCCAACCACTTGCTGGGCTCATTCTTCAGATCTCAGTTGGACTTTTTCCCCCAGAGACTTACCACTTGGCACCCTTGAGTGAAAAGGATTATATCTAATGTGAGGAATTAGGAAAGGTTCCTTCTGTCTGATTTGATTTGGAGGACCAGCTTTATTTTCCTTCCCTGATTTCCTTCCCTGATTTCCAGATGAAGCCTTAATCTTCCATTGCAGCCTTGCATGGTTTTATAAATGTAGTTGTTCATAGTTAGGAACATTGTCATACCAAGTGTTTGTGTGTGTGCACGCACGCACGCACACACACACACACACAGGTCTGAGGCATAACAGCGTAAAGGATTTGCCATGTCGTACAGTATTTATTTAACGCATTTTTAAAAAAAGGCAAAATAAATAAAAATAAAAAATGTAGTGAAACTGATTTTAATTTGTTGAAGCATCTTTCTCCTCTAATTATACCTTGCATTTTCTTTCTGGAGAGCAAAGTGGCACAAGCAATACTCCAATTTGCTATTTATAGGGCAAATTCTTAAGGTATTAGTTCCACAAGAGTGACTGAATTAGATTAGAGCGAGATTCAAGACAGATGTGGTGATAGTTGTCTATAGTATACATAAGAGGGGGAGGACAGGACTTTACCCCAGGTCCTATTAGTGTCATTGCTGCAACAAAGAGCATAAATTAGAGGTCTGCTTCAGACTATCAGATATCATGATAATAGATCCATTGGCTTTATAGAGCTTTTGAATGCTGAATGGAAAATGTACAGAGAGAGGGTTGGGTTTGTTTTTAATGGGTGAAATTTGTTTCTCTAATGTGTGGGCCTGTCACAGGAATCAGACTGCCTGAACAAACAAAAAATAAAGCAAGGAAGGTCACTGGCATTTCCCTTTTACATACTAAATCTTTTGTAAAGGTGATGCCTTCCTTGATGCATCCTGCATAGCTCTAATAATAAATCTAATAGCAAATATCAAAGTTCCTCCATCCTTTACATCCCCTATGATCTGATAAGAATGAAATGGAGTGAATAACCAAACGTTGTTGCTTGTAGCTTTTCGTGGCTGCAGCATTAGGCCCTGGGCTGCAACAATAATGATCTGGGATCAACAGTAAGTTACATTTCAGAAGCAAATACAAGGCCAGGAATGAGTATAGAAGCAAGTTCCTGTTCCATATCCTATCGCCATCCAAAATGCATGAGATGGGGCTTTATTGGTTGCAGCTCCCAGACTGCAGAAATGCATCTCATGCATTGCTCATCTGCCCCTTCTTATTGAACTTCAGAGATCCTTTATTTCAGTAGTGGTTAGATATCACATTCCTATGACTTTGCTGGTAGAGATTGCTGGCTATCCTGTTGATTTTGCTCCTCTATTTGTTCTGTGTGAGCCTATTGCTATTCATATAAAAAGCTGCACCTAGCTTCTTCCATTTTACTGCAAGTGATTTTCCATCGTATTAATATGTGCTGGGACTCTCCATTTGCAGTGAATGTTCATGTATAAATGAGGATTAATTTGTTTTGAGACTTCAGTGATTTGCTGGACTTTTTCATGAGGAAAATTGGTAGATCCAAATGCAATCTTGTCTCTATCAGAAGCTCTTTTAAAATAAAAATTGTTATATAAATAACTTGAGGTGGGAAGAATTGCTCAGCAAACATACATTCAGCTAGTTATCTGGCATTTTGGTAACTTGTATCAGTTTCCAATTACAATTTTATTTTTTTCCATTTCTGAAATCCAAGATACCAACTTTCTGATCTGTTTATACTTTGCTATCAGTCCCAAATCAATATAATATATATTGATATAATCCTCGAGGAATGTTTATGTTCTCTTCTTTGGCTGATATGGACTGGAACAACCTGTGGCCTCCAAGAAGATAATGAAACATCTTCTTCTGGAATTGTTTAAGTTAGTCTTCCCCAACCTGGTGCCCTCCAGATGTTTTTGACTATAACTCCAATCAACCCCTTGCAGCAGGATCTTCTGAGTTAGAACTGATATGAGTTATGTTTTAAAACATCTGGGTGGCACTAACTCAGGAAAGACTGGTTTACATTTTCTTTTTCCATAAGCTATATAAGCATTCTACTACTACTCAAAGTTTCAGTAATTATACCTTCAAGCTGAACCACAGTGTGCCTGACCTGGGTTTCAGTTAGTCACAAATCCTGCTTCAAATTAATTGCATTGTACTGTAAATACAAAAAAAAGGGAACAATATTTTCTAGGTGGCAGGAAGTTAGTAAAGTTCAAACTATGATTGATTGGCAAAAAGAAGAAAGTTGGGGGAAATTGCTTTTTCAGGAAAATGTTATGAAAATGATATATAGATGGTACATGACCCCAGTTAAACTTGCCAAAATATACCATTCGTCTGACAATAAATGTTGGAAATGTAAAGAAAATGAAGGAACATTCTTCCACCTCTGGTGGACATGCCCTAAGGTGAAGGCCTTCTGGGAAATGATATACAATGAGCTGAAAAAGGTATTTAAGTATACCTTCACTAAGAAACCAGAGGCCTTCCTTCTGGGTATTGTCGGCCAGAAGGTGTTAAAGAAGGATCGAACATTTTTCATGTATGCAACAACGGCAGCAAGGATTCTCATCGCAAAAAATTGGAAAACTCAAGATTTACCCACACTGGAAGAGTGGCAGATGCAGCTGATGGACTATATGCAACTGGCCGAGATGACTGGCAGAATCCGAGACCTGGGAGAAGAAAAGATGGAGGAAGACTGGGAGAAATTCAAGATGTATTTACAAAAACATTGTAATTTGTTTGAATGTTAAGAAGGATGCTAGATTATAAAAAACTGGCCACCACTAAACTAGATTTAAATTTGATGATAAGTGAGACTAAAGAAAATATAAAAATTTTATTGGAAAAAGTGTTAAATCATATTGGAATGTGTGGACATGAGATTGTAAACAAGTTGATAATTTGTTTGGAAAAAATTTTTTTTTTAATGATGTAAATGGGAGAGGGGGACGTGAGGGAGTCCAAAGAAGTGAAGAATTTGTTGTTATAAAAGTAAGATTGTTTTATGTGTGCATTTATATTTTAAAAAAAAACCTTAATAAATATTTATAAAAAAAAAAAAAAAAAGAAATTGCTTTTTCAGAAGAAAAGTATTTTTCACAGATTTTCCAAATTGTTCCTAAGTGACAGACGGCTTCGCTTTAATATGCATAGTTTTGAATGCACCTGCCATCTGGTAGATTTTATTTTTGTCTTCAAACACAAGCACTCCTAGAAGATACACTGCATAGTTACCATAAAAGCTTGTGGTGGGATACAGTGTAAATCCAGAATCCAGAAAGTTGACTTGGTGATTCCCACCAAAATCAAATCGTTGCCATAAGTGACAAGGAAAGCATTTGGAAGTGTACACTGGATCCTCCTATTTGAGGGTCCGCGTTGCGCAGGGGTCTGGGGCACCCTACCACCCATGGGGAGGAGAGAGGGATGATCCTGAGCCTGCAGTGGCCCTGCAATCACGCCACTGGCCTATTAGCCAATTAGAGAGTGGTGGCGTGATCGTGGGGGCCTATAAAAGGTGGTGGCACATTGTCGGGGCTTCTTCTGGCTTCGTGCCACCAAACACCCACCCAACCTAGTTTCAAGTGTCTGCTTTGGCTTTGCTCTGGACTCCGGTTGGTCACCTGTTTTGTGCTTGGAAACATACTGGGAGCCAATGTAGGTCTTTCAAGACTTGTGTTATGTGGTCTCAGCGGCCGCTCCCAGTCACCAGTCTAGCTGCCGCATTCTGGATTAGTTGTAGTTCCCGGGTCACCTTCAAAGGTAGATCGCATTGCAGTAATCCAAGTGAGAGATAACTAGAGCATGCACCACTCTGGTGAGACAGTCTGCAGGCAGGTAGGGTCTCAGCCTATGTACCAGGTGGAGCTGGTAGACAGCTGCCCTGGACACAGAATTGACCTGTGCCTCCATGGACAGCTGTGAGTCCAAAATGACTCCCAGGCTGCACACCTAGTCCTTCACAAACTTTCTGCAAACAGGATGAGTGCTCATTAAACAACCCACCACTTCCAAAACATAACTTTTGGGCACTCAAAAACCTCCCTCTCCGGATCTCCATAGGTCTTGTCTCTCCATGATCCCTTTCCACTCATCTATGTTTCAGATATTGTCGTTCCCTAAGGCTCTTGGCTGATGGTTGATCAAGGGAAGGTGCTTGCTATATTCCTAATAGACATCAATGCTTTTGCTGTGTTATCTGCATGAAGGGGGACCTCACAATGGTTGCACAGCCATGACTGTTCACACTAAGGGACAACTTGTGGAAGTCAGAGGCAGTTCTAGCCTGAGACTGGAGAGATGCCGGCAGACTGAACTTTGCTCCTCAGTCATGTATGTAACAAGGAAAGGGGACTTATATAATAATGCATTGTAGTACCATCAAGAGGATCAAACAGTGAATCATATAACCAGGCAGCATCACAAGGGACTTGGTTCATCAGACAGTTTTATATCCAGCATAGAAAGAGAGATGCAGAGATCTTGTGAAAACATGCATGTGTGAATCATATATGCAAAGATATCTAATATCTCATCAACCCCAGGGAGGATATTAACGCTGCCGACAACATTAATTTTTGTATTTTTGTATACTGTATCATCTGAAATACAGGGTACATATAATCTCACTGTATACAAGTTGTACAAGTGACAATAAAGTATTTCAAAAATATACATATACAATCTGTCATATATTTTGAAATGGTTGCTTGTACTTTTCTCTTTTCTAAAAAAAAAAAGCTACATATGACATATTTTTAAAGCACACACTTCTTTCTCTGAAGCATTCTTTTTTTGCATTAAAAATAACAGTTGTTAAGTAACTTCTGAAAGTAAGTCTTATTTTGATTTGGAGAAATATCCACAAGTAAATTTGAAACTGATTCAAGCAAATGTATTTCTTTCTTAAAGAAAAAAAGAGGTGTCCAGTCCTTTGCAAATCTACGACTGTTCAGATTTTAGCTGGACCAAGCCATGTTGCAGTATATCTGGAAATGTTCTAACCACCTGGCTAGCTCAAAGATATGACCTAAGGAATGTGGAACAGGTCTTCAAGCCGCTGGCCTGTTGTCAAGAATAGACTTTCTCAAGCTCCATTTGTAGAAGAGCCATAGCTCAGTGATAAAACAACTGTTTTATAAGCAGGTGGTCTCAAAGTCAATCCTTGACATCTCCATGTTGGAGATGGTTAAAATAATTAAGAATTCATCTATGCATTATATATGATGGATTGTTGAGCATCATGAAGTTGTTTTTGTGGTTTTATTGCATTTTTCATGTAATTTCCACAGACCAGTTGGTTTCATTTTTAATTCAATATTGTCTACTATTGTTTTATTTTTCTGCCATTATTTAATTCATTTTTCATTTCTTGTTCCTTTTGATTACAAACTGATCACAGTAGAAACCTGCCCTGTATTCTGATGCCTATAGCTTTGAAGCTTTTCAACCAAGTGGCAAGAAATTGTCTAGTCTTGTACTATGCTCAATATAGGACCATTCACATTTCAGATAGTTTGAAAAAAGGACCCACATTTAACAAACAATTCAAAAAGGGTTGATATCCTACATACCTCCCATTTTTTTTTCAAATAGGGGCTCTTACTGTATTCTCCAGCATCCAGCTTTGACACTTTCCATCCAAATGACATAGAATTTGTGGACTTTCTACTACTCCCATAAAGCATTAGACCTTCCAAGTTTCAGACAGATTGATAAGAGGGTCCCTGTTTTAGATGTAATTTAAAAGTGGTGACAGATATTCTTTAAGCTACCTATTGTGTTATGCTTCAGATTGGATCATTTTTAAGACTTGTCACTTTCAGAGCACAATACATCAAATTGAATAGTTTTCAAGTCTTATCACTTTTAAAGTACTCCAAAGTCTCTCTCCTTACAGAACGTTGCCTGAATGTAAGAATATGTATCCATTTGCTAACCAATGTAATGTCAGGTAACCAGAAGAGGAAAACAAGAGGGAAAGCATTTAAAACTAACCTGAAACCCTGATATGGGTGGAAAAAGAATGCTTTGCTATGGGAGGGAGAAGGAAAGGGAAGGGCATTGGAATATTTTTAATATGCCCCAACACACCTTGTTTTGGGCTCTATTTTGGATCTTGAATGCCAATTGAGACAGTATGTGAGAGAAGTTGGTGGTGATGGAGTGCTGGGCTCCAACACGCTGTCATAGGGATAGATCCAATCTATCCTCTAGCTCATAGGACACCATCCCAGGGACATAGCTGTCAACCTTCCCCTTTTTTGAGGGAAATGAAAAACACATTGTTTATTTTTACAACTATTTATAGCCTACCTTTTGGATACAGTACACCAAAGTTGGCTTACCATCATAGAAGCACAATACAAATTTAAAACAGATGTATTAATAGTCAGCTTGAAACGCTGATAAAACAGGTAAAACAATATAAATCTCAGTCAAGGTTTTTTAAAAAAGTTATTAATTCAAAGGTAGCTCTCTAACACAAGGAAATTCCCATTTAAATGCCTTGGAGACAAGAAAGTGACATTAAATAAAAGGTTTTTGAAAACCTACTTTAAAGTTTTCAGTATCTATTTATTTATCATTTCAACAATTGATATGTTGTAACAGCTCAGTCTCTAAGCAGAATGCTGCTCCCTCACCTTTGCTACATGCCATCTCCCCCTCGAAGAAAACTTGGGTTGGTTTTTCCCATGGGAGGAGCTGGGGGGCTCAATCATTCAGGTCATGTCATATGGGATTTGCTAGCTGCCTCTTTAGAGGTGGAGTAGGAATTTGGGGGGAATCCCCTAATTGGTCTTGGGGCTGTCCCGTTTTGCCAAATCCTTACTGTTGGAAGCTTTATTTGGAGTGGTGCTTGTTTGGTTCAACTGACTTTTTGCCCAAGCAGGTAACAGAATTTTAAGATCTCATACCTGAGGCAGTATTGGTTTAAGCAGTGCTTTTTCGGGGGGGGGGATGCAGGGGTACGCATACCCGTAAGCATTTTGTGAATCTAAGTTTGGCCTCATTGAGGGGCAGTATTTCAATATGAGTCGGAAAATGAGAGTACCCCTAAACAATTTTGTTTAGAAAAAAAGCACTGGGTTTAAGGGAACTCTTAGGTCACCCAATGCCTTATTGCCTTCAGGGGCCCTGGGCAGGGGCTTTTGACTTGCACCAGGGTGAATGCCAAACCAGTCATGCCATTGTACACTTGTCAGCGTCACATACCAAAGGTCCAGAAGAGGCAACTGGCCAATTTCCTGGACACAAGGACAACACAGGGTTCAAACTTTGAGTGTTGAAGCAATACACACCTTAATGGAGAGGGAATTTCATCTTCAGGGGCCATCACAAACAAGGCCTTACCTCTTGTGCCTGCCAATTGAGTTGACTTTATAGGCCACATGAGGAGCTAGGTCTCTGATGCAGAGCTCAATGAAACAATGGAAACAATAAAACAAATACAATGCAAATGAATATCAACTGAAACAAATGAAACTTTTATAAAAAAAACATAAATAGAAAAGTAAAACCATTTTCCTAAAAATTACACTCTCTTAATTACTACTGCTGCTGGTCCAGATCCTGCTCTTTATTTATTTAGAGGTGTTGGCAGGAACAAATAGGAATCTATCAGCATTTTTAGGCTTGTAATAGATTTTTAGGTTTGTAATAGAACTGGATATGGAACAACTGATTGGTTCAAAATTGGGAAAGGCAAGGCTGTGTATTGTCTCCCTGCTTATTTAACTTATATGTAGAATTCATCATGTGAAAGGCTGGGCTGGATGAATCCCAAGCCGGAATTAAGATCTCCGGAAGAAATATCAACAACCTCAGATATGCAGATGACACAACCTTGATGGCAGAAAGTGAGGAGGAATTAAAGAACCTTTTAATGAGGGTGAAAGAGGAGAGTGCAAAATATGGTCTGAAGCTCAACATCAAAAAAAAACAACGAAGATCATGGCCACTGGTCCCATCACCTCCTGGCAAATAGAAGAGGAAGAAATGGAGGCAGTGAGAGATTTTACTTTCTTGGGCTCCATGATCACTGCAGATGGTGGCAGCAGTCACGAAATTAAAAGACGCCTGCTTCTTGGGAGAAAGGCGATGGCAAACCTTGACAGCATCTTAAAAAGCAGAGACATCACCTTGTCAACAAAGGTCCGTATAGTTAAAGCCATGGTTTTCCCAGTAGTGATGTATGGAAGTGAGAGCTGGACCATAAAGAAGGCTGATCGCCGAAGAATTGATGCTTTTGAATTATGGTGCTGGAGGAGACTCTTGAGAGTCCCATGGACTGCAAGAAGATCAAACGCATCCATTCTTAAGGAAATTAGCCCTGAATGCTCACTGGAAGGACAGATCGTGAAGCTGAAGCTCCAATACTTTGGCCACCTCATGAGAAGAGAAGCCTCCCTGGAAAAGACCCTGATGTTGGGAAAGATTGAGGGCACAAGGAGAAGGGGACGACAGAGGACGAGATGGTTGGATAGTGTTTTCGAAGCTACAAACATGAGTCTGACCAAACTGCGGGAGGCAGTGGAAGACAGAAGTGCCTGGCGTGCTCTGGTCCATGGGGTCACGAAGAGTCGGACACGACTAAATGACTAAACAACAACAAATCATTCATCATAAAGCTGTGTCACTCTTTGATGGTATTGTTGTGTGTGACTATTTAGCTATAGACTTACAAAGAACAGGAAATGCTCTGTACAGTATACCAATTGCTTGACCAACTCACAGTGAAATCAGTCCCAGTAAAGGTGGATCTCCATATTTGTTGCGAATAAGCCACGATTCTGAAATAGCAGCTTATTTTCTGAAAGTCAAATTAAAGTTTAGGGATTGAGGTTTTATTTTTTCTTGGCCGGCTAGAGTTTTCTTTAAAATAGCCCAAACTGGTAATCTTTAATATCATGCTTGGCAGAAGATGTATGGTGCACACAGCTGCTATGGCATAAAAAGAGAGAAAAGAATCTACCTATTCGCTCAGTACAGTAACCGAGTAAAAGGCTATGACAAAATGATGGAATATTCTTTCTCTATATGTTACATGGATAGATTAGCAATCGATACAATGAATGGAGAAATCATTACCCAAAGGAAAGAACCAGAACATAGGATCTATCAAACATAATTACGATAAAGTGAGAAAAAGAATTAAGAGCCCCCATAAGCTATAGCTATCCATCTAAATTGTTCAGTGAAATGTGGGTAGTCTCTGTTAGAGATGACAATGGAAATGAGGCAATAAATCCAATCTGATTACTCAAATGTAGTACATAAATTTCATTGTACGGTAGATGATATTAACATGGATATCCAGGACCCTGTGGCAGACTTTCAAATGTAGCAAGCATGAAGCTGAGTGATGGTTTGGTAAGCATTACTGCTTAAGAAAACACACTTTTCTATGCTAATGGCCTAGTTGACTGTACATTATATTGGGCTAATAAACAGTCCCTAAGTATCCTGTTCCAGACCAGTTTTGTTAAGAAACCACTTAAGAAAGCAGAGTAAATTACAGAAAAGGCAATACATGTTTTTAATACCAAACATGCCTCAATGGGAAGAACAAAATGCTACGATCATGACTTCTTCTATATCTCTGGGAGAGCTTTTATTGTTTGTTTGTTTGTGTGTGTGTGTGTGTGTGTGTGTGTGCGCGCGCGCACATGCTTTCATACCTGCACACTCACAATTATCTCCCACACAAATCAGAGTAGTACATACTCCCACCTGGCTACCATTTGTTATACCTTATTCTACATCTTGCTCAAATCTTAAATGAGCATGTAAGTGGGGAGCAGGCTGGTCCCATGACTGACGTCACACACAACTGTATCTGCCACTGATGTTCACACATTCAGAATGAACATCTCCCACAAGGAAGTCTTTTTGTCATCAACAAATTGTTGCTGCTTTTTGTGTTGAATATATGCTCATACCCTTAGTCTATGCAGCCTGATCATCAGTCTACAAGCACTATTAGATAACAGGTACAACAGCTTGACCTACATTCAACTCTGCTGCATCTGCAGCTGCATGATACATGTTGCCATGCAACCAATCCATGCAGAATGTAGGCACCCTATATATAGAAATGAGCAAACCAGAGATATTTTAGGGAGGAAGCTAGCAGGCGGGGCCCAGTACTTACATCATAGGAACCTACACAACAGAAAACACTATTGCTGTATGTAAGTTTAATTTTATTTGTTTTTTAATCTTATATTTTGGAAATGTACATCCAGTTTTTTTCTTTGATTTTTTTGGCTATAGCTTGTTTAGCTTATATAATAATAATAATAATAATAATAATAATAATAATAATAATAATAAAATAATTTATTTATATCCCGCCCTCCCCAGCCAAAGCCGGGCTCAGGGCGGCTAACAACACTAAAATAGTGCAACATTCTAAAAACATTATAAAAATTAATTAAAATCAAAATTGATGGCAACCATAAACTAAAGTTCTGTAAAGATTGCCAAAGGAGGGAGTCAGGCTGCGCCCTGACCAAAGGCTGGGTGGAACAGCTCTATCTTGCAGGCCCTGCAGAAAGATGTCAAGTCCTGCAGGGCCCTTGTCTCTTATAACAGAGCGTTCCACCAGGTTGGAGCCGCAGCCGAGAAAGCCCTGGCTCTACACAGGTATGAAATTTACGGCATGTAATGCCTTAAGAAAGAATATTATGAAAATGATATATAGGTGGTACATAACCCCAGTCAAGCTCGCAAAAAATTATCATTTGCCCGATAATAAATGTTGGAAATGTAAAGAAACTGAAGGTACATTCTTTCACCTTTGGTGGACGTGCCCAAAGATTAAGGCTTTCTGGGAAATGATCTATAATGAACTGAAAAAAGTATTTAAATATACCTTCCCTAAGAAACCAGAGGCCTTTCTTCTGGGCATGGTCGGCCAATTGGTGCCAAAGAAAGACAGAACTTTTTTTAGGTATGCAACAACAGCAGCAAGAATACTCATTGCGAAGTACTGGAAGACGCAAGATCTACCCACTCTGGAAGAATGGCAGATGAAGGTGATAGACTATATGGGACTAGCAGAAATGACTGGCAGAATCCGAGACCAGGGAAAAGAGACGGTGGAGGAAGACTGGAAGAAATTTAAAGACTATCTGCAGAGGCATCATAAAGTTAATGGACTTTAGTGATGTTGGATAAAAATTAAGTGGTTACCAGCTGTAATGTAGAGGTTGAGTAATAAGTCATAATAAGTTACAACAAGTTATAATAAGGATTTGCTGAATTAAGAATTTGAATTGGAATACAAAAGGGGGAGGTGAGAGGAGGTCTGGGAAACAAGTTAATGGAAATGAGTAATGGAAATTATATTTGTTTAAATTGTTCTTTTTGTTTTTGTATTTTTGTATTTTTATTATTTCTTTTTTGTGTATGTTTATTTTTGTTGTATTAATTGGAAACTTTAATAAATATTATATATATATATAAAAGAAAGCCCTGGCTCTAGTTGAGGCCAGCCTAACCTTTCTGTGGCCTGGGATGTTTTTATTTGAAGACCGTAAGTTCCTCTGTGGGGCGTACCAGGAGAGGTACAAGGGTCCTAGGCCGCATAGGGCTTTGAAGGTTAAAACCAGCACCTTAAACCTGATCCTGTACTCCACCGGGAGCCAGTGCAGCTGGTATAGCACCGGATGAATGTGATCTCGCAGCCCGCTGGAGTTTCTGGGTCAGTCTCAAGGGCAGCCCCACGTAGAGCGAGTTACAATAATCCAGTCTGGAGGTGACCGTCGCGTGGATCACAGTGGCTAGGTCAGGGCGAGAGAGGTAAGGAGCCAACTGCTTAGCTTGGCGGAGATGAAAAAATGCTGCCTTTGTTATAACTGCAATCAGCGCCTCCATGGAGAGGGAGGTATCGAAGATTACACCCAAACTCTTAACGGACGGTGCTGGCACTAATTGCACCCCCGCAAGAGATGGGAGTTGCCCCCTCAATCCCATATCGTCCCGTCCCAGCCAGAGGACCTCTGTCTTTGAAGGATTTAACTTCAACCGGCTCCCACGTAACCATCCAGCCACAGCTTCCAAGCATCTGATCAGTGTGTCTGGGGCCGAGTCAGGATGGTCATCCATCAACAGATAGAGTTGGGTGTCATCAGCATACTGATGGCAGCCCAGCCCAAAACTCCAAACAAGCTGGGCGAGGGGGCATATAAAGATGTTAAAAAGCATCGGGGAGAGTATCACACCCTGGGGCACTCCACACACCAAGGAGTGGTGCGATGACAATTCCCCCCCCCAAGCGCCACCCTCTGTCCCCGACCAAAGAGAAACAAGCGCAGCCATTGAAGGACTGTGCCCTGGATCCCCACGTCGGCAAGGCGGTGGTCCAGGAGTTCATGATCGACCATGTCGAAGGCTGCTGACAGGTCTAGAAGAATCAGCAGCCCCGACCCGCCTCAATTCAGCTGCCTGCGGAGATCATCTGTTAGGGCGACCAGAGCCGTCTCGGTCCTATGACCAGCGCAGAAGCCGGACTGGAATGGATCCAGAGCCGATGTAAATCCGGCACTGCCTTTGGCCCTTTCTCAGACTGAAGTGCTGAGCTGCTGGCAGAAAAATGACCAGGGCTTCCATTACTATTTCTGACAGGGATTCAAGCGTGTGTAATCTGAGTCACCAGTGGAAAAAGGTGTGTTTTTTTACCAGGCTCTGGGAGCAATCCATCTCCTCCTCAGCCTTCATCTATCCCAAGCTTTTTTCCCACAAGGCAGGGCAAGAGGAATGTGGTGACAGCAGCAGGGACCTTCTGGGAACTGTTGTGGGTTCTGTGCACTGGCCTGGGTGAATCTGTGTGAGCTTGTGCCTCTCTCTGTGTGTATATTTCAGCATCTCCTCTAATCAGAAAAACATAGTTTAATATTCACCAGGAAGGACTAGAGATCAAATTGATGAGTCTAGGGAGAGACACTGGTGGAGGAAGAGGAGTGCAGGGGGAACACAGCAGCGTGATCCCAATGGGGTGCCATCATGGCTGCCCCCCCACCCACGCTGGGTGCCACGCCCCTGCAGGCAGTGTGTCATGCTCCTGGGACATGCACCAGCCCCGCCCCCACCTGCTCTCCGCCCCCTGGTGCCGGAGCATGAAGCTTTGCCACTGGGGACAGAGAAAAAGACTAGAAGGAACTCAAACAAGAAAGGCTCAGTTCTTCTTCTTTGACTGAACTTTGAGTCAAATGGCATAATCTCTGAGAATAGAGTTTGGTGCAAGAATATGGAAGTGCCTGCATGCAGGAGATATTTCTGCAGGTCTTAGCTTCTGTTTGGAGAGAGGAAGAGTTTTATCTGCTTCTGTTTCTTTTTTTACTTCAACTCCAAAGAATCAGACTTTCAAGACTAGGGCAGGATATTTTGTAAAACCACTTTCTATCTCTTGTTGCAGTTATGCAAGCTGTGTGCATAAGCTCATGCTTGGGCAAGAGGTATTAAGATAAGTCACTGTGAAACTGCCTTAGAAATTGTCTACCAAATGCAATCCTTGCTGCGTGATGCCGTCTGAAATATTCTCGTGCATTTCCCATGGAGAAAGTTGCAAAGATTCCTAAGTTGATAGCTATTAAGAAGGCTAAATGAATCATGGAGATTCAAAAATCTAAAGAAATTATTCTAATGTCAATATAATATGCATTTTCTGTATGGTAAAATAAAAAAAATGCAGATTGCAGAATGAGGGAAACATGGACGCTGATTATTATATACCCTTCAACTGCCCCAGAAAAACTGGGACATCTGATTTTTTCCCCATGAGAGCACAGCAGCCATTTTGGGCACCTTGCTCTCACACAATTTTGAGCTGATATGTCACCCTAAAGGTGTTTCTTCAGGTCCACGATATTGCACAGCACCCAAAAAAATGTGGTTTTGGGCTCTGTGCCCTTAAAAGTGCCGTTTCGGGGTCTGTGATCTCAGATGGCACCACAAAACATGTTTTGGGGTGCTGTGCACAAAAATAGCTTTTTCTGGGTCCGTTATGTTCTGCAGATCATGTGACTTGTGTGGGATTTTGGACGTAGAAGATGGTGTCCCAGATTTGGTTTGAGGATATATTAGTGAGATCAAGGGTAGTCATGTAGTGGCCCCCAGATCCGATTAGCCACTCTGATTTGAACTGATGGAAATTGCAGTTCAACAACAAGTAGAAGTAGTGGTGGCTTTGGGGGTTGGTAAACTGCAACTGGCAGCCTCCCCCCCATCAAAGAAACCTTATACCAAATTCTGCCTGCCTTTGTTACAGTGTCAGTCTCAGCCTGCTTTGTCAGAAGCACTGCAGGCGCTCACCATACAAAAACACAGGAAGATTTCCCTACACTGAAGTCAAGCCTATCCACATTGGTAGTGGATATCGGCAGAGATATCATTCCCAGAGCAGTGTGTGAGAAACACAGAGCTTGAGTACATGAAGAATCAGATGACCCCATTCTGAATCCAAAACACAGTTTTCTTTAATGATATGGTGAATGAAATAGTTGTTCACCTAGATTTCAGCAAATGGTGCAGTTTAAGGACAAGTATGGATTTATATTTGATGATAAATCTTTGTCTAAAATAGGAGAGGATGACTTTGAAAAGGGCTAAAATGGTATAGTTGGAGCAGCCTTTTATCAATCTGCATTAAATAAGTCTCTTGTTGACTCTCCCACTTATTTTCCCAATACTGCAATCTGCAAACCAGTTAATCTAGGATTTATCCTATTCATTTTAATGGGATTAGTAAATGGTCTGAGGCTACAACAGTAATCTACTAACAATGCAAGTAACCAATGTACTTTGCTCTACTTCAGTGTATATTTATTCTTCAATTTTCCCTTTTTATGTTGCATAGTTAGCTCAAAGATGTAAGAATAACTCCAATATTATACTTTATTTGAATCCTGAAAATGATTTGGTTTCTATGAGTTTAGTTGATGCATTCATTAACAGCATGACTTGGTAAGGCAGAAGTGACTACCGTGGTACCTCGGGTTAAGAACTTAATTCATTCTGGAGGTCCGTTCTTAACCTGAAACAGTTCTTAAGCACCACTTTAGCTAATGGGGCCTCTCGATGCTGCCACGCCGCCACCATGCAATTTCTGTTCTCATCCTGAAGCAAAGTTCTTAACCTGAGGTACTATTTCTGGATTAGCGGAGTCTGTAACCTGAAGCATCTGTAACCTGAAGCATCTGTAACCTGAGGTACCACTGTACTGATCTGTGAAGAGTTGATCTTTTAACATCAGGAAGGTAGCCTTACCATACTATTTTGGATGTCTGCTAAAACCATTTTTATTTCAACAAGCCTATCAGATGCATAATTTAGCTATGTATATATGTTTCTACATTTTTACTGATTTTATGTTTGTGTGTTTATGTACACAACCCACATTTTTATTAAGCACTTTATACACTTTTCTAAGTAAGATAAATAAATGTTATCATGTACACTTGTCACCATGTCCCCATATAACAGGGGAGAGTACAATATTGAACTTCATGATGTTAAATGTATCTACCATTGTTGATGAAGAGTTGAATGGTGATGGTTACGGCAAAATCACGTTATTTTCCTTGCTTTTCATTTTCAGTTAAGGCCTCCTTCAAATCCTTGAAATAATGTAAATATCAGAACTTTATTTAGCTAACCCTTGTATTAAACAGACAGTTATCTGAAATAAATAGAACATTTCATCCCATGGTGATCTACTGACTTGACCACATAAAGGATTTCAAATTGTTTCCTCCTGATTTCAAATTGTTTCCTCCTGATATTTCCAATGACATTTTTAATCCAAAGGCACCCAGCAAATGACCATCCCAAAATGAATATGAATGTGCCTTAATGACTCTAATAGCTAATGAGGAATGGACAGTGGTTATTCAAACATTCTAATTAAATCACAGCTAAGCCTAATATATTGCTTTACACATCATTATCTTTGTGCCACAGAAATTAACCAAATATGAATTATCTACTCATTAGAAGAAACATTGATCATGAGCTTTAGAATTCACCAAGGATTTTTATAGCACAATTCAGGTTTGTTGTTTTTTAAAGAAACAGATGTTCCAATTGCACAGATTTCCCATCAGAAAAATGGGAGGGAACCAAATGAGCACAAAACAAGCATTACTCCTTGCTTATACCCTGTATCCGGGCAGTGATGGTCTCTTCATAGGAGACAGTGGTTCTTATACAGTAACTAACAGGCCCTTCCACCAATGTAAACCCCAATTCAGTAACACACTGGTCCATTGGGTCATCCTGAAAGTTGTCTATCCATTCCTGGCGTTTTATCAAACACTTGCTGCCAAAATTTGTACTTATTCCAGGAAATTGCTTCCAATAAAAATCCTTTTGCAACCACATGAACCAGAAAAATCACAGTAGTTTTGCATTGTAATTTCCCCATGGCTTTCAAGGATCATGCCACCACTGTGCACATGGTGAAATTTGAGGCGGCATCCCAGCATACAGTTCTTTCCTGCCATTTTCATTGGGGAACAAAAGTGCACGTGTGCATAAAGGGTGGAGAGATAGCCACATATCCAATGTCACCTGCTGTTGTATCAGACCACTTTCTGCAAAAATTTAAATAGCAGTAACAACCTGTATATGAATACAGCATAAAATCCATTTTTCTACCTGTGTTCTGTCTTTCTCTGTGGTGTTTGAGTTAGAGATATTGCTGAACTATAGCCCCCAACATCCCTGCCCATTGTTGACAGGCGCTGATGTATACATGCAGACTTGCTTTTGTTAATTAATGTGATCTAAAGGTATGTCAACATTCAGAGTAATTTCACTACATTTTTCAAGTCATTCCAACATCAGCAATGTGTCATTCTCATCATTTGAAAATCTCATCAAGTATCAGCTACAGTCAATGCATCATCCCTTATCATTCACCACATTTTATCAGTCTATACCCTACTCCACTAAAACACTTTCCAGGAGCCAGGAATGAAGGAAGAAAAGAGAAGTGAGACCATACTTCCTTACCCTCTATGGCTGGTGGAATAACAACGCACAAGTAAGGGAACCTGAGAACCCTTGGGGGATCAGACACTAGTGCAAACATAATGATGTCATCATCAGGATGGGATCCATTTTGTTTTGTAATCATCTCAGAATAAGTCAAGTTACAGGCAACTCCCTGTTTGTGAGGGGGTTGTGTTCCAAGTCATTGTGCACATTGGTGGAGTTTGCATAAGCCCGCCCCACCCCACCCTGTTCCACCCCCTTCCACCGCCATTCTGCCCTCAATCAAATGCATGCAAAATGGTTGCTTCTTGTATTGTTTAAAATCTTAGCTTGCTGAAGCCAATTATGACCTGAAACAGGAGAGAGCTGCTCAATGATCACTACTGGTTTGCAGATCTGGTCACCAATGAAAAACAAGGAACATGTTGGTGTCTCTGTGACAGCAGGCAGCTGTGCTTGCTGCTTATGAAACACAGCAGCTCATGTGATAATATCAATAGTTAGTAAGAACAAGTTAACTCATTTTGAGCAGTATTCATCAATTGGAAATCAAGCAGAGCATTATCTTCCCCATCAACTTCACTGATAAGTATGTGATACACACCTTCAGACTCCCTATGTTTTCATTTACAGAGCCGACAATCATTCCGTATCCCAGTTGTTTGGAAATGCGTAGCGGTGGGATTCGAAGCTCATCTTCAAACTGATAAAAACTTGCAATTACTAATCTGCCATCTGCCTACATTGGCCAATCAGAAATCCCAGTTGTATCTGGGAAGCCAGGCCAACCGCACTTGCAAATCCAATAATGGCTTCCCTTGAGGTTCTCTTCTCACAGCTGCATATTAGAGTCTCTGTATCAGTGACATCCTTGCTACAGTATCGACTAAACTCATGAGGTTTGCGGTTATCTCATGCTTGCAACTCAGACTATCAATCTTAACACAACATACTCTCCCGTGGTTTCTCTGGCAGTGGAAAGGTTAGTTCTGGCAAAAGATATACAAAATGTTTGGGTCCAATTGTCTGCTTAACTGTCTCACTTGAGAATAAAAGCATCAGTGGAGGCCTTCATGGGAAGCCTCTATTCTACCTGTTGCAAGGAGGGAGGCCTCCAAAACTCATATTTTTGGAAGTCCAACCTGATGGGTTTGAAAATGAGCAGATGTATACTGAGCTTTGCATGGGCTCTAGAGAACCGTAACTTCCTTGTAATTCAAACCGAGATTGAGTACGAATCAATGTGTCGTTTGTGTGCACACACATTCAGCAAAAGCTTGCCTGCCTGCCTTCTCTTTAGGAGTGACCAGCTTGAAGAGGTAGCACCCAGAGCTGACCTCTCGGTCACAGCATCACTGCCACTTATGGGATGGTGTAGGGGCAGACTAGAGGAGCAGGGTTGGGCAAGCACAAGCTCCCCTTGTTTTTGAAATTTAATTTAAGCCACCTACAAGCAGCTAGCATGAGACTCCCTGACACTGCATGCATTGAAATCAGGGTACAGCAAGTCCAACTGAGAGTGCTTGAACTTCACGGTGACATGCTGCCACACTTTGGGGAAAATCTTGCATATTTTACATACATTTTGCATAAGAAGAACCCTGCTGAATCAGGCCAAAGACTCACCAGTAGTTAGTGGCCACAGTGTGTACAGTATCTAGAAATTTAACCTCTTTGTCATGACTGGAACACACATGTATCCAGTCAGTGCAAGGGTAATTGAAGTCACCCATCACTGTAGAATTTCCTCTTTTGGATGTCTCATTTATTTCATCCTCCATCCCACAGTCACTTTGACATTCTGTTCAGAGGTACAAATGACTTTTGGGCCCAGTAAATTAATGTGTGGCTCCATGCTGCTATTGAGTTTCCTTATGTTTTATCTTTGGGCTGGGTGTGTATTTATTATTGCCAGTTTTATTAATGTTGTGAGTTTTATGGGAGATTTTGTAGTGTATTCTACTTTATTATAACTGGAACTGTATTTTTATCTGGTATTGTGTAAGCTGCCTTTAGTGAGGGTTTCCCATAAAGAGGGTCTATAAATATTTTAAATAAACTTAACTAGTTTCTGAGTATCCTGACACTTTGAGTAAGTAGGCATAGGATTCTACAGTCAGACTTAGAAATATTTGCCTATTCATTTCCTAGCCACTTCTGTATTTTTCTCCAGACCATAAGATGCCCATTCACTCTTGTCCGATCCAAAATTCACTTTTTTCATATAGAATAAATTAGAATAGCTAAGCAATTTTTTGCAAAACTATACTATTGGCTCATATTTTTGGAGCCAACTGCATGTGTATAGTTATTTGGTTGATAATTCTTTATTCAGTTTAGCACAATGACCCTCACAGGGGTTTTTTTACATGTTTAATGAGCTGAACCAACTTACTACATTCATTATATCCCTGTGCTAAATAGTAAATTTTAAAAGGTGTTACCTTTTACATGTCTTTATAGCAGTCCTTTTGTCATGTCTCATAGCTAGGTTATTCTGAAGGTAATTGTCAAAACTGAGAAGTGGGTGTTTGTTTTGTGGGAGAGAGATGCTCTGTTTCTGTCCTCTGCTGGGTATTGAAGATGTCAAAAGGTCAAGATCTGCCTGGAGCAAAGACCAAATATTTGGTGGTCCCTATTGTTGTTTCCACAGCACAGCTCTGAAGTAGTTTCTGAAGGTTGGAAGAATCCATATATCACCATCATATTTATTCATCCCCAGAGTTAATCTTTGAGAACTTGGGAAAGTACAAAACCTACGAAGTAGATATATGCCTGACTGTTCAAAATATATACCATATTAATCAGATGGAGATTTTAGAGAACTGAAAAATAAGTATGAAGAACTATTACATTTAATGTGAGCACTAGGGTATATTTTTCCATCGGAATAATTCACTGTACCTCAATTGCTGGAAGAACAAAAGAAAAGTTATTTTTCTATTTTAATATGAATTTCCCATTTTCTAAAAATAAAAAAGATGAACTGAAAATAATACCTTAAAATTACTTGCTTCCATATTTAATGTCCCCAAACATAGCAATTTTGAATAAGGTCTATAAAATTAATACCCGTTGGAGTATTTTGGGAGTTATTGTTCTGCATAATTCATTCTGCTTTCAAAGTTCAGTTCAAAAAGTTGAGAACATTTATTTTATCATGGAAGAAAGCAGATCATAATGTACGTACTATTACATGCTCTCCATTTCCCAGAGCACTGAGAAGTTCCTGAGCAGTGCTTAACAGGGTCTGGTTTATTTTTGGAGAACTTTGGAAAACTTATGATTTTGTTCTAATGTTTGGTGCATTTAAAACTATACAGACAAAGGATAGGCAGATGCAAATAGCTTAAGCACATCAGCATACAGTAAACCATCTGGCTCTACCTGTACCCCACCAGGTGTCTTCAGCTCAAAATCTCTCTCAACTTCTGTCCATGAAGGTTGGCCATGTATTCTTCAAGATATTTCCTGCTTCTGGAAATGGTCTCATTCTGTGTTTCTCTGCCTCTTTCTCCAATTGCACTTTCTTTCACATATACCTTAAGACTCAGCCTTAGTGTAGGAAGCCAAACATAAGACCAGGCCAAAGACCCATGTAGTCCAGTAGTCTAGTCCAGTTGAGGTAAAAGTTAGCCATTGACAGCCTTATCCTCCATGAATCTGTATAATCCTTTTTTAAAGCCATTCTAGAAGGTGATCATCATTACACCTTGCACATGCAATGCACAAAACGTTCCACATCCTAATGACTGTCTTATAACAACATGAGAAGGAGGCAGAGAAGAGAGTCACCTTCCCAAAATGGCTCTCACATTCCTGTACACTTCAGTTATTAAGTTCTACTGAGGGTACCTCCTGAGTCATTAGCAAGCAATTTCCTTCACAAAAGACATGGCTGACATCCCTTAGCCACTAACTATTTAGGAACATTAGCCAGGCATTTTCACTTATTCACTTCATAGCCATCATCAGATAACAAACTCACAACACCTCTTTATGTGTAGATTTAAAATACTACCTCAGAAGATGGTGAACTTTTCTTCACTTGAGGTTTTTAAAAAGAGATTGGATGGTCATTGGTCAGGAATTCTTTAGCTGTGATTCCCATATTATAGGGGCTTGGACTAGATTCCCCTTAGGGTTCCTTACACCTCTACAATTCTATTATTATAGGGGCTTGGACTAGATTCCCCTTAGGGTTCCTTACACCTCTACAATTCTATTATTCTATGAATATGTCCACCCTTTCATAAAATATATACAAGGCACCTAACAAAATAAAAAAAAATGTGTATAACAAAAAGCAGCATGAAAACAATGATTAATATATTAATTATGAATTAATAAAACAACCAGAAGTCAGCAGATTTATTCTCCTCCATCATACACTAAAACTTAAGTATGCAAACAAAAATGCCTTAATGCCACCTTTCATATAAAGTATTGATTTTAAAATGCCTAAATATTTGATCTTATACCCAATTACCTGGCAGCAAGCCCCACTGAATTCAACAGGGCTTACTTCCATTGTAAAGAGTTTCAAAGTGGCTCCAGGTAGTTTGATAGGAAGTTGGATTTATCAAATGTATTTTAAAAAAACAAAATAAATTTGCTTTTATTAAACGTCCATGCTTTACTAGAGAAGTGAAGTTCAATTTGTTATGAAGACTCTTTGTGAGTGTATATATCTGGATATGTATTTTTTATGGTTCTTAATTAAAGAGGTACCTTTTTGTGTCATAATATTAGTTCAGTCTAGGAATGTAATATTACTTCACAGAATCTACACTTTACATTGCTATTATGCAATTTTCTTTCCTTTCTGAGATGAATTTGACATTCATCAGTACTAAAGGTAAAGTTCACAATCAGAAATAAGTTATTAAATTCCCATTACCTTTCCCTCGGTTGTTTTAAAGAGCAGAGATGAAACAATTAAATTATAGTTGAATGTAGCATGTCACAGATTGACTTAGAGCTGTGTGTTTACTCAGTTTTTCAAGATTCAGAGGAGAAAGTTTTCCATATATATTGAGGGCAACGCATAGTGTGACCATTCTGTGAGACAGTTTACAAGCTCTTCTCTAAACTCTGGAGCTTCTACAAGGTGTTGGAAAAGCAGGCCAAATGTGCAGTGCTTTCCTTTAACAAATGAACTTTCAAACATTTGGATTTGATTTGCATTGGCTTTTTTTAAAAAAAAAAAAAAAAAAAAAGCTGTTTAGGTCGATGGAATTCTAAGCTGTTCAAACTACTCCTGGAAGAAAAATTGACTGCAGAAGTGTTATTCCATCCCATGATTATGAGGCAGCCCCAAATAACCGAAATAGATTGCTTGCGTTTAAATGACCGATGGACTAGTCTTGGAATTGAAGGAGTCAATCCAGTTTAATAAGCATAAGGCTCATAGTCATAACTGAATAAAAAAATTCCTTCCAGTAGCACCTTAAAGACCAACTGAGTTAGTTCTAGGTATGAGCTTTCGTGTGCATGCACACTTCTTCAGATACACTGAAACAGAAGTCACCGGACCTTTCTATATAGTGAGAAGGTGGGGAGGGGTATTACTCAGAAGGGTGGTGGGAATGGGTGATTGGCAGATAGCTGCGATGAGCCTGTTGACGACTCTTAACGACTGCAATAGGTCTAACAGGAAAAAGCAAGGGGTGAGAAGGTGAAAAATGGCTTTGTCATGTATAATGAGATAAGAATCCAATGTCTTTGTTCAAACCAGGTCTCTCCATAGTTTTAAGTTTGGTGATAAGTTGCAATTCAGCAGCTTCTCTTTCCAGTCTATTTCTGAAATTCCTTTGTAATAGAACAGCTACTTTGAGATCTTGTATAGAATGTCCTGGGAGATTGAAGTGTTCTCCTACTGGTTTTTCTGTCTTGTGGTTCCTGATGTCGGATTTATGTCCGTTTATTCTTTGGCGTAAGGTCTGGCCTGTTTGTCCAATATAGAGAGCTGAAGGACACTGTTGGCATTTTATGGCATACACAATGTTAGACGATGAGCAATTAAATAGTCCCGAGATGGTATGTGTGATGTTGTTGGGGCCAGTAATGGTGTTGTCCGGGTGTATGTGGCAGCAAAGTTGGCATCTGGGTTTATTGCAGGCTCTGGTGCCAGTGTCCGTGTTAGGTCTGGTTGTAGTATTATTGTGGGTTAGGAGTTGTTTAAGACTGGGTGGCTGTCTGTAGGCAATGAAAGGTCTTCCTCCCAGAGCTTGAGAAAGAGAACTGTCATTGTCCAGGAGAGGTTGTAGATCTCTGATGATGCGTTGTACTGTTTTAACTTGGGAGCTGTATGTGATGACTAGAGGTGTTCTGTTATTTTCTTTTTTGGGTCTGTCTTGTAGCAAGTTCTCTCTGGGTATCAGTCTGGCTCTGTTGATCTGTTGTCTAACTTCATCTGCTGGGTATTTTAGTTCTAAAAAGGTTTGCTGTAGATCTCTTAGGTGAGAGTCTCTGTCTGTAGAATTGGAGCAGATGCGGCTGTAACGTAGTGCCTGGCTATATACAATGGACTGTTTGGTATGTTTGGGATGGTAGCTAGAGGCATGTAGATATGTTTGTCGGTCAGTTGGTTTACGGTATAAGGTGGTGTCTATGCGCCCATCCTGTATTTTTATAGTAGTGTCCAAAAAATGTATTTCTTGCATAGATTGATTCATTGTTAGGTTGATGGTGGGGTGAAAATCATTGAATTTCTGGTGGAAGGTGTCCAGGGTCTGTTGACCATGTGTCCAGATGATAAAAATATCATCAATGTATCGCAGGTACAAGAGAGGTTTGAGTGGGTAGGAGTTTAGGAAACGTTGTTCTAAATCCGCCATGAAGATGTTGGCATACTGTGGGGCCATGCGGGTGCCCATTGCTGTGCCGCTGATCTGAAGGAACAGGTCATCACCGAATTTGAAGTTGTTGTGGGTAAGGACAAATTGGCAGAGTTTGGTAGCAAAGTCCGCTGTGGTTTTATCTGAAATGGTATTCCTTATAGCTTGTAAACCATCGTTGTGTGGGATGTTGGTATACAGAGATTCCACATCCATAGTAGCTAGTATAGTATTGTTGGGAAGATTATTTAAAGATTGTATTTTCCTCAGAAAATCTGTGGTGTCACGTACATAGCTGGGAGCACTGATGGCATATGGTTTCAGAACAGAGTCCATATAACCGGAGACACCCACTGTAATAGTGCCAATACCTGAAATGATGGGGCGTCCTGGATTTCCTGGTTTGTGTATTTTAGGTAGAAGATAGAAAGTTCCTGGTCGAGGTTCTGTTGGTGTGAAAGGTCCGGTGACTTCTGTTTCAGTGTATCTGAAGAAGTGTGCATGCACACGAAAGCTCATACCTAGAACTAACTCAGTTGGTCTTTAAGGTGCTACTGGAAGGAATTTTTTTATTTTGTTTTGACCATGGCAGACCAACACGGCTACCTATCTGTAGTCATAACTGAAATAAAGAAGCAACCAAATAGAATATATATGGATGAATGTTTGATCCTGGGTTGTGCTCCTAAATGCTTTTTTAAATAAAAAAACTGATCTGCTTAATTTTTGATAATATACTAGATCAGGATTGTTAATTTTAACAGTCTGTAGTCACAGCAACATACACAACAAAGCACAATGTTCTGAACTTAGAAAGCACCTTGGAGAGAATTGTTCTGTCCAAGGGAGTCTTGATCCTCCTTCATAGCTCACAGTGGTCTCTGACTGGCTCCAACATCATTAGCTGCTGTAGAAGACATTATAATCTTACAGTAGTCTTCAGACAGCTACCTTGTCTCAGTCATTTCCAGCTGGCTGTGCGAACTCCTAAGAAAGCTACTTTGGGCTTCAGCTATGTCTTGCTGAGACAACTGTAGGCCTATTCAGATGAAATTCTCCTTGTATGTTCATGAATGCATGGTGAGGCTGTTTGTACACACGTCTGTTGACCATGCAATGATCATTAGTCTGAAAAGAAGAAAAAGAGTTTGGACTTGATATCCCGCCTTTCACTCCCCTTAAGGAGTCTCAAATCGGCTAACAATCTCCTTTTCCCTTCCTCCCCCACAATAAACACTCTATGAGGTGAGTGAGGCTGAGAGACTTCAGAGAAGTGTGACTAGCCCAAGGTCACCCAGCAGCTGCATGTGGAGGAGCGGAGACGCGAACCCAGTTCACCAGATTACAAGTCCACCGCTCTTAACCACTGCACCACTCTGGCTCCCTATGTGTGCTCATGTAGGTTCCAGCTCATGAATGGAAGCATCAATTAATTAAACAAGGCTCCCAGTTATGACGGGAATATGTCAAAGCATAGAGCCCTTTCAGAGCTTGGCCCTCAGGGCTCAGATAGCAGGCATGTTTCTTCGCTGTTGTGCATTCATTGAGCTGATGCAAACTGGTACAAGACTTCCACTGCTTATCATATCCCGATCCTTCCTTCACATACATTATCAAGACCTCCTTCTTTCTAAAAGCCTTTCTGAATCAGTATTCATATCCTCATATCTTCTCCATCCCACCCTCGACATTCATTGTAAGCTTTTGATGCCGCTCCCTATTTTTATTCATTGCAAGCCTTCTCAGCAGGGTTTCTATATCCCTTATTACACCCAACACACTGTTGACATTATAAACATATGTAGCAATGCTTGTGTTGATTAGGTCCTGCTGAAGTTCATGCTGTTTCAGTATTAACATTCTTATTTGTCAAAAATAGAAGCATGGGAGAGAAATTTCAGCAAAACGAGGCCAAAAGAAAAGCACGTTTTTGGGGGGAAACTCCATTTGTATGCAGAAAAAGCACAGGAGAATATTAAGGAAACTCAGACACCATCTCAATAGGTGATAATTGTACAAACTGTAGACTGTGAAAAGCTGATTGGAGGAAGAAGCAAATAACATAAAATATTCCAATGTATTAGCAAAAGATGAGTATCATCTTTTAAATAAATTTAAGTCAGCGAGGCCAAATAAAGTCGACTACAATAATAATGATAAAAAGCAGCAAAAGGAGGCATAGCCATTGTGCAGCTTCAAAGGAAAGTCTCACACAGATAACGTTTCAATAGAAACACTTTCAGTATTTTCTGAATGGGTTTCCAAATGGGCTATGTGGATTATGCCTAAATGCTTGTGCACTCTGCTCTTTCAGTGAACTGTAGCGGGCAGCGGGACAAAATCCAAAGCAGAATGAAGAACAAAACAGGGGGTGTGAAGTACTGTGAATTTGGTAAAAGAAAAATGTGTGGGTAAGCCATGTGGTAACCCAGCAACCCTGCTTAAAAATATATCCAAGTTTGTCTATTGCTTCGGTAAAGGTGACATATGAGATGCAGTTCTCCATTTTAACTTGGCAGTGGGATTTTCCATCAGTTTTAATATCTGATGCACTGTCTTGGCTGTGTTATAAGTGAGGGGAAGACTGCAGTGGGTCACATAAGGAGGTACAGACTTCTTCATCTTCCATATGTTTGGAATGATGTGACTGTCTGTGCCTTTTCCCATAGTGCATATGAAGATAGGGAATGGCTTTCAAAAATTGTGTCAAAAAACACCAGATCGTCTCTGTGCATTTAGCTTCATTGTCATTGCCAGAAGCCTATGAAATGGCTTATAAGGAAGAAGCTGCTATTGTAGCACCATACAAATGTAGAGGCAGAGAGTGAGGGTAGCAAATGGCCTTAAAATGTTTTTGAAGAGCCATGCTACCTTTGAAATTGGTATAATAATAAAGCAATGGAACGGGCTGTGTAAATGTGTAGAAAGGTGAGTACTGCAAGAACACTTGCTCTTAAAAGAAATTCTATTAAGGGCTAAATATATACCCATATGAAGGCAATGTAAAAGAATGCGGCCAATTTGAACTGGATGCAAAAAAATTATTTTACAATCCTTTCGGACAAAATTCAGGCTAGAGAATGAGCCCTGCATTCCCATAACCTTTGTTTTTTTTTTTTTTTTTAAAATAATTTTTATTAATTTTACAACATAAACAAAAAACAGACAAACATAACACGACTTCCCCAAACCTCCCCTTCACTGCATCCTTGTTTTAAAATTTTTTAGCAATCCTTCATCCCTTTTTATATTTAATTCTCTTTAAAGTTTTTTAAGTTTCAATTTTTACAGCTGTAATTCTTTATATCCAATCCCTTGACATCTTAACATTCCGAAATTTTACAACAATTTTTAAGATAGATTTTGAATTTTTTCCAGTCTTCTTCCACTGTCTCTCTCCTCTGGTCACGGATTCTGCCGGTCATCTCTGCCAGTCCCATAAATTCAGTCACCTTGGTCTGCCATTCTTCCAGAGTAGGTAAATCTTTAGTCTTCCAATACTTTGCCAAAAGGATTCTTGCTGCTGTTGTTGCGTACATAAAAAATGTTCTATCTTTCTTTGGAACTATTTGGCCTACCATGCCCAAGAGAAAAGCCTCCGGTTTCTTTACAAATGTCCACTTAAGGATTTTCTTAATTTCATTATAGATCATTTCCCAGTAGGCCTTAATCTTCGGGCAGGTCCACCAAAGATGATAAAAAGTTCCTTCGCATTCATTACACTTCCAACAATTATTATTGGGCAAATGATATATCTTTGCAAGCTTGACTGGGGTCATGTACCACCTATAGATCATTTTCATTATATTCTCTTTTAAGGCACTACATGCCGTAAATTTAATACCTGTGGTCCATAACTGCTCCCAGTCAGCAAACATAATATCATAACCAATATCTTGTGCCCACTTAATCATGGCTGATTTAACCGTTTCATCCTGTGTGTTCCATTTTAGCAGCAAATTATACATTCTAGACAAATTCTTAGTATTGGGTTCTAGCAATTCTATTTCTAACTTTGACCTCTCCTTCTGGAATCCTAGTTTCCTGTCCTGCTTAAAGGTCTCATTAATCTGGTAATAATGTAACCAGTCTCGGACTTTAGGTTTCAATTTCTCAAAACTCTCTAATTTCAACTTTTCACCATCATATTCTATAATTTCACAATATTTTGGCCAATCTGAATCCATGTTCAGTCTTTTTACCGCCTTGGCTTCCATTGGTGACAACCACCTGGGGGTTTTACTCTCTAACAAATCTTTATATCGATTCCATACATTATACAGTGCTTTCCTGACAATATGGTTTTTAAAGTTTCTATGTACCTTTACCTTGTCATACCATAAATATGCATGCCAACCAAAGTTATTATCATAACCTTCCAGATCCAAAATATCTGTATTCTCAAGAAGTAGCCATGGTTTCAGCCAGCAAAAAGCTGCTGCTTCATAGTAAAGTCTTAAGTCCGGCAGGGCAAAGCCCCCTCTATCCTTTGCATCAGTCAAAATCTTAAATTTTATTCTGGGTTTTTTGCCCTGCCAGACAAATTTAGATATATCTTTCTGCCACTTCTTGAAACAATCCATCTTGTCTAGAATTTGCAATGTCTGGAACAAAAATAACAATCTCGGCAATACATTCATCTTGATAACAGCAATTCGGCCTAACAAGGAAAGTCTCAGCCTAAACCATATATCGAAATCTTTCTTCACTTCCAACCAACATTTCTCATAATTATCTTTAAATAAGTTCACATTCTTGGATGTTAAGTTCACCCCCAGATATTTTACTCTTTTTGCAATTTCCAAACCGGTTTCTCTTTGGAAACTATCTTTTTCCCCCATCGTTAGATTTTTTTCCAACACCTTTGTCTTATGTTTATTTAATTTGAAACCTGCTACTTGACCAAATATTTCAATTAATTCCAAAACTCTTTTTGTACTGGCTTCTGGCTGTTGTAATGTCAAAACTAGATCATCTGCAAATGCTCTTAACTTATAATGTTTAGTTCCGACCTGTATTCCTTTAACCAGCTGGTCCTTTCTAATCATGTTCAGGAAAACCTCCAGTACCGATATAAACAATAGGGGGGATATTGGGCACATTCAGGCTAGAGAATGAGCCCTGCATTCCCATAACCTTTGAAAGCCCTCTGACTGTAGGGACCAAAGGGATATTTTTTTGTTCTCTGACATATACATATATGTTATCAGAGCCATCCCACCAAGTTTCTGTAATGTCTATTATATCATATTTTCATCCTGTATTAAGAGCTCAAGTTCATCTCATTCATTTCTCATGCTCTGTGCATTAGTATAGAGACAACTGAAAGCACAAGTCATTCCCCCCACCCCATTGCTTTCTTCTTTTGTGCTCATTAACAAGTTCCTGTGCACTACCCAAGATTGGTTACAGAGTGCTTCATTAAATTTGTCTAAAATGATATGGTAGTAGCAATAACAGAGTGCAGAGGCAAGCAGGTAGCACATGGGAGAAAGACAGAGAGATTGGTGTGTGGGCTTATAGGTCAGTTGTAGAGCATCTAATCTGAATGAAGAATATCCCAGGTTATGATCTTGGCACCTCCCAGTAGAGTTGAAAATGTATCATGTTTGAAAACCTGGAGAACTGCTACCAGTCAGTGTGGACAGTACAGTGTTAGATGGGCCAATGGTCTGATTCAGTATAAGGCGCCTTTCTATGACTAACTTAGCACCATTCTATTTATATAAAATGATTATATATTTAGGGATGCGGGTGGCACTGTGGGTTAAACCACAGAGCCTAGGACTTGCCAATTAGAAGGTTGGCGGTTCGAATCTCCACGACGGGGTGAGCTCCCGTTGCTCAGTCCCTGCTCCTGCCAACCTAGCAGTTTGAAAGCACATCAAAGTGCAAGTAGATAAATAGGTACCGCTCTGGCGGGAAGGTAAACGCTGTTTCTGTGCGCTGCTCTGGTTCGCCAGAAATGGCTTAGTCATGCTGGCCACATGACCCGGAAGCTGTACGCTGGCTCCCTCAGCCAATAAAGCGAAATGAGTGCCGCAACCCCAGAGTCAGCCACGACTGGACCTAATGGTCAGGGGTCCCTTTACCTTTTATACCTTGCCTTTTTCTGTGACAGGGACACAATGTAACTAACAGATAAAATAAGAAGCGCTAAAAACATAGGGGAAAATAATTTAAAACCAATTAAACACACACACACACCTGATGTACACAAATGTGAACCTGAATTTTATGTTTTGTGAGTCATCCTTGTAGAGTATTGCACCAAAGATGGAGGTGAGATTATTTCCAGGTGAGATTATTTCCTGCCTAGAAAATATTTCACAGAACCTAGAAGAAACAAACATTGTACTCCATAGAATTCATAACTTATTTGTAATAGTTAACCCAGCAGTTTACTTTGGATGTTCAATCCCCCTCTTTGCCAGGATTTCTAAAGTTGCTAATACGAAATTACACATTTGTAGACATTATCTGTTTGTTTTTTCTTCATGAAAACAGAAACTCTTCAATGTTACAGTTTTGACTTACAACCCAAGTCTTCTTGGAAGAATATTTAAGAAGCAAATTTTAATCTGCATTCCTGCCCTAATTAGCTGTACGTACAGGCATCCCTTCACTTACACACGTTCCATTTATCCAACCATCCATCAAAGAAGCAAGCAAAAGGCATTATGAAAGATCAAGGGCACATTCCAACATGGCCAAAGATGAAAAAAAGTAAACCAAGAAGGATGCGGACTGATATCAATGAAGTGTAGGGCCTTTGGAGAGTCCTGAGAGCCAGATTCAGAGGCCTGGAGGGCCACATTTAGCCCCCAGGCCTGCAGTTCCCCACTATAAGAAGAACCTGGACCAAAACAATGGCTAGTCCAGCATCCTGTTCTTACAGTAGCCAATCAAATGCTCCTGGTCTACACTGACTGGCAGCAATGCTCTGAGATTTCACTGTTTCCCAGCACTATATGGACATGTCACTGACTGAACATGAGACTTTCTGCATGCAGATTGTGTGTTCTATCATTGGACTATGGGTTCCCGTCAAAGCTAATTGGAGGACTGGGATATGGAAGCCCAGGAGTGCATTTTTAACTTTGAGGTGAGTGGAAGGAGTCAGTTTGGAATATTTATGATGCATTTGAGCCAAATTAACTTTCCATTCAGATTAAAATGAAAATAGCCTTGGTTTCCTTAAGAACAAAACTTTTGCTTCCTGAAAAATAGTTTTCCACAGACCCAGGACATCTTACGAGAATTCTTTCATCTTCTGCACTCAATCAGCTCCTCATAAATGTGTGGAACTGAACAGATGGGTCTGTAATTTTTCAGGAAAAAAATAGAAAAGAAATGCAAGTCAGAAATTACCAAGGGGCTGTATAGTTAGAGGACAAACTGAGAAAATGAAGTGGTGAGACACTGGAAGTTCACGTGGAAGAGGCTGAAAGTTATGTTTTTATATCTTTTTCTCTGGGAACTGCGAAAGGGTTTTATTTCTATAAGAATGTAACAGATTTTTATACAGAATCTAAGATTTTCCAAGCTACTTTGTCTGACCTGAAATGTTGGTCCCCTGAAAATGCTGGATAGAACCCTGTTAGCTATAGAAGAACATTTCAATAGTTCTACAATGGATGGGTTCATATTACTAAGTAATCCCATGTGTAGAGTCAGAACGATTCAGGACCATCAGATAAAAAGCATTTTTGTAGTTCATTGCAAGGGCTTTTGCTTTAACCATTCTCTGTTATACAAGTGTGTTAGGCTGTGAACTGAGCAATAAAGGAGGCATGGGGAACCTGCAGCCCTCCAGATGTTTTCCAGCTACAATACCCATCAGCCCCAGAAAACGCCGGCCAGGGATAGGGAAGGACAAGTCTGCATTTGAATGGGAATGGTCTCCCAATGTTCACGTTTCTTTTCAATTTTCTTTAACGTGCACATTTTCACAAAGAATTATTCCACAAAGAATTATTCCACAATGTATTTTTGTACGGATACTCACACACACACACACACACACACACACACACACACACTCATACATGAATTTTGATGGGCACTTTACCCCAATACATGCATTTGTGTAAACATTACTTGACTGGAGAACTACACTGCAAAATTCAGGAAAGTGTGAATTTTAAAAGTTGGCTGTGTTTTGGTTCCCATATTGTTTCAGAACATTTGGATTAGTTTAGTTTGCCTTTGAATGCAATCTGAATCAAATTTCTCCCCCAGCCCTAGTCCTGGATAATAGTAGTAGCAGTGCAAAAAACATCTGGAGGGTCAGAAATTCCTCTCTCAAGCTATGAGCTAAAATCCCAGTATATAGTGGGCAAGCACAACAATTTGTGAAATGGAGGGGAGACATGCCCCCTTCCATTCTCTATATGTGTAGCATGGCAGTCGTGCATGATGAGATGATTTATGAAATATTTCAGTGGAGTTAGAGAACTACGTTGTCATATTCGGGGGTGTGAACATTGCAAAAGAAAGCTGCATTTCAGTTCATCCATTGTTTCTGGCAGTGTGAATGGGGAGTTTTCTATTACATAAAAATCGAACAGTTCTGCCCATCCCTAGATACACTGAGGTACAGTACAAATAAATCTTTTTTGTGGGAGGGGGTGGAGAGCATTTTGATTCAATGAAGGTTCAATGAGAATTCAATGAGGACCGAATACAGCCACTGGCTATGGAATGCTGACTTCCAGGGAGACATGGAATAGATTGGCGTATCCTGGTGTAGGGGATGATTTATTGATTGGAACCCAGACCAGTAGCACTCCACACTGTGCCATTTTGTCCCAAGTCCCCCTTGTAGAGAGGATATATAGTAACAATTTTCCTTAGAGCAACAAAAAAACTGCTCTTTAGCAAAGTGCCTGTCCAACTAAAGCAGACATTCATGCTTGCTTCCACCATCCTTTCTTAAAGGATGGCTTTTTAGATCATACCAGGTCAAGCAACCAAAGCTTTTAACATAATAGGTAACATGAATATGTAGCAGAAGTGTATAAACCTAGATCTACACATCCTAGCTGAGCAAATGAGTTGTTGTTTCTACATGAAATGATTCAAGCAGCACAATCTCTGTACATTTATGGAAGACATGGACACAGATATGAAGTCTGACACCTCCAGATGTGTGTTATAACGTGGCCACTAGGCCATAATCACTTTCCAAGTTCTGTGCTCTGCCATAGCGTCATGAGCAAATCTAGTTAGCAGTTTTCATCCTGGATATTCCCTGTTCTGTTCACAGGCTTGCATGCCAGACAGCCTAAAGGCAGCAGGAAATGGACAAACTGCTGATGATATTTGTCATAATGTGCCAGCTCTTTGAGTGTGATCACATCCCATCGTCCCCACTTGGCTTCATCTGAGTTTTGATGCAGAGTCAAGTTAAGATGTGTTAAGCGTGTGGATGTTTTAAGGTGGGTGCAACGTGTTTATGGCACAGGATTGAGAGCCATGTCGGGTAGATGATATATCTCACAAAATGCTGGAATGATCTTACAGAGCCTATGATCTCGTCACTGTCTGCCTTCATTTAGCCATTTTAAAGCTGAACAATATGAAATACTTAATTTTGAAAAGTTAGGATGTTTTTTTAAAAAACAAGGTAAAAAAAGAACAGTTATTTTAATACAGGACAAGCCTGTTTCAAACACCACCTTTTGATGTCACACACAAACAGGATTTATAAACCTTTTATGAAATGCACAAATTCAAAAATGACCACAACACCTAACCTTATTATCCTTTTAGTAAAGGAGGCTGCTCTATTAAGGTGAGAAGGACACTGCCCTGACGGAACTGTAAGGGTATTTAATTTAACTTAATTTCTTCCCAAAATCTTGAGTCACATTCTCTGCTGCTCCCCTCCATCATGTCCTTCAATTTCTAATTACAGAGACTTTTGGATATATTTCTATCAATCTCCCCTATGTGTCCAATCAGATATTTGTGCAATACATAATCCCTATGGTCAGGCCCCTCCCATCCATCTCCAGAAGAAAAACAACTCAGCTTTTAAAATTAACAAATAAATGTAATTTTGCCTAGATATTTGGACCCTATAAACTTGCAGATTTGCATGCCCCCACCCTCTCATTTTTTGGGATGCGGGTGGCACTGTGAGTTAAACCACAGAGCCTAGGACTTGCCAATCAGAAAGTCGGCAGTTTGAATCCCCACGATGGGGTGAGCTCCCGTTGCTCGGCCCCTGCTCCTGCCAACCTAGCAGTTTGAAAGCACATCAAGTGCAAGTAGATAAATAGGTACCGCTCCGGCAGGAAGGTAAACAGCGTTTCCGTGAGCTGCTGTGGTTCACCAGAAGCAGCTTAGTCATGCTGGCCACATGACCCAGAAGCTGTACGCCAGCTCCCTCGGCCAATAAAGTGAAATGAGCGCCGCAACCCCAGAGTCGGTCACGACTGGACCTAATGGTCAGGGGTCCCTTAACCTTTACCCTCTTCTTTTGTCCTATTCAGGACAAGGCTGAGCTGAGGACTACAACTGGGGTGCTGATCTGAGGAGACCAGAAGAGACTAGCCCAAACCCAATTATCCCAACTTTGTTCTGAATACAGTGCAATTCAAAATGATAGTAGTTGCTGTTAGCAGGGGGAGCTAAAATAGATGGAGTACAAAGTGTAAATCCTGGTAAAACTTTACTGGAGGGAGGGGAGCTGAACAAAACAACAATTTGAGCAGAAAGACGTGGGGGGGGGTTCATTTTGACAGTCCTTGTTGGAAGTAGGGTTAGATTCAACCTACTCACAGCTAGGCAGCCTATCAGAGCTTGTGCTACCTCATTAAAGTTGATGACACCTTCCCTTGTTTGGTATGCAGCATCTCCAGCCTTCTCTTGGGCTGTTGACTAACACAGAACAAAATTAATTCCTACACACACTGAATGATCTCTGCTGCAGCAGTTGAAACATCTGCTTTTCCTTCAGTCACATATACACTGATAATTCATTTGATTTGGTTTGATTCCATTTTCTAGCTATTTTCATCCCCAGGGCTTCCTAGGGATGTTCTCCTATGGAGGAAAAAAGCACTTAAAGTTAGAAAAACATTAAAGTAGCATTAATGGTTTTTCATTGTTTACATCAAGATGGAGCAGAGGAAATTGAAGGTGAAATCAATCTAAAACTTTTTATTTTGTTGACTACTTTGCATAAATAAAAATGTAAAGGTGATAATCTCTCCTTTGTCACAACAGCAGATGGAAAGTAGGTCTCCACTTTTCATTTCCTTCCATTTGTCAATTTGTGTCAGACTCTTAATATATTAGAACAATTTATGATGCTAAATTTATCTTAGTGGCACAAGATAATGACACTGTAATCAATGTCTCTTTTGCAATTTCATTTTCAGGAGTATATAATTCAAGGCAATAATTCATCCAAGCCAAACTTGGCAATAAAAAGAAAAGAGGGGAATCAACCATAACTGTTTTCATGGTAGTGTTGACTTTTCATAGTAAAGGACTGTACATGAACCTCTGTGTCTCAGATTCTGAAAGTTATACAATGTTCTATCTTCTAAAACTTTCAGTTTAGAAAAAACAGTATTTGGCACTCCATTGAGGTGAACTGGAGTCTACATCTCTGCTTTGTTTAAAATAGAGATAACACCACTCTATGAGTCTTCTGTTAATGGCTGATCACATCACTAATGGTGCCTAGAACCAGCTGTTGATTATATTGTCTACTAAAACGTGTTCGTTTGTTTCTTGAATCACAGAGGAAAGGACTTTGGAGATTCTGAGTTTGAAAAATGCAGCGTGACTCTTAAAAAAGGAACTCATAAGAAGATAGTTTACATAGTGAGAAAGGATATTTTTCTGTAATGTCATGTATAAGATGGTTGAAAATGCGGTCTGGGCATCTTTAAAATATTGGTTATTGGTGCAGTGTTTTCATCCCAATAAAGCATTCCTCTAATACTGTTTGACATTTGGTAGAATTGTTGATGATCTCCAGCACAGGCTTTACTTGAGATATTATACTCCTTTTTAAGTCTTGGAAGTGTTATGTGTCTGTGTTTTGTAATGAAGAGCTCATACAAAATGTTTTGTTTCCAGAAATGCCTGAAACAGGGGAAAGTGCAGAAGCTGGAAGAGCTGGAAGCAAAATCTTTACAAATCCTGTTATGAGAAAAGGTTTATGTGAATCATGTCATATTGTTGCTTTTATGTAGTAAAATATAGTCCAACCTGGTTGTATTCTGAAGTCAAGAAACCATATGCACTGAGAGCTAGGGGTTGGATAGCTATTTCTTGTGTGGCCTATGGTAAACAGTGTGGAACATATGTAGAGCATCCTGGATCAGGCCAATGGCCCATCTAGTTCAGTATCCTGCTCTCACAGTGGCCAACCTTCTGCCTGTGGGAAACCTGCAAGCAGAATCCCATCCTATGGTATTCAGAAGTGTTACTGCCTCCACCCATAGGGGTGGAACAGAGATAGTTTAAGTTATGCCAGTGTCAGCTATCTGTATTCCAAACTTCAGCCTGAGTCAGCCTGAGTCTTGAGCCTTGCAGAGGGAAAATAAGTCTTTAAAATACAGTTTGACTTAAACCACCTGTTTCATTGGCACAGGTTCTGTTGGGTTGCCAGGTCACGTGACTGAATTGAAAGAAATTTGGAATAGGTGTATATCTCTCATTGCCCTTTCTAACTATGCCATACCCCCCAGGACGACCACCCCTTTTTAAACTTCCACTAGTACAGTTTCCACTGGCTGAGCTTTAGCATAGCCCTGGCTCAGCGAGATTGAGAGAGTTTTGCTGGCTTATCCCCAGCTGAGTTATTATGAGGGAGCTGGATTGGCTGAGCCATGGCTGAGCCCAAACTCAGCTGGGGCAGCCCAATATCTGCCTATTTCCTTGCTCATCCTGTTGAATCTTGATTTTGGACTGTATTGTTGGTTGGCTCTGATTCTACCTATTTTTGGTCTCCCTGCCTTCCTCCCTACAAGTCTTAATGGGCAGCCGCCGCCAAAAATTACGGAATGCAGTTGGTGCAGATCAATGCAACCACAAAGTACACCAAGTTTCCTCTCAGCCTTGATCTGCTATTATTTTCCAGTGGGTTCTGACCAATCCAGGCAGGGCAGCTGGATTTTCCATTTCATTTATTTTACTCTAAATACATAATGAAAATGGTAATATGATGCTTTACTGAGACATCTCGGTAATCTAATTTTAATTTTTTGGGCTCCCAGCTTGGTGATAAAATTTGCATAAGTATGCCGGTTTTTAAAGGTTTATTGGGGAACACGGGTGTAGTTTTGACTGCACTGAAAAGAGGATTAAAAAAGAGACTGGATAGTGAAACAGATTCCTCTGCGGTAGAAAAATTGTCAGAGCTCAGAAGAAGAGGTTTGGAATATTTAGAACCAATAGTTATTATTACACCCTAACAACAGAGAGTCAAAATGAAAGGGCAGATCAGACTAGGTACTCTGCCACACACGGAGCACACAGACATTTCAAAAATACCTTGGTTTAAAATCAGCAAAGTTGTTATGATTCCACCCAAATTACCTTAGGAATAAACAAAATAAAAAAATTCCTTCCAGTAGCACCTTAAAGACCAACTGAGTTAGTTCTAGGTATGAGCTTTCGTGTGCATGCACACTTCTTCAGATACACTCAAACAGAAGTCACCTTGAAAGGTCCGGTGACTTCTGTTTCAGTGTATCTGAAGAAGTGTGCATGCACACGAAAGCTCATACCTAGAACTAACTCAGTTGGTCTTTAAGGTGCTACTGGAAGGATTTTTTTTATTTTGTTTTGACCATGGCAGACCAACACGGCTACCTATCTGTACCTTAGGAATAGCCATTTTCTGAGGGTACTGTGGCTCAGCAGAAAAGTGTGTAAGTGGTATGTAGAAGCTTCATTTCATAGTGTCTCCCTTTAAAGGGATCTGATAACCCAGGGCTGGGAAAGCTGGGCCCATCCAGATGTGTTTGGACTTCAGCTCTCACCAGCTCCATTAAGCATGGCCAATGGACAGAGATTATGCAAGTTATAGTCCAGGAGATTCTAGGGGTCCACAGGTTTCCCACCCCAGAGGTGACTTCTGAGTGAGTATCTGGAAAGCCTCTGCTAGTAGATAATACTGGGCTACGTGGACATAAAGTGTTGCCTAGTATAAAACAGGCTACGTTTCCAGTAGAAGTACCTATCCCCATCACTGATTTACAATTACGGTAACTGGGTTCAAAGTTGGGAGCCTATGGTGGTTAAACATGTTTGAAACTGGATTATAATTTTAATGACAATTGCACAGACAGATGGCAATTTCATAATAAGTGTATCTAAAATTCCCAATGAAAATTCAAAATCCATCAAAGAAAGTGGAGAAAGCTGTCACATTTCCTATTCATGTGATGAAAGCTTTTACATAGGGTGCAAAGAGCCATGGAGCTGAAAAGCCAAAGAGCAATTTCACATGGCACGTCAATGTTTCAGTGGTGCTTATTTGAAGCTTTCACAAAAACCACTTGGGGGAATTTGATACTGCATGATCCGCCTTCGTTGTGCTGTCTCTGACATGAATGCCCTGCTTACCATTCATTACAATGGGGTGAACCACATTTAATTAATACTGTGAATGGATGGAGCACAGCTACTACCATCCATTACAATAAGGGTACACACAGGAAAACTTCCCAGCAGATTGTGCCTATAGTCTGTTCTGTTTATCTCATTCAAGATGTGCAGAATTTTGAAGATTATTTCCTCTGCTCTAGCAGCTGACTCACATCAGTGAGGCTTCAGAGAAGTGAAACTGGAAGAAAATGAGGTTGATGTATTAGGTTCAAACATTGGAGAAGTTGTAAGTCTTGCATTCTCTTTCAAACACCAAATGTTTCCTCAGCCAGTGTTGCGAGTTGCTTTGCAGCTCATGAGTCAGTCAAAAGAAAACACAGCATAATCCCTTTTTATTTTTTTGTCAGTGATAGTTCTTAAGGGGAAAAACAAAGAAACTCCATGAAGTCCTTTTCAAAGTAACCACACGCTACAGCCTTCCTGAGACTATACAGATCTGTCTCCCTACCCCATCCCTTCATCTTTTTTGTTGCTTGAAGAATAAAAAAAACAAGGTAATAGAAAAAGTCATTTTTGAACGGGGCTTTAAAACACACACAACTAGGTTTGGTTTGCATTTCAATGCAATTCTACCTTATGCACACTTCCTCAAACAATAGGCAGACTAAAATGCACCTCGCCTTCAAAACTCACACTTCTACAAAATTTGGTTGCAGTCTTCCAACCAAATAATGTGAATAATTAGTAGAAAGTGTGCATAAACATGCATATATTGGTAAACAATGTATATACCTTGCATTGGGGAGAAATGCTTGCCAAAATATGTATAGTAGGCAAAAATGCACAAGAAAAAGTAAATATTAGGAGAAAAACCTACTAAAATGCTAATGAAATCGACAGATTTGTCCATTCCTACATACAATTGCAGACAAGAGTCACTGGTTGGCAACATTGGGAATCTGCCAAGGCCCACTTTACAGCAGTGGATCCATCTCTGCTTGTTCACCTACCCTCTCCAAGCACAAGAAGAGTAATGAAAGGTAGCAGCAGCAGCCTCCATTTCCATGCCCTCTGCATCATCAGAGTAGTGGTATGAATTGGACCCAGAGGGAGTCGGCATTTGAATGAGTAGCAAGAAACATGATATGAGGGGGAGCGAGTCCCCTGAGGACATCTTGCTGCATATCCGGGAGCTGGCACTGAATGTTGCAGGTACAGTGTTTCAAGCCACATAGGTTATATGGAGGCCCCATCCTGCCCCCTTATTCTTCTTCTTTTGCACTTAATGAAGCTATTTATGAATGGGTAGCTGGACTACTTTAGGGCCCTTCCAAACCTGCAAGTCTATGACTCTATGAACCCTTTTCTGTCTCCCAGTTTCCCATCTACAAAGTTACCCCTGTGGCATTTAGCACGATTGCAGTAAATATTCTGCTAACTGTTTTTCTTCCCCTGGACACCTACCCCCCCCCCCAAAAAAAAACACCCCATAGGACTAAGGCTCAGTGCAGCAGGACTCCCTACTGAGAAGACGAGCATAAATATGTATTGTGAAAACACTGCAGGGGGATAGTATAGGTGTGGAAAAGCCTGCCCACCCTCCCATGCAAGTGTGTATTTGCAACCACAGCCTGGATTGCCACTTCAAATTTAAAAGGGGCGGGGAAGAATATGTAAAGGCTTCCATGCATTAAAAATAAAATGCATAATATGAGCCTCCAATGGACCCCCATTTCTACCTGATTGACGGGAGCACTCTGTGCAACAGAGTTCTGAAATCAAGTGTGTGATTAGCACTTCTAAACAGGCTCATGAAGGATCAGCCCCAGCATACAGAGATGTGTAGGACGAAAAGGAGAAAAGGCCAAGTGGAACGTGTGTGAATGTGTTTTTAAAGTGCAAAGTGACCCCTGCTCCCTCTAAATACAGCAATTATTTCAAAGAGGTTTGAAGACTCCTTTGTGAACTTCAAGTGGATGTGTCTGGAAAATATTATTCATTGTTTGGATTCATGTTTCAAGGTATCCTCTCAGTTAAAAATGCATACAAATAACTTGGGAGGGGGAGCTCAGCTTCAGGGCCCCCCAATTCTGTGCATATAACACATCTATAAATCTGCCACTGTGTTTGTAACCTTTGTAGCAGAGCTCACTTCTGAGCCCATGGAGTTTTTCTGCCTATAAGTTATTCATATGAATGCTGTCTGCTGCAGTTTGGATACTTTTATAAGATTTTGGTCAATGTAAGAAATTCTTAAATAAAACCGATTCAAGTAATAAACCCCCCCCCCCAAATCTGTCGCTGAAACAAAAGGCATGCCTATCAGCATTGTGCACTGTGTATCAGTGTAATGTTTGGTATTATCTGCAGCCCTGATTCAAAATTGATCCATTTTCTTTGCTCTCTCGGAGCAGATTAATGGCAGGTTCATGATATCACATGGCCTCTAGTTGAAGATGAAACACTGACAAATCCAACCTGTACGTTTCTAGTTTGCTCGATATGAAGTAATCATAACCTTTCCCACCATTCTTGGCTTCCTCTACAGGAATAAAAAATATTGATGGTTTACAGCCTGGAAGTATTTGCAGCCAGAGTAACACACCATAAATGATGTTACATGTTCTTCAAAGATATTAAAGTATTGGGGGGGGGCGAGAGAATCAGGTGAGGATTTCCACCCCTCTGCCTGATGGACTTGAAAATTCCACATAGATTTATTCATACTACAAAGGAGCTTATTTGGGTATATGTGGTAATATAAATTGTTGTAGGCATTTCTCACACAGATTCATTTCCTTTCTTTTTTTTTGGGGGGGGAGGGGTTGGGGGGCTGACCTGGCATGTGGAATCAGTGAGACAACATAACATAGTATAATATGAAGCTACTCTTGAATTTATTAAAACCCTCATTTTTAAAGCTTCCATGGCTAGCCATGACCATACATTCACAATTATACCAATGTGTGTGTATGTTTTAATATAGGAAAACAATGCAAATTTTGTCAAGCTTTGGAGCGACTTCTGGTATGAATTTAGGCATTTGATAGGATAGACTTGATTGACTTTCTGTGTTTGTTTGTTTGTTTGTTTGTTTGTTTGTTTGTTTATAACACATGAAATGAGGCTCAAAAACATTTCCCACCTTGCATGTGACAATTTTGCATGTCTGATAATACAAGAAAGCAGGAGTAAAACAAAAGGAAACTTAAGTGAAAAACTGGATTGGATCTTTCCGAAAGATTGAGTCTTCTTACCCACAAGGTAGGAGAGGATATCCAAATCTGATCAGAACACCAGCATCAGAGAAGATGGTGTTTAACCCTTTTATTCCACACTGCTTCCCCCATCTCAACTCTGACTGTGAGCAATAATCACTAGGATCATAAAGGAGTATCATAAGAGCTTTGTTATATATCTTGAGTTGGAGAAAATTATATATTTTTAAAAATAGCTGGTCTTATCCAACTTCTGTATTTATGAGGATAACAGTTATTCATTGCTAAAACACAGCACACTCACACACAGGGTTAAGTACATTTTTGTAGATTATTTGAATACATAAAATGATTTCCCTTTCATTTCATTGAACCCCTTCTTTAAATTTGACTACTATGGCTATGAGCCTCCATAGCTTCCCATTAGATTTTCTGCCAGCCATGTGAGAGCTGTGATCTGTCCCAAATTTATGACCCAGCCACAAAGGTGAAGCCAATCATATGGACTAAAAACAGCCATATCTGAACTACTAGGGAAGTAAGAGGCAGCCAATTGAAACCAGTGATACACATTAGGCATTCTGTGTACACTACACAGAATTTTGTGGCATTTCTTGGGTGCACATGCAGTTCATGAAGGACTTGGCCTGCACATCCTGATGGACACATTCCATAAACTGTGTATGGCTTAAAACACATCCAGTGTTCACCTCCAGCTGCACATTGTGGGAAGACATCACTTGTATTTTTCCAGGAAGCTTGTCTGCTGTTAGCAATCGGCTCACTGTGGAGCTCCGGACAAGTTTCCAAGAAACTCTACAATTTCCTCTAACACAAATTGGGGGACACACACACAATGACAAAGACTGTCAGGAAGGCCAGTAGTGTGATAATTTTTGGGAAATTTTCGGCTCTTCCATCCATTTGATTTGCTGTGAATTGTTGATTTAATATTCCCCAATGATACCAACCTTTCTATCAACCTTTCTACTTCAGGTCTATAATGCTAAGGGTTAAAAAAGAAATCTCTAATACCGGTAATTCTGATCAAGGAAATTGTATTCACATTTTTTGGGACTCACTCTGTCCATAATATGTCAGTCTCAAAGACTTCTGTGCTTTTAATTATTACTGACCTGGGCCATCATCAAGAAAAATAGTGATTTCTCATGTAATTAGGATTTAACAAGTTTCACCTTTTTGGAATTAAATATTCATTTTTAGTGTGGCCAGTCAAAGAATGAGCAGGCAGCACGCAAGAGTAATGTTTGCTCCTGCCTGGCACTGTAAATTTGATGGAAGCGAGCCATTTCATTTTGCAGTTGATGCTTTCATTTTATACAAGCATGGATGGACTCCATCTGTACCCAAATTTTTCAAGGCTTCCACAAAACTAATTTAAATTCTCTCAACTTTAATCAAAAGTAGTTGGCTCCATACACTGTTTACTTTGATACTGGCACTTTACTTGTGAAGAGTTTGAGGTGTTCAGAGTTTAAGAAGCCTTTTTCAGCTGCTCCAAAGTGGAAGGTACGTGGGTATTGTGAACAGTGATGCCAAAATGGCTGCCTACATTGTTTCAAAATCACAGTTACTTTATACTTCTATTTGTACTTCAGAATTTTTTAAAAAACAACAGTTTTAAGGGAACATTTCCACTTGTCTCCAAATGGCTTTAGGCATAGAGGTCTGGAGAGGACTATAAAGTTCACACACAAAAAAATTTACGGCCATCATTTTTTGAGAACAAGGAAGCGGTCAACAAAGGGAATTCTGTAGTTTGCAGAGTCTGGTTCCCTGTGGAATGAAGCAACACAACAACTACAATCAAATTCACAGTAACATTTCAAGACATGAACATGGCTTTAGGGAAAAACAATGGATGCATACAGTTTGGTTACACGAGGCATACCTAATGTTCTCAATACAGATTTTTGTGGCACCTCAATGCTAAACATAGTTACTTGTGAGGAAGCCAGTACTTTTAATTCCAGTGCAACTTGTTTCACTCAAGGACAGTTTATGTTACCAGCCTTTCACCTTAACTAATCTACTTGGAAGTAAGTTGAACTACTTTCTCTCTTTTTAAAAAATATTTTTATTGGCTTTTCCATGTATACACCCTCTAAAAATATTTCTCTAACAATTTTTCATATCCTCCCTCTCCTGGACTTCCCTCATATTCCCATTTTGTTTTATTTCCATATTACCCTGTGTGTTGTTTCTAAAAAAAAAATTAAATTCACCGAAGTAAGTTGAACTACTTTCAATGCAGCATGTTTATATTTACTGGTATTTAGAACGATGGGCAAGAGAGTGGCAGTGAAGGTATTGAAAAGCAACATGACACTTTAACTGAGCATTCCTATATATGTTTCATCCCCACTGATTTCAATGTTATATGCATAGGATTGAACCCTGAAGCTCCCATGTATGGTTTTATGCACAAGTGGTGGTGGTGGGAACACATTACTCAGTTCCACGTATTGAAATGAATGAGGAAACCCTTTTAGGTTGGGAAGTTCTGATTTGCATGCTTGGGGGTTCTAACATGTATGCTTATGGGTTGAAATTGTTTATCCTGATCCAGTAGTTTCCAGCTTGTTCCAGACGTTAGCCGCACACAGAAGTCCAGTTTCCAGAAGGATTTCCACTTCAATTTCAATATATTGAGTTGGTTCATTGTTCATATTTCTTGGCATGCACATATTGACTCCTGTTGAAATCAATTGAGACTTAAATGGCACCACAGCATACATGGAATTCTGGATTAGAATGATTTTATGCAGGATGGGTGTACTCCTTTATCACGAACGTCTTGGAGCTTTAGAGTATCATGTAGAAGTGAGAATATTTACATCTGAGGAGAGGGTGATATTTCTGTTATGATATCTAAGTTGCTAGCATATAGGTTTCTGAATCTTTTGGGACTAACTAAGGCTACATGCTTTGTTCAATCTTCAGAAGTGATTATACTGTATATTTCAATGTGGAATAAGAAAAAGCCCTTTTCTAATATTCATTACTGAAAACAATTTTCCTCTCTTCTATGGAAGAATGACACATTGAATAATACATTGCAATAAAAGCGCATAAATATTGAAGGGGGAATGTTAGCAAAAACTGAGCTTTTTCAGTATATACCATTGGCAAGTACAGGTATATGTCTGCACTTCATATATAAATCCTTTGAAATTTCTTCCAAACCATCAATAATTCCAGATCATTATCCAACTACTTCATGCATTATTTTTTCCAGTGTTTCTGAATTGGGAAGCTTCTGGCTTCAGGTACTATCAAGGGAAGAGAACTACATAGTACTTTATGAATGCTAAAATTGCCTGATTGGTCTGCAAAGGTATAAAGGTTTGCTAAATAAAAAATATATTATGAGGGATTATGTCACACATGAAAAACATGATAATGATGTACAAATTTAAATTAACAAATTTGTTCAATGGTATCTCCTGGAACATGCAGATTTTGTCTTCCAACATGCAGGAAAAGAGTAGCATGGGAGTCATAGGTCTGCAGTAGTGGCTGGTGAAGGGGCAAGGGGTGGGCAGAATTGCTGTCCTGGCTTCCCAACAAAGTGAGTTACTGGCACTCACAAAGTGAGAGAGGAGAGGGGTGAGTCATGAGGCGCCTGCCCAGGTGTACAGCGCATAACAGTGGAGCCAATCCAACATTTCTACTGCCATACACAACACTGGGCCAAGCTCCCTTTGCCTCCCCCTCTCCCTCTCCCTCTCAGTAAGGACCAGTGACCCCTCTGCTACTTTAGACAACTGGCCACTATGTCACTCTCTTGTCATTTATACATTTAGTTGCTTTTGCAACTAAACTGATGCAGTATCTGTTTAAATAATTTATTCCAGTAGTCAGCGTTAGAAACTGAGATATGAAAGCTAAGAGCTAAATGGCACCTTAAACCTAGGTTATGACCACAACAGCGGAATGTCTAGGTGAGCTTTTTTAATAACAAGAATACAAAGCTGGAAATGAATGAACTGCAGCTAAAATGTTATGTTCATTTTTTACATGGTCTATAGTCCTTCCTTTTGAATTATGGTGCTGGAGGAGACTCTTGAGAGTCCCATGGACTGCAAGAAGATCAAACGTATCCATTCTGAAGGAAATCAGCCCTGAGTGCTCACTGGAAGGACAGATCGTGAAGCTGAGGCTCCAATACTTTGGCCACCTCATGAGAAGAGAAGACTCCCTGGAAAAGACCCTGATGCTGGGAAAGATGGAGGGCACAAGGAGAAGGGGACAACAGAGGACGAGATGGTTGGACAGTGTTTTCGAAGCTACAAACATGAGTCTGACCAAACTGCGGGAGGCAGTGGAAGACAGGAGTGCCTGGCGTGCTCTGGTCCATGGGGTCACAAAGAGTCGGACACGACTAAACGACTAAACAACAACAAATAGTCCTTCCCCTGCCCACTTCCCTAATATTCTTAAGAGGATCTCTTCTCCAGTCTTCAGAGAATAGCTGGGAAGGCAGAAAAAGGTCCTCCTTTCCTTCCACTCTGCAGTTTTAAACCAAAATCTTGGGCACAGTACTACTCCCAGAGCTCAGAAACTGCACACGCTAACGGAATTCCCTCTCGCAAAATGCACCTAGAAAAATGGGAGTTTCGAACACTGCCAGTAGTCTATAATATAACAGATGTTGTTCTTGTCATTATATTCATATCCAATAGCATTTGAGGTATGTTGCTTTTTCCAAATGCATACTTTATTGGAGAGCTCACAAAAGCAACCCATAAACATTATACATATTTCTGATGCATTAGGAAACATGAGATGCTTCTTAACTATTGTCACATTGCCTTTGGAGTTTTAGACTTCCTTTAGAATTGTGCCATTCCGTAGTTACATGCTTAATCAAGTACAGCTAAAACAACAATAGAGAACATATTAATTTATTGTTACCACACAAGAACTGGAAATAGCCTTCTGGCAGTGCATTTATGCTATCTCTTGTGATTAATAAAGCATTCATGTAATAACATGTTGATTTAACTGCACAAATGTCACTGACTGACCCTTCATTTGGGATTAATGACCCCCTTTCTGAGCACAATAGAGTTCATATTTACAACAGTGCTGTGTTTTATCTATGCGATTTTCATAAACATCAGTCAGTTGATGGCCACCAAAAACTTTCTTAACTTGTGGCCTTTGAAATAAGTGCCACTGAAATCTATGGACACATTTTTCTAGGACTAAATGCTAACTAGTTTGTTGGGGTTTTTTTAAGGCAACTTGTAAATCCATCAGAGCAAATCTAAAGAGCTGGAGGGGCAAAGAAATGAAGCTACACCATAAAATCACAAAAAATATTTACACTTCAAATATAGATGTGTAATTTAAAGTTTTATACTGTCGCACATTAATTTAATCTATCTATCTAGATCATCTATCTATCTATCTATCTATCTATCTATCTATCTATATTAGCAACTTCATAGCAGGAGACTGATAGATTGGATTGCATGGCTCATCTCCGCAGTGGGTGTCCATGCAGAAGTCATAACCTCTATGCCCAATTAGAGAAATTCTGAACAAACATTAGAAAGGAAAAATAGAAAGTGCTCTTAGAGAACCTTACACATGGTTAATAGTGAGATGTACACCCAAGACATTATTACTTTTTGCATGAATCTGGGGGTTTGGTCATGCTCAGAGTAGACATACTGGAATTATTGAACATAAATAATATGTTCATTTATGTTGCAGGAGACCAGACTCACTTCAAATGGCAGCCTTTGAGAGAACTACATTTCTTTTCTGCCAAGGAGGGCATCAGAAGAACCACATATTCATGGCATAAACTTTGCAATGAGGAATTCTCTTCAGTCTGCAATAGAACTACTGACTGAGGGTTCAGAATATTTGCTTTCCCTCTGCCTCTCAACCACCTCTAGTCAGGTTACCATCTTGAGAGTCTCTGTTCTCACTATGTGCTCTGACATACAGACCAAGGACCAGTCCTACAAGGAACTTGACCATGCTGTTAGGAGGGTCCCACACTCTGAACACCTATTCCTGCTGGGAGATTTCAGCATCAGAGTTGAGGATGTTCATCACACAGGAGACAATTGCAAAGGTCACTTTGGAATTGGCAGCATGAACAAGAATGGACAAAGGCTGCTTGAGTGATGCTCATATCATAGCCTCTGCATCATAAACATGCTCTTCTCTACCAAGGCAAAACAGTGAGTGCCCTGGAAACATCCCAATACCCCTCTTGTGCATAAGGCTGCACAACCCTTACCTTGTATCGTAAGGTTAAATTCTTGTCATCGGGAGTTTTAAAAATGGAGTAGATGATGAGAAAGACTCATGTCTGAGATCTGGGAAAGCCCTTGCAAGGCAATTTAGACTACAACTCCCATCAGCCCCACTCAATATGGCCAATGATCAGGGATGATGAGAGTTGCAGTTCAACAGTGTTTGGTGCAGGGCAGGCAGATGTTTTGGGACTACAACTCCCATCATCCCTAGTTAACAGGACCAGTGGTCAGGGATGATGGGAATTGTAGTCCCAAAACATCTGGAGGGCCAAGTTTGGCCATGCCTGGTGTAGGGAATACTAGGTTAGATGGACAAATAATTTTATACAAGGCAATTTCCTATGTTCTTTTAAAAAATAACCTGCGTATTGAAAAGTGTCATATAATTATAAATAATTATATGTATGAAGAATAATGTGTTAATGAAGCAACTATTAATTAATTTGTTTCAAAAGACTTACATTTGCACCCAGGGGCTCATTCCTGCACAGGTACCATGTCTCTTCATTAAAGTAACTCAGTGCAATAACAGTGTCAGTTTTCATTGCATTTTTCAGAGTTTAAGACTGTTTTCAATGTGCTATATTGACACAGTACACAGAAGATTTAATGGAGGCCAGGATATGGACCTAATTACTTTTCTAGTGATAAAAATTTATCAAGATAGGCATTATGTATACCTCGTAATATAATACAGGGGATTTATGTAATTTGTGGCTGCAATAACACCCGGTGTCAGGCTGTTATAAAATTTGTGGGGGTTTTTTTGAGGTAAATGCCTGTAAAAATGGGTCGTTTCCCTCCATTTAAACACAGCAGGAGTGGTCAGCTCTGCTTTTTGTCATACAAATTTATTTTATATAGAAATTAGTGAAGGGGGAGGGTTGCTTTTTTTTTTAACGGAACCAAGAAGTCTTCAGCTTCACAAAAGGAGTTTGGGTTAGGTTTTAAACTGCTGCGTACATCAAGGTGTTCATGACAACTACCAGCTTTCATGTGTCTGCACGAGAAGTCGCAGTGCACTTGCTACACTGGGGTTGATGTAAGTTCAGTCAGATGTGCGTGTTTAAAAGCAAAGGGGAGCATTCCAGACTGTAAATGTGAAAAACAGCAGATCATATACACTGTAGTACAGATGATTTTAACAAATGAAATCATTTTTTCCACCTTGCTTGAGATTATACAGATGTGAACTACTCAAACCTGGGGGAAAATGGAATTAATGAGGGCCCGGTAATACTTCCAGATAAATGGACACACACGCTCATGAGCACTCAGGCACACACACACACACACACACACACACACACACACACAAACACTCTTACTTCTTGTGTCGAAAGAAAAGGAAAGAGAACCCTACTAAGGATTTTAATTGAATCAGAAAGAACTTATGAGGGGACCTACTTAGGGTGCAAGCTTCTTCTTCTTTTTTTGGCCACAGTCCTAAGCACATTTACTTGGAGGTAAGCCCCACTGAAACCAATCAGTTACTTCCAAGTGAACATCTTTAGAGTCAGGTTGTAAGTTTGCGAATCTGGCACAGTCTTCAGTCGGGTGTGATGCGAATAGGGAAAATCTTAAACATAAAAGAAAATGTAGTTGTCTGGCATAAATAATACTCATCAAATAGCAAACCAGACGGAGAGCGGGAAGAGTTCTCTAATAGGTTGAGGATAGCATGTCATCACTAAAAGAGCAGTGATTAGCTGAGCTTGGAAACAGCACACAGGATGTGCAATTATGCAACACGAGGCACAAGCTAGCAGGGGAAGATAAAAAATGAACAAGCGCACATGAAACATGGGTAGCCATGATGGTCCATGGGGGATAAGGGGAGTCCAAAATTCACAGCATGGCAATACCTGTAATGCAATCAACCAAAATGTTACAAAATAGTGAGAACTGGTACCACATAGCATGGGAAGGCATCAGTATTCTGATCTTCCAACAACTGAGTCACTTACTGGAAAGGAGTGGGAGAGGGGCAAGGTGGCAGGGAAATCAGTGTGGGGCAAAGACACTGGTAGAGCTAATCCAGTGCTTCTGTCATTGCATTTGCACTGCACTCCCTGCCACCTCCTCCTCTGCTTCTTGTAAAGCACCAGGGACCCAGCCATCAGGAGGTAAGCACCACAGCCTGTCATATATTCTGCTACTAGTGAGAAATTTAAAGTTTGCTCACCATTTTGTGACATATTGGTCAGCACTGATACAGGTATCACCCAACTGTGATACTTTGTCCAGCATCCTGTTCTTACAGTAGATGCCTGTCAAAGTAGATGCCTGTCAAAAACCAGCAAGCCGGACCTGAGCACAAAAGCACTCTTCCCTCCAGTGCTTTCCAGCAACTGGTCTCTGGGAGTGTAACATGGTTTCTGTGATGGCACAGCCTTAACGGGTTTCTTGAAATCCCTGGTCTTTCTGTCCCACTACAGGTGTTAAAATAACAGAGCATGACTACTTGTCACAAGCTACTGCTGATGTGAAAGATCATGTTGCGTATTTACACAGAATTTGTCACAGAGCTTTTTTGTCAAAAAGGAGCACACCTCCAGGTATGAAGTCAAACTATTGTGTTAGCAGGGCCAAAGCAACCTCCCCAGTTCACAAGCCTGGGCAGTGTATATTGAAATCCCTGAGCTGCCCAGACAACAAGACCCTGAGTAGACTATAGAAAGGAAGGTGGTATCTAAACTATGCAGAGTCCAACATATTTAAAAATGACCCTGACAGTTAACACCAGAGTCGCAGACGACTCTGGGGTTGCGGCGCTCATCTTGCATAACTGGCAGAGGGAAGCAGCGTACAGCTTCCAGGATGTGTGACCAGCATAACTAAGCCATTTCTGGCGAAACCAGAGCAGCACACCGAAATGCCTTTTACCTTCCCGCCGGAGCGGTACCTATTTATCTACTTGCACTTTGACGTGCTTTCGAACTGCTATGTTGGCAGGAGCTGGGACCGAACAACGGGAGCTCACCCCATTGTGGGGATTTGAACCGCTGACCTTCTGATCGGCAAGCCCTAGGCTCAGTGGCTTAGACCACAGTGCCACCCGCATCCCAACATATTCAGAGACGTTCATTTCATGCACAGCTTCTTTTGCACAGCTTCCATAAGATAATCATGGAAAACTTCGGAGAACTGATGCAACATCCTTCTGATGACCCTGCCGTGTGCTGTGAAGATGACATGCTCCAACTTCAGCTAGGCAAGTCTTTAGACCTGGCTATCACAGACCTTAGGCAAGGTCATCAAACACACCATCATCATGTTTAGTTGCAATCATGCACACTGCTTCAGTATTAAAACTGGAGCCTAGCTTTTATTACATTGGTAAATGCAACTCTTTATGAGAACAGCATATTCAATCGTACATTGTAAAAATGAGAGAAAAAGTTAGGACATTTCCAGTGGCAAAATCTACCATTTGTGTTCTACGTTGTGCAGCATGACACAATATAAGTAATCCAGTGCTACATATTCTTTTGTTCATATGCTCCATGTGGCACATTGTCAAATGGTAATGAAACATGTTATACAATAGAATCATGTATCTGCCATCAGGCTTGAACTGGGAAAGGTCAACAACACGTCTGACATCAAACCAACTTTTGAATTTGAAGGCACATTATTATACAAAAGCATAATAAATATATTTTGCAGGTGTTTTGCTCTGTTTTCATTAAAACACCCCCTCACTCTCTTTAGGGTTGCTTTCCTGATAAAGATAAATCAGATACATTTATATCATGGGATAGGCAATCATTGCTAAAGGAAATGAATAACATCTAAAGTAGTAAACTGTGTTGAAATGAAACCTTATATAACTGGCACTGGAAGAGCTATTACAAGCTGAAAGAAATATTGCTGAACCTAAAATGAAAATCTAGGCCTTGTTCCTATTTCCTTGCCTCAAGTCAATTTCCTATCTGTCCAGCCCTTATTTACAGTAGTATTCAGTCTGCTACTAGCCATGAGAGTATCTTTTTTGGAATCTCCACTAATGTTCCAACTGTGCACCAACATTGGGAAAAAAGTTATGATGAAGACAATTCCACAATTTTCCAGTAGAATGATTACACACACACACCTTTTGTATTAAAGGAGGTATTTTATATTGAACCTATTTTCAGAAACCTGGTACAGTCCAGGAAGTTGGATTGTGGAGATTAAAGCTATATTCCTAGAGGAAGCTGAAACCACATTCTTCTAGAGGAAGGGTCTGGACACAGTTACATATACCCTCATTTTATCTGTACTAGATTACTGTAATGTCCTTAACATGGGGCTGGCTTTAAAGATTCTTCAGAAACTCCATTTGTTGCAGAAATAAAGCTTTTGACCAGAATCAGGTCTGTGATCAACGTAGCTCTATTTCTATACCAACTACTCTGGTTTCTGATTTATTTCCAAATCCAATTCAAAATTCAAGTTATGGCACAGGAGCAGGAAACTTTGAGGACCACCTCCTTTGAAATGAATCTACCTTCTCTCTCAGATGATTGGAAGAGACTCTTCTTTATGGTCCACTGTAGCATTATGAAACGGGATCACACTTGCTCACTGGTGATCCCTAACCATTATTGTTAAGTTGTGGACATATCAGACGCCACAGCGATTCTTCAAACAGCTCTTGTTTATTCACAGGCCAGAACAGAACTGAACTGAAGGGTTCAGTCAGCCTGCTTATATAGATCTCCAGTACAACGTAACGGTAACAATTTTCTGAAACTATCCAATCACTGAACGTCACTTTTGATCCCTCATTTGCATAACTATCTACAGTATCCCCCTGCTGGCCCAGGGTGAGAACTTCGGTACATAACAATTATCTAGTGCCTGGGTTTGTGATTCTTGCATAGTAGCCCATTGGTGTGAGTACAGCACAGCTCAATCAGACCAAGTCAGCCTGACTTGGTCTGATTGAGCTGTGCTGCATCAGGTCATTGAGGAAAGAAAGTCAGGTGGGGAGAGGGAGAAGCTGCAGGGATCGGCTTTTACCCTCAGGTGTCTGTGGGAAGCCCACAAGCAGGACCTGTTTGTGATTTCCAGAAACTGGAATACAGATGCATACTGCCTCTAATAATGGATGTAGAAGATAGCCACTATTGCTAGCATCCATTGATAACATTATGCTCTATGAATTTGCCTAATTACCTTTTAAAGCTGGTGGTCATCACCACATTTTCCAGCAGTTAACTATGAGCTCTGTGAAGTACCTCCCAGGAAGGGATCATGTGTAGAAAAAAAAGAGGCTGCTTACAGATCTGAACCAGAAACAAACCAAACATGAAATTATTTTCATCATGGCTTCTTTACAGAAGCTTAGAAGCAACACATGAAGAGAAGGGAAAGATGGTCCTAGGCACAGCAGTTTTATGAACCCCAACACATTCTGAATTGTGTCTACTTAAAACATAATAAGATTATTATTATTATTATTATTATTATTATTATTATTATTATTATTTGCAGAAAAATAATTTGACATAATCATGGGGTGGTATCTGCATCAATGAACAGGGAAATAGGGTGGCATGGTTATCTTTAATAACCTGCTTGATGAAGTATGTTACTTATGCTGTGTAGCGAAGTAGTTTGATATGTCCCTTTAAATGTTTAAGGAAGAGCCAGCCAGATACATGCACACAAATTTTCTCCTGCAAAGGTTTTGCAACAACTGTTGCAAGACCCATGTGATTAACAAATAACAGAAACAAATGTCTACAGTGGTAGCTCTGGTTACAAACTTAATTGGTTCCGGAGGTCTGTTCATAACCGGAAGCCGCTCGTAACATGAGGCGTGCTTTCGATAATGGTGCCTCCCTCTGCTGCCGCGCTGCTGGAGCACAACTTCTGCTTTCCTCCCGGGGCAAAGTTCGCAACAAGGGGCATCTACTTCCAGGTTAGCGGAGTGTGTAACCCGAAGCATTTGTAAGGGGGACGGCATGTAACATGAGGTACCACAGTATGTAGTTTTGAACGTTAGCGTTCTGTGGTTTTTTACACTGAGAATTCAGAAACTATATCAATGGCCATTTATTGTGAAACAGCATAACAATAATGTTTAGACCCCAAAGTGTCAGAACATGGCTAAAAAGACAGAAGCAAAATTATTTGTATCAAGACTGGAGGCTTTTCAAGAAATAAATGACTGTGACATACACACAGACAGGAAAATAACTGACAGTTATTCTATGACCTCTGTTTTTAATCAGACTTCCCCACAAACATTTGCTCTATGTAATGATTTAATGCTACAATAGTGATCTATGGTGATTCACCACAGAAATGGGTAATTATAGGCTGCCTCATATTGCACAGAAAGCTTTTGTGTGGCAGCTTGACAGCTCTGTCAGATATAGAGAGCAAAATTGTGCTAGCTAGTGCTCAGAGTTTGGTTTGGGGTTTCGTTATGCATTCAGAGAACAGATACTGAGCTGGCAACTATAAAATAATACTTTAGCAGAAAGCTGTTTCTGAAGTTGGTACTACAGTTACGAGAAAGTATAATAAGCCACATAAAACAGAGATTTTGAACTAAACTTAAGCAATAATGGCATAATTGTAAGGTACATGAGCTTGTCTTTAATCAATAAAAAGTGTCACCAGAGTTTCAAGATGTGTAAAGCACCATTAACACCTAACTTCCTGTATTGAGATGTTCCAAATTCTCTGAAAGACACCCCAAATGCGTGATCAGAATAAAGTGCTTCACATAAAGCAAATCTGTATACATTTACCGTGCAATCCGGTACATATATATCCACTGAGTTCAATAGCACTTGTCTTCTCTGTGCAAGCCATAGATGCAGCCCCCTGGAGGCTTCTCTCTATAATTGCTTCCACCTGGAAAGGCAGAAAGTGAACATCTTCATTGAAGCAAGTCGCTGTCGTCCCCCCACACCCACCCAGTTTGTATTGGGCATTGAAACATGTCGCAGAGTGTATGCAGAGTGGACCACACAAATGGAAACACTGACGAGATGCAAAGATATCTTTGCAAGGTTTAATAACAACTTCCCAAACATACATCTTGCATAGTGTCTATAATCATCACCCATCCATCCACCAGGGCACAGTAAGGTACATATTGCACATTATATTGTTGTTGTTGTTGTTGTTTAGTCATTTAGTCGTGTCCGACTCTTCGTGACCCCATGGACCAGAGCACGCCAGGCACTCCTGTCTTCCACTGCCTCCCGCAGTTTGGTCAAACTCATGTTCGTAGCTTCGAAAATACTGTCCAACCACCTCATCCTCTGTCGTCCCCTTCTCCTTGTGCCCTCAATCTTTCCCAACATCAGGGTCTTTTCCAGGGAGTCTTCTCTTCTCATGAGGTGGCCAAAGTATTGGAGCCTCAGCTTCAGGATCTGTCCTTCCAGTGAACACTCAGGGCTGATTTCCTTCAGAATGGATCGGTTTGATCTTCTTGCAGTCCATGGGACTCTCAAGAGTCTCCTCCAGCACCATAATTCAAAAGCATCAATTCTTTGGCGATCAGCCTTCTTTATGGTCCAGCTCTCACTTCCATACATCACTACTGGGAAAACCATAGCTTTAACTATATGGACCTTTGTTGGCAAGGTGATGTCTCTGCTTTTTAAAATGGTGTGTAGGTTTTTCATTGCTTTTCTCCCAAGAAGCAGGCATCTTTTAATTTTGTGACTACTGTCACCATCTGCCGTGATCATGGAGCCCAAGAAAGTAAAATCTCTCACTGCCTCCATTTCTTCCCCTTCTATTTGCCAGGAGGTGATGGGCCCAGTGGCCATGATCTTCGTTTTTTTTTTTTTTTTTTTTGATGTTGAGCTTCAGACCATATTTTGTGCTCTCCTCTTTCTGGCTGACACAGCTAATTACAGTGACTTATCAGCACCTGCTACACAGCTGTAAAAACTAGGTCAGAATATGCACCCGGGCTTTTAAAATGGTACACATCCTGTGAAATAATAATAATGAGCCCTAACATTTAAACAAACTATTCAACAGTTTGATGTCACCTGCTGCTCTTTTGACCTGACCAGACAGTGATCAGTGGTTCCTGGTATCAGCCACCTCCCAGTCTCTCTCTCTTTGGGTGCCACAGGCCATCTTCCCAAGGTGGTGAGTCAGGTCACTTCCATTGTGGAAAAAATAAATAAATAACCCCTCAACGGCCAAGTGCAGAGGACTAAAGTGAATTGGAAAGGCTGTGTGCTAAACTCAGGATTCATATGGATTTCCCTTGGCTTTAAAATACCTTGAGCTAAGTGACTTGATAGATTGCGATCCTACCGTGTCCGAAGCCACATAAAAAAAAATGAGATTACTCTGAGTCTAAGAGATGCAGCCACAGGAAATTGCATGTGAGGGTTAGAGCCTCCCATAACTTGCCATTCCTGAGCTATATAAAACTGCAGCTTGGGATGGAATTGAGCTTGTCAGCACAACCCATTATGTTTAAAGGGAAGCAATTTGGGCTGCAGTCCCCCACACGCTTATTAGGAACGTGCTTCTCCTCCCTTATCAGCCTTCAGCTGGACACACACATACATACCAGGGTATTGCAGCTGCTTTAGAATCGTGCAGGCCTTCCACATACAGATAAAAATGTCCCACTGCTACATGAGTGCTTGTGGGTTATAGATGCTGCATATATCATTTGCAAGCACAGTCCTTGTAAGGAGCATAGCAGGCAATGGTCATTAGTGTGTGTGCGGGCAACTAATTGAGGGTATTGGGAAAGGACAAAGAAGTGGGCTCCACATGCCCTTGATATGTAACAAATAGCCAATTTTTATATTTTGCAGAATTGCCCACTGGCTATGCCACTCCCACCTTTGAGTGGGGGTGAATCTGCCACACCCCAGCTCCCTTGGGAAAAAGGCTCAAAATGCTTTTGCCCTGCAGAGGAGTTAGGGAAGGATCATGTAATGGTTCTAGGGGTTGCTCGTGTGTAAACTGGCGCCACACCTGGCTGGGTTGCCTGAGTGAACCTTTACCGTCCGGACAGCCACTCGCCCGTGGCTGTCTCAATCGCTGGCAGATTCCATCAGTGGGCGTTTCTTGAACTTCTTCCAGCAAAGCAGTTCGCAAGGAGGGTGTGGGCAGTGGAGGACCCGTGCTCTCCCCGCTGGTCCCCGGCGAGGAGTCATGGGACCGCCTCGCCGATTCCCCCATCTGCCCCCCTTCTCCACTGGTGCTACGCTGATTTCCTTCCCCAGAAGATGGGCTGCTTCTCCCCATCCCGGGATGCTCTCTGGAATCCCTCTGGAGCCCTCTCTCTCCCTCTGGCCCCGATGGCTGTTCCCTGACATCCACCTCCTCCCCAGGACCCCCTCCACCCCCGGCGCGATTTTCCGATACAACCTCCTGTGCTGGTCCCAGGGGGGATGAGGTACTATTACCGTAGGCCAAGATCAACAGGGAGCCGGACGGGGTAGCAGGAACGATGGTAGGGCAGAAGCAGGAAGCCAGGCGAGGAACCGGAACACTGGTAGGGTAGCAGCAGGAGTCCAGGCGGGGAACAGGAACACTGGTAAGGCAGAAGCAGGAGTCCAGGCGGGGAACAGGAACACTGGTAAGGCAGAAGCAGGAGTCCAGGCGGGGAACAGGAACACTGGTAAGGCAGAAGCAGGAAGCCGGGCGAGGAACAGGCACACTGGGAGTGCCGAACAAGGACTGGGTAAAGCATATACTTCACAACGACGTTGCTCCCGCAACCTGGGACCGGGCTGCCTGACCTTTATCTTCTTCTAAGGCCGGGGGCGGTCCCGGCCCCCAGAAGCCCCGCCTCTCTTGGCCTTAAGGCGAGCACTCCTCCTGGGAGACACCAGTTCCCTTCGCCTCTCTGCCCTAAGCCTCTGCAGATCAGGAGAGGCCGAAGGGTTACTGGGCCCCGGGGGAGGCTCACCTGTAGCCACTGAGTCTTCCAGCACCTCTGGGGCCTGAATGATTTCACCTGGTGCCTGCTCTTGAGTTTCCTCAGCAACTAGGCCTTGCCCCAGTTCAGCCGGCCCTGGAGGCGGGGACTCCTGCGCCGGCTGGGATTCCTCCGGATCACTCTCAGACTCGGAATCCCAGGCCATCACACCATCCCCCCTCCCAGGCCCCCTCCTCACTTGAGGGCCCGGACCCGGCTTGCTGGGATACGCTGCATGAAACTCCCGGATGCAGGCAGGTGCGTGGACGTTGACCGCTGGTTCCCAGGAACGGTCCTCTGGCCCATACCCCTTCCAGTCAATGAGATACTGCAGCCTTCCCCTGCGGTATCGGGAGTCCAGAATGCGTTCCACCTCGTACTCAGGCTCTCCCTGCACCAAGACTGGCTGCGGTCGGGGACGGTCCGGGTGGAACTCGTCGGGTGGGGCCACCGGACTCAGAAGGGACCTGTGGAATACCGGGTGAACCTTCAGGTTTGCTGGCAACCGGAGACGGAATGCCACAGGCGAGACCTGGTCCACGATAGGGAACGGGCCGGTGAACCGGGCGTCCAGCTTCCGCGAAGGTCGAGAAGGGTGGAGGTGGCGAGTGGAAAGCCATACCAAGTCACCGACGTGAAGTTCCGGCCCCACCTGGCGGTGGCGGTCGGCCTGGACCTTGTACGCCTCCTTGGCCTGGTGCAGCTGCTCCATCAACAGCTGTTGCTGGGACTGGAGCTCCTGAAGCCACTCTGTCACCGCAGGGACCGTAGATGCCGGCAGCACATCCGGAAACAACCGTGGATGAAGGCCATAACTGGCTTGGAACGGGGTCTGCTGGGTGGACGCATTCACCGCGTTGTTATAAGCGAACTCCGCCAATGCTAGGTGGTCGACCCAGTCGTCCTGCTGGTAGCTGCAGTAACACCGGAGGTACTGTTCCAGTACCGCGTTCGCCCGTTCCGTCTGGCCATCAGTCTGTGGGTGGTAAGCAGATGAGAGACAGACCTCTGTTCCGAGGGCCTGGTGCAAAGCACGCCAAAACCGGGACGTGAACTGAACGCCGCGGTCGGATACTACACGCTCAGGTAGGCCATGCAGGCGGAAGACATGCTGAAGGTACAGTTGCGCGGTTTCCTTAGCTGAGGGTATGGATGGGCAGGGGGCACAGTGCACCATCTTCGTGAAGTGGTCGGAGAAAACTAGAAGGCAGGTGCAGCCACGAGACGGGGGTAACTCCACTACAAAGTCTAGAGAAACTGTGTGCCAAGGACGTGGTGGAACCGGCAACAGCTGAAGGAGGCCGGGGGGTCGCCCGGTAGGCCCCTTGGCCCGCCTGCAGACGTCACAACCAGCGACGTAGCGAGCCACGTCAGCCTTTAAACGGGGCCACCAAAACTCACGGCTTACCAGATGGGTGGTCCGATACCGCCCAAAGTGCCCCGCCGCTGGAGCGTCATGGGTCATCCGGAGAACCTCAGCCCGCAGCGGCCCTGGTGGGATGTACAGGCGCCCGTAGTGCAGCAGAAGACCCTGATGCGAGACCAGCCCTGGATACTGAGGGCATGATCCTTCGGCCAGTTCCCGGAGTCGTTCCTGGGCCCAAGCGTCGACCCGCTGCTGTTCCCGCACCCGAGCCTGCAGTGGCTCGACCTCCTGGGTGGCCAGGAACGCAGCTGGTGGTAGGATCGTGGTGGGTGCTGCTTGCTGAACCGTGTCTGCGTTGTCTTCAGGTTTCCGGGACAGGGCATCCGCCTTCTGGTTTTGGGAGCTAGGGATGTAGCGGATCCGGAACTGGAACCGGGAAAAGAACAACGCCCACCGGATCTGCCTTTGGTTCAGCTTGCGGGTGGTCTGGAGGTATTCCAGGTTCCGGTGGTCGGTTCTCACCTCCACCGGGTGTCTTGCTCCTTCAAGATGGTGGCGCCAAACCTCAAAGGCCACCTTGATGGCCAGCAGTTCCCGCTCCCACACGGTATAGTTACGCTCCGCTGGAAGGAGCTGGCGGGAATAGAAGGCGCAGGGTAAGAGCGGCGCTTCCGGTCCGTGCTGCTGAGACAAGACGGCACCGAGAGCCGTACTGGAGGCGTCAGTCTCTACCACAAAGGGTCGAGAAGGATCCGGATGTTGCAAGATTGGCGCTCTCTGGAAACAGGCCTTCAACCCTTGAAATGCCTCCTCCGCCTCCTTGTCCCAGGAAAACGGCGTCTTGGGGCGCAGAAGCCGGGTCAACGGGGTGGTGCGGTGAGCATAATCCGCAATGAAGGTCCGGTAATAGTTGGCGAACCCCAGGAAACGCTGTAGGTCCTTGCGGTTCCGAGGTGCCGCCCATTCTCGAACCGCTGCCACCTTCCCAGGATCCATTTGCACCCCACCTGGTGAGAGTCGATGACCCAGGAAGTCCACTGACTGCTGATGGAACTCGCACTTGCTGAGCTTTGCATACAGACGATGCTCGCGCAAGCGCTGCAGCACGGTCCGGACATGGCCCTCGTGGCACGCCGGGTCACGGGAGTAAACCGGAATGTCATCCAAGTACACCACCACGTACTTGTCTAGCAAGTCCTGGAACACGTGGTTGATGTACCGTTGGAACACAGCAGGCGCGTTGCACAAACCAAAGGGCATAACCAGGTATTCAAACTGTCCGTACCGGGTCCCGAATGCTGTCTTCCACTCATCCCCGGCGCGGATCCGAATCAAATTGTAGGCTCCCCGGAGGTCTAGCTTGGTGAACACCTGCGCCCCTTGCACCCGCTCCAGTAACTCCGAAATAAGGGGCAAGGGGTACCGGTCCGGGATGGTAATTTTGTTCAGGGCCCGGTAATCATGGCAAAGGCGGAGCTCCCCACATTTCTTTTTAACAAAGAGCACTGGTGCAGCAGTGGGCGAGGTAGAGGGTCTAATGAACCCACGCTCCAGGTTCTTGCGCAAGAAGTCCTGCAAAGCCTCGCGCTCTGGCTCTGTTAACGAGTATAAGCGACTCACCGGTAGAGGCGCTCCGGGCTGGAGGTCTATGCCGCAGTCAAAGGACCGATGCGGCGGCAGCTGGTCTGCCCCCCGTTCCTCGAACACGTCGTGATAGTCCCGGTACTCAGCGTGGAGCGTCGCAGCCGCCTCCTCAGTGGGCGCAGCTGCTAGCATCTCAGTCTCAGCAGGAGAATTGGGGTCTGGGAAGTGTACAGTCCGTTTGACCCAGTCAATCTGCACATTGTGAGCCTCTAGCCAGTCCATCCCAAGCACCAGGGGGAACCGGGGCATGGAAGCAATATCCAGAGTTCGTATCTCGCGGTGCTGCTGGAGGCACAGGACCAGGGGCTGGGTCTCTTGAGTGACGGCGCCCGAACGCAGTGGCCGTCCGTCGATTGCCTCCACCTGTACCGGTTCTGGCTTGTTCCGAAGTGGCACCCGATGCTGGGCAGCAAAAGCAGCGTCCATATAAGAGCGGGTTGCCCCTGAATCCACCAGAGCATGGGTAAGAATCCATGGCCCTCCTGGAGGGTATAGATGTACCGGAACCATAAGGTGTTGTAATTCAATTGGTGCGGCCCCATTCTGTGCTGTTTGGGACCCCCGGTAGCTAGGGCCATCAGCTACTGGGGTTGGCGGTTTCCCTGCGGCTGGCGTTTCTCTGGACAAGACCGAGCGAAGTGTCCACTTCCGCCACAGTAAAGACAGAGATTTCCCTCCCGACGCCGCGCCTTCTCTGCAGGGGAAAGGCGTGGCCGCACTGCCCCGAGCTGCATAGGCTCCTCCGCTAAATCAGTTGTGACCGTGGGGCTGCTGGAAAAAGCTGGTGCCGTGAACTGGAAGTGTTGGCGACCCCGGGCCTGACGACGATCCTCCAACCGATCGTCTATTTGTAGACACCGTTGAATGAGAGTGTCTAGCGTGGTGGGGCGTTCCATTGTGGCCAACTGGTCCAGTACCTCGTCTGAAAGCCCCTCGAGATACTGGTCCCGCAGTGCCGAATCATTCCAGGTCAAGTCCTGTGCCAGCAGCCGAAACTCCGTGGTATATGCGGCCACCGTGGACTTGCCCTGTTTCAAACGCCGAATCGCCCGGTTGGCTTGACTCCCTTTCTGGGGATTGCCGAACGCGGCCTCCAAATGATTGCAAAACCCCGTATAGTCTGCCAGCAAGGGGGAGTCTTGCCTGAGTAGCGGCAACGCCCACTTGGCCGCCTGGTCCTTTAACAAACTAATCAAAAAGTGCACCTTGGTGCGGTCGTCAGGAAAGTTCCGGGCTCGCCCCTGAATATACAGCTTGGCCTGGGCCAGGAACATGGGAAAGCTGGCCGGGGCTCCATCAAATTTCTCAGGCAAAGCCACTGGGTACTTGCCAGGAGCCGGGGCGTCGGCCCCAGGAGCCGGTAGGGCCTCCAAGCGTTGCTGAAGTGCCACAACCGCGTCACTGAGCTGCTGCACGGTGTGAGTCAAGGTCTGGTTCCTCTGGGCCAAATCCACCAGTGCAGCCGCCTGGTCAGCCATGGCCTCTGGCTCTTCCCGAACGCACCCCTACGAAGGGGGAGTGCGGGTATGGCGGGAGCAAACTGTGCTGGTCCCAGGGGGGATGAGGTACTATTACCATAGGCCAAGATCAACAGGGAGCCGGACGGGGTAGCAGGAACGATGGTAGGGCAGAAGCAGGAAGCCAGGCGAGGAACCGGAACACTGGTAGGGTAGCAGCAGGAGTCCAGGCGGGGAACAGGAACACTGGTAAGGCAGAAGCAGGAGTCCAGGCGGGGAACAGGAACACTGGTAAGGCAGAAGCAGGAGTCCAGGCGGGGAACAGGAACACTGGTAAGGCAGAAGCAGGAAGCCGGGCGAGGAACAGGCACACTGGGAGTGCCGAACAAGGACTGGGTAAAGCATATACTTCACAACGACGTTGCTCCCGCAACCTGGGACCGGGCTGCCTGACCTTTATCTTCTTCTAAGGCCGGGGGCGGTCCCGGCCCCCAGAAGCCCCGCCTCTCTTGGCCTTAAGGCGAGCACTCCTCCTGGGAGACACCAGTTCCCTTCGCCTCTCTGCCCTAAGCCTCTGCAGATCAGGAGAGGCCGAAGGGTTACTGGGCCCCGGGGGAGGCTCACCTGTAGCCACTGAGTCTTCCAGCACCTCTGGGGCCTGAATGATTTCACCTGGTGCCTGCTCTTGAGTTTCCTCAGCAACTAGGCCTTGCCCCAGTTCAGCCGGCCCTGGAGGCGGGGACTCCTGCGCCGGCTGGGATTCCTCCGGATCACTCTCAGACTCGGAATCCCAGGCCATCACACCTCCTCTCTTTCCTCGGCCGACGATGCGGGGAATCCCCTGAAGGAGCTGTCATCATCCTCTGAGGATTCAAAACCAGCCTCCCACCCGCTCAGATCTCTTCCTGCAGGTTGAACCTCCCAGTCTGATTCTTCTCCCTCTGACACCTCCCCTCCCTCCTCTTCGGAGGCAGGAAAACCCACAAAGTCCCCTTCGTCGTCTGTGGGTCCAAATTCTTCCTCCCAGAATCTAGCTAGTGGTTTTGGCTTATCCGGGAACAAACTGTGGAATTCTTCCACCAGATACCCGTCATTGATTGATTCAACGGGGACCCACGTGTTTTCCGACCTGGGTTCTCTCTCCCAAGCTACCAAGTACTCCACCTGGCGACCTCGCCACCTTGAATCGAGTATTTCTGTGGCTTGGTTGCGGTGTTCCCTCTCCTCTACCCGCGGGTGGGTGGTGACTCCTCCCTCCCGCCCCAGAAATTCCCGCCCCTCCCTGTACGGTGAAAGTAGGGACCTATGGAACACCAGATGTATCTTCATGCTGTCAGGCAACTTGAGTTTGTTTTTGTTTTTAATAATATTTATTACTTTTAAACCTTACAAAAAAGAAGAAAAAGAAAAAGAAAAAGAAAGAAAAAACAATACATTACAATATACACAACGCAACATTAACACATTAAACTAAACAAAACAGAACAGAACAAAAACAGTTTAAAAACATACATCATACCATTTCAATGTCTTATCCTTCATTCCCTTGTTTCCTCGACCTCCTCTCACCTCCCTTTTTGTATTCCAATTCTATTAATTGTTTCAGCAATTCCTTTCCATCTTTCTCTATTTTCTGTCTTATAATTATCTTAACTTATTTTAACCTTATTTTCCATTAATACTATAATACTTATTTATGCTTAACTCCTTATAACATTTCTACTAAAGCCATATAATTTCATTCCAACATTTTTCTAACACTCATTAATTTTACAATATTTCTATAAATAGACTTTAAAATTTTTCCAATTTTCTTCCACCGTCTCTTCTCCCTGGTCTCGGATTCTGCCAGTCATTTCCGTCAATTCCATATAGTCCATCAACCTGGTGATCTTCTGTCCGAGGCTCTAAACTCTTTTCCAAGTCCCTTCTGCATGTCTTCTTCATATTTATACATGCACTTTACTTTGTCTTCTGCTGATCTTGTTCTTAATTTCCCAGGCAACTTGAGTTTGAATGCCACTGGGTTCACCTGCTGTATTACCTCAAAAGGCCCCAGCCGCCTCGGCTGCAACTTCTTGCACCCTCCTTTTAGGGGTAACCCTTGGGTTGACAACCACACCCGGTCTCCCACCCGTATGGCCTCCCCCTCCCAACGGTGCCTGTCCGCCTGCCTCTTGTAAACTTCCTTGGCCCGCTCCAAGTTCATTTTGAGTTGTTGGTGCAAGGCCTCCATTTCCTCCACAAACTGCTCAGCCGCCAGTACACTCCATCCTTCCTCCCCCCTCCCCGGGAAGGCCCTGGGGTGACACCCATAATTGGCCATGAACGGGCTCATTCCCGTGGACACATGTTTGGCGTTATTGTACACAAATTCAGCCAAAGCTAATTTCTCTACCCAGTCGTTCTGTCTCTCACTGACGTAGCAGTGTAGGTATTGCTGGAGTATACTGTTCACTCTTTCTGCTTGTCCGTTGGTTTCTGGGTGCCTCGCCGTCGAGAAGCTCACCTCATGAGCTTCCTCCAGAACCTGGAAGTAAATTGTTTCCCACGATCCGAGATTACCCTCGAGGGATCCCCATTACAGCAATCCGTCAGTCTCTGACGTTGCTTGTGCGCAGCCCCGGAGAGGCAGCACGATGAGCCAAACAGGGACAGCCGGAGAGACGGAGCAACAAGCTGCGGTGTGGAGTCTGGTCGAGAGGAACCGAGACTTGGAGGCACATGTAGCTACCCTGACGGCGCGGCTGGACGAGAGACGGGCTCAAGATGCACAGGTCAGAACCACCCCCATCGCAAGGAAGGTACCGGAGCTGGTACACAAGTTTGGTGGAAAGCCCCAAGACTACAATGCTTTCCGAACGGAAGTGCAGTACACTTTGGAACTGCAGAAAGATGACTTTGTTGATGACGGGGAGAGGGTGGCTTACATTGTGGGGCATCTGTAGGATGGGGTGCATGAATGGATCAGGCCCCTAATGGCGATGCAAAATGATGCCTTGAAGGACCTTAAGAAATTATTCCAGGCAATGGACGCGATGTTCTCCAGCGAGGTGGAGCAAAGTGTGACACGGCAGGAACTATCAAATAATCCAGAAACTTCCAACAAGTCCATAACCCTTACATTTAAAATCTGCATTTTTCAGTCTATTTCAGTTCCAAAATGACAAACTGCAAAATCCGAATGGTGATTGAATTTTGAAATCTTCCAAAATGTGTTTTTTAAACTATATTTTTGGGGTAAGGTGTATTGATTTAAAAAATAATAACCCCAAATTTCATTGATTTTGTGGAAGTCCAACTCTGGGGGACGCGGGTGGCGCTGTGGGTAAAACCTCAGTGCCTAGGACTTGCAGATCGTATGGTTGGCGGTTCGAATCCCTGCGGCGGGGTGAGCTCCCGTCGTTTGGTCCCAGCTCCTGCCCACCTAGCAGTTCGAAAGCACCCCTAAGTGCAAGTAGATAAATAGGGACCGCTTTCTAGCGGGAAGGTAACGGCGTTTCCGTGCACTGCGCTGGTGCTGGCTCGCCAGAGCAGCTTCATCATGCTGGCCACGTGACCCGAAAGTGTCTGCGGACAGCACTGGCTCCTGGCCTCTTAAGCGAGATGAGCATGCAACCCCAGAGTCGGACATGACTGGCCCGTACAGGCAGGGGTACCTTTACCTTTACCTTTAAGTCCAACTCTGGACGCTACTAATTGCTTATACCTAAGTGTGATGTGCAAGCGCTGCAATTGGAGGACAGTCTTTACCAAAGATTTCATGGACTTTGAAGAAGCACAAACTCAAGGAGAAATGAGCTAAGAAGGCACATTTGGCAAACCCTCACCCGTGATCAACTCCTGCCTGGATACCTATGGACCCCACTAAGGAAGGACATTTGGATCCAGAATTGGCATCCACAGTCACTTATGGACACACTGTTAAGCCCGTGTTCATGGAAGACAATCTTACTCAGCTACAAGTGATCGCCAAAGAAGAAGAAGCATTGTTGCTAAAATAAAAGGTATGTACCTTCTGACCTCCCAATGCATTCTCCAGAACTTGGACCATAGTATTGTGGGAATGTTCAAGGTGACAGGACAGGATATATTGTTTATTAATATCCTTCCTAATTTGCGTTAGCAAGTTTCTTTACTTAGCAGAGTGCATTCCCCTTTACACAGCAGAAAACTTGTTGCTAACTCGTGTGAGTTTCTTAAGACAATACACAATTTAATCTGGCTTTTCCAGATTGAAATGTTTTCTAATATTTTCCTGGTAAGACCCCTTGAATCCCTCCTAAAAGAATAAAGACACCACAGTCTTATTCATAAGCAATAAAAAGAAAGTTTACTCACAATCAGGCAGAGCACAGTGTGATCCTTGAAGGCAGGCTTAAGGCTTAAAGTTACAAGCATATACCAACATGTTTACCTCATATATGGGTTGACCCAATGACTGCAGTTAGCAGTCCAGGAAGTTCACAGGACGAAAGGAAGATAGAAAAAGGGAGAGAGTGGCTGCATGCCTTGGCCTTTTACCAGGTTTGGAAAGGTCACGCCCACCCACTAGTCACATACAAGGAAGGATGCTCCAGGCCAGGAGGAACAGGAAGTTTCGACTGGCTGGACCAAACATTCCCTTGCATGTCCACTCTTGCAAAACAAGGAATGTTGTATTTGACTGCTCCCAGTGGATTGCATCCCACAAGATCTCTGGATGAAGCTGTATGGTCTGCATTGTATCTAATGACTGCAGAAGTCATTTGAAGGCTAATAATAAGTCAATTGAACTTACACACCATTTATCTTAACTGATAAAGGATGGGCGAGCCTAAGTGTATAATGAGTTCTTATCTCACCAGTTAGGAATTGCACCTAAGAAGCAGAACTGCTTACTAAGAGGAAAAGAGTGAGCAGTGCTGTCTCTGAACTTGTAAGCCATGAGCAATCCTGCAGATACACCACTAAACTTATTTAAACCTAAAAGAGAGAACTCAGAAAAGTTACCAGTGTACTTGGCAAATGGAGATATCCTAAAGATGCCATGTTGCATGAACCATAATACCCAAATTCATACCAGAGTAAGGAGGGTCCCTCAATTACTGATGATGTTGATTATGATGATGCCATTGCTTCTACAATGCAAAAGGGATTTATATATTTATTTTTGAGGGGGTGTTCTTCTCATAACAACACTGCAGCTGAGACTCATTCAAATTGTGAGTCAAATAAAAAACTGAAGCTCTCAGGGAATTTAGGGCTCACATCTGTCAGGGCTGGGTAAGTGGGGTAAAGCACAAAGTAACAGAATTTATTCTATTCACACTATTCCCTTCCTGAGTTTATGGAGTGATTTCTAGGAGGTGAATCCTCAACTTCACCCTAAACCACAAACTCTGTGAGATTTGACAGCATACCTGCTGTATTGGAATCCTTGCCCCAAAGGACTGTCAAATGATAAAACCTTTAGCCCATAATCATAGCTCAGTTACCGGTAGATGCTTATACTATAGCATTTCTTCTCAGCCTTTCTTATATGTTCTTAATATAACTCTGGATGCAATTTTCAAAATAGTTATACTTATGCTCAAATGAACAATTCCCTCCAACACATAATAAAAGTCACTTCTCCTTGGGGAGAGGACTATATCTTTTCAAATGTCACATCTCGGTCCCCCGCTATTTTTCATTGTCTCTGTGTTCCAAGTCTGTTCAGCTATATTTCTCACAATGGCAATACTGTGTGTCATATGAAACAAGAACTTTCAGATACACATACATCTAGACAAAGTTTGCACCTGAACGGACAAGTTTTAAAGGTAAAGGTAAAGGTACCCCTGCCTGTATGGGCCAGTCTTGACAGACTCTAGGGTTGTGCGCTCATCTCACTCTAGAGGCCGGGAGCCAGCGCTGTCCGCAGACACTTCCGGGTCACGTGGCCAGCGTGACGAAGCTGCTCTAGCGAACCAGCACCAGAGCAGCACACGGAAACGCCAGCAACAAGGCATAAAGGAAAAACAACAGCAACAAGGCATAATAATGCCCTTATGTCATTTTCATTATTTGAAAAATATAGTGATTTTGGGGGGAATACAGTGCAGTCATCAAATCTTCTTGTGTCAATAACACTGAAACCATCAAAATAAATCTTTGAATCACAATCATAATAAGACCAAAGTAAAGGTTTCTAGCATCTGATTTTTACTTTTCTCAATGGAATGGCAAATAACTTACTTCTTGGCGGCTGATAACAAGTCTCACTAGATTTTCAGAGAGTCAAAGATCCTAAACACCTTGATTTTCTCATTCATTTCATTTTTGCTGCAGACATTTTGGAGAAATCAACTTCAGATTTATTCCCACATTCAAAACTCCAAATCCAAAAATGAATCCAAAAGTGAGAGTCTGCAGTTTCTGACAAACATCTGGAGCTCTTAGGATAACTGATTACTTTTCTAGGAGTTGGAGAGGGAGAGAAGGGAGCTGATAGATCTCTGACCATTTCTATCTCCACCTATAGGAAGAAATTAGATCCTTTAGTTTGTCCTTCTTTATTTTGATGAATCAAGTACTTTTGTGAATCTTTTGTGTACAGACATACATTGATGAAATTGCGGTCAGCTAGGGGGGTGGGGAGAGAGGAACCTGTGACCCTCCTGGAGCTATAGGAGCAGAGAGCCCAGGTAGAACAGGAGGCATCAGTGACTGAACAGGAGCCTGAACGGGAGGGTGCAGTCTTGTTGTCTATAACCTGCTGCAGCCTTACAGTTGGGAGAAGACCCACTCACTCCAATAGAGTATACACTGGCAATCTCAAAATTCCCACAAGGCAAGAGAGTATTGTGAGGAAGCATATCTTGTTTTATCTTGAAAATCTTGGTGACTGGGGCAAGGAAGCTTCTTGGGACATCTTCATTGCTTCTGTCTAGTTCTTAAGTGTTTGCCCTTCTTCTGAACTCCTGAATCATGACTTCTGAGTCCTGTACCTAATGCTGAACTGCACTGTTACTTGCTTGATTAAAGCTTTCTTTCAAATAAGAGCCACTGCTTGTGCGTTCTGAGCTGGGAGCCAGGACAGTAAGTGGAAAGCTGATTTGATAGGAGCTGATGTGTAGGCATATCCCATTGGGGCAGAAGGTCATGGATGTTAAGCATTTTACAAAGCAGGTACAGCTAGCAGAACTAGCAAAGAGGACGCAACATGTAAGAAGAAGGTGATAACATCTCTTCAACCTTCCCAAAGCATTGTTTCCAGGGAACATTTAGAAGTCATACCTATCAGTCACAAATGTGCTGTCCCCTGACCACTTCTCTCCACTTGGGCATTTTCCTTATATGGCATGTTTGGTGAGAAATGTATTCCATTTTCTGCAAACACACTGTCTGCATAGGTTTTTTAACATCCAAATTGTTTTGAATCACTTCCAGGGTTCCCATGCCGGCTCAGACAAGTTCTGAATCTGTCTGAAGCCACCTTCTTCAGTTATTGATTTGGGATCTATCTAAATCCGATGTACACATCCAATTTCTCTTCCTGGATGATACCCAATGCCATGCAGCTACCAGTAATGCTAAAATCAGATCGATTTAGATTTAGATACTTGGTTCTCCTTTCTATTCAGTGTGATATGTCAATATATCGAGTATTAAGCTATTTAAAAAGCAAATTGTATGCAAGGCACAGCATATTTTGATGCTGTCCTTGGATTCTGCCGCCCCCTCCTCACCCCTAAGCTATGCCTTTCATACATTATGTCAGTTTTACTGTCATGGAAACACTGATTCCCTATTGTAATCATTTCTGTTGTAAAACACAGCTGTCTGACAAATGTACGCTGGAGCCATTTCCCTTCAGCATCTGTTAAACCTCAGCCTGGAGCTCCTAGTGTATACAAAAGAAAAGTCACTCTCTACAGAATACATCAATCACAGAAGAGTGAGATGAAATTAAAGAGTTTAGCCTTTTTTGGCTTCCTTTGTGTCTAATTTAGGCTTCTACGACCCATTGCCATCGTTGTTGTGCTTGTGCCGGATGGTTCTGATTATTAAGGAAAGCAGTGTTAGATGCAAAACATAGAACAATAAACCATCACCAGAGGACTTTGGTTCAATTCACACACAATAGATGTATGGTAACCTGAACTGGATATCTCCTAAAGCACAAACATAGCTTGTCAAAGAATGTGGCAATGGAACTGAAAATCAGCTGGCAAAAGGAACGCATTCTAGGATCCAAGTTATTCATTCCATGGGAGGGGTGACTAAATTTTGATAGATTTCCAAGAGTAAACTCTGTAAAAGAGGAAATATACAAAGGAGACAAGAAATGTTATGAGAATTTGAACAGAGGGAATTACAAAGTTGAACACCCCTGTTCAAATACTCCTGAGCAGAATCGAGGGTAGACATAGCCCACCTTGATTTTGGTCAGATCATTATTTTAGTGCCTCTCCCTGTACCATGGGCCTAAATTTTTACCTCGAGGCAAGTGAAAATAGCAGAAGCAAGAGACACAGTGAACAATCTGTGTAGTTGACAGAGCATCATTTTCCCACAGGAGAAGAATGCTGAGATAATACCTAACACTCTTTGGAGAACTTATGCACAGAGCATCACTTTCCTGTTGAGAATTTGTAGTCCCTATCCAAGTCCTCTGTGCCCTGGGAGTGCATGCTGCTGCCTACCTGAAAGTATATTTTGACACCCTTAGGGCAAGGAAGGTCAGAAGTTGACAAGGGCTTGGAGTTTGAACACTCAAAAATGCTCAACACCTTGTGGGGAGATTGGTAGGATGACTGCTAACTCTAAATGCTACTGAAAATGGATTATGCTCTCCACTACTGAATAGCACACACACACAATTCCAGTTAATTTCAGTGACCTTGTACAGGAGAACTACTCAGTGGAGATTCTGCTCATGCTGTTTTCATGTTGTGATCATGTCTTTCAGTAGTCAGTTTTGATTATACAAAACTGAGTATTCACGTGAGCGGTCTTCTCCTGTGGCCGGTGTGCAAGAAACCAACTCACTTGGTTTCATCTCTTCCCTTTCATGATTTGAAAAATGGCACATTGCTCTTTCTGAAGTTGCTGGAGGGATGGGGAATATCACATCTTCTGAAATCACATCTGCACAGAGCTTTTGCAAGGGGCGGAGGGGGGATTTGATGCACTTCTGAACTTCATGCCAGACATTCTGGTCTTGTGTTATTCTTCCACCCTTTGTAATCCACACTGCAGAGGTGATCTGCAAAGGATCAGCACCACCTATGCAATCTAGGGGACTGGTTTCCTGATTCTAAAGGGAGTGAAAACACTTCTTTACTGGTGATGGGGGAATCCACATGGTTTCCATTTATCTTCGTAGCAAATAAGGCTGCTGCATAGATATATAGAAACTCTCCTTATTCTTGTGGTGTTTAGATAATTGACGGAGCACTTTTGTCCCAGTGTAGAATGGGTGGTAGGGATGAGTGCCAGGAGCAGGTCAGCAATAACTCACACAGCTTCAGTAAAGATAACTCTTTATTTAAAGAAACAAGGTAGTCAAAGGAGGTGAGGCCTAGTGAACACAGCAACTCTTTCTGGTAAAATTGCCCCTATGAGGCAGTTGCAAGGACTGAAGGTTTTTGCCTTTCCACAGCTTCCTAAGATGACTCCTCCCCTAGTTTTAAAATTAAGCAGTTGGGTTGTCTTTAAAAACTGTTTATCTACTGGTCTAGTTCTTTATTACCATTGCAAGAGATCTATGTATCTGAGGTTTTCTTCCCTAATAACATTCCTGCCTTGGTGTGGTTGCATTTGCCCACCCTCTTTGGGAAAGGAGACTTGAGGTTGTCTTCTCAAGGGGGTGTCTTAGGGTCAGGTGGATTCATTGGAGCAGTCAGAGAGAGGTCCTCATGTGTGTGTGTGTGTGTGTGTGTGTGTGTGTGTCCCCATGTGTATCCTTTCTAAACCACATAAGTGTCCTGAGTCTTATTTCTGGGTGTAGGGCAAAATGGTAATTCCAACAAGGGGGAATATCTCCTGCTTAGTAGCAATAAGATGGGTTGTATTTATTGGCACTCCAGTGCTGACATACAGTAGATAAGATATTCTCAAAGGGCCTTCTCACATGAAATTATAAGCTGTTCATTTTGAAACAATGACATAACAAAACACTCTGCTGTTCCTCTCAAAAAGATGAAAATAATTCCTTGCTAAAAAGGACACGAAGGTTGTTGAACTAATGCCTATTACAAAGCATAAGGCTTAGTGGCAAACTCTGCAATGTTGTTTAAGTGAAACATTTGTCTAAGGGCCCCAAGGGATAATATAAGTGTAATTTGCATCTCTCTCTATGCCATTATTTACCTCTATCTTTATCTTTCTACCTACCTATCTATCTATGACAGTAGGAGTAAAATGATACCTTTTGAAATGTACTTTCGTTGTACAAACTTTGAATTACAGGAAGAACATGCTGAGATTATGTTTTCTACTGGAGCCAAAATGTTATTAAATCTACATTTGATTGGTTATTTTAGCAACATTTTGAAAGAATTGTCCCCACTCCACCCCATTGCATGCTCAGATTCATGTTGTTAAAGTTCATAGTTGCGTATTGATATCATTATATCATATGTTTGGGTGCAATGCAGTCTGTTTCCAAACTTGGTCTGGATAAATTCAAATTACATGGGGAAACTAACAGAAGGGGCATTTTCTCTGACGAGCATCAGCATCTAACAGCTGCTGACAGACTTCAGGAAGCTTCAAATCCAGACACAAAAAACAAACAGAGGTACACACAGGCTCATTCTCAAACATGGCAGGTACATGACCCAGACACACAGTTTCACATGCAGAACACAGTCTGGAGACCCTGGACCTGACTTGGCTTTTATTGTTTTTCAGTTGCTATAATTTTTGTCAGTACGAAGAGGATGAGAAGCAGCTATCTCCCAGGTAAATGGATCTGGGTTAAGCTCAGGTTGCATGGGATTGGCAAAGTGGTGTCAGCACTTAGCACTTTGGCTGGCAGCTGCTGACGGGATTAGAATCTGTGGTGCCTGTCAAGGAGTGCGTGCCAGGCAAGGTAACCTCAAAGCTCAAACTGCCCTGACCTCCACAGCAGCATTCAGAGTAAAGATTGGGGAGAAAATTGATCTGGATTGCATTTAAACATGAACCTATCTCATTTGCACTTTCTGAACATGAGAACTGTCAGGGACTGGGCAGAGGAGGAATGTTGGAGACTGCCTCCCCACCCTGACCCTTCCAGGAGAAAGCAGGGCAACAGTTGATGGACACGGTGCTATTGGAAAGCCTTCCAGACCCCCTTCTCCCAGAAACCAGCGAGCCTTGAAAGTAGGAGAGCAAAGAGCTCAAAGACCCTCAAAGCACCCATAGAAGTGACAAATGAAGTAGGAGAGACAGTGGGTGGAGATTCACTCGGGACAACGCCATTATCCAAGAGGCTGGGTTCTATAGCCTCCCTCTATAATAAAAAAGGAAAGTAAGAAACCTTCCCTTGTCTTTATATTTTCCTGGGCAACCAACCAGGAGCCACTAATAGGATCCTGACACTGAAACACAGTCATCCTTCAACATTCACACTTCTCCAGTGAAAGTATGGACAATCAGCACAGCATCACTCATGGAAATATGCAGGCCCCAACAACCAGCTGATTATCAGGGCATGTGCAGTGCTTTGTAAGTCCCCAACAATCAGCTGATTGTCCATGTGGGCAAAAGCAAATCAGCTGACGTCATTGTGATGTCACACAATTGAGAAGTGGGTCTGTGGGGTGATGAAATAAGGATCCAGGCTACCCACATAGGTCCTATGCATTTGATAGGTAACAGTAAACCATTGCAACCAAATTAGTATTAGCTCTCTGTAGTGCAGGACAGAAGTGACTCCTTCAGATGCGAGGTTGATAATGCACTGCAGTGTTGGACTATATGCAACTGGCCGAGATGACCGGCAGAATCCGTGATCTGGGAGAAGAGAAGATGGAGGAAGACTGGGAGAAATTCAAAATGTATTTACAAAAACATTGTAACTTGGTTGAATCTTAAGAAGGATGCTGGATTATAAAAAACTGCTCACCACTAAATTAGATTTAAATTTGATGATAAGTGAGACTAAAGAAAATATAAAATTTTTTGGAAGAAGTGTTAGATTATATTTGAATGAATGGACATGAGATTGAAAACAAGTTGATAATTTGTGTGGAAAAAATTTTAACCATGCAAATGGGAGCGGGAGACGTGAGGGAGTCCAAAGAAGTGATGAAATTGTTATGACAGAAATAAGATTGTTTATTATGTGTGCATTTATATTTAAAAACCTTAATAAATATTTATAAAAAAAAGATAATGCACTGCAGTGTTGCACTGTGCACTGAAGCTGCAAAGAGTATCTTTAAAATAATTTATACTCTGATCTAAAAAGTACTGTAAGTTAATGTGCTCTCAGAACACAAGTATGAATTCACCCACTGTCTTAAGTTTGACTATAAAGTCATAAAGAGCCATACTCAGGGGGATACCTTATGTTCTTCCAAAATGGTATTGAGAGATAAATTTTAAAATAGACATGCTTTTGGTTTTCTCTGAATATAGTCTGAATGAATCATCTTTATGAAAACTAAATGAATAAATCCTGGCATAGTTATTTCTTATTTAACTACTCCCCAACTGTTAAGAACAGACTGAAATGTGTTGCATGTGATCGCAGTACCTGATAACAGCCGGATGTGCAAAAGTACATCAAATGCAAGACCGTGTAGCCCAGAACTAGGTCTGATATTTCAGAAACCAGTTCAAAATCTTTTGTTTTTCTTGCTCACTAAAATGTTCCTATATATAGGTGCCATGAATAATAAAAAGGTTCCCGGGGGCCAAAATGGATGCAGTCATGAACTGTCTGTCCCATTTGTGAACTCAAGACGACACCATCAAAGTGTTTACATCTTCTTTGGTGAATATCTGAAAGCATCCCCCCCCCCCCTTTAAGAGCTCTTATTACTCATTTAGGAGAAGAACAGAAAATTTTTATTCCTCGAAGCAGTTGATCTCATCTTTGCTGTCTCAATGTTATCTCAAGGCAGCGCTCCACCAAAGCAAACATTTTAAGAGCCAGCTCAGCAGGCAGGTTTTCCAAATGTAGTTATGAATTCTGATCATGTCAGATTTCATAGGGAAGGAAGGCCTCCCCTTAAAACTTGAATGCACCTTAGAACATTAACCTCTTCAATCTTTACCTCAGCTCAGGGAACCTAGAAAATGCCACTGAGAATGAATATATTTGAACAAGTGTTCAAATATGAATATATTGCCTTGTAAGTGGGATCGTCTTACAAAGACGCAAGCCCTCAACCCAGTCCCTCCCACTCTGGTGTGGGTGGAGCCATCACTCCCAAACCAGGGTGGTACCACGATTACCCAGGGCTATTGCCCAATCAATGAATGCGTGATCATGGGGGAATGTATAAAAGCGGCAATGCGACGTGTGCCAGGCACCTGCTTCGCTCTGCCAAACACCCGCCCTCCCTCCCTTTAATTTAAGTGTCCTCTGGCCTTGCTTTGGACTTCGGTTGGTTGCCCATCTTGGGTCGGGGACCGGGTAGGAATTTTTCCATTTGGCAAATTGGCACGGGCCACTTTGTTTTTGCTTACCTCTTAGCAATCATCACAACTTTGTAAGGTTTGGCAGTTAGGCACTGGCTTATTGTTGAGTGGGGGAGGGGAGGTCGGCCATCGCCTGCCCCTCCATTGTTCAAGGGTATTCCGTTAAAGGAATTCGGGGCCTGGATCTTGTCTGAAGTCCGTTTGAGGGGCTAGGGTCATGCGAGGCCTCTGGGAACACTGGGGGAGATGCAGGCGGGTTCCCCTGAAGCAGCTCCCGTTTGGGTGGTTTACCCTTACAGACTTCCTGCAAAGGGCGCAGGAGTCAGATATAGTCTTTTGCCAATGCCTAAGCTAATACTGCTCACATTTCCTGTAATCAACAAAGTTGTGGCCAAAAATTTTGCCTAATAATCTTAAACAAAAATTATGTGTCTCTGTGAATTTCTTTATGCTAATGGGGGGGGGGCTGGCTTGAGGGTCTTGCCATGCAATTCCAGCTGGCTGTGAAAGAGCTGCACTTGACTGCACCTTTACATCCCACATTAAGTGGGTATTTTTATCCCAGTTGGCCCAGTTGGCAGGACAATGAAGTGGACTCAAGCCAATGAAAGTTTATGCCATAATAAATCTGTTGTCTTTAAGGTGCCACAACATATTTTGTTATTAGTGGTGATTTTATCATGGGGGCAGAATCAAAGTTAGAAGTAAATTAATATCACAGTTTTAGGAGTAATAAAAATCCCTATGTTCCTTTAAAAGCTCTCTCTCTCTCTTTCTCGTAAAAAAGGAATAGCCCAATTAGATTTAATCAAGTGGCCCAGAGCAGAATTTATTTATTCCATGACCAATTCCAAGAGCCTGCATTCTCCCCCTCCATAATTTAAAGATTTCTCTGTAACTGTCATCTTGCCTTAGTTGTTGGTGAATAATTAATTCAGTTTCTGCACTCCTAACCAGAAGAGGTTAGATTAGGTTAGAGCCATGACTCATATAGCCAGACAAAAATAAGCCATTAAAAAATCCTCCTGACCAGAATATTTTGCAGCCAGTTAACATGCATCTTAAACAAGTGCAGTTGTGTGCTTTCTGTGTAGGAATTCTTCATTGCCAGTGGTGTTATACAAACTGCTAGGCATTTGCCTCCATGGAATCACAACCGTAGGCACCAAAAAAAGAAAAAGAAAAACAGCCCTCAGCAACTATGTGGATATGGGAGGATTGTGGAACCACACAGCCTCTTTCATTTCTTCCTGCTTGTCTCAAAAACCTGCTTGTTTCAGGTTCCCTCCCAAGCAGCTTGGATATGCTATAATGTATTAAATTCCTTGGCAGTTATGTGGGACTGAAAACTAGAGCCAGTGTGGTGTAGTGGTTAAGAGCGGTAGACTCGTAATCTGGGGAACCGGGTTCATGACTCCGCTCCTCCACATGCAGCTGCTGGGTGACCTTGGGCTAGTCACACTTCTCTGAAGTCTCTCAGCCCCACTCACCTCACAGAGTGTTTGTTGTGGGGGAGGAAGGGAAAGGAGAATGTTAGCCGCTTTCAGACTCCTTCGGGTAGTGATAAAGTGGGATATCAAATCCAAACTCTTCTTCTTCTCTTCTATTCAGAAAATGTCCCACTCTTCTGTGGATGATTTTCCATTTCTAAATAACATGCACTTGTTTAATAATATTAATCATGAGCAATGGCCATCAGACTGGTGTTGTTAATTAAGTTTTTGCAGGTTGACTAAACCAAAGAAGCTTACATCTTACATGCATCCACCAGTTGCAATTCTATGCACACATACTCAGGCAGGAGGAATCTCCAGGGGCATACCTCAATGTAAACTTGCAGAGAACTGTGGAGGGTAACAGTTTTGTTTTCTTGTAAACCAAAAGCACTCATAGACACTGAACTGAATTCAAATTTATTGTGGACATCAGATCATTTGTTGTTTAAGATTTTCTGGAAAACTCATAGCACTGTTCATGTGTCAGAATTTTGGCTCCTTTTCTCCATTTCTTGCTTCTTAGACTCTGCTTACCTGAATTCCATGTATGTTTCCTTATCAAGGAAATCCCCAAATGCTGTAATATTTCCTCAGCTTTCACCTGTGGGAAATAGGAGTAACTTAGTACATGGGAGTAAGCATCAGTGAGCTGTAGAGGAGAACTCTGACAGACTGTATGTTGCCGCTCATATGGAAGAGTAGGAAAGTGCTTGAGATTAACAGAGTCTGTGTTGTAGTGGTATTTTGTGTTTAGGGGCTATTGCCAATGGTAATCCTTTAAGTGCTAGATTAAGATGCCAGGTTTGGGGAATCGTTAACCTTCCAGCTGCTGCTGAACTACAGGTCCCATCATTCCTGGTTAATGGTTATATTTGCTGGGGCTGATGGGAATTGTAGTTCAGCAACATCTGAAAGGTCAAATGTCAGCAGAAATAAGGCAGCAAGAGACCCAGAGAAGAAGGAAGGTAAGGCACGTAAGAGGAGAGAGAGCATAATTAAGAGATAAGGGCAAAACTAGGCACATAAACTGGAACCATAGGGTACAGGTAGGGAACCTGTGACTATTGTTGAATTCCCCAGCCAGCATAATCAGTTGTTAAGGATGATGGGAGCTGGTCCAAAAACAACTGGAAAGCCACTGCTTCCCCATCTTCTCAATAATGAATCAGGACAGAAGCCAATGAAAGAAAAAGAATGAAGGAGAATGGTGGATGAAACAAGTTACAGGTGGAAAAAAATTAAATGAATTACAGAGTTATGAATGGAGGAGTGGATGAAACTGAGAAGCATGCAAAAACAAAATGAAGAGTTATTAGCCAAGGCAGGAAAGAGTAGGATATGAAACCAGTCTCTTTCAAATAGATAGAAGGGAACAAAAAAAGAACATTTTTGCAGTGTTTAAAATGGCACAGTATTGTAGTAACTTGGAGAAAAGGAAAGAGAAGAGCAAAAGACTGCAAAGTTCCATACTTCAAGATCATCAGAAATGGAGAACAAAGGACAAGTGTCAGATTAATTGGAAGCGGCTAGTACAAATAATCCTCAAATCACTCACTTTCATATAATCCCATTGTCATTACTGATTCTGGTACAAATGGCTCCGAAATTGTAACCATTCTTACAATCCTTAACTGATAGTTATTTATTTTGTAGCTACAAAGTCCTTCGCTTAACACTGAGACACACATCAATTTCAGACATATTGCTAACACATTCAAACATAATATTTAAAACATGGAACGGCTGACTTAGATTAAGTCATAGAATGAAATCCAAACCTTTTGGACAACTATCTGGACTTGGATCTCCTTGCTTATGGGTTCATTAATATAATTCTGCTTGGAGCAACTGCCAGGAGTTCTTATAACATTCTTCCACATTTGTATATAGGAGTGGTAAAACTACCACTGTGAGAAAATATAATAAAGGTACATTGGCAAATGAAACTAAGTTCTGAAATTCATATTGTGGGATTCCACACTTGCCAGACACTACCTGCTTCAGAAATAATTCATTCCACCATGAAAAGAACTTGTATTCTTTTCTCTCTTTTTTAATGCCATAACTGTAATTTTTACATCCAAAAAATAATAATAATTCACCTTCCTCCATAATATTGGCTGTAAAATAAGGTGGTATTGTTAATTATGAAAACATTAAAACAGCTAACTCTCCACCACTGTTTATTAATATTATATTGCCCCTATGGTTTTATACACATTTTACTTCTTTCAATACCCTAAGTTCTCTTCCTTTCACTCACAGGCTCCCTTTGTTATGCTAACAAGAAGCATGTTGAAACTGTTCTGATGCGGCTAAAAGGAAATTGCCTGACTCTAAACTGGAGTGGCCAACATGGTGCCCTGCAGATGTTGCAGGACTGCAACTGTATCACCTTTTGACATTGGCCATGCTGGCTGGGGCTGTTGGGAGCTGGAGGCCAGCAAGAACTGCCGGCTACCACATTGACAAGGCTTGCTCTAAGCGCTAATTTGGGTGGGCAGGAAAGAACATCTCTGTGGTTGCTTCATTCAGCGTAAAATGGCCATAGTTCAAAAAGCATAGGCTTTGACCAATGTGATCATTTCCCCAAAGAAACAGGATTTCACTTTTGCCTGTTTCGGAAGTCTGAGGGAGACTGGGCTTCTAAAGGTGCTCTGTGATGGTTGGCCACTTTTAGACTTTTTTAAAGCAAGAAATATTTTTCAGGCTGAGGGCCACATTCCTTTCTGGGCAGGCTTCCCTCTGGTGTGCACATGCCAGCAGTGAGCAAGAACAGAGGCAAAATTAGGCAGAGCAATGAATGCAAAAATTACCGTGGTAGGGAAGGCCAGTTTCTGCACCCACTCATGCACACCTCTCTGACCTCCATCCATGGAAGCAAGAAGGAATAGTTCAATTATCTTGAATTCTGGTTCAAGGACAGATTCAAGACAGGCAAAAGTACTCAAAGAGAGCACAAAGCAGAGCCAGGATGGCTGGGGAGGAGGTATGGCCTGGGGAGGGTCCTGAGGGCTAGGTAGTGAGGCCTGAGGTACCTGACCCCTATATTAAAGGGGCAGAAGATGCTTCTGCTTTCAAGAATGCTTCCTCTTTAAGACAGACTTCAGAAAACGTATCACTATTAAACTATTTCACAATCCTTGCCAACAGGGGGATCCTTTCTATTTTGCCTGCCATATCTAAGTGGAAAGAAACAAGTTCTTGCCTTAATCATTTCCGTTTGGTTCATGTATTACTTCATCCCCAGGTGCAATTAGAATAGCAATGGCTCTTGTTCCTATTATATAGTGCCACCTGTGTGCCAGGCACTGGACTGGACTAGCTGTGCCCCAAGGGCAACGTTTTAATCATTTTAATGTAGTGAAAATTAGATTGCAACAGACAGACATTATCAGAATGGAAGATGTGGAGAAGCCAGGAACTGGCAATCAGCAGAGAGGATGAAATAGACAAAGACAGGCACAGAAGAGCAATAACAGAGAGGCAGAGAGGAGAAGCTAAATTGCCAGAAATAACAGTTATGTGGTAGATATGGGCAGTTCAGTTTATTTCTGGTCCAGGTTACTGTCACATGTGTTCATTCATCAGTCCCTTTCATTCTGCTTCCACATTCACTTGTGAGATATTATATATATAATATAATACACACACACACACACATACAAAAATTCACACTTGAGTACATGTAGTATATTTGAATGTACTTTCTCTTAAAATATGAGTTACTGTTGAATATTAAGGGGAATGTAAGTCGCATGGTTAATATGCATAACAAGCAACCACTTCGTAGGGCTCTGGGAAAATGTACATGTAATCTTTCCATGAAGAAGGAATAGTGCACATTCCCCTGTCAATATAAATAAGTAGCTAATTGCCACAAATTCAAATACCAAAAACCATGCAATGTAATAAACTGTCATATTGATCAGAAATAGGACCTACGGTATTTTGGCAAATAAACTACACACACATACACATGCACACCTTAGATCATAAGGTAATGATAGAATGGTTTGAGAAAGGCTTTGTTTAAAACAACAGGAATAAAACCTGGTTCTTAAGAAGGAAAGCTTTATGGTGAAAAGTAAACTGAACTGTACTGGATGCTTTATGAAACATTGCTCTTGCTGGTGAAATAATACAGTATATTGCATGACATTTTAAAATGGCAACGTTTTAATTTTTTTAATGTGGTGAAAATTAGATTAGCTTTAATGTCATGTTTTATTTGCTCGAAATGGAATGTGGATCTGGGGAGCCATATAACCATACTTGATATTTCATTGAAAATGCTCATTTACTTAATTGTAAAGATTTGTTGCTGCATACCCTGTAGTATTGTTTTGTGAAGCAAAAAAAGCTTTGAAATTGACAGCCAACATTTTCTCTGTGTGCAAGCTAGTGTATAATGTGCAAATGAGGGTTTAAAATGTCCTACATTACTTTTGATTTGCAAAGGCCAGGGGAGCATCTAAAACTGCAGAATGCTCAAATGGCTCGTGGGTGTTGCTTCAGGATGCAAGAGAAAGCTCCCAGACATCTCAACAGTGTTCAGATACAGTGGTGCAGTTTTGGCATCATTGCACAAACCAACATAAGGAGGAGTGGGGCTGTGCATTCTGGCCTGCCTCCAATATCCCTGCCATTAGGAGTTTAGGGGGCTGCTTACTAGGCTTCCTAATGCAGAGATCACCACTGGTTACCAAGAGGGGGAGTGGTCAGGTGAAGGAGAGATTGGGGTAATGCAAGTGCAGCATCAGAGCCAATTCAATGCGCCTTCCACAGCGCCCACACAGTGGCAACCTTTCCACCACCTCATCCCTTCCCCCCTCTCTCTTGGTAACCAGTAGTGACCCCAGGAGGGGAAACCAGGTGAGCGGTATAACCCCAACTTGCCCTATCTCACTGACCACTGTGTTCCCCTAAATATGCTGCTTTCACCCTGGCCTTTAAGTAGAAGCCAAAGGGGGTGACCAAATCATCCATCATGTTTTGTTTTGTTTGGGACCTCATCAGGAACAGAGCAGAAGCAAAGTGGTGGTGGTCTAAGTGGACAATTGGCCTGAGTTAGTACAATAGTAAGAGTTATTCGGCAGTGGAACAGACTCCCATGAGAGGTGGTGGACTTTCCTTCTTTGGGTGTTTTTAAGCAGAGGTTGGATGGCCATCTGTCATGGATGCTTTAGCTGAGATTCCTGCATTGCAGGGGGTTGGACTAGATGAGTCCTGGGTCCCATCCAACTCTAAGATTCTTTGAAAAATCTTAGTAGCTTTTCTGAGCATATCAGGTTGTGCTACTGGTCAGCTGGACCCTGGTTCCATATGGAAGAAAAAACATTCAAACTTCAACAATGATGACTTATCTCCCCTAACACCCTCCAAGAAAACAACAAAGGTCATTGGCAATGCAAACTGGTTCTGAGGGAGGAAGAGGACAGAAGAAGATAGCCATTCCTATTCAGACCAGTGGGAAACTGTTTCCCCATAAAGTCAGTTAGGGGTCACATCTGATGGTGGCAGAACCAGATCTGATGATAGGTTTAGACAGAGCCCAAAGTGGACAAAGTTTGCAGCTTTCCCTCTCTTGCCACCCCTTTCTTCCCTCCCACTCACCCACCCACAAACTCACATACTTTATCTCTCATGCTCAGTCTGTAGTCCCCCATCTCTCCATCTGTTTCACCTTTCTCCCCTCCTTAAGTGATCACTTGCAGAGGGTTGCATGTGGTCCCAGAGCTGCAGGTTCTTCTCCCAACATTTATTTGTTTATGTATTTGTTTTACTACAGATTGTCTGGGAAATGTGTACAGAGGCCCTTGTAGTGGACACAGCTGGGATTGGAGGAAGAGAAACCACAGAGCCTGTGGGGACCAGGAGGTGGGAGAAGGAGGTCTTTGTCCAAACAGCAATTATGACAATCTCTGTCAAAGCCATAATAATTCTGATGGAAATAACCATTGCACTGAGTTGAAACTAAAACAGAAGTTTTTGGCAATGGAAACCAATTAGTTTTCCTACATTGGAAAATGACCAGGGCATAGGTTCACAGAAGTGAAATTTTGAAGTGGCCTCTTTACAGCAGTTCAGGGAGCAAACATAACCTCATTAGTCTTTAAACGCTCAATATTTGAGCGGTTTATTGTGTGATTAATTTTAATCTGGGTTGGAGTTTTATTTTTAAGGAATAATATATAAAGGGCAGGAAGCAGTTTTTCACTAACACTTTGATGCTGTTTTCATACGATTAAGGCATCAGAGACAGTTATATAGCTACAGGTATTGGACAAATGTCTCATGCGAAAACTGAAGATGTGGGTGGCACAGTTCACTTGCAGTTCCTTAGTAAATGTTCCTTTCCCTTCAGGCACCACGGAGATGAATGAGATGTCAAACAATAGCCCCTGTAGCTTTCTGATTGTGACACTCTATAATTTGTATGATTTTACACTGTGTGGCTTTTTTAAAATGATGCTGGCTAATGTGATATAATTATTTGGCTGTGAAGGGTCTGACTGTGAAAGATCTTGCTACATAATTTTAAAGTGTCCTCGAGTCCTGTGAGGACACCCACAGCAGAGATCCCAAAGTGCTCACGGTTAAGTTCTACTTCACATTGGAAGCAGGTGTCTTTTTCCACAGATAGAATACCAATAACAACAAGTCCACTGGTAAACTCCACTGTCCATGTCAATCCCAAGCAATATGAGCCAGTAGGTGACCATTGTGGCTGGAATTACTCAGTCAACATGGAATGTCCCTCAACCAGTAAGAGTGATGATGCAGTCAGCATGCCCTCACACCAACTCTATGCTCATTTAAATTCTTCTCAGAAAAGTGTCTCTACTTTGGTACAACCCAAAGGAAGCATTGTCATGCACAACGACACAAATTCATGTTTTTCTCTTTAAAAAATAACACAAACACCAAAAGTTTTAAACCACTTTAAATCTTATTACTATCCATTGTTTATTAAATATGAGGTTACCATATTTATGAGGGCAGGTTTGAAGTTTGTTTCACTTGTCTCAAAATCTGGTATGATTACATAACTAAAGGTAAAGGTAAAGGACCCCTGGACAGTTAAATCCAGTCAAAGGTGAATATGGGGTTGCGGTGCTCATCTTGCTTTCAGGTTGAGGGAGTCTACGTTTGTCCACAGACAGCTTTCTGGGTCATGTGGCCAGCATGACTAAACCGCTTTTGGTGCAACGGAACACCATGACGGAAACCAGAGCACACAGAAATGCTGTTTATATAACTATGAATTACACACATAGGCCCCAACAGCTCTGTATCACAGTACCATACCACTTTAAGCAGTCATGGCTTCCCACAAAGAATCCTAGAACTTTTGTTTGTTAAGAGTACTGAGAGTTGTGAAACCAGTTCGCCTCGCAGAGCTACAATTCTCAGAGTGGTTTAACCGGAACTCTGGGAAATGTAGCTCTGTGAGGGAAATAGGGGTCTCTTAATAGCTCTCAGCACTCTTAACAAACAACAATTCCCAGGATTATTTGGAGGAAGCAGTGACTATTTAAAGTGGTGAAATACTGCTTTAAGTGCAGATACATGCATAGGTTCGGAGAGACGTGAAAGAGAATTGGGGTTTGTGGGGGCTGCTGAAAAGGCAAACTAAGAGAAATTGGAGCAATTGTAGTTGTTCTCATGGATTGTGGCTCTCTTATGTAGGTAACCTGTGATTTTATAAGGTTTGATCCCAATGGTATAATAAATCTGTCTAGTTATTGCTGCCTGAAAGGTTCTCTCATTTCCAGAATGCACCTGATGTGCAGTCATGTTTTAACTAAACAACTGCTCTTTCAGCAGTTCCATGGCTCCTCAACCATTATAGTGTCATTATTATTGCAGAGTGAAGTATTCCTCCCTCTGAGTTGGCGATGCGTTTTTCAGCTCTGTGAGTTTCCCCATGGAAACGGGGCACACAGTTCCATACTTCATTATTGGAGCCCTTTCTAACATGTGTAACTGGACCATTAAATCACATTAAAAATTAGATAGTCTCTGCATGCTGTAGTCAAGCATTAGCAGTAATATCAGGTAGCCTACAAAACAGGTGAGATTTAATGCTTTCTTGTCGAAAGAAGGAGGTGGCACTGGCAGGGTTTTAAAAACACAAACAGCAAGGTTTTCCTCAACACTAAAGACACAAGTCTGTGGCTTGATCAACAGGGCTTCTGCTTCTGAACACCCTTGCTGTTTCTCTGGAAACAGTTGCCATTCTCTAATGTCACACGAACAATGGACTAACATTTTTGCTAATGTTGTATCTGAAGGTCACAGGGTGAACTTCTATGGCTTCATTACTTAGACACGCTGGGAGTAATGAGCCCTGGAATCCCACTAGACAGAGTATTTTGCATTTTTGAAAGTCACCAGCATAACCTGAAAATGTTGCCCCCTGATGATCTTTCTTTTTCCCAAAGGGCTAGAGATGAGAAAGAAGGAAAGAGACTGAGGAGAATTTTTGAGAGCGAAAACTTGGAAGGGGTACAGGTGTGTGTGTGGAATTATACCAGATCTAAAAAAACAAGTCAAAGAGGAACTACTGTACAGTGGTACCTCAGGTTAAGAACTTAATTCATTCTGGAGGTCCTTTCTTAACCTGAAACTGTTCTTAACCTGAGGTACCACTTTAGCTAATGTGGCCTCCTGCTGCTGCCACACCACTGGAGCACAATTTCTGTTCTCATCCTGAAGCAAAGTTCTTAACCCGAGGTACTATTTCTGGGTTAGCAGAGTTTGTAACCTGAAGTGTCTGTAACCCGAGGTACCACTGTATCTGTATTTGGGTTGGAATATATATATATATATATATATGCTTTCGTAGATTTTCACGGGTACAGGAATGCAGGTTTTGGTGTCCTCGGGTGTCTTCCCGTGTAAAAGTTGGGGTGTCTAGGCGACGTTTCGACGAGGTCTCACTCGTCATCTTCAGGCTGGTGCTTTCGGCTTCTTGTTACTGGAACAGAGCAGGATCTCAGTGTTTGAGTTCCTATAAATACTGTAGAGGGGGTGTGGTGTATAGCCTCCAATGTTCTGGGCAGAGAGGAAGTTCCCAGGCTAGTGTGCCTTTTCTTCTTTTGTTCCTTAATTACTTGAGAGATATCTTGAGTGATTTCTTGAGTGATATCCTGAGTACCACTTAGGTGGGTCATTAGGTGTGGATTAGTTGTTAAAGTCTTTGTGTCTTGACCTCTTGAACTTTGTGAAGAGTTTTCCTGAGAAGATGGCTGTACTGTACTTAGTTGTGCTCTGGCTTGGCTTCGTGTATAGGGGCGAGCTGTGGTTTTGTGGCTTGTGTCAGCCAGATCTGTGTAGGGATTGCAGGGGGGTGCAGCATCCGGAGGTGCCACCATGGATTGGCTACTGGATGGTGTCTGTAATTCATCTGTGGAGAGGGTCTGGGTTTGGGACACACTATCTACCGGAAAAAAAACACACACCAACCGCTACTTACATGCACAATCACACCACCACCCTGCACAAATAAACTCCGTAGCCAAGACTCTCATCTCCAGAACCAAACGCCTGGCTGACAAAGACCACTTGACAACTGAGTTACAGAATCTCTCAAACGTGTTAATTGCCAATGGATACCAGCAAAACAGGATTACGAAGCTAATCCAAAAGGAAACACCCCCCAAAAACCAAGACACAGAAGAAAACAATGGCATGGCCCTCCTCCCTTATATCAAGGGCACTACAGATAAAATTAGCAAAATCCTCCATAAACACAATATCAAAACAGCCTTTTGCACCAACCAAAAAATAGCCAATATCCTCAGAAACCCCAAGGATAAAATCCAGTTGGAAAACCAAGGGATCTATGAAATACCCTGCAAAGTCTGCCCAGCCACGTACATTGGACAAACAAACAGACGAATAAATGCACGTATCGCAGAACACAAGAATGCCGTCAAAAAAGAAGAAAAAACTTCCTCTCTTTTCCAACACATGAAAGAAACAGGACACGAAATTAATTTTGCAGATTCCAAATTGCTCTTTAACACGGAACATCACCACAAGAGAATAATCATGGAAGCCATCGAGATAGAGAAACACCCTCACAACATGAACAAGCGTGACGACACATCCCGCTTGCCAGACATCTGGAAATTAGCCCTCCCCACAAAAACTGACACCAGATCCAGAGGCACACAGAACGCCAACACCAATCAACCACACCAGACCCAAACCCAGACCCTCTCCACAGATGAATTACAGACACCATCCAGTAGCCAATCCATGGTGGCACCTCCGGATGCTGCACCCCCCTGCAATCCCTACACAGATCTGGCTGACACAAGCCACAAAACCACAGCTCGCCCCTATACACGAAGCCAAGCCAGAGCACAACTAAGTACAGTACAGCCATCTTCTCAGGAAAACTCTTCACAAAGTTCAAGAGGTCAAGACACAAAGACTTTAACAACTAATCCACACCTAATGACCCACCTAAGTGGTACTCAGGATATCACTCAAGAAATCACTCAAGATATCTCTCAAGTAATTAAGGAACAAAAGAAGAAAAGGCACACTAGCCTGGGAACTTCCTCTCTGCCCAGAACATTGGAGGCTATACACCACACCCCCTCTACAGTATTTATAGGAACTCAAACACTGAGATCCTGCTCTGTTCCAGTAACAAGAAGCCGAAAGCACCAGCCTGAAGATGACGAGTGAGACCTCGTCGAAACGTCGCCTAGACACCCCAACTTTTACACGGGAAGACACCCGAGGACACCAAAACCTGCATATATATATATATATATATATATATATATATATATATTTAAAAAAATCTGTTTATCAGTTCACACAATTTTGAGGATGTGGAAGTTAGTGGGCTGGAGGCACTATACATTAAGTTTGAGTGATTAGCTTCCTCCTCTTTATATATATAGTTTCCTTCGTGGGCCACTAGTTCCTCCACAGAAGGGGCTAGTGGAGAAGAATAGGGTTACACTTGCTTTTGACCATCACAAATGTCATCAGATCGCAGATTCCACTCCCATGGAGTTTTGGTTTTTTTAATGATAAATTATGGCTTACACCACCTTTACAGAGTTGTCTTTGAAAGACAGATGGAGAGTCTTCCATGTTTCATTCCACTTTCTTTTATCATCATCACCATATACTATGCTTTCATGCTGGTCATAAGAGCAAATGCAAAAGCATGCTGCATGATAAACCTGACACTCCCATTGGTCCAGTTGCACTGTCCAACCTCACACTGCCCCAGCCTCAACCAGATAGCCATCAGTGATGCCAGTATCAGGGAGAAGGCTCCATCCCACCATGGAGACTCCTGCTGATTTGTACTGAAAGTAAAATACAATACGGTAATTAAAAAGCAACTCTCACAATAGTCTTGGATGAAAACTTCATACTTATTTCAATTGGAATATGAAAGCTGGGGATAAGGCTGCATCGCATATGAGTAGGAATGGGTGAATCTGCATTTTTCAGTTCTTTTCAGTTTTCCAGTCTTAAATTCTGTTCTGAATTTAAACATCAGTTTGTGTGTGATCATAAAAAAATCCACCAGCAGTTTAGTGTATTTCCCCCCGGATATAAACATTTTAAATGCAATTTTCCAACATATATATTTTGCAAGCAATCTTCTTACATGTTATTTGCACTAATATGTGTATCTGAATGCCCACTTTCCCCTGAGAGGGACGTTTTTGTACACATTACTTAGTTGGAGGACTGCAACACAAAACTTCGAGAAGTGTGAATTTCCAAATATAGGTAATTGTCCTGTTCCAGGGAGTGTGAATTAGGAAGTTTTGTATTAAAATGTAAAGCAAACTGAATTTGTCCCCCATCCCTACTGAGGAATGTTCCATTGAACTCAATGGGGCTTCCTTTGGCATAAACAGGTATAGGGTAGCACTGTAAAACCTTTAGGAATTGTTTTCTGACTTACACCAAATGCATATTGTCTAGCATCAACCCAGTAAGTTATTTCTGATGTCCTGCTTAGCCATTCCCCTCAGCTTGCTATGTTTCCTCATCTGTTGAGGTTTACTTAAATCCACAGGAGCATATTTCATCTTTATCTATAATTCCCACATTGCTAGGCAGAAGAAATTCTACCAGCTACTATGCTACTTTTCTATTAGACAGGTATATTTCCAGATTTGTATCTACTTCTATTTCTATTGCATTATATTCTGGTTCTCAGGAAGACACAATCCCTAATGTCTTCCTCCTTCCCTCCCTCCCCCCCCCCAATAATTTCTACGCAAGTTTAATCACATATTGGCTTCAAATATCATAAAGCATTAATGAAGAAACAGCAAGAAACTTTTTAGTCACTTAAATAATAGCTCACATCTTCGTTGTGTGGTTTTGGTCCCTGTGGATCTTTAAGTAATATGTTCATCAAAAACACACAATTGCAGTTTTCCTCTCTCAAATATTATTCATATTATTTTTACAATGGTCAGGAAGATTGGAGCAAACCGCTTCTTAAATTTCACATCTGAAAGTTGCAGATGCATTCCCCTAGGAATCTCTTATAGTCCCTTTCTGCACAAATGTAAATGGATTCAGACAGCATCTTGATGATTAAAAAGTAAGCTTTAATTATTGCATTTTGTAGCTGCAAGTGGGCGAATGAAATGAGCCATTATTTTCAGTTTACATAATGGAATGTTTTGCCTACTGTTCTAAAAATTACTTGAGGCTCTAGGTTAGGAGAATGAATGTGACATTTAATTTTTTTTAAGACCTTTTTTTGCAGAACAATAACTAAAGCCATTATCAAAGGTGCATATTTCTGCTACATAAAATATTGAAATACACTCCAAAGCTGCCCAAATCTTTCTGAGTTGGTTTAGATGTTTGGTATCATTTGCTTTTTTCAAATATAGAATCAATAATGTGTGGGATCAGTCACAAATGTTATGACTTTTCTCTTCAAAGTAGTTCAAAGGCCATCTATGTAACAAACCATAATGTGGGTCTTCCAGAAACCTTGTAGGCATGAGAAAACGTGTAGTTTGTTACTTGTTACTTGGCTTAAGTTCTCTCATACATCTTCTCAAAATCTCCCCTTTTACCTTATCTTTTCTAAAAGACTTGAATATACTTCTCTTTATTTCCATTTTAAATTGCCTTGGCTTCTCCTCCCATTTTCCTGCTGCACAGACTGATTTCAATCTGAAGTTCTCTGGTGTCAGCTTGGACAGTGAAGTTGTATCAGACATAGTAAGATTATATTGCTTTCCTGAAAGCCCCACTTGGGCTTGTTGCTAAGTAACAATTCAGCTTCTTATGAGCAGAGCCATACTAGAACTTTAAAATGTTACTACAAATCTCTCTCAGAGTATGATACACTAGATTCACAGGACTGCTCTCTCTTTTATGCTGACATGAATAAAATTAAACTGAAAGTGACCTTCCCTTAAAAAAGTAAATCTGGGCCTCTAACTTTCCTCCCTTCCCCTCACCTAATCACATTATACTTCCCTAATTCCCTCTCCTTCACATTCATCCACTCCCAACAGTTTGATTGTAGTGGTTAATCTTGCATTGCTGTTCCCCACAGCAGTTCCTTAGTGGTTTCTTCAGGACGTGTTCACATGTACTTCATTTTCTGAGTCATCAAATAATGTGTCCTGCACAGATGTGGAACTGTAAGGATTCCAAATAGTTTGCAAACAAGTGTAGCCTGCAAAACAATGCTCACTAACACACACACACACACACACACACACAGAGAGAGAGAGAGAGAGAGAGAGAGAGAGAGAGTATATCCATCCTTCATAGACAATTTCCTTTCTTGCTACCACAGACATTAGTAAACACAAGGTATTGTGTTCTTCTGCCACCCAGTGGGTAGAAAATCACTCTCTGATTCAACTATCTCCATACCATAAACCGGTCGTGAAGAAATGACAACATGATGTGTCGTTATTCAGGATTCACTCTACTGAGAAGGAGCTTGAGGCCACTCAAGCAATATAGTAGGCAAGGGTGTTAGATGTTGACCTGTATTAAAATCCTACTCAGTTTGGAACTCACTGCAACGCCGTTGGCACACCTGTGACCTCCATTTGCCCCATTGGTAGAATAAGGATAACCATACTCCACAGAGCTGTGACTGTATAGTGAGGATTGATAAGGATTACAAAGACCCCTGCAGGAGAAAAGCACTACAACAATGTTGAATTGTATACCTGTAATTTAAAATAAATGCTCTGAAGGCACATGAGTCAGCTACCTTGCTGAAACTAAGCAGCCCAGAGTTTCTCAGAGTTCTCTGTGAAGAGGGATTGGCTATTAAACCATTCTGGGAATTGTAGCTCTGTGAGGGGAATAGGGGCCTCCTAACAATTTGCAGAACCCTTAACCAACTACAGTTCCCAAAAATTACTTGGGGGAAGCTATGAGTGTTTAAAGTGGAATCATAGAATCTCAGTGCTGGGAGGGACCCCAAGGGCCTCGTCCACTTCTGCAGTACAGGAAGAACCCTTTAAATGTATGGTGTGGTTGTGACTTGAATGATCCCCCACTCCCAAAACTCCATTCCTGCCCATTTACACTACTGGCGAAGGATAGGTATCAGACATGCTGAACCAATGTCACAATTTACAGATGAACAGTGTGTTTCACTTTGCTATTTCCCCATTGCCTGTGACATTTTCTTCTTTGCCTTTACAAACAGCAGCTGTGTTTTTTCTGTTCAGTATGGGTAATTGACATAGCCTTTGCTTCCTTCTTTCTCCTTCTTTCTTTCTTTCTTTCTTGGCTTTTCCTGCTTTCTTTTTCTATTTTGTTCTTTCTTTTTTAAAAAAAATCCTCTCTCTAAAGAGCGTTACCCATTGTGTACATAGATTCCTCTGGCCAGGCTGTGGAATCCATATTAGGTTTCAGATATGCTGAGTTGGAATTAATACCACTGACAATTATAGCGTGAAATTGCAGCGTTGTGGATAATTAGCCATTCTTCCTATCCTGTATTTACTTAGCCAAAACCTGTTCTATAGTATTAATAGCTGAAGGCTACACATGTAAAAAGATTTTCAGTAATTAAACCTAGTTCAGGGAAAAGGGAAAAGGTTGGCTGACTTTAATTTAAGATAGTTCTCTGAAGAAGAAGAAGAAAACAGTGCAGAGTTCTCATACAGCTTGTAGACATTCACTTCCTTCTTCGGTGTGGTAAAAGGAAATGAACAGGTTTTCACCTGGGGAGGTTAAATATGCACACATCTGGTGTCGTAAAGCTGTTCCATACAGACAGTGCTTTTTTCTGGGGGTACTCAAGAGTATGCAGCACTGGCACCCTTTTCTCCCAAATGTTAAAAGCCTAGCATTTACTGTAACAACTCTATGGTGAATACCAACAACATATATATATGGAGTTAATTGTTTTGTGCACAATTAGTTCTTCATTTATATAGATTTGGAAGGCATATAGGAGTTCAAAGAAGTTTATAATCAATAGAAATCACATATTTGTCTTCTCAGGATATTACAACTATATACCAAATGCTAAGGGATGCCGGTGGCACTGTGGTCTAAACCACTGAGCCTCTTGGGGCTTACCAATCAGAAGGTTGGCGGTTCGAATCCACACAATGGGGTGAGTGCCTGTTGCTCTGTCCCAGTTCCTGCCTACCTAGAAGTTCGAAAGCACGCCAGTGCAAGTAGATAAATAGGTACCACTGCAGTAGGAAGGCAAATGGCATTTCTGTGTGCTCTGGTTTCCAACACCATGTTCCGTTGCACCAGAAGTGGTTTAGTCATGCTGGCCACATGACCCGGAAAGCTGCCTGTGGACAAACACCGGCTCCCTCAGCCTGAAAGTGAGATGAGCGCTGCAACCCCATAGTCATCTTTGACTGGACTTAACTGTCCAGAGGTCCTTTACCTTTACCTTTTTATACCAAATGTTAAGAAACATAGATTGTCTGCAGCGAAGTCATCTTACACCAAGTGCCGAGGGCCATTTTACATCCCTCCACTCAGTTGTGTTTTGGTTTTATGCAGTGTCTCATCACTTGGGTTATTTAATGCATGACAGCAAGAGTTCAATATTTCCATAGCTTCATGGGTGGAATTTGCGAGGAAGATGTGTTGTATAGTATGGCACTGGAGGAAGAGATGTGATGAAGTTGTTTTGCAGGTATGAATCTGGGAGTGTTGAAGACCCCTAACCTTTAAACTTTTTGCCTCATTCTGCTTTGATTTTGTTGCCTCAAAGGAAGGCTTTAAAAAACAAACAAACACCAAGACCATTACATGGGGGGAAGGTTTATACTGCCCCTTTGTGCCTGCTGTGATCGTGATTAATATTAGCCTTCCAAACCCCAGAGGCCACTAATTTTATTTTGCAAAAGTGCTAATTGAATGTGCCTCCAAAAAACGTTCACAAACCAGAACACTTACTTCCAGCTTTGTGATGTTTGGAAGCCGATTTGTTCAGGAGCCAAGCCGTTCAAGAACCAAGGTACCACTGTATTACCTTGACTATGAACTTCAATCTGAATTAGATGCAACCACCTCTCCAAAGTGACCATACATTGTGTAAGTACATTCTTTCTCCCAAAGAATCATGGAATCCATAGTTTGTTAAGGATGCTAGGAATTGTAGCTTGCTGTGTGTGTGTGTGTGTGTGTGTGTGTGTGTGTGTGTGAATACAGTTCCCATGATTCTTTGGGGGGGGGGAATGTGCTTTAAAAGTATGGTGTGTACACAGCCCGAGTTTGTAAGCTGATAAAGAAATATTTGGCAAGAAACGATCTGTGGAGTAATATATATATTTTTCTGCGGCATTTTTTATGTCTTTTGAAAATTGAAGAGTTGGTTCTAGGATATAAAAAGGAAATTAAATATGGGAATGATAAAATGTTAGATGAAAGGAAAGCAGCTTGAGGTTTTCAAATTACAAGAAGGTTGAATTACAGCAGGTATAATTTGTGCATTTCCCTTTTTTAATCTAAAAACACATGGAAATTCTAGGATTAAAAAACAAACAAACCCCTCAACAAAGGAACCTTATAAATTCATTTATGCACCAAAGGCAAAAAAAAGGTAAGATACAACTCTTGCTTTCATTTGTGTACCATGCAAGCTGCCTTCAACCCAGTTCCACAATATATATTCTCACAGCAATTTCATCCCTGATAACAATACATATTTCTGCCCATTATTCTCCATTCTCCAATATCATTCAATGTGGGAAATCAACTATTTTAGTTGAATAAAATTCACTGAACGTGTTCACAAGCCTCTGAACTACATCTGAAAGTGTTCCCATAACTGCTCGGCGAACTAAATGTGAATTAAGTGATTAAATTCATTTCGGGGAAGACCTCCTAACAATTTCTAGGTCATCTTCATGTTCATTCCTTCCTCTCCCCAGCAGGAGGGCTGGACTCATAGGTTTCTTTTTAAAAAAGCAAGTTAACAAGCAAAATGCAAAGGCAATATTGTAAGACTTACTAGGCAAACACGAAACTACTGCTGTTGCTGAAGCCACTTAGGACTCAGCTATACAGCTGCAAATATAACATTTTAAGTATGTTTTAAGTGCATTACACACATGTGACAAAATATGGCACTGGTGAGCTAATGGCAAATTTCATATATATTTTAAAACGTTTTTTAAAAAAGCATTTTCACAGGGGTTTTTTAAAATATGTGTGTAGATTAAGCCTTAGTCACGTAATCACTGTTGCTTAAGCAATCAGTAGGAAGGAATGTGAGGCATACCTTATTGATTCCTACCTGCTGAAAGAATCACTCTGTTTCAACAGGATCAGTTTGCAACAAGAAGTAAAGATACAAGATAAAGCAAATGATGACTTCTGCCTTTAACTGTTGTGTAACTGGCACAAATTAAACAGGGTAAGCCTTTTCTAGTAGGGAAATACACTCCTGGGGAAAACTTCACCTGTCAACCTTCTGTATGTCATATTACTTGTGTGCAATCCCCAATTTACTTTATGACCCTATACTTCAGCAGTTTCTGTGCCTCTGCCTAAATGAACCCGGGTGTACTCATCATCTAGGACATAGCTGTCAAGTGTCCCTTATTTGAAGGGACAGTCCCTTATTCCAGGGCCATGTCCCGCTGCTGTCCCTTATTGATGGATGTCCCTTAAACGTCCCTTAAATGATGTCCCTTAAATTTCAAAGGAAGCAGCTCCTCTCCCTCCCTCCCTGCCGGCCAGGGAGGAGGGAGGCTCCAACTGTGTTGCTTGGCTGTGTTGCTCACCCAATAAGAAGTCTAAGAACGACTAGGGAGTGGAGCTTGCATGCCTTGTGTGTGGCTAGTTAATGCAAGCTGAGGGGGTTTTTGAATGCTGGACGCCGTTTTGTTGCACATGCCTCTGCAAACTTTGCAGTGCAAAGCCATGCCAGGGAGCCATCTTATGTTGAGGCTGCATAGGCCTTTTCGTGCATGTGATTCAGATTCTATTCAGTTGAACCTCTGGTTACAAAGTTGGTTGGACAGTGTTCTCGGAGCTACCAGCATGAGTTTGACCAGACTGCAGGAGGACAGGAAGACTGGAGTGCCTGGAACAGGTGAGACTGCAGGTCCCTTATTTTGGCTGCTGGTCCCTTATTTTCAAGGCTGCTTGTCCCTTATTTTCAAATCTGTAAGTTGACAGCTATGATCTAGGAAATGGAGGAAGGCAGGGGCTGGGAGGGGGGGACAACTTCAATGTGGTTGTGGCCTGCTGGACTCTGACAGGCTGTATCCTGGCAGGAAGAAAGTGGTGTGTGTGTGTGTGTGTGTGAGAGAGAGAGAGAGAGAGAGAGAGAGAGAGAGAGAATGTGTGTGTGTACAGAAATGGGAAATGCCTAATTTGCATACTGATTCAAAATAACCATCAGAATATTTGGCTGCCAGGCTTTTTACATGTTTACAAAATGTTGTCTAAGTCACATTACACACACACACACACACACACACTTGAAGAGCAATAATCATGCAGTATTCTTTGAATAAGAAAGGAAGATTAAAACCTGCATGAGTCCCACACTACACAGAATTACTAAAAGATTTTTGTGACACAAAGAAAATGCAAGGAACCCATACTCCGCATCGAGGAATTGCCACTGTGTCACAGCAAGAGATGAGCTCAGACTACATGACTAAATGCTTGCCCTGTATATACATAGCACTTTCAATGGCTTCCAAATTAGGTCCCTTTATACTCTACCAATGAAATGCTGTATGAGTGGGTAATTTTATGACACACCTAGGAGTGACTATTTTAATCGTAAAGTGAAAAATAAAGTAAGAACTGGCACAAAAGGTTAAGATATTGTCAAGGCTGAGAATGAATGCACACACACACCTCACAAGAGCTTATCTGGGCAAATTAGTAGCAATCAGCTAAAAGAAAGGAAAAAGCAGAGACTCCAATATCCCAAACTGTGAAGCCAACAGAAGGAACAAAACCAGAGAGAAACCATGCTGAGATATCAAATGGAGGCTGCCTGCGACCCACAGAGAATATTTGTTACAGCTAAAGTGGGAACCTAGGAAATTGTCAGTTCTGGAGACCAAGGGAAAGACCAAAAAATAAAATAATGAGCAAGAACATAGAACAGGGCTGCATTGGCTTATTGTCAGAACTACATTTTCTACACATTGTCATGTTGCCTAATTAACTGCATCTTAGCTTCATAGTAAAAGTCAAGGTTGCTGTTTTGCTATTGCTGCATGCATCTTAACTTAGTTATGTTAAATTTCTCAAGCAAATTTAATTAAACAGGCCACTTATATGTGACCACAGAAATCAAGGGTTATATCACTTTACAGCAACACATTCAATGGCAGGTCTGAATACAAAAGCATATTACCATCACATAGGAAAAAAGACTTGAGGCAAACGGCATTATGGGTAAACATGTTATATTTATTAAAATATAACAAAACAGAGAATCTGGAAATGAACCAGATGGTAGAAATTAATCCAAATTAATTAATTTGTAATAAATGGGAGGACACAATCCCTCTTATTTCTTGAGCAAGCCTGCAGCTGCATGCTGTGGTCATACAGCAAGTTTTCTTAAGATTCCTCCCCGCTGCTGAGTGCATCTTGGGTGCATGAACCTGACATGTGCACCACTGCTCCACTGGCCAATGTTCACCCCAATGTGCCTGCCAGACCAAACCTCACAAAGAGGCTGAGATATGAACACAAGCATTCCTTAAACCCTACCCAGATTAAATGCCAGTTAAACCAAATTCTAAAACACCATTCCAGCCATGCAGACAACACTCAACAGAGTAACATAGGCAAAAAAAAGAGGAGACCCAAGGACTGTTAGGAGCTCCTCCTAAAATTGATGCTCAGTGGGTGGCACTGTGGGTTAAACCACAGAGCCTTGGACTTGCCAATCAGAAGGTTGGCGGTTTGAATCCCCGTGATGGGGTGAGCTCCCGTTGCTCGGTCCCTGCTCCTGCCAACCTAGCAGTTCTAAAGCACGTCAAAGTGCAAGTAGATAAATAGGTACCGCTCCAGCAGGAAGGTAAACAGTGTTTCCGTGCGCTGCTCTGGTTCGCCATGTTGGCCACATGACCTGGAAGCTGTACGCCGGCTCCCTCGGCCAATAAAGCGAGATGAGCGCCATAGCCCCAGAGTCGGTCATGACTGGACCTAATGGTCAGGGGTCCCTTTACCTTTACCTGACAAAAGACAACTAGCAGCACCCACCCTTGTGGGAGGGTGGGTGTCTAAAGTGGGGAAAGTGGGGGGTGGAGTCGGCATAAATAGTCTGGTCTCCACCTCTTCCTTATTGGGCAAAGTGCCCCACATGCCAAACTACATCTCTTCCCCTGCAGGAAACCAATCATCCTCTTTTTCCAGGGCCGGAGGGCATTGTAGATACACTCCCCTTAGAGGTGGGGATGGCATTCACAATATTTGTCTCAAATTGACTGCAACTTAGCAATTTCTTTCCCCCAGCCTGAATGAATACCATGGAAGAACATATGTGAGCATGGAGGAAGGAACGTTTATGTACAGAAAATATATGTATGCTTTAAATGTATGGTGTACGCAGCCTTGATTTTGTAGGATGTAATATATTGGTACAGTCAAATGCAACATTCCTTATTTTGCTGGAGTAGGTATGGACAGGGGGACATTCAGTCAGTGGAACTTCCAGTTCCACTGGCTTGGAGCACCCTCCTCCTGCATGTGATCTGGGAGATGGGCTTAATAACTATTATTCATCGCACCTTGCCCTGCATCCTGAAACTTCTCTTTTTCATCACCTCATCTCCAAATCTCACCTCATCTCACTAATAAATGATAAAGAATTTAGCGGTGCCTGAAGTGGAGCAAGACTCAGGAAGCTAGAAAATATATACATTTTAAGGGAGGGATAGAGGGAGGGAAGGAGGAAGGGAGGGGACCATAATATTTTAGTTGTTGAGCCAGAAGTGTGTGGAAAATTGGAAGGCAGAACTATAGCATTTGTTTTAAAATAAAGGGCATTTTTACTTTCCTGTGGTGTACAATAAACATACGCTTGACTGATCAATTGTAGTGTTCCAGCAGAGGATGTTGGATCAGCAGACAGAATTTATACTAATGCTAACTTCCATCACCATCAAATCAGTTGTGTTGGTAACCACATTTGATCTAAATTAACAGGTGTAAATGATTAAGAATGCTTCTCCATTATCAGCATGGTGCAGTGGGGGCGGGAGAGAGAGTTGGTACTGATCTTTGGAAATGTTTTAACAGTCGCTCTGAAACAAGGAAGTTCGTTTCCTCTATGATGCCAGGGTAGGAGAAATGGAATCTGTCAGTCATTAAAATGGAAGGCATATAGCACTGGGGCTGTCTGCAAAAGAAATTGGATTTCTGTGTCTGGGTCGTCCTGATTCCTTTTTATTCCACAAAGCAAATTGCTTTGCCGTACCTTCAGAATAAAACAGGAAAGGCTTCAGCTGACAGAGATAACATTAAAAGCTCATTAGGAGCCATGCATTGTAGTCTCTGCTGAACAATGTGTATTAGGAGACCAGCTCTTGTAAAAGGCAAAACTCATTTTCAAAGCGTTATGCAATGCTAGGTGAATGCCCGTTTGCCACTAACCTTTTTTTAGCCCCCAGTGTATTCTCCTACCCCATTTTCATTTTCTTTCTGTCCAAGACATCACATTTTAACATTTTATTGACAGTTATTTTCTTTCAGAAAAAGAAGAAGTTAGGCTACAGGAATCCATTCATGACCAAACAAGTATTTAAATGATTTCAATAAATTTCTCTCTGCACCCACACAAAACCTGATGCTGTTGCATATTTGTTTATACCTGTGTGCATGTATAATTTTAATGACCTGTACCAGCCAACTTCATGCATTATTTCTGCCCCTGATACATCTGCACAGAAGGCGCAAAGAACATAGGAAGGGGACTCAGGTGTCTGAGCTTCCATGGAAAGATAGAATGTAAATGTATAAATCAATCAATCCTGAACAATGATGAATGAGCTAGCTAGTCTACCAAATGGATGGTTTGCCTGCATGAAAACATAGAGATATAGAGACATAGAGATGAACCTCTTAGGAGCATTTAAAATCAGAGTGGTCCAACTTTTCATACCAAGAGGACTGCAAGAGTGCAAAACACCCAATGCTGCTCCCAGCCCCTGCCCCGTTCCACCCCCTTTTGTGACATCTTTGTGATGTTTTCAGCGTGATGCGCATGTGCATAAATGGGTGGTTGCTTGCTCAAAACAGTGAAAACATTAAGGACACCTCCAGACTGTTAGGATTTGTGGGGAGGGATTCAAGTGCATTCTAGAACTTTAGGTTTGCACAGCCATTACTCGTCCAGTCATGTTTTCCCTGTGAATCAGGGTTTTTCAATGGCACCTGAAGGATCTTCTAAAATAGATTGATAAATGACTAAATAAATAAATACCCATGTCAGACAAACTGCCCACCATAAACCAGGTGAGGGTCGCAATCCTCTACACACATACCTATGAGTAATATTCACAGAAAATAATGGAACCTACTTCTGATTAGACATGTGTAGGATTGCCATGTAGGGGAGATCTTTAAGCAGAACCTTGTTTGTCTGGGAATTTGGCTATTACTGGATCCATACCCTTGTATTAAAAGAAATAAAATCACACAAAAAGGTCATCGGCCACAAGGGGCTGAATAAATTATTTAGCTTAGGTGTGAGTATATATTAAGTTGCCATGTTTATTAGGAATAAATATATACATATATCATATCAAGCAGCCCTGTGGTAGCTCATTTCAAACCTTTGATAGCATGAAGTCATCTTTTTGGGCTAATTTCTGTCCTTTTTTTTACTTCTACTATTTATCTTTCCAACAAAGTTTAATAAAACTTGGGAATTTGATTCATTGAATGGTAGGCGATAAAAGAAGTGTTGGAGCCAAACCTCCTGGCTTTTGCTTTAAAATATTTAACTTCAGTGCAGATGTTTCAGCAGATAAAGGGGTTGGCTTTACCTGAAACACGTGGATTCAAATCAGAGCTCAGACATGGATTTCCTCATTGGGTGGTCTTACTTAACATGGTATTTGACCCTCAATTTAACACCTTGAAATGGAACAGTAATTAGCTGTAGTGCTATAACTGGATTTCTCCCCTGAAGATTGTCAAATTTATAATTGTGCCTGCCTGCAACACACCTGATTTTCACTCTGTTGCTGGGGTGCCCAACAGGAACTTAAAGGAAGACTTAGATCAGGGAGATCAACGGTGTCAGAAAGGGGGTTAAACACTTCTCTTCAGAGTGCCATCATGGGTCAGATTGAAATTGGATCCTCTATGAGCCGTTTAGAGTAATAATAAAAAGGGGGGAAAGGTGATGGTGAAAAGCCAGGAAATTATCATTGATCTCCTGGAGATTGCATCATGCGTGGTTTGGCCCTGAAGCTTGGCAGTAGCAGTAATGTATTGCTAATACTAAGTCTGGAATCCTGTGGAAGAGAAGGGAATCCAGCATATTTATGTAACCTTGGACTCAATAACAAGGGTTCCAGGACATCCTTTGCTTCTTTAACCCATCTCCTAAGTCCAACCCAAATAACAATACCTGTGCTCAAGTGGGGAGGGGGGTATCAGCAAGGGGAGCCAATATGGTGCTCACCAGAAGTTGCTAAATGCCAGCTCCCATCAATCCCAGTCAGCATAGCCAGTAGTCAGGGATATTCAGAAATATAGTCTAATAGCATCTGGAGGACACCCTCGGATACCTCTGTTTTGCTCTATTCTGGCTCAATCCAGTGCCGCCTGCCGCCTAAAAACCTGAGACCACAATTGGGATATCACACACACACACAATGTGATCCAACAGTAGTAATAGTTCAAATTAATTTTAAAAAATAATGTGGGTTAAAGGGGGTGGCAGAAAATGCAGGAAGGCAGAAAGAGGGGTATGTGAAAGAGAGAAGTTGGGACCTGGGTGCTTTTTTTTGCTTAGGCCCAACCTGACCGCACTGTGGCATGCCGCTCCTGGCAAACTGCCTGCAAGAGAACACAACCATCAATAGGGTTTTCCTGCTGCTAGATATCCCAAAAGAGCAAAACTCTGGGGGTGCAGTTTGTTGGTCAGTGTTAGAACACAAGGCCAATGGCATCTCAAGTCCACTATCTCACAGTGGCCAACCAGATGCCTGTGGAAAACCAGCAAGCAAGCAAGACTTCTGATCACAAGAGCACTCTCGCCTCCTGTGGTTTCCAGCAACTGGTATTGAGAAACATTGCTGCTTCTGACCATGGAGACAGTGTACTGGGATTGTTCCGCCATGATGAAGAAAATACAAATGACAGGTCTTGGAAAAAGAGAGAGGGGAAATGTTCTTTACTGCAGACTTTTGCACAGTTATCCTTTCACTATGCCTATTTAAGCCAATTCCCAGACAACATTGATGCCTTAATACAAGAAGGGATGGAAGGAGAGAAGAATGGTGGTACTTGTGTTGTTAGCTCCCTTTCTCCAGTCTCTTGGCTTTCCTGCTAGCACCATCAAACAATTTAATGCTAGGGGAACCAAAAAAGCTTTTCCAAAACCACCATTCCTTCCTTTGGGGGAGATTTCTCTTTTACCGCCGCCACTAGCATCACCTCATGCACTATTCCTCCATGCAAAGAACTGAACAGTAGTTAGCAGATCTTTAAGCCTGCCTGAAGGGCGTCTTTGTCATTGTCACTTCACCACTCCCTGCCTTACAGCTCCAATCAGACAATCTGACAAGTCCAAGGAACTTCTCTCTCTCCACTGTCCGAACTACCAGAGTGTTGAGATCAAAATGAGAGCTTCAGCTCAGAGAGAACAGCTCTGGCTGGTTATCAGGCCAGATTCAGAAAAGCCCTCAGGGGAAGGACAAAATTGTCTTGTGGAAAGAAATTTTCTTCTCCCAACTGCTCTACACTGGCTCAACTTCCCCTGCATGCTCACTTATAAAATAACAGGAGACTGCCTCTGTGGAGGAAGGTGAAGCAAAGACTCACAGCTGTCAGTTAACGGTCACTTGCAATGACCTTCGTGCTTGTATCTGTAGGTTCATCATCAAAGGAGACAACTTCCCCAAAGTGTTTTACAGTTCATAAATATGGTGGTTGCCATATCCCTCACAGACATATGAGCAAAGGAATATCATCAAGACCAGTCATTCCCAGGAGATATTGCCGTGACTATGTTGTTTTCAATGCATAGCAGAAGACCCATGTGCTAACTGGCCGCTCATGAGGGACTGAAATTGCTTTCTGAAAAGCACTAAGTGAAGACAGAGAGACAACCCTCAGGTCAATTTCTAAGCATTCAGACCATGGGCCACCTCATGCATTGTATTTTTTAAAAGCTTAAAAAGATGTGCAGATTTTTATTTGTTTATTAATTTTCCAATTTACACATTATATCTATACAACTCTTACCTGAATCTTACATAGACTTCCCGACTTATCTTCCGTTGACATCCTACTTCAAATCCTTGGTTTGCTACAACTCCTTATATTATCTCTTTTCTCCCTTTGTTTTCTCCCTTTTCTTTTCCTTTGTCTTGTCTACTATTGCCCATAAGCTTATCCTACCATGATGCCACTCTTTTTACAGCATTCTTCAAAAGTTCCCACAAGCCTCTTGTTTTCTTTTCCTTGTAATTTCTTATTTTGGCCATCAAGTTCGCTAATTCAACAAACTCTATTAACTTCTGCAACCAATGTTCCTTTGTCAGAACAATCCTTTCTTTCCAATTTTTTGCATAAGTTATCCTTGTGTAGATTTTGTAGGGTGTGTGTGTGTTGTTTTGTTTTCTTTTTACTCTAAACAAAAGGAATAGGATGGCCAAGAGGCATGTCGATGTCGTTGCTAGTGCTTAGAAAAGATTAGGGATTTTAAATCTGCTCAATCTACAAAATGCAGGAATTGTCATGTGCGGGACTGTGCGTATGCTGCTGTTCCATTGAATGGACTGCATACAACCGTGGGTTATACTGGACAATATGCACCCCTTCCCATCATTACTGTTATAAATGCCTGCCATTTCTCTCCTCTCAGCACACTGCCCTACCTCCACAATTCCCCACACATCCAGAAAGATGTACTGTATTTTACACCCTAAGTCACATGTGACATGCACGGACTATGGAGCTGGGTCTAATGCACTGGGTGGACAGTTCATTTTTTTTAAAAAAAAAAAATCCCATTATTTTGACAGGATATTCTTCAATCCTTTGCACTCTTACTCGGTGCTAATCATCACTGAATTATTGAGAAATACTTTTGATTAAAGACCATGTTAGTAATGACTCATTTTCGATGGATTGAGCCCTTTTATCTTAATAGGTCATGTGATTATTTAATTGGGCCTTTTTGCCTTGTGCAGTGACTCACCCTTCCTTTGTATTTAATAGTGTTTGTATATGGGCAAGAACACTTGTGGATGAGACTCAAAATCCTGCTTGCAGCCTCTCTGTGTAAACTCAACATCCCACATCTCCTTTAATGGAAAGATGTTTTTTAAAAAGGCAAAGTGAGATTTGTGTCACTGTTTGATTTAACTGTGAAATATACCTAATCTTCAAGTGCATTACTTATGTGCTTTGCTTTGATAGATAAATGCTATTGCAGTTATTTTTTCCACAAGATGTTTGGATTTTGTCAAACATGCATATACAAGCAAAATCTAAATATTAATGGAATGAAAATATTTAACAGAGTTTGACAGCTTAAGGAAGGTGGGGAGGAAGCAGATAGAAGGAGACAGACTGCGAAGACTGCTTAGGCACTTAGGAACTACATAAGGGCTCAGATAGAATCATAATATTATCAAGTTAGAAGGAATTCAGAGTGTCATCTAGCCCAACAACCTGCAATACCGAATCACAGCTTTAGTTCTCCTTTGAAGATGGGGACATAGCCTCTCTATCCGGCTACAGAATCTATCTTAGCACAAGGGTTGTATTTCTTTTTGGGCAACCTCCCAGGAGAGACATTTCTACATTGGCATTAACAGCACAAAACCCAAACATGTGCTCCTATACAGCTATTATCCCACAGAGTACAGCAGAGCCTATTCTCAAGTAAATGTGTATAGCTTTGTACTCTAACAGTTCGATCCTGTGGCTGCTGGGAGGGTATCAGATTCAGAGGAGTGCCAAAGTGCCAAAGACTATTAAATAAAGCAATGGCTCTTTAAGATACTAGGTACCTTCCCATCAGGAAGTGAGGCCTACCAGGTTGGTCATGGAGTAGAACATGTTGAAGGACACAGGTTCCACATCTCTGCTTTATAAGATACGAGGAAGTCTTTGCACCCCTCTGAAGCAACTCCCCATATTATAGATGAGTGCTCTGTCCAAGGTTCTGATTGGCTGTTTTTAGTTTTAGCCTGATTCTACTCTATGAACCAAGTCTAGACCTGCTGACCAATAATTTACTTTGTTGAAACTTCCCTTTGCTTACCACAATCTACCTTTTATGGTCAAGACTCTACCACGTCTGAAGCTACACCACCCAGATATGAAATATCACAATCACAGCTCACTTTCCTGCTAGCTCCAAACCTAGAAGGGACAGAATAGTTGCAGACCTACATGGTTACTACCCTGTGCATACATGGCACTCCTGTATTCTCACATTCGCCTATGTACTTCACTGGAATCAATAGAGATCCTTTTTTAATTTCAATATTTACAGAGAGAGGCTGTAGTACCCAGCCTTTTGGATAATGGTGTTGTCTCAAGTGAATCTCCGCCCTCCCGTCTCTCCCACTTCCTCATTCATCACTTCTATGGGTGTTGCTACGTGCCCTCTGTCTTTGAGCTCTTTATTCTCCTACTTTCAAGGCTCGCTGGGTTCTGGGAGATGGAGGGTCTGGATTGCTTTCTAGTGACACTGTGTCTGTCAGCTGCTGTTCTGCTTCTGCCCCTCCTCCTCCTCTTCCATTATTTCCCAACTTTTCCCCTCATCTTCCTCTGAGCTGTGACCCCCCACAACTGACTGTTGTAAATCTATACTGTCTTCCTCTTCCTCCATGGGGAGGTGGTCTCCACCATTCCTCCTCTGCCCAGTTCCTAACACTGCCTCAAGGACTGATTCTCTCCATATGAACCTATGTGGACCCTGAGAGCATCCTCAGAAACCCTTCTTTGTGTGCTTCCTTCACAAGAGGTTCAGAGGATGGCAACATGAGAATGGGCCTTTTCTGCAGTGGTTCCCCATTTCTGGAATACTCTCTCCAGGCAGGTTCCACTATTGACTTTATTATACACCTTTAAGAGCCAGGCGAAAACGTTCCTCTTCAACCAGGCCTTTAGCTGATTGGTATCCAATGCCTTTTAAAATGTGTTGCAGAAGGGGGGGTTATTGGTTTGTTTTTGTTCTTATTATGTATTTTTAATTAACAACAACAGCAACAAATTAAGATGCAAAAAAAGATATTTGTTAATTGACAATGGGAATCTTGAATCCTTGGAATGTTGAATACTGAGCTATTTTTTTATGGGGAAAGCATTGTGTATCTTTGTTCACAAGGTGAATAAAATGATGCAACAGTTAAAACTAGCAAGGAGATGAAGGTGTCAGGAAAGGCAAAGAAAAATTTAATCATTGTTACACACAATACAGTAAAAATTGACTTATAATTATTATCATCCAGGATTTGAACAGCAGATTTATTCCCAAAGAAAGTTGCAGCTTATAAAACACAAAATAGTTTGATTAAACCACAATATGAGATCCAAGTATCAGATGCAATTATCAGAAAAATTGCATATTGTGCTCTATTTGTATAGGTAAACAGGGAATTATTATTTCTATAGATAAGGATAATATAATTGCTTATTTGGTAGGATGTGTTGTTTTTATTACAATGTTTAATACCACTTTCCTTGAGGCAAGTCTTAACAGTATTATTTCTGCTTCACTTGTAGACTGTAAACTATATTTAAAAGAATAGCTACACTTTGCTCTGTTTACCATTGTGGATTAATATATTTACTCAGCCACAAAATCCAAAAGACATGTTTAAGCTTCCTTAATTTAGTTCATGGAAATTTTTGGTCACAAAGCTTTGTGAAGGATACACTTTGACCACAACATGAATCCCATTCAATCTTAGTTTTATTTACTGATTTAAGCAACTTGGGGAGAGGGGAGCTTTTTCTTCCAGTCAATTTCAAAAGCTTAGACTTGGCCCTAGCATATGCTCTCAAGATTTAAGCCAGTTGCAATCATCTGAATAGTTAAAAGTTAGCTGTAAGTTCTGTAGGAGACACGAACATGGCACTTTGTGAACTGCCTTAGAATTAATCAGTTCATTTGGTCTGTCTAGTACAGGCATAGACAAACTCCGGCCCTCCAGATGTTTGGGACTACAATTCCCATCATCCCTGACAACTGGTCCTGTTAGCTAGGGATGATGGGAATTGTAGTCCCAAACATCTGGAGGGCCGGAGTTTGCCTATGCTTGGTCTAGTACAGTATTGTCTACACAGAGTGGAAATGGTTTCCTTGAGTTTCAGACTGGGAATATTCCCATCTCAATCCAGAGATGCTGTGGAATGAACCTGGTGCTCTATCTTTAAACTACAGACCTTCTCCATGACTTATAGTGAGGATAAAGGTAAAGGGACCCCTGACCATTAGGTCCAGTCGTGACCGATTCTGGGGTGGCGGTGCTCATCTCACTTTTTGGGCCGAGGGAGCCAGCATACAGCTTCCACGTCATGTGGCCAGCATGACTAAGCCGCTTCTGGGGAACCAGAGCAGCGCACGGAAACGCCGTTTACCTTCCCACCAGAGCGGTACCTATTTATCTACTTGCACTTTGACGTGCTTTCAAACTGCAAGGTTGGCAGGAGCAGAGACCGAGCAACGGGAGCTCACCCTGTCGCAGGGATTTGAACCACCAACCTTCTGATCGGCAAGTCCTAGGCTCTGTGGTTTAACTCACAGCGCCACCCGCATCCCATTATAGTAAGGATATTGTTTGTAAATACAAACATTAGAAAGCTATCTAGCATGAGTGCAAAATTATCAAGGAAGGGAATCTCCAGTTGTCAGCTTCTGAGTACAGTTATGTGCCTCAATTTCCTCATAGTTTTTCCCATCCATCTGAAAATTCAGCCTAGGGTAATAAACCATGGAAGAGGAGCTGTCTCAGGTAAAATGTGAAGCTAAAAGTGGAAGAGATTGATTGAAAGAGCCAGTTGCCTGAGGGACAAGAAAGAAAATAGGGAGGGAGAAAGTCTTTGTAGCATCTTTCTCTGAAAGAGAGTAAAGGGAGAAACAATGGTTGGCCCCTAAGTCTTGAAGACATAAAAACCAGCAGTTGCCTGGATCTGCCCCCAGCCTTAAACAGAACAATATGACACTCTTGGAAACCTGCCTTCTAGCCACAGATATCAAGAAAACTACAATGCCAAAGGCTCCTGAGCCATCCCACCAATTTTGCAGTTCATGTGCAACTAATAAATTATATAATGAGTGAACAGCAATTAAATGATGCTATTATGATGTAAAGTAAGCTCACATTATAAATCTATACTAGATAGCAATTTAAATTGCAGGGCAAACTGGCAGTCGTCTTTTTCTGCTTAGGGTCTAAGATAAGCAATAAAGTTCACGTTTATGCCCAGATCCATCCTCCACTAACTCAATCCTTTTTTCAGACAGCAAAAGAAGCAAGATAAGAATTCCTGGGTGATAAAGTGGTTTTAGCTAAGACTATTATCCCACTATCTGTAACTAAATTCTCCTGTAGGGAACAGCCACTGACTTTCCATGAATAGTGCCCTTTAACCAAGGACATTCAAGACTCATTTGTACAATAAGCCCTTTAAAATGGTTCACCTTCTGATGTAAAAAAATGGAGTATTATTTTTCTTCATGGAGGAGATGAGATAGTAAGACAAAGAAAGGCTAAGGGAGGTAAATGTGCAGCAATGCAGGAAGTCTGTGTGAATATTACAATAGTGTTGATTCTACTTGTTTTATTTGCATGATGAATAACACAAGCAGATCACTGCAGTCCTGTTCTCCTCTTACTGTGTGAATCTTTGGGTGGGGTTCATTTTTAAGTATTTCCTTCTTTTCTTAGAAAGTGTTACTTCAAAGACTGCATAAGTTTGGGATGTTGGTGGATGGTTAAGCAATAGACCTGCCATGCCACCTATGCTAATCCTGGTAATCAGGATGGGCTAGCAGCATGGGGTACCATGGATTCTGGACATGCTGATTCTAAATTTGCTCCAGCTGAAAGCATTGTTAGCAAGTCCATGTTTAACGGACCACTGAGCCAGCATGCAGTCTTCCCTTCACTTGCAACTGAGAATCATCTGTGTCTCCAAGGAATAAACTGCAAGTTAACCAACAACTGTAGAAAATTTAGATTCCACTGGGGAACCAAAATGAATGTCTGTTACACTAGAAGGGGTAGGCTTTTGATTTAATTAGAAGGTAAATTAATGTACTCTGTAGTGGAAACTTGGCTGTAGCTGACACTACCTTGGCAACAAGTTTGCTCTCACAAATTGACTATGGATTTTCTTAGAAATTACTTCTTATTCTATTTATTTCAGATGGTTAACATATTTGTGTGTGATTGCTTGACATGAATTGTGCAGATGTTTCTCCAACCAGGATGGGGGGGGGGAGGCAAACCACATGAGTCCCCCTTAGCCAGAAAGGTGTGAGGGGGGGGAGTACCTAGTCTAACCAGATAGTTTACCTCACTGAGGGATATAGAAAACAGGTTCAAACGCCTTCACCCAACATATATCTCTGCTGAAAATAGAGGAAGTTGCTTAAAAAACATTCAGAAACACTTGGTTACCATTTATTTTTATTTATTTTGTGTGCAGTTTCTGACACCCACTTTCCTACCTGGAGTTTTAATTGGACTCAGGTGGGATGATTCATCCTTGCCTTGCACCTTGCACAATCATTTCCAGGCATGTAAGCTGTGTGTTAACATTTCCATTCTGATGTGGTCAGATTTTTTTTTTTTTTTAACACTCACTTCTCTCCAGCTATACACTGAGCACGAAGGGTTGCAGAAATCCAAAAGCAGCAGCAAAACGCATCAATTGCCGAGGCAGATGGAATAGCTAAACGGTGCTAATGGCGTTCCCAAACTAGCCAGGAGAGCCGACTTGTTAGCAGGCATTGCAATACAAGCAGTTCTGGCAGGAACAGTTAATACACAACTCCTGCCAAGGACACAACAGCTGATTAGCTGCGAGGAGAACTTCCCAGGGCGGGGGCAGCCGTGGTCCTCTGAGCCCTGTAATAGGACTCTTGTAGATACATTTACCTTTGCATGGTGAGGCCTACTTCCTACCGCTGTTCAAAACAACTGCTTTTCATGAGCCACTGAACACACAGACTTGCTGCTTACTTTCCAGCCCCCAAAAGCCAAAGTACAAAATCAGCGCACAGATAATTTCCGATGCTGTTATGGTTTATTCTCAGCCAAGAAAGCCTAGCTAGTGCAAAATACTGGTGTTATCAGATACATCCCTGATGTTTGATTTCTCATTAGTCTTCATGACCAGTCATTTCCAGAAAGCAAAATACTGGGCTCTTTATTGTGGTGTTTCCTTAGCACAAAAAGAGCTAATGTGGTGCTCTCCAGCTGTTTTGGACTATAACTCCCATCAGCCCTGGTTATTGGCCATGCTGGCTGGGGCTGGCAGGATTGGCACTGCACAACATCTGGTGGGCACCAAATTGGTGACTACTGCCTTAGAAGCTGAATAATGACCAGTCTGAGATTTCTCCAGTGATGTTGTGCCATTCTATTCATACAGAAAACTTTGTGAACCCTGGCACAGAAGAAGAAAAAAGAGAAGGCATTTGGGGTTTGGCCACAGAAGGTTTATTGGGATCAGCAGTGATTGCAGGGGATAGCGAACATTGTGATGGGTGGGAGACACTACACAGCTGGATTTATCCAGAGTCCTCCTGCTGTTTGGGGCTGTTATCAGGGTTTTCCATGATTATTATTTTTTAATGCATTCATGGATAATTATTGAGTATTTCAAGGGTGTTGTGAGAATGCTATTCTGTTATCGTGTAGATGAAAAAGATATGGTCCAATTCTTCCTAGGCAGAGAACTGCAGCTAAGGTATGATTCCTTAGCAAGGTGTCTCAGGTGTTATCAGATACATCCCTGATGTTTGATTTCTCATTAGTCTTCATGACCAGTCATTTCCAGAAAGCACATTCCAAATTAAATGGGCTAATGACCTGATTTAGTAAGGGTCACGTCCATGTTCTTGAGTGGCAAATGAGGTTAAGTGTTTGGCAGATTTGTGTCTGTGACAAACAGTGTTTGCCTGGCTGCTCTATGAGCTGCTTTTTCAGTACCACATGGTTTGAATATGAAGTAATAGTTCTCAAAATAGTGATCCATGAGTGATGTCACTTTAATGGTCCTTCAATTGCTGTTTTCTGGATCTCTCTTTCTCTCTATTTCTCCCGCTGAGAATCCATATTATCAATTCCCCTCCCCGCCTCAAAATATTTATTTCCTTTCCTTGTTCATAGATGAATCTTCTACCTTGCCCCTGCATCCCTCAGTGCACCTTTGTATTATTTATCTGCTCGCTCTCTGGTTTCTGTACCATTTCCAATATATTATCGTTTGCAAATTTAATACTGTTTACTTCCCATCGTAAATCATTCATGTTGCTGAGCATGATTATTGCAAATACGGATTTCTTGGCAGCACCTTCTGCATTCCAACACATTTCTGTCTGTCATTAATATTAGCTTCCAGTCCTTCCAAAATTAAATTGATCTTATGAGAATTGATGCTAATGCTATGCACTGTCACTTCCATCCTATCTTTGTTACTTATATATGTTTCCTCAATGAGTGTCACAGGTTATTTATGAATGGCATTTTAATAGAATGTATTAGGGATTGTGTGTGGAAATATAAACCCAACCCAACTAGGGGAGGATAACTTGCTTTAGGGAGTGAACGGAGTGCAAAGAAGATATTATCTATGGTGTCTCAAAGGATCCCATCGTCATTAAGTATAGTGCCAACTTCTTAACAAGATGCTCAAAAAAGTAGGACAGAAGTTTGGATGGCCTGATGATGGCCTGAGAAGAAAATAATAATAATAATAATAATAATAATATATATATATATATATATATATATATATATATATATATATATACTGCCCTTCATCTGAGATTCACAGAGTAGTTAATGGTACAAAAACACAAAAATACACAATACATACACCAAAAAACAATGCCCCCCCCCCCCGTAGATGAAAAGACCATAGATTGTTTAATTAGCCTGGGTGAAGAGGGATGTTTTTGCCTGGTGCCTAAAAATATGTCATGAAAGCACCAGGCAAAGACCATTCCACAAATGGGGAACCACTACAGAAAAGTCCTGTTCTTGCATTGCCACCCTCTGAACCTCTTGTGGAGGGGGCACACAAAGAAAGACTTCTGATGGTGATTGCAGGGTCTGTTCATATGGGGATCTGCAGGGTCAGTTCATATGGGGAGAGGCGGCCCTTGGGGTAATGAGAAAATAAGCATTTAAGGCTTTATAGGTCGAAAACAGTACTTTGAATTGGGACCAGAAACTAATTGGAAGTCAGTGCATAAAGGCCAGGATTGGTCTTATATGAGCAAACTGTCTTGTCCTTGTGATTGGGCATACATGATTGGATAACAGAGGCCAGAATTTCCACATGTACACTTCAACAGGGAATAACTCAATGCTGTTCAGTGTAAGAAACTGTTGAGCTGTACATTCATCCAGTTATGTACATCTAATGTTCAATGAGTGTACAGTCTGTGTACCTGTACACCCTTTCACACAAAAAACACATGCACATGTGTACAAAGATGAGGGTTTTTTGGTTGTTATTGTCCTCTTTCCACAATTCCAGTGCAGAGCTTCCTGGTGCAATATTTTGCCTGAATTACAGATCTCACCTCTGTCATGACATCTTACAAGGTTTTTGTAAGGATATAGCAGGATATGCTCAGCCGTTTGAAAACTCAAAAGCACAGGTGCTGATTTATCATCACCAGCCTTATAAGATGAGGAAGAAGAAGCTGTCCTTTTTTCCCTTCATATGTGTGAATTTCTGGAGCAGATGCATTTTCCTACAGAGACAGTTGGTGCCTTCACACTCACATGTCCTTTTGAATGCCTAGTCTCTCCCAGGTTCGAGACAACATGTAAAACTGATCCAGCACTCGGGAAACTGTCTTGGACTTCTTCTCCGCCATGGCTAGTGTTCATTTGCACTGGTAGGGTGGAAGGCAGGAAGCCAACAGTAGGCACAGCCAGAGCCAATGACTGTCAGAGGCGACTCATTCTTCTTGTATCCCCGTCCTTCTCCCTGCTGAGTTCTACAAATGCAACACTGAGACTAGTTGTAAATAAGAAGGTGGGGAGTGGCTGAAGACAGACTGAGACAGTGCCCCATTTGTCTAATGGACCAACCTGTGTTGCTTCCTCTCCTGCACTCTCTAGCACTCAGGCTTTAGGGCAGCAAATAGGTAATTGGACTAGACAGAATCAGACCAGAAAGACTCATATGTCTTGAAGTGTGTTAAAGGGCAGTCTAAACACCAAATATATGCCACTTTTGAGTCCTACATAGTATAATTCCACTTACAGCTTTGTCTGTAAGACTAACGAGGAACAAGTGTATTTGACGAAGATCTTCACACCATTCGCATCATAAGAAGCAGGGGTTTTTTTGTCTTTTTCCTAATTGCTTTGGACAATTATGCCATGGACTTGTAACAGAATAAAGCTTACATGGAGACCGTGTGATAATTGCACACACTGAACTAAGTTTGAATGAGAGTTTATTTTTAAAAATGGGAAAGTTGCAGACGTTTCACTTTGATTGATGCTGTCTTGGTTCTTTTATTGTGGTCCACAGTGTATATATTTTTTATTTTAGCCATGTGTTTTTTTACACATATGCACACAGCTTTTATAATTCGTATTTGAATTAGGTCTGGATTTATCACCCTGTGTGTTTATTTGATTGTCATATTTAAACAGTTAAAAACAAAAGGGAAATGTTATTAGAGAACTGAAAGTTTCTCAAAGTTTTGGAAAACTTGGATCTTGAGGGTTCTAGTGCCCTCTAGTGTATTAATAATCTTTTAATATTTTCCAAATCTATTCTCTCAGTCATGTAGAAATTTGATAAGTTAAATGTTTATACTTTATTTGAAGAGATGCTTATAATTATAGGAAGCACGTGACACAAATCCAAAACAGGAATTCATTATGTCTTCCAAAGTTCAGATGTGTAGAATCTGACCATGGTGACCCCAAGCAGTAAATGCATAGACAATGATATTCTGCTGGTTGTACTGGCAGAGGACAAACATGCATTTTCCCCTAAAGAAATATTGCTGTGCAGCTTCCAAAGAACACAAGGCACAAATGAGGTGGTCATTTTTGTCTCCAATCAAACTCTGATGGCAGTGTATGTGTGGTCCTTGAAGAAATTGCTATCATAAAAAATGTCCATCACTATGACATTTAATGAAAACTATGTTGCATTTTGCAAAATTACATGTTACTGTTGAATTTTTTACCAAAGCAGATTTAACCTGGGGTAATCATCGACCAAGCATGTGGTTTAATGTTGGCTTTATGCACTTAGAAGACCTTCATCCAAAAAAACATGCACTCACTGGTAGGTTTGTCATGTCCAAAATTCAAGTTGCATTTTATACAACCTTCTCCTAAATTTGTTTAACATGAGTGAAAATGATGCTTGCCAAATGTAGCAAATATATTGGGAGTCAGGCTAGAACCTGCTGTATTGGAATGTAGATCTGGAAGGCAGGAGCCTATGGTGCAATTTACTCTGTTGGAAAGGCAGAAGCTTATGCTTCTGATGCTTATTTCAGGCCTCACCAATCTAAAAACTTCATTCAGCTCACTAAACAGGGCTGATATTGTACCACCCTACTCTTTTTTGAGCCTGGAGAGTGCTCTGAGAAGGAAGGGGAGAGTTGGTAGATCTATTTGCCCTGCTGTTGTATGAACCACCGGTGAAGAAGAGGGAAGAGGCTTTAAAAAACCCACCAAATGGTTAGACATTAAGCCTACTGGATTGTCTACTTTTATCATACATTGTGGGTATGGATGTTGCATGTCTGCCCAAGTAGCACCTCCACAACTGATGAACTATAAATACTATATATTGTACACAGCACATCCATGTACTTTGCCAGCATGAGATATAATGAGACCTTCTGCTAAAGAGCTGCACTGAACCATTCACTGTGCTTGGACAAGTGGCTTCAGCTGCTGTGAATGGCACCAGGCAGATCTATTGTATAGGATTGGGTAGATAGTAGCTATTATATTTCAGTATCTATGGGTGGTGCCTGTTGTTATTGTCCATGGAGTTTTCTTGGCAGGGATACTGGAGTGGCATGCCGGTTCCTTCTCCAGGCAGATCACATTTAGTCTAAGCTCTTGGCTATGACCTGTCCATCTTGGGTGGCCCTGCCGGGCATAGCTCAAGCCCCTTTGCCACGACAAGTAGTGATGTATGGAAGTGAGAGCTGGACCACAAAGAAGGATGGTCACAGGAGAATTGATGCTTTTGAATTATGGTGCTGGAGGAGACTCTTGAGTGTCCCATGGACTGCAAAACGATCAAACGTATCCATTCTGAAGTAAATCAACCCTGAGTACACACTGGAAGGACTGATCCTGAAGCTAAGGCTCAAATACTTTGGCCACCTCATGAGAAGAGAAGACTCTCTGGAAAAAACTCTGATGTTGGGAAAGATTGAGGGCACAGGGAAAAGGGGACGACAGAGGACGAGATCGTTGGATAGTGTTCTCGAAGCTACCAGCATGAATCTGACCAAACTGCGGGAGGCAGTGGAAGACAGGAGTGCCTGGTGTGCTCCAGTCCATGGGGTCACGAATAGTCGGACATGACTAATCAATTAAACAACATGGGTGGTGCCACTCAAATAGGCATGAGCCCAGTGCATTCAGTCTCAGGTTGTTGGGACTATAATTAGTTGGGGATATTGTACCTTGCCATTATGCTTCTGATCTAGGAATCATTGACCTAGACCAGGCAGGAAAGAAATACAAAGATATAATATATACCAGATGTTCATGTATGGTTTGGCTGAGGTATGTGATATGAGAACCTCTGTCCAAGGACTGCATTGGGCCATTTACTTCACTGGAACATGCAGCCCCAGTGGTTTTGGCTCCAGCTCACAACACTAGTCAGACCTACCATAGGATATAGGGCAGAGTTTAGCAAAACAATAAACAGACTTTAAAAACAAATAAATGAAATCAAATTATCAAAACAGAAATTAAACAATAAACAATAAACAATAAAACAATAAAACAATAAACAGACTTTAAAAACAAACAAATGCAATCAAATTATCAAAACAGAAACTAAAACATCAGTTTTAAACAGAAGTGTCCACAATAATATTACATGTCTAGGAAGGCATACCTGCACAAAAAAGATCAAAGTTTGATTTTGCAGGAAACTAAAGTTAGGCATTTTTAAAGCACTGATGAATTCACACCCAGTCTCAGTGTAGCCTACCAGCATGTCAGACATTCCTTAAACCATTTACACTTGTTAATATCATGTAACCAAGAGAATGTAAATGGAGAAGGACTTGGGAAGTGACTGGCTGAGAGAGAAATTTCAAATTACAAAGGGAAATTATATGTGCACATGCACACACCCAATGAAACAGGCTGTTCCCAGATGAGGATTTTAGATTATGTATAACTGGAGATTATGTATACTGGTCTCATCCTCAGAACAATTTAATTGATCTCCAGCCTGTGAAAGATCAGAAAACTGGAAAGAAGGTATTTTTCTGGAGACTTCATACCTCAGTTTGATACACCAACTAGTAACTATAGCGCTAACATCAGAAAACTCCACCAGATGACAAATGCTAAAAAGTCAGAGTGGGAAAGGAAAGTCTTTCTAATGTCAGAATTGGGGGGCAGTGAGAAATCCATGCTATTGTTCTGAAAATTGTGTCTCCTGTTCTTTTCAGTGCTGCATTGGGCTTGAAGACAAGAAAGCAATTTGTCGTGGCATTTGAGCCTCTGCTTTTGCAAGCAGCAATGAAGTCTCTCTTGTATTTTTTTGGCATAAGCTTTCTAGTACAGGCCCATTTTCCTCTCCAAGGAGCACCTAAATAACTCAGGAACTGAACAATTCTCAGCCTAAGCTGGGCTTCAAAATAGGATAACGGTGGAGTGGCCAACTTTGTTCACTCTTTGGGAGAGGTAGTTGGGTTTGTGTGCCTGTAGCTACATCACATTCAGTACAATTTATTGAACTGATTCAATTTAATGTTCATAGCTTTTATAGAAAGGTTACGGAACGTAAGAAAAACCATTATACACAATCTGCCCCCCCCCCAAAAAATAGTCACTGATTCTTATTATATGTGGGACATTTGGGGTTTCCTGACTGAAGTCTCCTATGTATAAAGTCTGAGAAGAATCGAAGACAGAAGGAAAATGAGAAGGCAGCAGCTTTCCAGATACTCTACACTTGACTACTGAAGAAAAGAAGGAAGCTTTCAAGAGAACAATGGCAGGACTTTATCCCATTATTACTCCACCATCTCCTTTTCCAAAGGAAATGGACAAAGCATAAATCAAATAAATGGCCCTGCCTGACACGAGCTCAGTCGTTTCCCCTCAAATCATACTATATCCTTAAACGGTACCTAAAATCAAACTTAGAACGTATTAAATAAAAGTATAGAAAATGGTACGACAGTATGTAATACATACATCCCTCAGAGAAGCTGCCTGTAAAAGAACATCTGCAAAACTGACCTTGCTGCTCTCCGTGTGGGTGGAGAAGAGAGCAATACTTCCTTCTCCTGCCCCTCCCTCCAAACGGTATGTTTAATTAAAGGGTGTGTGTTTTAAATCTAATTAAATGTAAACCCTACCTCCAAACTACTTCAGGACCAAATCCTGGGTGGGGCAGGTGGTTCCCAAACTAACCCAGAGTGGGTCAGTATTATTATTATTATTATTATTATTATTATTATTATTATTATTATTATTTTCTTCCCCAGCCACTCTGGGCAGCTTTCAACACAACAGAACATTATAAACAGAAAAAAACTTCCCTAAACAGGGCTGCCTTCAGATGTCCCCAGATTGAGTCCATGGGACAGGTGTGAGGCTGTGTACAGCCCCAGTATGTATTTATAAAACAGCATTGCTGTTCCACACCATCTTTTGATTTCTGAACAGTTTTCATAACTGATGGCTGCATTTTATTTCTGTATGCATTCGACTTGCTGGAAATCATAAGCTAGATGGAGTTTCTGAAATGCTTCTATTTTCAGTCTTTTTAAATCATATACTAGCCTCCTAGTTTGTGGGGATTTATTTTGTATTTCAATGCAGCAGTGGGGGGCACCCATAAGCACTCACAGCATGTCAGAAGAGGAAGATTTAAAATAAAAAAATAAATTTACAATATTTTTGGATGGGCCTCAAATTGCATGCAGACACAAATGTCTGAGGGGAAGATCAAAATATTAAATTAAAAACAAAGAGCAAATTTTATCACTGTCTGACATGAAGTATCATTTTTATTTTCTGCAGTCCTTTTGGAAATAGTGTGGCTCCTCTTAATGACAGCTGGGTAGAATTTTGTGGTTCCAATTCCCTAGCTCCAGATTCCAGGCGCACTTAATCCCCTTCCCCTCCCCATTACCTCCAGGCAACCAAAGTGTTTCTCAGTGAGGGAAACATTAGTGGATGATGACAGGAAGGGATGAAGCAAGACTTGAAATGTAGAAGAAGAAGCTTTCTTCAAAATGTAGAAGAAGAATGAAATGTAGAAGAAGAAGCTTTCTTCAAAATGATGTGCATGAACTCAAGGCAAAAGAAAGGTGTGGGAAAACCTCTACATGTTTCCTTTCTTGTGCATAACACACTGTCAAGCATGCACAAATAGGTATGCCATAAATTTTATGTAATGGGAAAAGCCATTCTAGATTTGATACCTAAATCTGATATTAAAAATCAAATTTAGATGGAGTATTGCAATTATATGCAAAGACATATTATTATTACATTGATATCCTATTTTTTTCACAAGGTGGCATGGGAATAGCCATATCACAATACAGTGGCACCTTGGTTCTTGAACATAATCCATTCCAGAAGTCTGTTCAACTTCCAAAACCGTTGAAAAACCAAGGCGCAACTTCCGATTGGCTGCAGGAGCTTCCTGCACTCAAGCGGAAGCGGCGTCAGACATTTGGCTTCCAAAAAAAGTTTGAAACCTGGAACACTTACTTCAGCGTTCGGGAACTGATTTGTTCATCAACTAAGCCATTTGAGAACCAGGTTCCACTGAAGTTCCCATGCTGCCGAAGGTAATTTGTTGCCAATTTGTGTAACTGCAGCTGCTTTTCTTTGTTTGTTTTAAGAATACAAGCAGATGCTTTTCTCTTCCTGCACTGACTGATCACATGGTGAATTCCTCATGCGATTCAGCTTCTACGAGTAAAAGATACTAGGACACATAAAAAGAACTGCATGAGAAAATGTTTATCCATGCTATCTGAGCATAAATTGAAGGTGGTTAAAGGATGCTATTAATTTGATTAGTGAACATCATAAAATCAAACCAAACAAGAGGAAATGACCCTTTGTCTTTCCTCCACTTGCCAGACATCTTCTTTTCTGTCAGTTTTTTAGCAATGGATCATAGTTTAAACTGACCTGGCTGCGTAATGGGCAGCTAGTGTCCTCATAGCTGATTCTGACCAAGTCTTGTTGATGCTTGCTTTTGTTATGCTCAACTATGGTTTAGCATTGTGTGTGGAACATGCCAGTGTCTTTTCTCTGAATAAAAGCTGATTTGCATGAACATTTCACCCAGCCTACATTTCATTTAGGCTGATCCAAAAGTCAACATAGACTAAAAAATGAACAAAAATCCAAGCAATTTGTAATTGCGTAAACTGGCCTTCAGCACCACCTAAGTATTAAATCTTCTTCCCTTTACTCTTCATATCCTACGGCATAAATTCTTGAGTTGTGCTGTGGAAAAAAGAAGCATTTAATATATTACTGCAGTGCAATATATTTCATTCTTAAACTTGTAGTCAAACCCTTGCTCATGTGTGACATACCCATTACTAATAAGGATTTTCCCCCATTCGGTAAAGAGGCCAATCAGTCTTTTCAGTGCCCTGGGATATATATATATTTATAAGCACAAAGCCATCTTATCTCTCTTTTCACAGCATACAGGAGAAATTGGATATGGCAAATGGATCTAACTCAGTCTTTTAAAAGGAAGGTCAACTTTTTAAAAAATTGGTTAGGATGCAGCTAAGATTCAGTGAGAAGATAATATTCTATGCCTTCAGGCAGGCCACTCACCTATAGATTAGTATTTTCCTGAAAGAATCCTTTTTTTAAAAAAAAAAGCTTTTCCAGGGCTCTTTCCCTGGAATTGCTCCTGCAAACCTCAACTGCCAGACCTCAAGCAAGGCCTCACCCTGGACCCTTGGGTGCACTTTGTTTTAATTATATCAAGACATGACAACCATATGCATAGTTCAATAACGCAGTGGCACTCCTCCATTTTGCCTATGTATCTATTTAGGGTAAATTTAAAAAAACTTATTTCATTACTAAGAAAATAAGCTAAGGTGGTTTCAGTGCTAATTACTGGAGATCATCCAAATAATAGAACTCTGGGGTTCTAAATCAATAGAAGTCCATGCTATGAGGCAGAAAGGGGATAGTTATCTCCTGCATGGACTACTGCCATGCACTCTACATGGGGCTACCTACCAGAATGTGGCAAATAGACTGGTGACTGGGAGTGGCCGCTGAGACCACTGATCCTGAAATACCTACGTTGACTCCTAGTACATTTCCAAACAAAATTCAAAATGTTGGTGCTGACCTTTAAAAGCCCTAAACGGCCTCGGCCCAGTATACCTGAAGGAGCATCTCCACCCCCATCGTTCAGCCCGGACACTGAGGTCCAGCTCCGAGGGCCTTCTGGCAGTTCCCTCACTGCGAGAAGCAAAGTTACAGGGAACCAGGCAGAGGGCCTTCTTGGTAGTGGCACCCAAGGAAATAAACAATTATCTGACTTTTAGAAGACATCTGAAGGCAGCCCTGTTTTGGGAAGTTTTTAATGTTTGGTGTTTTATTGTATTTTTAATTTTCTGTTGGGAGCCGCCCAGAGTGGCTGGCGAAACCCAGCCAGATGGGTGGAGTAGTAGTAGTAGTAATAATAATAATAATAATAATAATAATAATAATAATAAATGCTCATACCTGTAGGTGCCCAGAATTGCATGCAAAGTAGATGCTCTACCCCTGGGCTACAGCTGTTCCCCAACATTAAGCCCTAACAATACTTTGGCAAGGTGCAAAGGGACTGAGGAACCACCTGCTCATGAGTATTCCTATGGTGTACATCTTCTCAAGTGGTGTTAGGCTTGTGTGATTTGTCTCATTAGGCATTTTGTCCATTTACATTTGCACATGCTAAAAGGAGACAAGCTGCTGATCCTCTGGCTGGAATGCAAATGAGAATCAATTCCCCTGAATCAAGTAGGATTATTCCACCCGTACACTGAGTTTACAAAGACCAGAATTTATTCAGGAATTTCTAATTGAAAGTTGTTACTCCACCGTGATGTGAGGGTATTACATTGGTGATGCAGCCCAATTAAGATTCCCAAAGCCACACAGATTGCCTCACATTTAAAACGGCTCCCTTGCAAAATGCTCCCGATGATTCACCAGAGATAGATCCATCCTGAGGAAAACACTTTCATTCAAATGTAATAGGGAAAACCAAGACTTGAGAACAGCAATAAAGGAGGGTTCATGTACTAAACTAATTATAACTAACAATATGAGTGAACAGAGCAGGCCTGTGTGAATAAATGACCAAAGGAAACAGACTGAGTCACAAACTGATTGATTTGAGGGCCTTTTCGGATGACCAGGGAAAGCTATTCTTATTTCTAGTTGACTGCCAGTGCTAGTCAGGCTCTGCAGCAGGACCTGGCATGGTGGGCCAAATCCAGGGCTGTGGAGACCCAGCTGCCAACACGAACAGTTGAGCTTGGTAGTAATGGCATCAAATAGAAGGTCCAGGCCCTGTAGCTTTGGGAGCAAATCCCAAGGAAAAACCCATACCCACTGCCTTTTCTTCAGGAGAAGAAAAGGCTAAGCAGTAAACCCTACACAAATCCAGAGTGGAGTCCCTAAGACAGTTGGGTGGTGTCTTATATGCCTCCTTCTGACAACTCCTGCAGCCAAGCTGGTGCCAAATGTATTGCTCTGCTTTTCTTAGGTGGGGTCTTGTCATCTGGGCAGCCCAAGACTGCCATGCACACTGCCCAGGCCTGTGTCCCAGAGAGGTCCCTTCAGTGCTGCTAACGCAACAGAAACAATGCAGGAACTGGATGGAAAGTTTTGCATTTGGTGTTTCTTCCCTCTAGGATTCTCCTTTCACACACACCCTTCCAGCCTCCATATACTGCATTGCTCTGTTGATGTAATTCATTTTTTAAAAAAAATAAAATAAATGCATTTATAAACACATTTCCCTCCCTAAATAAATAGATTTCTTTGATCAGAGAATCATATCACAAAATTTGGAGAAAAATGTGAAATCCAAGGGATGCCTACATTCCAATCTGAGAGGTTAGGATCCAGGTCAGTTCACACTGGAATTTGCAAATAACCCATTCCTCGCGCTTTTCTTTTTTAAACATAGCTGCAATTCTCCTGCAATAGCAATCAAGGGCAAAAAAAATAATCAGTTGAGTTCAGTATCAACATCATCTCTTCCAAGTTTTTCTCAAGCAACACTCCTCTTTGCAACATTTTGGGAGTTGCATTTTGTCCTGAATGCTAACGACTTCCAGCAGGATTATTTGTGTCTTGCCCGATGCAACAGTGTGGCTAAAGAAATATTTGTGAGGGGAGGGAGGGGATGTAATTCACAAAAGATTAGGTACTGAAAAGTTTCAGAAATGTATGTCTCATATGTTTTCAATTACATGAGATTTTTCCCCCCTTTCAAATGGTTCTTCTGGCTTTCTTCAAGAAGGCTTTGTGGCATTTCTTTTGTTTGGGGTTGATAAGCTGAGACCTTGTTCATTATTGTGGCTACAGGAATGTGTCCATCAAGATATTAATTCACTTGTCATGTGGAGGAATTTTTGCAATTTGCTTCCTTATTAATAAGGCTCCCCCCTTCTCTCCCATTAGCAATCCTCAGAGAATCAATCTGAAAGCTGTGTGTACGCCATACATTAAAATTACAGGTCCCTCCCAAATAATACTGGGAACTGTCATTTTTAAGGGTGCTGGGAACTGTAGCTCTGTGGTGAGTAAACTACTGTTCCTTGAGGGTTTTTTATGGGGGGGGGCGTTAAATGTATGGTGTCTACAAAGCCATAAGAAAGAACCCTGCAAGTGACTGTGTAGTAGAAATTGTATGAAACCATACTAATTTTTCAGCAACAGAAAAGTGTCAGGAAATGTAATGCTAGCTAGGCTGGCAAAATATTGCCAAGTCTTCGAGAGGAAATAGGAGCACTTCCATCTTTGAATATACTTTTCATTGCTTTGCTTCCTTCTAAAAAAATATTATTTGTGTGCCTATTGCTTTGATTTTATTGGTCATTCAGGATTCCAAAAGTATACACACTGAGCGATTTTGGCAAAGATGGATAGCAATACCAATAAGAAATGTCAAGAAATACATATAGTACATTGATTCACATAAAGACCCTCCTGCAGTATTCAGTTTGATTTGCCAAGTAAATGTTTTACAGCTGGGGTAATATGAACTTAGGGCAGTGTGGTCTGGGTTAATCATAGGTGTATATTCCCAATGGCTGTATTACAACCAGAAGTTTTGTGCCAAGGGAAGAAACAGATTTTATTTATTTTTTAATTTATTTGGAGATTTCTATCCCGCCAACATGGCTCCACAGTGCCCTTAGAAAAAAGATCATCTCAGCACCTCAGCTACATTGCTATATCACTGTCTGAATCAGAGTAAACTTTATTTGGAGCTGTTTCATGAAGGAATATTTACAGAGCCAAAGTATGATGGAAACAGTCTACCGTGACTGGAATTTTACTGTTCATCTTGTATATGATTGTGTATGTGGGGGTTGTGTGTTTAGAATAGTTTCATGAAGTACAAATGTGTGAGTGGATGGTTTTGGTGCCTGTATTGTGGTTTGTGTGTGTTTTAATAATATTTACACATTTTAAATATATTGCCATTTACAGTGGTACCTCGGGTTAAGTATTTAATTCGTTCTGGAGGTCCATATTTAACCTGAAACTGTTCTTAACCTCAAGCACCACTTTAGCTAATGGGGCCTCCTACTGCTGCCGCGCCACCGGAGCACAATTTCTGTTCTCATCCTGAAGCAAAGTTCTTAACCTGAAGCACTATTTCTGGGTTAGCGGAGTGTGTAACCTGAAGCGTATGTGACCTGAAGCGTATGCAACTCGAGGTACCACTGTATATTGCATTTTGGTTTATCTTGATCTGTTTTGAGGTTTGGCACGCATTTAGTTACTGTGGTTCTTAGTTATCTTACTTATGTGTATTGTTTAGAGTTTTTTATTTAGTTATGTTCATTAAAAAGTAGAATTCTTCTTATTAGCAATAGTAGTATTGTTTTGTCTTGAACGCAGAATTAGCATTATACTTCTTATATAGAAAATGCAGGGAGTGCTCAGTTGTAGAGAATCTGGTTCAATCTGCAGCATCTTCACAGAGCTGGAAGAGATTCTTGTCTGAAACCCTGGAGACCTGCTGCCTTTATTGAGCTAGATGGACCATGGTCTGTCTTGGTATAATGCAGCTTCATTTGTTCCTATGGCACCCCAGACACCCCAGAGAAAGTGTTTTTTGCAAAAATAGCACTCAGGTTTTGGTACAGTATTACTATTGCCATCTACTATTTAATATGTGCCATATTATCAGCCATGTCTGCTGGCACTAAGCAGGCGACTACTCAAAACACGTAGCTGCAGACTTCCAGCAACATGTTAGGCTTTGAGACGAGGGTTAAATTCGATCTTTTTCAGATGCTGGGGAGCAAAATGCCAAAACGCAATCCTGAATTACAGCACCAAGTAAAACTGCACCGTGCCTTGAAGCCAAAAGTGAAAGCTCACCACTGAATATGTTTTGTTGTGAAACATATTCCCCCCATTGAGCGGAGTCCATTAAAGACTGCATTAGGCCATAAACAGCTTATATGCAATGTTTGTTTATGTAACACAAATGCTTTAACAACCCCACTTAGCATATTATTGTAATGTGATAAGCAGAGTGACCCCTTTTAAGACCTCTTTGTTCCATAAAACAGGCTTCCATATTCAGTATGTTGGCAGAGTGTCAGCATCTGCACAAAGCAATTGGCATGTTCCAAAGATATCCATCTCATACTTTATGGCATTTCACTGCAGTATATTCAGCTGTGTTGGACTATACTGAAATCATGTTTATAGCATACAAAGCCAATTGTAAAGAGGAGCTAATTACAAGACAAGACATGACATTCTCAGGCAGAGTTTGGGTTGCATCAATGTTAGCTTGCCTCAGGGTGGGCCCATTGAAGTCTTTGGATATAAGTTAACTAAGGACCATTAATTTCATTGAATCTACTCAAAGTATAACTGACTTGGATACAACCCTTTCATTCCCATTTATTTCAGTCGGAGATTGAAGCAGGAGTCCAGTGATCGTTAAAACACCAAATTCTATATTTTAGCAACAGGTAACTATTGCTTTCATATACTTACACATTTTTTATTTGTATTTTCATACACACAGAGAGAGAGACAAAATTAAGTGGAAAACTACCATGTTAGAGAAAAGCCTTCTGTTTCAGGCATATACAGGCAATTAAGAAGACATTTTTCCATGATAGTTTGCTGATTTCTCATTTTTACATTTTTACATTTTTATATTATTATTGTTGCAGGGTTTCATGTATAATTGTTGCAATTGGGTTTTCCCTCCCCCCCTATATATATATATATATATATATATATATATATTCATTAAAAATAAATAAAATTGAAATCAACAATAAAAATTCATTCAAATAACTACTGCAAAATTCATCACAGCCCCAGCCCCAAACCATGAGCTCCAGAGAAGCTTTAGTAACATCAAAGGAACTACTACACAGTGAATAGTTTGAGAATGGAGTCTTGTAGCACCAGCAGAATCCGACTAGCTTAGCACTGGATACAACCCAAAGTTTTGAATTGTCATTTATAAATCACTTGGGAGCCCTTGTTGATGGAAAGTTGATTTATCAATATTTAAAATATGTAAGTTATTTTTTTATTTAAAAAAATACATTAACTCTTTTAAAGGGATGCTAGAAATGTTTCTCAGTGCATAACACATAGCTAAAGTAGCAATGTCACGATGGTAGTAATAACATCTAGTCACCATATCCAACACACAAAATAGCTTTTTAAATTATTATCTGTATATAATTTTTATTAAATTTTCTGTTTTACAATTTAAAGTACTCATTATACATCCTTAAGGCATCAATGACTTCCCTTCTTCTATTTCCATGGTTCATTTTATGTATCATAAATCCCTGCAAATTTTACAGAAACTATACCATTCAGTATTCCATCATTACATCCATCATAACTTATTTACACTGTTGGATGCTGCCAGCATTTTCAGTTGTACACAGTTATTTCCCATATATTCAATAAATGTTTTCCAATCTTCTCTAAACATATGTCCTTCTTGTTCTCTTATTCTGTATGATAACTCTGCAAGCTGCGCATATTCTGTCAACTGAAGTTGCCACTCTTCTTTGGTTGGGACCTTGCTTGTTTTCCATTTTGTGGCATGCATAAATAACCTTTTTTGACACCTGGGAATTTCAGTCTGAATTATCCCCAACGGAAAGGACTCTGGGTTTGTTTGGAAAGTACTTTTAAACATTTTTTTTTCAATTCATTATGGATCATTTCCCAATACTCTTTTACCCTTTTACAAGTCCACCACATATGAAGGAACGTTCCCACAACCTCAGCTTTTTAAATTATGATCAGAGAGAAACCAGCTCAACTGTTATATTTAAAAGATCCAGTTCATTAGGACTAATTAAACATATGAATGTGGCTGTGTGTACAATAATGGTGATGGGTGGTAAGATGGGTACATTATGGCTGGCTGAACATTAGCTGCACTGCAGTGTGCAGTCATGATCTAAAGTTTACAGAGGATAGCAAACTTATCCTTTCATCACATCCCAGAGTGTCACTGGCACTCAGCAATACTCTGCCACATCGTACTGCACAGCCCACTCTCTGTAGAACTGGAATTCCACGTGTAACTGGTCCCACTTTAGAGAAACCTATGACCAGTGCTTTTTTCCCTGGGGTTACTCAAGGGTACGCAGTACTGGCACCTTTTCTCCCCCCCCCTCCCCATGTTAAAAATGTGGAACTTACTGTAATAAAATATTGGTGAGTAACAACACCTTTTTCTTTTCTTTTCTTTTTTTTTAGCACTGCCTACAACTTAAAAAATCATGAGCTTAGCTCCAAAAATACACTGCAAAAGGGGTAAAGAAAGAGTCAACTTCCAGTTTTGAAGTATTATTTGATGTGTACTTGAAAGGACTTTTATTTTCCTTGGAAGTCCAAAGTCTGTTTTATGGGGATTTTATTTGCTTGTGTGGGGTCAGTAGGGTAAGTTCAAATATGAGGATAAAAAGCCTTCAAAGCATGGATCTTTTCTGCATAGTAACTTTATATGTTTAAAAGGCATCAAGGGGTGCCATGTTTATTGTTTCTCTGTAATTTTCCCATCGCATCTGCTTGCTAAATTTTTATTATTATTATTACCAACTGCTAAACAAACACTCCTCTACTGAAATTTGAAAGGAACCTGGAAGCTGTCAGCTTTGTGGCTATAGGACCATCCGAAGCAACAATAAATAACAATAACAACAAATGTATTTTTTAGATATTGATCTGAATTCATTATAATGCAACTCAGTAATCTGAGCCAAACTAGTTTTGTGTGTATTAAAAAGATCTTTACAGTAATCTAATGCACTTTACTCAGAAGCAGCAATTGAGGAGTGGGAATTGGTGATTTGCATTTTAAAGTGAAGACCCCCAATTCACACATCCTATGAAGGCAGTTGTCCTTCAAAACCTGCACTTACTTACATTTTGTAATGCAGAATTCAATCCAAAGATGCATACCAAAATGTTCCATTAGGGAAAGGTGCACACAAATATATATATGAAAATAATGTATAAAATGCATTATATTAGGGGAAATTGCTTGTATATCAGGCAAACATATGCATCAAAATGTATATATTAGAAGAAAAGCACTTGAAAAGGCATACAATTTTTCATGCAAAATCTTTGTTGTTTTTTAAGTGAACTGATGCAGAAGTGGAGGAAACTGAACTTAAGGCAGAAAGAAAGAAAGAAAGAAAGAAAGAAGACCATTTTGACCATTTCCACTCTGAAATAGGTCTCGCCGTGTTCAATGGACCTTGTTGCCAGTGTGCATAAAATCACAGCCTTAGAAGCCTCAGGAAGGACCTATGGATTATATTGGCAACATTTCTAGTCTAGATGAGAAACATGCCTATCTGAAACCCTGGAGAGCTACTGATGGCCTCCGTTTAAGGCAGCTTCAGATCTCTCTGTCTGTCTGTCTGTCTGTCTGTCTGTCTGTCTCTCTCTCTCTCTCCACACACACACACACACACACACAATGTTGCTAAGCATAAAACATATTAAATGAGCTAATACTGGGAAGGTGGCCAATCTAGGAGAAGGAAAACTCAGATCCTAAACCTCCGCTGCATAAGAAAGGCTTCGAGAATAAACCCTGAGGAAAAAAATATCCCAGGACATCTTTGGGAAAAGAAAAGGCTATGGAGTAAAGCTTACACAAATCCAGAGTGGAGTCCCTAAGACTGTTGGATGGCATCTTATATGCCTCCTCCTGGCAACTCCTGCAGCCCATCTGGTCCAAAATGTATTCCTCTGCTTTCCTTTAGACCACATCAGCAAGCACAAGAGAGGGGGTTCTTCCGGGTTAGTGCCTCCAGCAATGGCGGAGCTCCTCCGATCGGGAGGAACCGGCTCCGTGAAAAACAGGGTCTGACCGCCACGGCGACGGCGGAGACCCTTAGAAATCACAGACGGGAGAAGTCTGTGAACCTGGGATTCGGCCGGCACCTTCAGCGCCCACCTACTCACGGGGAGACCCGGTATTGGGAATCCGGAGTGACGTGGGGTGAGAGGCGTGGTGCTTTGAATCAACCACTTATTTCACAGAGCGAAGCCGCATTGCCGCTGTCGGAGAGCGCTGACTTTTTTCCTGTGGACAATTGGATTCTAAACAACAACCCGTGAGTAGAACGGGAAATTGAGCTTTTAAATAATTTAATTTGGCACCGAACAGGGAAGGTCTAAACAGGAAGCCCACCTTCCCTTTCTGTAAATAGACTGAAGCAAAGTAGTTACTAACTAAGGTTTTGGAAAGTCTCACGTAAAGGATTAAAACTCCACTGATTGAAACCATCAATTCTGACCAAGTGAACTTGCAGGAGAAGGTAGAAAATGAAAGATTGAAGCATCACGTCTCTGAACCTGGGAACGGTTTGCAAAAAGTCCATCGACGGTAAACAGGACAAATTTGACAGCTAGCTTTAACTTGACAGCTAGCTTTAATTTGACAGCTGGCATTAATTTGACAGCTAGCTTTTAAAAAAAGACATTGTTTCTATTGTCTGCTTCTGCACTTAAAAAGAATAAAAAGTAACTGGGAACTGTTATTAATTTACTTTTGGAATTGTGCTGGAAAGGATTGATACAAATTGAGACTGCTTCCCTCTAGAGGGAGTTTTGGGACATTGTTACAAGTGTGAAGCTGCGAAATTGCTCTGAAGATAAGGACTGTGAGAAACTAGTTTTGACCTTGAATATCTTAAGAATGTCGGTAAAGGAAGAAGTAGCGTCTGCTCTGAATACGACAATTTATCTGCTGGGAAAGCTGCATAAACAGATAGATGTCATGGTTACTAATATTGATATCTTGGGAACAAAAGTGGGCATCAGCATAGAAGTCGACAAGAACCCGGCACAAGAATCTTTCTTAACTGAACAAATTGATGAATTAGAGAAGGAGAAAGTTGCTGTTGTTGAATATAAAGCAAAATATGGGGGAGCTTTAACCCTAAATAGGCAAATGGAGGATTACAACTTGAGGCCTTATATGACTGTAATTAGGAGAAGCCAGTTTTTGAAGATGGGTGCCTGGCCTGATTTGGAAAAGGAAAAGTGGAGAGATCCCTTTATGCAAGGATCAAATGACTTTTGGAATATGAATTTGAGCCAGGAGGAGATTGGAGCTTCGGGGGCCTTTGGACTTGGAAGAACTGTGAAACAAGGTTTGGAATACTTTATGGGCCCTAGCTTTAATTATGGAAACCTGGCAGACTTGTCAAGAAGGAATATAAGCATCGTTGGGTTGGAGCTCCCCCGAGATCTGCTTTTTAGCACCAAAGATTATCATGAAGATCGGCAGAAGGGAAATGAAGAAGAGTTAAGAGCCTCGGATATCAGATCTCCAGGTTGATGGATGCTGGGAGGTTGATGGAACTGACGGCGGGGGCCGGGACCGGGGAGGGGAGACGGAGGAAAGAAATTGGGAATTTAAAGTGTATATAAGGAGATCTCTTTTAAAAAAAATTAATGAGAAATGGAAAAATCGTGGAATGAAATTTTTATGACCCTAGGGGAAATGTCTTAAGAGATTAAGTTCAATATATTAATTTCAATGAGAAACAAGATTAAATAAAGTAAAAATGGATGATTAATTGGTGAAAGAAGAAAATGTTAAATTACAGTATATTAAGATAAATTATTAGGATAAAAGCAAAGATGAAGGATTTGCTGGAATATCTAACTGAACCAGAATACAAAGAGGGGAGGTGTGAGGAGGTCAAGGAAATAAGTTAAAGAAGGAAAGTTATGTAAAGGTTTGATTTGTTCTTTTCTTTTTTTTCTTTCTTGATTCTATGCATTTTTTATTTTTTTTGCTTTTTGTCTGTTTTCCATTTTTTACCTTTTTCCTTTGATGTGACTTGTTTTTATGTATTGCTTTCTTTTTTGGTTTAATTGGGTGTTTTTCCGTTGTTATCTTTTTTATTACTTATGTAACTTTTAAAATTTTAATAAAAATCTTTAAAAAAAAAAAGCAAGCACAAGAGAGGGGTCATGCCATCTGGACAGCTCAGGACCTCCATACACACTGCCCAGGCTTGCCCCCTGGGGAGATCAAATTGGTGCTGCTAACGCAGCAAAAACAATGCGCTAGGCAGCAGTTACGAGTTACAGGTTTTTATAACACCAGCAGGCTCTGTGATTCTCCAGCACTTTGACTTCACCCCTGGAGGTGCACTCCATTACCTCTTGAGACAGACAGATGCCAACAATACTGGGGGGTGGATTCTAACCCAGGGCTTGGTGGCTTGGAAGTCATGAAGCAAACTAGCCTCTCTTATTCACTCAGCTGATCATTCTCTCAATCATTCTCTCTCCTTTCACTCTCCATTTATACATTGTGACTGGAAACAAGGCAGTACTGAGTAGAGTGACTCGCGCCATCCATCAAATGTTGGCTGAGTGTCACATTCTATCTCTTCCCAGTGCTCATATGATAAATAGTCTCAGGCAGTGCAGATGTTGTTGGACTGTGCCACTTCAGACTATGTGTGGAGGGACTGAGTAATCTGTAAAGTTATCATTCCTAGTTAGCAAGGGAATGGTAAACCAAGGCTAGAGGCTGCTCCCCAACACCCTAGTTTGGTATGCACATGAAGCTTTTTATGTAGGGAAGCACAAACATCCAGCATTCCACCTGCCATAGCACATTTGGTGATACAATCCAGCAGCAGATTAATGGCATGAGCCTGCTGAATATGTGTTCTATCCATTATGTACCCTACCCATAAGTTACCTTCAAATTTTAGGCTATGTTACATACAGCTAAATGACATACTGATTAGAGTGTGGTTCATGTTGTTGTCGTTGTTGTTTAGTAGTTTAGTCGTGTCCGATTTTTCGTGACCCCATTGGCCAGAGCATGCCAGGCACTCCTGTCTTCCACTGCCTCCCGCAGTTTGGTCAGACTCATGCTGGTAGCTTCGAGAACACTGTCCAACCATCTCATACTCTGTCATCCCCTTCTCCTTGTGCCCTCAATCTTTCCCAACATCAGGGTCTTTTCCAGGGAGGCTTCTCTTCTCATGAGGTGGCCAAATTATTGGAGCCTCAGCTTCAGGATCTGTCCTTCCAGTGAGCACTCAGGGCTGATTTCCTTCAGAATTGATAGGTTTGATCTTCTTGCAGTACATGGGACTCTCAAGAGTCTCCTCCAACACCATAATTCAAAAGCATCAATTCTTCAGCTATCAGCCTTCTTTATGGTCCAGCTCTCTCTTCCATACATCACTACTGGGAAAACCATAGCTTTAACTATACGGACCTTTGTTGGCAAGGTGATGTCTCTGCTTTTTAAGATGCTATCTAGGTTTGTCATTGCTTTTCTCCCAAGAAGCAGGCGTTTTTTAATTTTGTGACTGCTGTCTCCATGACTGCTGTCACCATCTGCAGTGAAGTGTGGTTCATACTAGGAGACAAAAGCATCAAATGCAGCACACACGTAAGCCCTGTTCATGTCTCACTCAAGTGTGCAGCATTCATGGCTTGAAACTCAAGTTGAGCTATGCTATGTCACTGTGCTACCTCCACCCTTTGATGACTTAGTGTGGTTGTATGCAAGACAAATCTTGCTCATGAGCAGCAGCTGCCTCCTAGAAGTTTCCTTGCAGGCAACCACAACCACACTCACTGTGTAGCTGTCATTGGGCATATCTTTTGTTGCAATGCAGAGATATGCCAAAAAGACCTTCCTCTTCCAATAACCCTTTTAACTAGTGGTATTTCCCTGTACTGGGGTTGTTTTTACATGTATTTAGATGTTTACATTGTTTCATCAGTTGTGTGTTTGCTGCCCATAGCTCCTTTGGGAGGAAGGGAAGGATATAAAATTTAATAAGCATGAGGAGAGGAGCATGATCCCACTTTGGCTTGAATCCATGAGTGCCCTACACATCAATAGGCCTTTATATGCTGCTTGACTTCAAACAAAAAAGAAGCAAGGATTATTTTATTAATTAAAGGAAGATGTTACTGATCTCACCATAGTGCCCAGTGCTCTGTTTGCAGAAGGGGCAGGTTATGCTTCCCATCTTTTTGGATGACCTCCTGAGCTCCTTTTCAGAATGATTTGTTCACCTTTCTATTCAAGAGTCTCTACATGGCCCTCCTGCCTGGATCTCTAACCAAGGTCTCTCTGTAGCTGTGTGCCTGGCTACGGAAGGCACTCTGGTCTCAAGTTTTACACTGCTTTGTTTATTATGGATGTTGATCCAGATCCACTCATGTCTAATCTGTGAATTCAAGGGAGGAAAGGAGGAGGCCGGTCCACTTACCCTTTGTGGCAGTCCCCATAAAAGGATCTTGTAAAGACTACAGCAGCGTGATTTGTTTAAAATCATGAGTAGCCAGGGGTGCAACTGGTGGGTTTCATTAAAAGGTCACCCTGCTTTCCCAACACACACACACATACACACACAACAATTCAAGCTCTGGCTAGTGTACATTCCCGCCATTCACCTTTGCATCAAATACATCAAAAAGGCAAATCTGACATCTTTCTATTTCCTGTTTTCACTATGTCTGGGATTAATTGGCTGTCCTTCCAACGGCACTATCAGATAATGATGAGAGACAGAGAGATAGGAAGCATGAACACCGCTGCAGTGTATAATGTCAGTAATAATATCAACACCTTGGCAACTAAACTGGAGAAACACGTGACACATCTCTTTCAACAAAACAGATGTTGGACTTCAGAACTCTCATTACCTTTTTGGCTCTTTGCTAGGAATGCTACATTTCAAAAGGGGGAAAGCTCCTCTGATTTAATCAGCAAAGCAGTCAACCTTGCAAAGTTCCCAATTCATTAATAAGAGCTATTAATATAACTTTGTGATTGGCAACATTCATCAACAAACATCTGAAACGTTTTCAGTCAAAGTCAGCTGTACAGTATTGCTAAACAGAAAAGATGGACACAGAGAATCAACTGTCTGGAAGCCTTAGTCTAAACACAATGTGTAGAAGTTCATGCAACTGTATTAGGATTGTTATGAGTGCTGTTTCAAAAGAAGTTCAAATGGCAATTATGGTACTTATTCAGGTATAAAAATCTTCAAAGATATTACAACTCACCAATTAGATGTGAATCTTATTATTAGCCAAACACCAGACAGAGCATTTGAAAGCAAACATGTTTAGTCTCTGAGATGTGCATGTATATATATTCTTACAGAGGACATCTGATGTCAGTTTTCCATAAGTACTTTGATAATGGGGAATTGAACACCCCCACTTCATAATTAAATGATTTGAATTCCTAGTACAGGTAGGAAAGTTCTGCTTAAATCACAATGAAATGCTTTCATCTTAGCTCTCACTAAAGAATGACAGCATAAAAGAGCATTAACAGCTGGAACAGCACACAAAGAGCATAAAACAACCATTTTGGTCCCAAGGAGTGGTCCCAGTAGGAGAATATGGTTCTAGCTCTAGGACAGTCATGCTTTCTTCATAGATTCCAGGGACACGAGGTCACAAGCCACTAGCTTCTCTTCAGCATCCAATAGCCAAAGTCAGTTCAAGGATATCAGTAGAGAAAGTAAGACAAAGCAGAGGGAAGTCCAGATAAACAAAGTCAGACAAAGCAGAGTTCAAGGTCCAAAGGGCCAACAAGCAACATGTGTAGCACCCTGGACAGCTCCTGCAGTCTCTAGGCAAGAATCGGATAAGACAGACTTCAGTATGGCCATAATTAGAATACCTGGAGTGAGCATCAGATTGCAGCTTCCTCTGCAGCTAATCTTGTCCTTGGTTGTTGTTGTTTTTTTAAAAAAATAATATTTATTACTTTTAAAGGTTACAAAAATAGAAAAAGAAAAAAATAGAGACAAGAAAGAAAAAAAACAAGACAGAAAGAAAAAACACCACAATACAATGCAATACAATACAATATACAAACAATGTAAAACCCAACCTAAACCCATTAAACTAGACACATAAATAAATCAAAACAAAAACAGTTTAAAATACATCTCTCCTTTTCCGTATTCAATCCTTCATTACCTCGTTTCCTCAACTTCCTCATGCCTCCCTTTTTGTATTCCAATTCTACTAATTGTTTCAGCAAATCCTTTCCATCTTTCTCTCTTTTTTATCATCTTATACATAACATATTTTTTAACCTTATTTCCCTTTAAGACTAAATTACTTATCTATACTTAACTTCTTATAACATTTCTGCTAAATCCATATAATATTATTCCACCATTTTTCTAACAGTCATTAATTTTACCAAATTTCTAAGTATGAACTTTAATTTCCCAATCTTCTTCCACCCTCTCCTCTCCCTGGTTTCGGATTCTGCCAGTCCTTTCCGTCAGTTCCATATAGTCCAACAACCTGGAGATCTTATGTCTGAGGCTCTTAATTCTTTTCCAAGTCCCTTCTGCGGATCTTCTTCATATTCTTTAATGCTCAGGAGCAAATCTCGGGAAAACTCCAACCTGACAGAACTTTTATTCCTTCTGAACAGTTCAGCCAAATTTCCATAATTAAAACTAAGGTCCATAAGGTGTTTCAGGACATATTTCAGGATTCCTCCGAATCTAAAGGCCCCCAAAACTTCAAGCTCCTCCAGGCCCAAACCCATGCCCCAAAAGTCAGTTAGTCCCTGGATAAAGGGATCTTTCCAACTTTCGTTCTTCAGACCAAGCCAGGGTCCAATCCTCAAAATCTGGCTTTTGCTAGAATCAGTCATACAAGGCCTCAATTTATAGTCCTCAATTTGCTTCTGTAGAACTGAGGATCCTGCTTGAGCTACTTTAGGTTTCGCAACGGCGTCCTTCTCCTTTTCCTCCACCATTTGTCCAGCCAAGGTATATTCCTGTACCGAGTCCAGAATTATTTCTGTGCTGTTGCTTGCTTTTTGATTCAAATTGGTCACTTTCTGTTCCCGATTGTCCATTTTAAAAATCATGTCATCTGCCTTTTTATGAAGCTGCTCAAGTGAATGGTTTATCTTATAAAATGCAGTCACAATAGCTTCTCCTATCAACATTTTGAAAGTCCAAGGTCAATCTCTGATTCTCAGAAACCTTATCTTGCAGCTGGAGCTCGCCCTGTTACACTCCTGTAACAGTTTCACATGCTCCCTCTAGAGGGAAACAGTCTCAACTTGTATCAATTCTTTCAAGCACAAAAACAGTTTCGATTTTCAGTTATCCCGCCCCCCTTTTTCCTCCCTTTATTAATCACATGGAAACAGTATCTTTCTTATTTTAACTAACTGTCAAATCCGTTCTGTCAATAAACCTTCCCCAAACATCATCTGGCAGACCGTTCCCAGGTTCAGAGCAGTGATAATTTGCTTTTTACTCTCTCCTGCAGGTTCCACTAGGTCCAAAAACTTCCCCCCTCTTCTCCTGCTTCCAAGGGGGGTTTTGTATTTTTAACCGGTGGAATTTGAATCCTTTGTCAAAGACTTTCAGAGACTTTAGTTTGTAGCATCTTTGCTTCAATCTATTTACAAAAGCGGAAGGTGGACTTCCTGTTTAGAGCCTTCCCACTTCGATGCCAAATTAAAGTGTTTGAGGATCCAAATTTTCCGTTCTACTCACGGGTAGTTGTTTAGAGTCCAATTGTCCACAGGAAAAAGTCAGCGCTCTCCGACAGCAGCAATGCGGCTTCACTCCGTGAAAGAAGCAGTCGATTCAGAGTACCGCGCCACTCACCCCACGTCGCTCCGGATCCCCTAAACAGGGTTTCCCCACGAGTAGGGGAGGCGCAAAAGGTGCCAGCCGAACCCCAAGTTCACAGGCTTCTCCTGTCTGTGATTTCTATGGGTCTCCGCCTTCGCCGTGGCGGTCAGACCCTGCCTTTCACGGAGCAAGTTCCTCCCGATCAGAGGAGCTCCGCCATTGCCGGAGGTGCCAACCTGGAAGTTCTAATCTTGTCCTTGGTGAGTGAAGACTTTACTTTTGAAGGGATCCAACCTATTTTAGGAGACATTGCCCCTAGCAGTACCAACAAGGCTGGGGTCTACTTCAAAGCTGGAGTCCTCAGAGGTGGAAGAAGGAAATGCAAATCTATCAAACTGCAGAGGTGCTGACATCATGGACCTCTCTGACACTGAAACTCCCAAGGAATTAGAGGCTGCTTCTGAAGATAAATTCTTCTCCTATTTTAAGATATCCTCTGAATCCACAGTCTCTTCCACTGAGGATGGGGAAGTCAGAGCCCTGGGTTATGGTGACAGCATAAAAAGCATAAAACATGTATTGTAAGGGTAGCATATATGTCTATGCTTGCTCTTCATGCACCTTATGCTAGTGATGTGCTAAAACCTGTCCTCCAGTTTCTTAAACATTTTTTCCTCAAAAGATGCTCCCATTTTTCTGCCTCATTTGCAAGACACTTTAGAATTTCATAAGAATTTCAGTGGGTACAGGGTTGGGTTTTCCTTATCATTGTTTTTCTTCCCTCTACATATTTCTGCAGTGCTCTGCAGCCTCTCTGCACAGATCTGAAAAAGCTCCAAGGGTGGAGTTATCTCATGATCTCTTCCCTTGTGCTTGAACTGGGGCATTGGAGGTCAAGGTGACTGGTTGCCAAGTGCCTGAGATGGATGTGCTTTCTGATTTAGTTTTAAGGAAAGTTCTTCCTTTTATCTTTTATCTTTAAAGGAAATATGTGCCAATTCTTTTACTTTTTAAAGAAATCAGTATTTAAAATAAAGAAGTAACAGTACATAGCCATCAGTCACACAGTAAGCAGTCACATGCTTATGGCAATGCCCAGTTAAGGACATCATGGGTTTTTCTGGAAATGTGGGCATGGAGAGCCTGCTTGGACAACTGCTGTCATTCATCTTTCTCTTTTGCTTCAAGTGTGGTGACTGCTACGCTTCCAATAAAACTGAAAAGGACGCACCTGGAGTGCCTAGCCAGATATAGCTGTTGGTGGCAGAGATATGAGTGGTTGTCAATGTAGTGGAGATTTCAGCATTGTTATAGTGGAGGTCCAAGCTGGAAACTATTGATCAATTCACTGCCCTCCCAATCCACCACCTGAGGCAAGAGCAGTGACACCAGCTTACCTCTGTGACCATTGGTGCCCAGGGCCGCATGCCATTACTGGGGCACATGTGTATGCCATGTGGCATGTGCACTATGTAATCAAAAAGACCCCCGTGCACACGTGCTACATTATCAGGCCCCCTGGCATGCTGATGTGACTCTCATACGTGGTGCGGAAGGCAGAAAAAGTGTGTATTCACCGGGGGCATGATGAAGTAGCACATGTGCACCCCGCAGTTTGTACCCATGGCCACACTGCACTTTGTGGGTGTCTCACCCCCTCATTTAAAATGTGTTGGGAGCCAGGGCACCCATTGGCATGGGGACTCAGCACCTATGGGCAAGAAGCTGAGTGTGCCTGGTGGCAAGGCTGGCCTTTTCCCAGTACAAGCCTATTTCTCTAATCTTGGGAGAGGAGGTTTGATCAGAAGGTTGGCCGTTCGAATCCCCGCAATGGGGTGAGCTCCCGTTGCTGGGTCCCAGCTCCTGCCAACCTAGCAGCTCAGAAGTATGTCAAAGTGCAAGTAGATAAACAGGTACTGCTCTGGCAGGAAGGTGAATGGCATTTCCCGTGCCCTGCTCTGGTTTCGCCAGAAGTGGCTTAGTCATGCTGGCCACATGACCCAGAAAAACTGTCTGTGGACAAACATCGGCTTCCTTGGCCAGTAAAGCGAGATGAGCACCGCAACCCCAGAGTGGTTCATGACTGGACTTAACTGTTAGGGGTCCTTTACCTTTTTTTTTTAATTTCATGGGAAATATTCACTTTTGTGAGTGGATATTTAAGGAGACCAAAAAGTAGGGAAATCTTGGTTTAAATAATAAAGGATCTTAATAAAGAGTAAAACCAGGATTTTTAATGTGAGATAATCACTTGAATTTCATATGTGACATTCATAGAGTTACATGTACCAGATTATTACAAAGGCCAACATATTTTCATTAGAACACAATGGAAGTTTTGAACGCTGACTACTTATGTAATTGTATATTCCTTCTTAGCAGATGTTTAACTGTAGGAGAACTTCTTTTATTACACTCTTTCCTTTGCTACATTATTGCTTTTTATATACAGTGGTACCTCGAGTTAAGAACTTAATTCGTTCTGGAGGTCCTTTCTTAACCTGAAACTGTTCTTAACCTGAGATACTACTTTAGCTAATGGGGCCTCCTGCTGCTATGCAACTTCTATTCTCATCCTGAAGCAAAGTTCTTAACCCGAGGTACTATTTCTGGGTTAGCGGAGTCTGTAACCTGAAGCATCTGTAACCTGAAGCGTCTGTAACCTGAGGTTCCACTGTACATGTCTGCAGCTTTAATTTAAAAATCAACTGCCACTTGCATGGTTATCATCATGTGTTGTTTGTTCCTGAGCAAATTTGGGCTGGTCATTCTCTCACAAGCTATCACAGATTTTTAATGTTTTATTTTTAATGTTTTATTGCTACAATATATTCCCATTAAAATAAAAAGAAGGATATCTAGTTCCACAGGACTAAACAACAAATCGTGGCTAAACTGGAATTATCAGTCACTAATGAATCAACAACAAATAATAACTGCTGCTGCATTTTGTGAAGAACATAGTTTTTCTGCCCATTTTTGTTGTACAACTTCTTGCATCTCTTTTAATTCATCCTTGTACCTATTTGTATAATTTGCTTCCAGTACTGAATAAACTTATTTCACTCTTCTAATGAGTCTTTTTTGTGTGTGTGTGTCATTCAAGCCCTCCATTTGTGTGTGTAATATTTAGTTTTATTTAACAAAACTTATAAAATACTTGGTTGTAAATAAATATGATGGCTTATGTTTTAGCATTCTATGCCAGCTCATACCTTCCCATTTTCTATAAAATGTTCATTCTTCTTTGTTGGTGCTTTCAATTTTTCAATATCTGAGCTGAAACTATCTCGCAGATTTACGGAAGGGCTGTGGCTCAGACCATCAGCCTTCTATGCCAAAGGTCCCAGGTTCAGTGCAGGGCCTCCTTGTAGGACTGAGAGTCCTGCCTGAAACCCTGGACAGCCACTGCCCATCAGTGCAGACAATACTGAATAGAACTAATGGTCTGGTTCTGTATAAGGTAATTTCCTATGTTCCTGTACCATTTATCTGTTCTCGGGATAAAACTGAGAGATAATATATGCTGCCTTTAGCTCCTTGAGGAAGTTGAGCTACAAAGGACACTGAGAGACTCTATTTAGTTAGGAGTATCTCTAGTAATTTTCACCACAGACTATGCGGTCTTGGCCTGGTGGGAGTTGTCGTTCAAAACATCTGGAGGGCACAACTTTAGCTATCCCTGGGTGGCAATAGTTCCACAGTAAGTCATTTTTTAATTGCTAGTCTTTTGGTAATCCTATTACTTATGCAATCCATGAATTGTCCTTAAACATTGGATGAAAATTCAGAGGTTATCTGTCCTTGCCATGCTGGTATCTTCAGTCATTAAAAACAGGAATGTCACTGAATCATCCAGCTTTTTTATATATAAAAAAGTGTGTCACACTTCACTGAAAATAGAATTTCAATTAGAACTGTAGATTTTATCTTGCAAATCGAATTTCTCACACATGAACTCCTTAAACCTGACATTGTCACCACCCCAGTTAAAACTGGCATTTGACCTGACTGTCACAGAAGAACAGCGTTAATAAACTCTGTAGAAAGTGATCACCTTCATGGAGCCTGAGAAGGACAGTTTTTCCTAAAGCCGAGTATCACTGACCAGGATTGCTTGATTGTTTCTGTTTTTTTGTCACACCGCTTACAGATGCTCTTTAGCGCAGGACACCATCTCTGGTTCATTTTCTGATATCGAGAGGGAACATCCGTGAGCACTGCCCATAACTTGCCTGAATGTCTGCCACTATGACAGGGCTTATTTTTTATTGCAAAAATCTCCCTCGGGAATCTCCTTCAGATTCCCCAGGTTCTGCCCTTTAATCAAGCCAGGCAGTCTGGTAGGAAGAAGATTTGGACAATGTTCCCTGCCAGAACTGAACCAATCCCTATCTGACAAGCTGTGCTCCACTAGGCATGCAGCTGCCAGTCAGATACAGTCATTTAAATAATGAGGCACTGTTAAGCGTGAAGTGATTAACTGGACTTAGGAAAGATATCGTGACATCTCCAATAGGAATTGGGAAATTCTACTAAAGTATTTATAGTGTTCACAAGGCATTTAAACTGATGAGCAAATATAGCTGGTCAGGAAGAAGACAGTTGCCTAGCAAGTAACAAGTAATCCTTTTTTGGAGTACCTGGGTTGAAACAGTTCTTACTCCTGCCATAGGTAAAGGTAAAGGGACCCCTGACCATTAGGCCCAGTTGTGGCCGACTCTGGGGTTGCGGCGCTCATCTCACTTTATTGGCCGAGGGAGCCGGCGTACAGCTTCCAGGTCATGTGGCCAGCATGACTAAGCCGCTTCTGGCAAACCAGAGCAGCGCACGGAAACACCGTTTACCTTCCCGCCGGAGCAGTACCTATTTATCTACTTGCACTTTGACGTGCTTTCAAACTGCTAGGTTGGCAGGAGCAGGGACCGAGCAACGGGAGCTCACCCCATCGCAGGGATTCAAACCGCCGACCTTCTGATCGGCAAGTCCTAGACTCTGTGGTTTAACCCACAGCGCCACCTGCATCCCTTGATATCAGAAAACTCCTGCCATAAGCATCTGTAAAAACAAGATGCTGGTCTGAATGTGGTCTTGACCTAGTAGGCCAAGTAGGGTTCTTCTTATGATGCAGAGATATACCCTTTGGGAATTTTTGCTGGTTTGGCATTTTTTCAGTCTCAAGAGACCATAGGAGCCAACCCAATAAAATATTTGAGGGGCTGGGCTCCCCCCAAGTTAATGGGCATTGCCATTCAAATGGTGTGCATGCACTACGTCATGTGATCAATTTCGCAGGGTGGGGCTTACCTGCCCCCCCCCCATATTTTATTGAAGTTAGCAGCCCTGCAAGCGACCAAAAAGGAAAAGGGGGGGGGATAGCTCCAGCAGAATGCAAACCTGTATTATTTAAATAGCTCACTACCCATCCCTACTGTTAATTCCCTCAAACCAGTGCCTTTTATGGCTTGATGATTAATGGTTGTGGACATCCCCATAAGTACCTTCCACCAAGGGTACAGCCTAAAAGTGTCTCCGACCTTGTGGCGCAATGGTAGCGCGTCTGACTCCAGATCAGAAGGCTGTGTGTTCAAATCACACCAGGGTCAGGATTCTGACTTTTGTTCTTGTCTTCCCCTATTGCCAGTTAAGAGGAAGGCAAAGGAATAGTCATGTGGCCTCAGCTCTAGGAAAGGATGAATCTATCCATTTTGTTTTCTCTTTGGGCTTTATTGCCTCAACTTAAGTTCAAGTCACTCCCTTTCCCCCTTGGTTTGTGAACTTAAAAAATAATAATGTGAAAATCTGTATCAATTTTTGTGTGTGCATTTCCCCTCAGATTTGCATTTTTGCTAGCAATCTTCCCTTATTTAATGCACTTATGTTCATTAGTTTCATCAATATTTTTGTGTACGCTTTCCTCTAATACAAGGTTTTTTTGTATACGTGTTTAGGTTAAAGAACTGCGGCACAAAATTCAAAGTCTGCATTTTCAATGATAGCTGTGTTTCACTTCATATACTAGTCTGAGGTGCCCAAATTAAACAGGTTCTCATTAAAAGGAAAACTTAATAAATTTATCTCACACCATTTCTTGGCTCAGTGCCTAAAGACGACAGCCCACAACTCAAGGCAGAGCAGGACTCAAACCCACAGCCTCCTGATGCAGGATCCTTTGTACTACAGCCTCTCTTGCGAGAGGAGTCACCCCTCTGCCATGATGTCAGCACAGTGGAAATGAGCCTTGCAGTGTATGCTCAAGCACAGCAAAGACTGGTCAATTGGTGCAGAATTCAGCAGATATTTGTTGCCTGTTTCAGGAAAAGGGGACCTTTTGTGACTATGTGTGTTTGACTCCATTTGCTGAGCTAGGGCTTGTTTGTTTGTAAGTGGATGGAGTATAATTGTGCTTCTGCCTTTTTAATTAATATTATTTTTGCTGTTTTTAGCCACTCTACGACTCTGTCTGCTGCCAGCTGTTGATCTAAAGTGCTTTTGATTGCGTTACAGATCCCTGCCTCAAACTTTCCACAACACTGTCTTTTCTCGCCTGCAAGAAGACAGCCCCCCCCCCAAACTATCTCTCGTCATGCATTCAGTCTACAACTGTCATTAGGTGCATAAGCAGTGACCTTGTGGCACAACAATAGTGTGTCTGACTCCAGATCAGAAGGCTGCATGTTTGAATCACACCGGGTAAGCGTTCTTACTTTTTCTTCCTCCACCCATCCAGGGCCAGTTGAAATGCAGATGATGGAGAGAATACACAATCTGTTGCAGAAAGGGGGTCAACTGAACTTAACATGAGAAAACAAGGGCACTGAAATTGAAAAATATGTTTATCCTTACTCACAATCTTCTGATCTAAAGCCAGATGTGAAAGCTTTTACTTCCTCTGACTGGAGGCATCCAGTGCCTCAAAGGAACAGTCTAAAACTGGCACAACTGACCTTGTGGCACAGTAGTAGCACATCTGACTCCAGATCAGAAGGTTGTGTGTTCGAATCACACCAGGGTGAGCACTTCTATTTTTTCTGCCTACCCACTGTGAGGTCTCAGATGAGATGCAGGTAAGGGCATGGCCCCACGGCGCTTTAGCATATTGCAAAGGACAGCAACACATCTTACGGGCCAGGTAGGACCAAAACTTGCAAATGGAGATGGGATAAAAATAATAATTCCATTCACATTTTAAAAATTAGCAATTTCCAAATGAATATGAAAACCATAACAAAGCTATCATTTGAAACTTGCACTTCTCTGAATGTTGTGATGCAACTCTCCAAGTTTATTTGTTTTTTAAGTTTGTAAGAATGCATAGTATTATGGAAATGTGCTTGCAAAGATACATATTTTAGGTAAAATGGCATAGAAAAATGATTCTCAAAAATTATATGGGTTTTCATCCAGATCCTTTTGAAAAAAAAAATAACACAAACTAATGCAGAAATGGGGACAATTGAACTAAGATTGGAAAAGGGAGAAAACAGGGGAACTGAGATGGACACATCTGTCCATACTTACATGCAACTTTCTGTTCCAAAGCCAGATGAGGAACCTTTGGTCAGAGGCAAATTTAAGGAAGTCATAGAATCATAGAATTGGAAGGGACCCTGAGGATCGTGCAACTGGTTTGGTCGCACTGGACACAGAGCCTCAGGGGCAAAGCAGGGGGTGTCACAGTTATGATGTAGAATGAAAGATGAGAGGAATTGCACAGGGCACCACTGAAATTTGAGACCTCAAGGCCTGCCACTACTTTAGTGCCCCTCTCACTGGAAGCCTACATCCTGTGTGTTGACCTCTATGCCCCAGAAGCAGGACATGCCTAGTTCATACAAGCACACAAAAACTTGGGAAATTTGACTCTTTTGGAGTAGGATATGTTACTGTAGCAGAACTCAGACTTGCAGTTACTCAATGCCTCGCAGCCTAGAAATCGAGTTCAATCTCCACTGCACCTCACGGTCCCCTGCTGCCAACCCACTCAAGGCAGTGTCTTTTCTGGCCCTGCAACTGATGGTAGCAGACAGTCCTACGGGTACCTTCCACAAGAGTTTAAAGCTGTCAGTGACCCTGTGGCGCAATGGCAGCGCGTCTGACTCCAGATCAGAAGGTTGTGTGTTCAAATCACACCAGGGTCAGCATTCTGACTTTTTCTGTCCCCTTTCCAAGTTGAGATGTAGACTCATAGGTGGCTGTGAAGCCTTGAATCAGAGAGAAATAGAGGAGCTAAAGGCTCAAGCCAGCCAGTCTGAAGTCAGATGTGGTATCCTTTTCACCACTGTCTCTCGTGCTGGAAAAAAAGACTCTGGATACCAAGTGATAGACTGGATTAATCATAAAAACTTCTATGTGATTTACATAAAATGTATGCAGAAAAACCATTAATAAGATTCAATATTAAGAACAAGTTAGCTTAATTCTTTTTCAAAATAAAACCAGCCATTCTACAGATATACATTACAAAATAAAATAGCATATTAAAATGTGTGTCAAATGTGCATGTCTGGATAGACTTGCTTAAACAAAAACAGTTTTTGGCAGGTACTGAAAACCATACAGTGAAGGCAATTGCCTAACATCAATCTTTTATATTTTGCAGTAGAAGTCATGCAAAAACCATGCACAACAGCTGATTTCCCACTTGTTCTATAAATTTCACCTATTCTCAGAAAAATATCTTCACCCCTTCTTTTTTTAGAATATAGATCTTCTGGAGATATGGGAGTGGTGGAGAAGCTTGGAAACTGAAGCATGTATCACACTGCTTTGCCAATCACATTTAACCAGCAGTACTGGAGGAAATCTCTTTCCCTTGATCAGTCCACTGCAGGCAAGTAGACAGGACTCATTACTGTGCAAATAAGCCTGCCAGCTGGTTTGTGCCTTCGCTTGCCTGGAGGTTACAGGTGCTAGTTAAACTTGTGGCTGGCAGGGGATCAGTGAGGGAGATTAACCATCTTCAAAGGCCAAGGTGGACAATGAGATGCCCACTTTAAAATTTAGATAGAGGTATCTCAGGTAGTTCGCCAAGCAATCTTTACTTTCACCAAATTGATAAAACCCTCTTAAAATACAGAATGAAAGACTCCTTAATTTAAGATGCCATTGAACTTAAAACTGGGAATGATGGGAGGGGTCCTAACTGTTCTAATAGAAGACATAGGTTTCCTTCTAGGAACTAGGTTTCCTTCTGTAGGTATGACATCAGCAAAGGCAGATTAAGGTGGCTGGGGGTCCTGGTACATTCTTCAAAATAGCCCCCCCTTTTTTGCCAAAAATGAATGCATAAAATAGGCTATCAGAAAATATGCCTGGAAGTATCTTCAAGACTGACACATGTATGAATACATAAACTTTCATTGACTACAAAGAATACAGTGAGCATGTGCAGTTTAATAACTCTTGGCAAAATTAAAACAAGCTACCTCATTAAACCAGCAAACAAAAATAGCTTTAACCAGATTGATGCATCTCTGTACCATAAAAGTCTATGTTTTTCTTGGTATGCCAACCCTGAAACATAGTGCAGCACCAGTCTTAATCTAGTCTGATTATTGCTTGTTTTACCAATGCATAAATCCTACTTGCGGGTCCAGGCATCATGCTCCCCAGACCCCAACCTGCAGACAAATAAAGGACTACATAGACTGATTTAGATCAAAACAGGTCACAACTTTATTGAATACAGATGAAAGATGTTTGGCTTGGGCATGGAGCAATCAAAATATTTCTGGCCCACCCACCAGACAGGGGTGTTCCTAAGACTTACAGCAAATAGGATGACACCCCCCCCCCAGGGCCGCCATCTGGGGGAGAGTTCTGGGTCCTGGCCCAACCTGGGCCCCTGGACATGACCACTCCCCCTAGATCCATTTAAGGGGGTACCCCAGTGTTTGGAGGGGCAGGCAGAGACTACAACCTCCCCTCCATCCAAGACAAAGGATTGCCCCAATGCCCAACCCAGTCCATCAGCACATGATTTTGATTCCTAAAAGGATTTATCTTAGGCCTGTAAGTCACTACGGGTGAGTGTACTGTAAACAGCAGAATTATATACTTTCATTTCATTTTTATTTATTTTTTACAGTATTGTTTTAATGTAAATGTAATATAGTAAGGAATCAATGTTTCATTGCAGCTGTTCACATCTGAGATCCTGACAAATCTGGGGGTGGAAGGTGACAACAGGAAAAGAGAGAAGGCCCTGATTTCAATGCAAATTTAAGGGCATTAATCATCCCTCTTGCTTGTAAAAGCTTTTTGTAAACACAGCTTATGAGTGTTACTCATGGTGTCCTGAGAGAAAAGGGAAAACTGAAAGCAAATTTCAGGAAGAAATATGCAAGTATAATTGGAGGCAGAATCAGAGAAAATGTCAAAGAAGGGAAAGGAGCCTTGGGGGAGAGCTAGTGCAGTGGGCTAGCTAAAATGATGGGCTAGGACTTGGGAAAACAGAACTGAAATCCCAGTTCAGCTATGAAGCTTATTAGGTGACCTTGGGCTAGGGTCATTGTGAAGATAAAAATAGGAGCAGCCTATTATTATTGTAGTTACTGTAGTTATATTTATGAATCACCTTTTACATATGGGGTATTAGAGGAGGGGAGTACCTCTGGTGGGGAACACATTGTGCTCCTTCTGGGGTAGTTTGTCTACCCTTGGTCTCCACTATGCACTCAGCTCTCACTTGTGGCTCATAGAAGCTGTCAGCATGTGATAGCGCCCACACCCCAGAAATGGCTTAAACTGGCCAGCTGAACTAAGTGAGGGTACCCAATGGGTAAGAAAACCTCAGTGAATTAGGGACTTCCCCTGCATGCAATGACAGGCTCTGGCAGATTGAGCAGACAAGGCCCATAGTGAGTCCAGTGGTCAAGAATGTGATTTCTGCACATGCTTGCAGAGAGAAGTGACAGGAAGATGGGGCTCATCAACCAGGGAAGGTAGCTGTCAGGAACATGCCCCCCCCCCAGAGCACAGCAGAAGAACTGGCCTCAGAAATTAAGCTAAGCAAGCAAGAAGCCAACTCTGCAGCTGGGAGCTATCTGTCTGAGTTTAGAGAAGACAGCCCAGCCCCCCTCCTTCCCAGGCAAGACACTGTTAGCTCCCAAGGAGAGGAAGAGCAGGAAGTTAGCCAAAGCATTGCCAGGCAACCAGCAGATAAGCCAGAATCGAAGGCTGTGTCTTCTGGGAAAGAGACAGGCCAGCTGTGCAGTCCCTAGACGAGGAGGTTAGAGAAGCTCAGAGAGCAATGGAAGAGAAGGAGAAGAAAGGCAGGATTTTGGTGTCCTTCCTGTTGGAGGAAGGATGATTAGTCAGACTGAGCAGGTTAAGGTTAATGAAAGCAGGCAGAACGCCAGGCTTTGGATGTGTTTTTCTTGTAAATAAACTTACACAAAACTGACGGAGAGTCCTTGCTGCTTATTAGACTGCTTATTAAAGGTAAAGGTAAAGGGACCCCTGACCATTAGGTCCAGTTGTGGCCGACTCTGGGGTTGTGGCGCTCATCTCGCTTTATTGGCCGAGGGAGCCATCATACAGCTTCCGGGTCATGTGGCCAGCATGACTAACAAGAGCAGCGCACGGAAATGCCACTTATCTTCCCGCCGGAGCGGGACGTGCTTTCAAACTGCTAGGTTGGTAGGAGCTGGGACTGAGCAACGGGAGCTCACCCCGTTGCAGGGATTCGAACCGCGAACCTTCTGATTGGCAAGTCCTAGGCTCTGTGGTTTAACCCACAGTGCCACCTGTGTCCCTGAGACTTCCTGGAAAGTAGAATTCATGGGTAGTTGTCATATTTCAGCAGGAATGCTGTTCCACAAAATGGGGAAAGCCAGCTGGAGTTCCTCAGAAGAAATGTGGGATATAGTTTGGATTGTCTGCTATTTTATTTTTCATTGTAAGGTGGGGTGTATTCTTAGGATGCTATTTTAACTGAATGTGGTGTAAGCAGTCCTAGATCATTGTTTTTATTTAAAGATTATTTTTATTTATTGGAGCCTGGTGTAGGGTAAGATGACATAAAGACAGCAGGTGGGACAAGGAGCTCAGGTTAGCGCAACAAACTATAGCCCTTAGTTCATTCGAGCACAATAGTCTTGAGTTTTTTATTTAACACATTTTGTATAGAACTTCACAAATACTCTTGATCATAGAAACAATTAAATACTGAAAGTCAAAAATATGAAATAAATCTGGACATCAAAGGTCAGGTATTGTCAAATAAGTTCAGCTGAAAAATATCAGGTGTCAATGATCAGCTATCAAACATTGGATAACAAAGGCTGCCAAGCATCAAATGTCAAATCTTGTATGTCAGCTGTCTCAGATACTAGACTGTGTAACTTTAATATTGTTAGATTATTAAGAACCTCTGTCTATAATGGAGGCTTGACGTGTACTGCTTTGTTCTCCTTCTTTAAGGGTATATATAGGGAGTCAAAGCCAGTAGGTTAGGATGACTTCATTGTCTTTGAAATCAGTTGTTTTCCATTTCAGAAGTGCTCGTCTTTAAATGGTTTATTCTTGCAGAACTGCTATATTTTCCACAATATGCTAGGTCATTGCTGAAGAAATGTGCTTGGCTAAAACTGTAACACAGCATGACAGAATTACCTCTAAAGAAATTATAGTCATCTTTATTTAATTGTCATGAAGAACACCGTGTTGCAACACAACACAACACAGAGGTGGGAGAAGGAGAGAGAGATTTCCTTAACACAGTTTCTTTTGGCAACCTTAGACACATCCAGTGATTATTTTCTAAAAAAAATGTTTAGGGGTACTCTCATTTTCCTATTCATATTGAAATACTGCCCCTCAATGAGGCCAAACTTCGATTCACAAAATGTTCCCCCCCCCCCAGAAAAAAAGCATTGGGCACATCTATTCAGAATTAAGTCCCATTGAGTCTGCGGGCTCATTTCTATGCATGTACGGTAGGTTTGGGATTACAATAAATGTTTTCTCTCACACACAACCCACTTTCTCTGTGCCTCTTTACTAAAACACACCAATTTTGCTGAAGTGGAAGTTCAACACTTATTTTAAGCCGACAACAGCTTTAAAGAGATTAATCTCTCTAATTCTTCTTCATTGCAGTTACCTTTAATTGGTTTTGTTTTCTTGCCCATTTAACCAATTACTGCTCTACAGTAATGCATGTCATCAATGACCGTGCAGCTGCATTTCATATGGGCTGTACTGTACTCCTTGCTGGGCATATCGGTGGGCAGATGATTCTGTGGGGCATCTTTTTCTTATTTACATATTGGCATTTTTATCACCCATTTCCCCACTCCACACTTAGCCTTAATATGTGCAATATGGGCCAAGGCTGTCATGCCCCACTTCATTTTGTCATTCTCACATATCTCTCTCACTGCATGCAAGAGATAAATATGTAATAGACAAAATGAGGTATGGGCTATTTGATAAATTTCAGTCAGATTGAACATTACTGATCCTACTAGAAAAAAATTTAAACTCAGAGTCATCAACGGGGAACTATTTTTTTAAATCTATGGCTGTTGTTGTTTTATTATTTATTTCTTAACGAATGAATGTGGGTACTCCAAATAACAAGGGTGATGTAGAACAGTCTCAGGTTTCCAAGTCAGTAAACACAGTGAATCAAGGAGGATTAATTCAGTCCCAAATATCAAATTGAATCGGATTTGGCTGCTACCATATGAGACAGATGTAAGGCGTATCTTGGGGTTGCTGCCCTAGTATTTATAATTTAGTTCACAATAGTAAAACTCTCTGCCTCTTCCAGCTATGTTTGATGTATATTTGTTAATGCTGACACACGCAACAGTGAAATAAACCTGGTTCAACCATCTGGAAGTGAAGTCAATCAACTGACAGCTCTGCTTTGTTACTGTAGATTAAAGCTGTGTCAAATGATTATAGAGCAGAAGCCCCTCAGTTTGTGAACCTTATAATTAGCATTATAAATAGCATCCCCTTCTCACTTCTCAGATGCCTTTCCAAATATAAAACTACTCAGGTACACAGCTGCAGAAAAGACACATTCTGCAGCGAGAACAGCGTATTCTTAGATGGCTTGGAAATTCAAAAGCTTTGCATTTTCAAACGAATCTCAAGAATGAGTCCAGTAAAATCTACATCCAGTATACAGAGCCTGCAACAGACATTCAAATATAATGCCACATAATCCAGGGGCATCTGTATGACCAATCAGTGTGAGAGCTATATTTATGCATACTGTATTTTTAAATCAGCCTAAGATTATTAGGCTGAAAATCTATATGTGCCTGTTAGGTGCATGCTTCAAAGTGTGCTGTAAAACCTTTTAAAACTCTGCTTTTTATCATTCAGATTTTAAAGCCTAGCTTTGGGAGTTGTGAATGTATGTTTGCTGCTGCTTCTTGTTATTTTTTCTGTATTTGGGAAGGAGGGTAGAATGACTACATCTTAGGAGAGTCATCGTGCCAAGCACTGCACATGCTATAAAATACATTTAACAACAAACAAAAACCTGATTAAGATAGGAAGGAATATAAACTTGGCTTCAAGGCTGGATTTAGATGAGAGGCCCTAGGCTACTCCACTTGTGAGGCCCCTCCCCATCTCCCACTCTCACAACTAGAAGAAAATAGGAGGGTGTTATAAACAAAATTGAGTGAAACCAAGGATGACGACGGGTATTTAAAATTCTGCAATTCGCAATTTCTCCGAAGGCCTGGCCAGGCTGGTGAAGCCCCCTAGATTTAGAAGCCCAAGGCTTCAGCCTACTTAGCCTATACATAAATCCGGCACTGCTTGGCTTCCGAAAGCAAGACTTCCTGAAATTTGGTAGGCTATGGCATTAGGGGCAGATAGGACTCATCAACCTGAGAAGGTAGCCCATAAGAGATGGGAAAATCCGATCCTAAATCTCTGCTGCTTGCAGGATATTCATTGCATTCTCCCCTTAAAGGCAAGTTTAGGCAATCATCAAGACTAGAATTGCAATGTTTATCGATACAAAGGCTTGGTTGGGGTCTATATCATATTGGAGCACTGCCTTGGACTTAACTTGAAAATCATACTTCCAACTGGAACCTGGTTGACTTTGTTCTGACTTCTACACTGTCCACATCCTGAACACACTCTTAGATACTGGGTGCACATGTGGATAATATATATCGAATATTTATTACGGTCCAACAACCCATAACATATGTATAGACAACCCCTCAGGGAAGGGAGACTGAAGAGTTGTTTGTTTAGTCATGGGTATGTTGATCTTTGATTCGTATGACTGCTGAAAGAAACTTTGCCATGGCCTCTGTGATATCATTGGACTTGTCGTCCAGAACATATTTGATATAGTAGGCTTCGGACTGACCCGGCCGATTTGCCAGTAGTGGTTTAAAATCAATAGTTCCCTCACTTGATCATATTGTCCGCAATGCAATAAAATATGCCTCATGCAGTCGACATCCTGAGAGCACACACAAATCCTGTTTTGATAAGGGATACCTCTCTGTTTGCCGTTTAACACTTCTGATGGAAATACATTTAATCTGGCTTTGGTGAATAGACGCCGGTATATTGGTACAAATTTCTAAGATATGCAGGTATCTGAAAATCAAACCCATAGTGGATTCCTACTGCTAATGGGCCACAGATAACATGACATTGGGATCGGAGATCACTATGTGATATGTCGCAGAGCCTTTCCCTCAGAGATTCAAGGGTGGTATCATAGCCCAGATGGTACAGGAAAGAAGGTGGCATACCAATCGAAGTGGCTTTTCTAACCATAATTTTCATCCATGAGCTGGTAAACTCCTCGTTGTTTAGGTATGGAAGTAACCCCTTCCCTAGGCCAAAGACTGAGATCTTGAGCCAGTATCTCAGGATGGCCCACCATGCTTTAGGACATAAAGGACATTAACCTGTTTCTAAAAATAGTATTGCATTTGGAACACAATTTGGAACTTGTAGGAGGGACCTGAGAAACTTTGCCTGGAAGCCATTGAACCTGGAGAATGAGCCATTGAACCAGACATTGGAGGTGTAGAGGAGTTGAGAGACAGATTTTGCATCAAATACCTTAATGGCTGGTGGAACATAATGGCCTTCCCTTGTATAAAAGAATTGAAGTATAGCCAGTTTGCTTACCTCCGCCTTTTGATAGGCGGTCTGCCAATGATGTTTCCAGGACTTGGAATGATGGAATAGAAGCCCTAGGTACCAGAAGAATTTGGTCTGCTCTAGTTTGTGACGGTCCAGTACCCATTTACTCAGGGAGAATCTCTTCTCAAACACCAGGACTTTTGATTTTTCATAATTTATGGATCCATTACTAGAGCAATAGTCTGAGAATTTCCTTCGTTGGTAGTTAAGGCCAGGTCTGGTTCAGGAGAGGATGGCCGCGTCATCCGCATACAACAAGAGAGGGGTCTTTCTCGTCCCTATTTTTGGAAGATGGCCATGAGGGTCCATTAAACTTGCCTCTAAGTCATTCAGAAACAAACTGAACAAAGCAGGGGCTAAAATGCATCCCTGTCTCACTCCCCTGTCCATCTCAATACAGTCCGAGAGCTGGCCCTGCAACCCACACCTAACCTGCAAATTGCTTCCAAAGTACAGTGGTACCTCAGGTTAAGAACTTATTTTGTTCCGGAGGTCCATTCCTAACCTGAAACTGTTCTTAACCTGAAGCACCACTTTAGCTAATGGGGCCTCCTGCTGTCGCCGCGCCGCCACTGCCCAATTTCTGTTCTCATCCTGAAGCAAAGTTCTTAACCCGAGGTACTATTTCTGGGTTAGTGGAGTCTGTAACCTGAAGCATCTGTAACCTGAAGCACCTGTAACCCGAGGTACCACTGTACAGGGCTTTAATAAAATATAGGAGATGTTTATCCTTCAGTACTAGTTGTAATTTGGACCATAGTCAGAGTCTGGGGATGGAATCAAAGGCAGATTTCAGGTCCATAAAGGCCACAAAGAGTTTTTCCTGTAGAGGTCAGGTGTACTTCTTGGCTAGAAAGGACAGCATTAGACAGTGGTCTGATGTTGAATGGTTCTCATAGAAATCTGCCTGAGCTTCAGATAGTATATTATAGTCATTTAGAAAAGTTGTCAGTTTATTACAGAGAAAGCGGGCATACAGCTTTCCTATAATTGAAAGCAGACTGATTGGTCTATAATTAGAAGGCACATTAGGCTGGCCTCTCTTGAAGATTGGGACTGCTATTGCATGTTTCCAGCGAGACGGTACTTTGCCCGAGTTATTTACTATAGTAAAAAGTGCCATCAGAAGAGGTGCCCAGCAATGCTGATTTGATATGATCAATTCAGCTGAGATAAAGTCGTTTCCCGGGGCCTTACCACTCTTCAGGTTCCCAATTAATGTATAGACTTCTTCCCATGTGGATAATTTCCTGCATATAAAATGCTAGTGAAAAATAGCTCTGGGACCTTTTCTTTTTCTTTTTCATGGCACTTTACCAGGAAGTCTATTACTTAAATAGTACCTATGTAGGCGCATGCCCCTCTTGGCACATATATCCTCTCCAAGCAGTTTATCACTCTGCAATGAGAGAAAGAAAGATGAAAGCTCACCCAGGAAACAATCCTCATTCAGTAAAAATCATGCAGTCCTGACAGTCCTCTTCAGTTTCTACCATTCTTCAAAGACATCTTATTTGTAACTTGCTTTTTTGCTTTTCAGATTGATAGTGTTATGTTCAGGGTGACTGTACTTATATCCTCCTGTTCTGCAGATTGATAGGAGATAAGGAAAGCACGTCTGTAATATGACTTTTCCAGATGACACAGTGAATGAAAACTGACGTGCTAGTTCAACTAGAGTGAAGGGAAGCTTCATTGATTTGTAGGCATTTTAGTTATGGACAAACTGAACTAACCACTAATGATCCAGTCCAGTACTAAGGCTCAAGAAATCAGAATATCAACAGTTAGACATTTGCTTTCTTTTAAAAACCAGATCAATTATGGTTCCTTACAGATGACTGTGTTGCGTTGTGTAAGCATGGGTGAAGTACAGTTTCTGGAGGCATGTGCTCTCTCAAATATATTATTTTACCTGATCTGCTCAGGTTTTCATTGTGTCTGGCTTAACAGTACAGTATTCAATGGGACCCTTACTTGTAATCAAAAATTACCAGCACAATCCAGTGTGCCCTATTCCGCGCCCAATAAGCACAGGATAGCTTTGCCCAGCAGCACTGTAGCCCATAGATTACAGCAAAGTACTGGGCAAGGTTTTGCCCAGTATCTTCTCTAGGTGATGGGCTCATGGAAAAAAGCTGTCCCATGAGCCCTTATGGAAGAGGGCAGGGGAAGCCCATATAAGGCTACTTCCATTGGAACTCAGAGCCATTTTACTTTGAGAGCTTTCTGCCTGCCACCCTTGGGTTAGAGCCTTTTGGGGTCATTGATTGCAGAAAGGAATTTGTTTTCTGCCTGACTGGCACTTGTTTGGGGTTTTTTCACCTTTCCCTCAGTGAAATTATGGCTTTCCTTTGTTAGGCAGAAGAACATTGTTTGTATGAGGGTAGAAATGGCATTGGTCAGGATCCACATAGTATAGGGGGGGTCCATAAGGGGCCTGAGGGGAGGATTGACCATGGCAAATCCAAGCGTGGGTTTGGTATCTGCCTGGTTGGAATCTGCACCCTGGTCCCCCAGTCAGAACTTGCTTGCTTGCGCCACGGCAAGGTTCAACACTGACTGACTCCCACCATACAGGTTTGGAGTGATCCAGCAGATCCATTCCATCAACATGGGGCTTGTGGAATGATGAACTGATCCTGGGACCCAATGCCATGCCAAGAAAGAATTGGCCTGATTTTATCCCATCACCATTGTACAGTCTGGTTATTTTGCTGCTCTTGTGGGTCACATAATGCGCCTGCCTGGGCAAGTGTGTACTTAGAAGTAAGATATGGCATTGTAACTGTGTATAAAATAGCAACCAAAGAGTTGCTTCTTTCATTATATTACTGAAGTGCTTGTGGTATAAAATTCTGAATTGGGGTTACTAGACTGGATCTCCTGAATAATATCCTGAAAAACCCAGGGGTACAGAGGAGCATTTCCAATAGGAAATAAAACCAATATGCCATGAGTTGCTGCCAAAATTGCAAAAACCTAGAATTTGAGTTGAATATTGTTTTACTACTAATCCAAGAATTCTGATTAACATTCCATGCTTTCAGCAAATTCACTTAGGAATCATCCATTGTTGGGTATTCTCACAATATTGGCTTTCTTCTGGAATTTTAAGCTTTTACACCAAACCATCTGTCTTGTGATATTTCTAGTTTGTGAAAGTGTAAAATGAATATGTGACAATACGTATACTGTATTACTTTAACACAATTTTTCCCGGGGCTTTTTTTCAGCCAGAACTTCCTAGAACATAGTTCCGACACCGTTCAGGTGGTTGCCATTGCCATTATAAGAGAACATGATTAGTTCCGGCACCTATTTCTAGAAAAATAGCACTGCTTTTCCCTAACCCTGTGCCCTTTGGAAGTTACCAAACCACAACTCCCTTACACCTGATCACTAACCAGGCTGGCTGGGGCTTATGAGAATAGGGATAAAGGAGAAATTGGAATTTGTTTGCATTTCATAAGACACTACTAAATCCACACTTCTCCAAATGATATGGAAATGAAAACACAGCTATCCTTTTAAATTTTCGTAATGCTGTCCTCCAACTGAACCATATGTACAAAAATGCATATGTTAGGGGAAACTGATTGCAAGAAATGTGTGCATTAGTCAAAACTGCACACAAAGAATGTGGTTATTAGGATAGAAATTGACAAATTTTCATGAGGACTTTTTGGCGGGGGGGGGGGGTCATCACAAATTGCTATGGAAGAACTGAATTTAACATTTAAAAAATTAGAAACTTAGAGAACCAAAACTGACAGCTCCATCCATTTCTAGATGAGAGTTCTGTTCTGTAGCAACTGGAGGTATTCCGGGGGGGGGGGGGGCTAGTTCTCTTTCCTTTACAAGGCTCACTTTCACAAATTCAACACTTGTCTTCTAATTCACCTTACCTTTTCCCTGTGTGAATTCTCTTTGTTCAGCTCTGAGTTTCCAGCAGCAAGACATTCATATATCTGTATTCAGGTATGCTGTCAGCTGCCAGTAAGGAAGAAAGGACTGTGAGGAGAGTTCTTTTATAACTTTTGAAATTTATCCTGCTTCTGTGAGTCCTCACTGGTTGGACTTGTTACTGTAGCATCTTTTAGGTTTTTGGGTCCTTGCTGCTGGGTCAAAACACTGTGGGAAATAGCATGTTGAGAGGGTCCACTGTGCTTTGAAAGGGGCTTTGTAGGCACTGTGGATGAGTTGATTGGCCATGTCTGCAAAGACCCTTTTGTCCAAGCCCCGCCCTTACTTGCACTACACGTGACATCAAACATGTTGTCATCTGTAGGGCAGGTGTGTGTTGTCTGGAGAAAATGGCATCATAGGCCAAAGAGAGGGAAACAGAGAGGACATTAAATCCAGAGATTAGAGACTATATGATGCCATCGGAGGTGGTCATGATTAATTTGGAGCTCTATTTCTCCATAACATCTGAGTCCAGAGAGACTGGGCATGATCAGACCCATTATCTAGATGAGGAACAATAAAGTGAGCATGAACTCTGGGCATGCTGATTCATGCATGTCACTTTTCACAACTTCTTCCACACTTGTTCTTCAAACTTTAGACACTTTATCTTTTGATTGAAAGAAGGAAAGGGACGAGATAGTAAAAGTGAATAGAAAACAGGCAATGTAAAAATGACATATGTTGCCTTTGAAGTGCTCAGAGGAGTGAACCCCAAAACAGAACACCATTTGTTTATGTTAATAACGTTTGACATAGGAAATTCTATAGTAGGGTGGAGAAACCATTTTAGCCTGAGGGCCTCCCTCGCAAACAAGCTTCCAGTGGGTCACATGCTAATAGCGGAGACAAAAGAGGAGAGAATAATGGAAATGACTCATCATTTCCATTGATGGTAGGTACATACTAGCCAAGAGGGACGCGGGTGGCGCTGTGGGTTAAACCACAGAGCCTAGGACTTGCTGATCAGAAGGTCGGCAGTTCAAATCCCCGCGCCAGGGTGAGCTCCCATTGCTCGGTCCCTGCTCCTGCCAACCTAGCAGTTTGAAAGCACATCAAAGTGCAAGTAGATAAATAGGTACCGCTCCGGCGGGAAGGTAAACGGCGTTTTTGTGTGCTGCTCTGGTTTGCCAGAAGTGGCATAGTCATGCTGGCCACATGACCCAGAAGCTGTATGCCGGCTCCCTCGGCCAGTAAAACGAGATGAGCGCTGCAACCCCAGAGTCGTCTGCGACTGGACCTAACGGTCAGGGTCCCTTTACCTTTACCTTTACATACTAGCCAAGCAGATATAGGAGGTACACAGACACACACACAATCTCTGCATCCAGGCAAGCATCACATTTCAAGGACACAATTCATCCAGGCAAAAGCACTTAAGGAGGCTGTGGAGTAGGGCTGGTGAGGAGTGAGGCCTGGGAAGAGTGGCTGTGGCCTGGTAGAGATGCCTAGAGGACTGCTTTGACCCCTGGACCTGAGGTTCCCCAACCCTGCTCTATATACAGTGCTGCCTATTTTATTGCATGGGTATGAAACATTTGAGACCAAACTAATTCTGAATGCTTATTGGAGATGCGATATATTTCAGCATCCCCTGCTGAGCGGTCTTTTTTCCTGTTGTTCATCTCTAGCAGAAATGGCTTTGTGTCTAAGGGCAAAAAGGCATTCTACACTCCTTAATGAGGCTCTGGCATCTGGGATAAAATAATTAAATCAGGGAACAAGCACTTCAATTTAAAAGCTGAGGACAATGGCTGATATAGTGAGTGGCTTTTTAAAAACACATGCAAAAAATGAAATCAGGGGGTAGTCCTAATAAGCATGAGGAAAAAAGAGACTGTGATAAACAGTTAATAACAGACTCACATCTGTCTTCACTACGACAAAGATGCACTTAGTAAATGGCATGCATTAAACATCACTGTTGTGTTGGGACACCCAAAGAATATTTACAATTTTTAATTCATTAAAGCTGATGCTTTTGTCTGAATTTGTTTGGCTGCATGGTTCAATAGCATCTTCTGTTGCCCTCAATAGAGATTTGAGAAAAGCAGTGGAAAACCAAGATAATAAATAAGCCAGATAAGAATGATGAGTTGCCTAGTAATGGAACAGGAAGTTTAGACTTTTTTATGTGACACCTTGCAAGCTGCCTTGAATAGGTGTCAGTCACATAACGTCCCTTGCCGTACAATTTTATGGAGTAATATTTCAAGGGAGAAAAGAGGAACTTTTGCAGACAGCAATCTGAACAATTTGGACTCGGGAGCATGCAAGACAAAAAGAGAGAGGTTCAATGAGTTGAAGGGACCAAAATCCTCTAGCTCAATCTGCAGTCATAAAACAGAAACACAAACCCATCAGCTCCCGGAATAAGCAATGCTCTGAAGACTATACATGGACTCAGTGCTGTACAAAGTGTAAATTTACTCCCAGTCATAGCTGTACACCAGAGGAAGAGAACTTTCAGGTCATAAATATCCAGGGTAAAGTGGGACAGCACAGGAACTTGGGATGCTGATGAGTCAGACCAGTAGATCATCTGCCTCAGCATTGCTGACACTGACTGGCATCAACTGTCCAGCATTTAAGATATGGATTCCCTCCCAACCCCAGATGGTGATGCTGGGAATTGAACCTGGAACCTTAGACACTCTACCACTTATGTATATAAAATAGACTACCACTGCCATGTGGGACCCTATTACTCCTAAATAAGCAATGCCTCAACAATCTTGTGTTTTCAGCACATGCAAAACACTTTTCATCCAAGGATCCCTGGAATTACTCTTGCATTTTGTTCTATCTTACTGGTCACTGCAAAGTTTTATCTGCTATTTTATTTTGGGTTTTGGCACTGTATGCCTCTTAGTCTCCTTTCTTATACACTGCTTTGAGAGGGGGGGTGTTTGAATGTTCAGTAGTTTATAATATTTTTAGCAAACAATAAACAAAAAAATTATATTTGCATGACCCCCCCCCACTTTATTGATAGAAAGCTCAGACAGAAGAGAATCCCTTCATTCAAGACATTTGTATCCCACCCTTTTAGTGTTTCCACACTACTCAAAACAACTTTAGAACACACAAAATGCAACATTCCAATAATGAAAAAGAAATATAAAACAAAGCAATATAAACATTGCAAATAGGCACAGCAGATAGAATTGGAGTGTTCATCACCACATGAGCTATCATCAGACCAGTAAGCCAAAACACTGGTGTGTGAGCAGCCATCCAATAACCCATGACAGAAGTGAGATTTGACAAACTATTGTTAAAAATAGATATATCTCTATTCTTGTGTGTTTGCATATTCAGCAATACCTTTCTATTAATATTTTATGGGTGTGTGGACAGCTCTGAAATTTAATCTTCTTCTTAGTGCTATAAAATATTTCCATTTTAATGAAATCAGCACAAATAATCTTTTAGCAAATAGGAACCAGAATAATTCTGAACAACATAAAAAATTCCAAATAACTGTATATTGCTTGTTCATTTCAATATAAGTGTTAATGCTACAAATGAAAAGTAAATGGTTCAGTTTTCGTTTCTTCCAAATAGTAGGATCCCTCCTGCATATCTGAGAAATAGTATGATATTTGGGATAATAACTCTAAATTTTGCAGAATTAGCATGCTAACTTTTCATAGCAAAGAAAAATACAGTTTAGGTCAGAATACTGTTTTGTTTCCCAGCAGCATTGAACTTTTCTTCTTTAAGTTACACATATAACCAGTCCCTGTGAGTTTACATCCTGAATTATTATTATTATTATTATTATTATTATTACTACTACTACTACTACTACTACATGTGTGTTGTTGTTAGTCGTTTAGTCATGTCCGACTCTTCGTGACCCCATGGACCAGAGCACTCCAGGCACTCCTGTCTTCAATTACATGTGTATACCACCCTATATCCGCAGGTCTCCGGGCAGTTCACAGGATAATTGTGATAATATTACTTACCACTCTGTGGCAACTAACACAGTTACCGAGCAATCCAAAATGGCAGGCAACGGAGAAGCAAAGGCATTTGAGTCATCTTTTCCTATGCCTTGCCAGGCTCATGCTAATAGAGTGGAAGGTGTGGTGGGTATGTTTTTCTTTTGGTTTCCTTTCTTAAAACAATTCATCTCCCACTGAAATCAATGCATCTTCTTTACTCTCTCTGGAGTTCTAACATCAGAAAATAACCTTCTGTGGACCTTTCCACAACCTTGTAGATGATATATTTCACTTTGGATCCTCCTCTCCAAGGGTGGATCTCTATCATCGGAGAGGGAGATCCAATGCATTCTGTGAGCCCTGGGACAGGGACCATAGGGTTTCAGCTTTCACTGTGCCTTTAGGCTACTTTGTGACAAATAATTGCTGAAAATATTCAATTCCTGACATAAAGTTCTTGCAACAGAAAGTGCTTCTTCAATGAGATCCTTCCTTTGTGCTTCCTGTTTGGGGCCACACTAATTGATCCCTCAGAGATACTTTGGATGTGAGGCATGTGATTCCTCCTTTTATGGAGCTTTTGATATTTATCTCCTTTTTCATATAATCATAGAATTGCAGACTTGGAAAGGACCATTGTTTGGAGGGAATTAAAGAGGTGAAAGAAAGGGAAAGGGAAGGAAGGAGTTTGGGGTGTCTGTACTGAAAACATTTTTAAGAAAGTGGTTATATACAATAGCTTAGTACAGGCATCCCCAAACTGGGCCCTCTAGCTGTTTTGGGACAACAGTTCCCACCATCCCTAGCTAACAGGACCAGTGGTCAGGGATGATGTGAATTGTAGTCCCCAAAAAGCTGGAGGGCCGAGTTTGGGGGTGCCTGGCTTAGTAAATTGCCATGGGATTTACTCCTTGCTTGACCAATAGTTTGATTCAGTATAAAACAGGTTTCCTATGCTATTTGGTGGGGGGATATTTATGTGTCATGTTATATGCCTTTTAAACGGAACCCCACCCATCTGACTGGGTTTCCACAGCCACTCTGGGTGGCTCCCAACAAAGCTCTAAAAACAGAATGAACCTTCAAACATTAAAAACTTCCCTATTAGTCAAATATAATGGAGTTCTTGTCAGTGGTGGCTGCAGAGGTGCTCTGCTAGGTTGAAGTCCATGGTGGTTAGAGGGGGGTGAAAGAGGAGCAGAGGCCTTCATGTCTTCACCTTTCTGTGCTTGGATGCATTAGTGGAGGTAAAAGCTGAAGCCACATGAATAGTTTCTAATCAGATGGTCATCCTGATGCTTGCCTGTTACTGACTGGACTGATGCCAGCAGGGGGAATTATTGGGTTGTCTTTGTTTTTGTTTTTATTATGTATTTTGTGTTTTTTTACAGAGCTGTCTTTCCCATAGGGCTTAGCGGTCTCTCAGGGGTGCCCCAGCGAGTGCGGGAGCTGCGTGGCTTTGCCGGCAGCCTCCCCTTTCCCTGCATGCCCGCCAGCTGTGCCCGGCCAACCATATGGCTGGTGGGCATGCATCTTCCTTCCCAAGCCTCTGCGGGAGGAGAGTGATCCCTGCAGAGGCTAAGGGTGGAAGCTGCGCCCTGCCAATTACATGGCTGGCAGGCATGCAGCTTCCTTCTCAAGACTCTGTGAGGATCGCTCTTCTGCAGTGGCATGGGGGAGAGTTGCAAACCACACACACACCCCCCCATGGCTGGCAGTGTGCAGTTTCTCCCCCCCCCCATCCGTGGTAATTTGGTGGTGCTGGTTTTGGGGGCCATCTGCTAAAGACGGCTCTGGTTTTTTAGATTGCGATTTATGTTGTGTACTGCCCTGAGATCTACAGGTATAGGGTAGTATATAAAGAAGAAGAAGAAGAAGAAGAAGAAGAAGAAGAAGAAGAAGAAGAAGAAGAAGAAGAAGAATCTGCACCAGTGTGTCAGGGACTGGGCAGAGGAGGGGGAGGAATGATGGATACCACCTCCTCAGCCTGAACCTGTCAGAGAGGAGGGAGACAGTATAGATTTACAACAGGGGTTTGTGGAACATCACAACTCAGAGGCTGCAGAGGTGAGAAGCTGGGAAATATTGGGAGAGGAGCAGGAAGAAGAAGCACCAGGGGAGAGACAGCTGACAGACTAAGTGTCTTTAGAAAACTTTCCAGACCCCCCCCCCTTTCAGAACTCGTTGGGCATTGAAAGTAGGAGAACAGAAAGCTCAGAAGCAGAAAGCACAGACCAGCCAACACAGGGATTATGTATAATAGGAAAGACAAAGGGGAGGGGGCTTTACTCGGAGAAACGCCATTACTGCAATAGGGGCACCTTTTCTAAGCCTCTCTCTGTGAATAGTGAATAAAAGACTTGGTAAGAACTCTTCTTGTTTACCTAATTATTTGCTGCCCACCATGGGAGGGATCGGATTCCCTGCAGCCTGACAACCAGGGTATTTACACAGTCATTCCCAGCATCTTCATGGCATGGACTGGGTCGTTGCCCCTGATGATGCCAACAGCCCATATCCACACTGGGGTGGCCATCTGGTCAACAACTGTGCACTTACAGGGTTCTAACGTGAACATCTCCCCATCTTCACTACTGTCTCTGGCCTGTATCCGTATGCTGTAGCCAGGCGAGGTGCCTCAGTAGCTACAACAAAAATTCTGGTGGGTGATTAATACTCAGTTTAAAAGCCGTGTGCATGTGTGTTAGTGTATAATAAAATAATAAAAACCACACCTGTGATAAATGGGAACCATAAACACCCCTTTACCCATGCTGAATCAGACTTGGCAAGAATCAACACATTCCTTCCCCCGTAGGGGCAATAGATGCACATGAATAGAGAAATGTGATCTGGGTCCCCTACACACCATTACTAGTTTCAGAGGACTTTTTCAGCCCTACATTACCTCATTCCACATCCTCACAGAAACCCCTGATTGTGCATGCAGATCACACTTCACTGGATTAGGACCAAAGAAGATTGACTTTTCAATTAACAAGAGTTTGTGTCTGCAAATAAGGGCCCATCTGGAACTTTCCAGCTTCATTCCAAACCCACAACTCATTCCAAATATTTAAACGGAAATGGAAAACGACATGGTTACTACCAGGGACAAAATAGGATTATTAACTAATCTTGGATGTGCTGCAAGTTACCAACTCATTCTTAAAATAGAAATTGTCGATATGTATTTACCAATGCTACCAGTTTAATTATGTTTTTAAGAATACCCATATTTTGAATCTCTATTCATATACATCATAATAAATGATAAATGATTCATAATAAATCATCCACTTATTACAAAGAACACATCTGACATTTCAGCCCTGTCCAAGTCTATGGGTGGTTTGACATTTTACTCAATAAATCTGAAATAAGCCTTTAGATGTTCTGCAAAGCGTGTATTATTCAATACATTTCAAATAGGATTTACTGTATGTTGCCTTGTGGTTTAGGCAAAATTTCAGTTCAGAAATATTCTGGCCTGCAACTTTTTCTAAGATTACTTTCACACAACAGGTCAGAGCTGCCTTGAACTAATGATGTCATTTTAAATGTCATCAATGCAGAGCTTCATTTCTAAAATAAATTTTGAAAGTCAGGCCTATGAGGAAGTCCTCTTCCAGACATTTGGAAGTTGGTTATATTATTCAAGGTGGGATTCTCTATGTATCTACTAAAAAATAAGTCGGGATGATCAGAAACTGCTTTTGAGTTGTTTAACTTTTTATGTAAAAAATAGTGGCTACATTTGTAGGTCAAGATGAACCATAACAAGAACAAGTTGCAACAATAATTATGCTCTTGTGATCTCTTTCTCTGGTCTGACTACAAGGAGGTGGCAACTAGGTTTTGCTTAAATGTCTATTAAACACAATTCCCGATATTGTCCAGATCTTAAACTGTGGCAAAGTTAACCATGTTTAAACAAAAAAAAACCCAGCTTCATTAATTAAAGTTTGATATTTGCTTGTTTCAAATAAAATGCAGTTCAGATAAACCATAGTTTGTTGGTTTCAGTAACACAGCAATCTATAGTTAATCTAAACTGAAAGTGAAAAGCTTTCCTCACAGCCTCTTGCGAAAGTGGAAGGGTGCATGAGAATCTAAGTCTTGTGTGACTTATTTCGGACCCTAATAAGATTCCAGATTTACAGCCTTCACATATTTTTTTTCTGTGACTGGATTTTTAGGGCTGCATGTGCACCATACATTTAAAGCACACTTAAACCACACTCTCCTCCCCAAAGAATACTGGGAACTATAGTTTGTTGAAAGTCCTGAGAACCATAGTTCTGTGATATGTAAACTAAAGTTCCCAGGATTCTATGCTCCAATGTGCTTTAAATGTTTGGTACGTACACAGCCTAGTATTATTGTTTGAAGCATATAGATAAGAACTACCTTTACATTGGAAGTATTGAGGTGAAGGTGTGTGTTCCATAATATGGGTCTTTATAAAAAACACTGCACCAAAAGAATCTTGACACAGCCACATATACAATGGTCTCATGAAAACTTTGCTTGCTTGCTTGCAGTGTTGTTCGTGTGTACACTGTAGGAGGAAAACGATTCAAACCACAGCAGACCATAGAAGCTTCAGTTTCCTAATTAATTTTAGCAATTCTGCTAGTTAAACCAAATTCAGAATGTCCAACAGAGTGACCCCACATGGTGCAGCCAAGGCACAGAGAGAATACAGCTGTCCCTACATTTTTCATACAGTGCTGAAAATTTAAGTTATCTTTGACATAGTACGTGAATTTCACTGAAACCAACTTTATCCTATATATGCTATTTATAATTAGGTGGAGCTTGAGAAGAAGCCAATGCAAGATATGTACCGTATTTTTCGCTCTATAACACGCACCTGACCACAACACGCACATCGTTTTTAGAGGAGGAAAACAAGGGAAAAAACATTCTGAATGAAACAGTGGATGTATCATTTTTGGGCTTAATGCTGTGGCCACAGACATGTGATCTGATGGTGAATTTGGGGTGACCCAATGCAAAAATCCTGAGAATTCCTGTGGATCCATGCTTTGTAACCACGTTTTTGCACCATTGCAGCCCCAGGCAACAGTGGGTGCGTGATTTTTTTGGTGCAGGCTGTAGCCATGGACATGCTATGTGATCTGATGGTGAATTTGGGGTGACCCAATGCAAAGATCCTGAGAATCCCTGTGGATCCATGCTTTGTAACCACGTTTTTGCACCATTGCAGATCCAGGCAACTGTGGGTGCGTGATTTTTTTGGTGCAGGCTGTAGCTATGGACATGCTATGCGATCTGATGGTGAATTTGGAGTGACCCAATGCAAAGATCCTGATAATCCCTGTGGATCCATGCTTGGTAACCACGTTTTTGCACCATTGCAGCCCCAGGCAACAGTGGGTGCGTGATTTGGGGCGGGGGGCAGGCTGTAGCCATGGACATGCTATGTGATCTGATGGTGAATTTGGGGTGACCCAATGCAAAGATCCTGAGGATCCATGTGGATCTATGCTTTGTAACCACATTTTAAGTGGGGAGCAAAGGAAAAACAAAGAAGGGACATGAGAGGGGTGTGCAGAGAAGCAGCTGGCTAAGAATGCAGGAGAGGGATTTAACGGGAGGGAGGAAAGAAAGGCAAAAGTTTCCCCCTACCCAAGCCAGCCATCTCTCTCTCTCTCTCTCTCTCCCCCTCCCCCTCTCTCTCCCTCCCCCCCCTCTCTCTCCCTTCCCCCCTCTCTCTCCCTCTCCCCCAGCAGCACAGAGAGGAATTCCCCTCTGCTTGCCTGGAGGAGAGGGGCTTTCCCTGCTCTTTGTTCCGTTTCAGCAAACACAGCAACGAAACAGAGGAGGGTGGGCAGTAAGACCCTGAGGCAGAATGCAGGAAAGCAGCCGCTTCCTCTTTTCAGGTTTCGCTTCTCCGTGCAGCGTGCAGCGCCGCAATTTGATTTTTGCCTGATTTTTCGGCTCCAGGGACCACACATTCGCTCTATAACACGCACAGACATTTCCCCTTCCTTTTTAGGAGAAAAAATCTGCGTGTTATAGAGGGAAAAATACAGTAAGCAGGGTACATTATGGATTTTTCATCTCTTTCCCTGTAACTTACCGCACCATAGGAAAGATGCAGAATAGCAGGTTTGATGGACCGTTGCATTGATCTGGTCTGTCACATACTATGTAGCTAAAGCTGGAACAGACAGTTGGGTAACTTTGCAGTTTGAGCTTTGTCAGTGCTTCATTTCCAGTTTGACCAGACAGGCTGTTTAAATTAGGCTACATTGTCTGCCTTACTGTCTAAACTGATACATCGCTGCAGTCTTGTCAATTGTTGCAACTGACTGGGCTGAGATACTGTTCTGTCTTTCCCCAAACAATAGTATCCATACTTGAACTTCCACGTGCCTTGCTCTGGAATAAGAGAATTTGAACATTTCAAACAGAAAAAAAATCACAGGTGGTAACTTCAGAGGGAGAAAAGTAAGATATCAGTAAAGATAACATCAAAGAAGGAAATCACCTTATAACAATAGTCTAGTTTTCATGGCCTGTGTCTGTTAATTCTTTTGCGCACACATCTTTCTGAGACCAGGTGTGACTTGTAGGCAAATGGTGAACTACATTCCCCTCATGTCAGTCCACATTTAAATGAGTAATTGAAATGAGGATCCATATGAACGTCTAGTCATAGTCACACCAGTTGTTTTTAAGTGCTCCCCATACTATGGTTTGGATGTTGGTACAAAGAATCACAGTTTATGGCATGATAGAGAATATAACAAGACCAGACAAATGAAAATTAATGGCTGCAATTAGCATTCCTAAAATTTCTTAAATGTTCATTAATCAAACAGTTTCTTTATTATTACTAAAATGGTGATGTGTTAAAGGCAATTCTTCTCATCGTGACAAAAAGTTTGAGAACAAAGAAAGGCTTTCTGCAGTGTTTTGAAAATGTCACGTGAACAGGCCTGCTGAATCCCATATTGGGGAGAAAGTCTAGAACTCCACTCAGATAACTTAAAAGGACCTCTTCCTATCAATAGAAATATTAAAGTTGGTTGCAGTAGTATCTGAATAAGTGACTCTCCAGAATGTCTTAATTCCCTAGTGAAAAGGCATTTCCCACAAAGGAAATAATTCCATAAGGCATTCTCAAATTAAAAATTAAAATTAAAAATTGTATTTTTAAGCATACCTTGATTTTATCCCAGGTAAAAAAAGTGAAGACCATTAAAAATTGTTGTTATATGTACTGGGCAACTATTTCCAACTAAGAGTTGGGCTGTTGCATTCTGGACCAGACTGAGTTTTCAAATTTTCTTGAATGTCAGGTTCACGTAAGCCACATTACAACTGTGGATCCAGAAAGTTACCACAGAATGCACAGAAGAAGATAAATTCTTTGCCTCCAGAAATGGATGAAGTAGGCAATCAGTCCAAGCTGAAAGAAAACATTCTTAGTCATCCCCTGGATAGTTGCAATACCATATCTGGAGCACTTCCAGAATGCTTGACTGAGAACAGGTATCACCTATATCTATACTCGCTCATCCATTTTCATTTTTGTCTTGTCTGGATTCAGTTTCTGTTTACCAGCCAACCAATACATTATAGACTTCTAGCAGGCATTCACATTGCGAAGGACTTGATACTTGTTATAGAGCAAATGAAGAAATTTATTATCATTCAAATGATGCTACCAAGATCATAGAATCATGTAGATGTTTAAAAGTATGGGAAACAAGATGGATTGCTACAGGACTCCATGTGACACTTTCCCTAAAGCAACTGTTATACAAAGTAGGAGTGGAACTACTGCTAAGCAGGGCCCCAATCTACACAGGAAGGACACCATGAATGATGGTAGCAAAAAGAGATCCTGGAGAATATGCAGGAACACACATCAGCAGAGAAAGGAAACTATTTTTACTTGGGCGGGGTCAACATGAATATGTCTCATAAAGAAAAGAGAGTCCAAACTGCCATTTCTTTTGAGAATTCATCTAGCTGGTACTAATGAAAACCTTTTCTCTCTTCAGTTTTCACTGAATTCAAAGTATGCTTCTCCTTCAGCTCAATGGACTCCAGCTCATTTTCCAGATTATTTATTTTCAGCTGTCAACGCATGTTTTATGTTTTCATATTGCTTCTTTCAGCAGCCTGGTACTTTGCATTGTTTGTTTGGGAGTCTGAAGTCTGACAGAGATTTGCAGAGCAGGGGGCAAACCTCAGTAACAAACCAAACAGGCTACAAATTCAATCTTGGGTGTCTTAAGTTAATAAGAAATTTGGGTAGTGGGACTTATAAAGACCCCTTCCCATGACCTTGTGAAACTTAGTCAGAGTACTGAGCTAGATGGGACAATAATTCAAAAATAATACATACAGTATTCATATAAATATTCATAAATTGATTGCTTAAAAAACATCTGCTTCTCCATTTTGAAAAAAATTCCAGCAAACATCTCATTACCCAACACCTTTCTAAAAATAGTGGACAGCCTACCTGTTAAATGGCTATCATTATAACAGTTTAGGCAGTGCTCAACTTATGGGAAATAGGTAGGAAATCCCTTAATTAAAATTCAAATTAATTTGCTGTCCCCTGCATCACAGATGCCTGTCAGCTAAAAGTTTAGCATTTAGCACCACCAGTCCCATGTGGTGGAATACTCTTTCAGCAGAGATTCAGCAGAGATTCACCTGTTGATTTCCAGGCATATTTTGGTGATGTTTTATACTGAATCAGAGCAGTGGTCCAGTCCAGTGCATTCAGCCTGGCAACAGGGCAGCCAGCTGTCTTTGTCCATGTCTGGTTTGTGATTAAACAGTCCCTTTTTATTTCTCCTTGGGATCAAACCTGTCATCTTATTTATACATAGCATGTGTTTTGACAGGAAGTCGTGAACTATCCATGTTACTTTCTCTTTTCGCTATTTACTAATGAATTGTCCATATCGAGACCTCCTTTTTTGCCACCATGGGGAGTAGATTCAGAAGAAACTTACTAAGAGAGAGAGCATATATAAAGGAAAAAAACATGTCAGAATGACAAGTCTGCAGTTTAGAACAAGGGCAGAGTTGACATTAGTTAGTAGATGCAAGGACTGGATCCAAATAAGATTTTATTGTTACATTAGGGAAGTAACATGTTGAAATTTAATTGAAAATAATTAATTTAAGAGAGTTTTTCTTCTGAGATAGAAAAAGATTAGGATGCATGCAAGTGTTAACACTCACTTGGCCAATTCTTCCTTACAGTAGCTAACATCTTTGTAGAAGCTTGCCCAGCCAATTTCCTTACAAAAGCTCTTCAGGTCAGAGACTTCTTTTAATTTTGCTGCTAGCATTCAAATAGTCATCACTGACCCATTCGTGGCACATGCTGAGGAAAGAAAACTGCCCTGTTCAAAAGGACAACTTAGGTTACCATACAAAAGGGGTTCCAACCAAAGCTAAGAGAATGCTGGGCTGGTTTTTTGCCAGTCATTGTTGCCTGACGTATGAGAATCCTTGTACAGTGGAACATTGGGTTAAGAACTTAATTCGTTCCGGAGGTCTGTTCTTAACCTGAAACTGTTCTTAACCTGAAGCACCACTTTAGCTAATGGAGCCTCCCACTGCCGCCACACCACAGCTGCGAGATTTCTGTTCTCATCCAAAGTTCTTAACCTGAGGTACTATTTCTGGGTTAGCAGAGTCTGTAAACTGAAGCATCTGTAACATGAAGCGTCTGTAACCCGAGGTACCACTGTACATGGACAAGAACTAAGGACTTTCATAACAGACACTGAGACACATTGCATTCTTGTTATGAGGCCCATTCATGTTACGCTGGCAAATTATCAAGTGGTGAATTGGGAAAGTAGTTCAAATGCCGGCTAGAACCTAGAAGACCAGGGTTCAAATCCTCACTCATCCATGAAGCTCACTTGGTGACCTTGAGCTAATCAATCCATGTATTACAAAATCAGCCCAAGTTAGTCATTCATCTCTTCTAGGTAGACGTTAGCCCTTTTCATGCACTTCTTCCTTTTTTCAGCATTTGGAGATGTGAGACAAGATGTGCTAGTCCTGTTCTCTCCACCCCAATGTTTCAGGATTATGCAACAAGGGTCTGAAGGGGGCTTGTAAGTGGGGTTTTGACCACAGGAAGCTTTTTAAGAACAGGGAGGCAACCACCCCTTTCAGTGGTCATGATTGGAGAGTGCTGCAGCAAATCTACATGTTGAGAGTTTTATAATGACTGAAGAGGACCTGATGAATGGACCTTGGCTAGTCAATCAGCCATAGCTAACCCCTAAGAAAATATGTGGAACAACTCAGCACTCGTGCAGTAACTGCTCTGTGTCAAAATTCAGCTAAACGTGGGCAAAGCCAATACCTACTATTTTAAAGCGTTAGGCACATACTTCAGTACATCCGATTGAAATCAAGGGAAGCATAAGGTTGGTTTGAGCTGGGCTGTGTCTCAACCATCTTTTTTTAAAAGGCAGGAAGCATGCAAATTTTGTGATGCCTAAAAGCTACCCCAATTAATTACTGTATTTGCCATGTTTATGAGAAGATACAAATAAATAAAATTCCTAGTAAGCTTTAGTAATGACTGATGAGCACAATATCACTCCAGTGATCTGCGCTAGAATTTTCATTAAAAGCCTTATAAATTGTCTGCATCTGTTCTTCACTCCTTGGGAAATGTATGAGTTGCAATGGGAGAGGATGGCATTTGCTGCCACTTAAAGCTATAATTTTCTTAACTGAAGTATCCCCATTTATTGCAACATGAGTCATATCCTGCGGGTACATTTCTAAACAGATGTTCAAAATATTTTGGAACTTTTTCAACTCAATTAGCTTCCATTTTGGATACCAGAAACCATTAAAAGCAATTTCTGTCTGTAAAATCGTTGTTATCTATATAGAGCCCATGATATCAAGTCACTAGCCCTGCTCCTTAATGAACCTCTGACGTCTCCAACCTGTTTCAAGTATTTGCATTATGCTGGCTGGCCATAGGTCAAGAAAAAGAGCAATGTTTAATGCATGATGTTATAGCCTATGCACAGGTGAATTACAGAAGACTGTCAAGATGTTCTGAGCTGAATCTTTCATGAGATTCAATTTTGCTGCGAAAATTGCAGCTTTGGGATATGTGAAGATCTCTGCAGGAAAAATAACATACCTTGCACTCTTTCACACTGTTTCATGAATGTTCATAGATATTGTTCCCTGACACTGCTGCTTTTTAAGAAGGAGCAGAGCTTCACCACAGGAAGTCTCCACATCGGGGTGCTTATCCAAAGGAATGTAGGAAACTGTTTTAGACCATTGGCCCATCAAGCTCAATAATGTCTACATAGAGTGGCAATGACTCTGCAAGGTTTTAGGCAGTGGTTGCTCTCCATCCATGCCTGAAGATGCTGGGGTTGAACCTGGGATCTTCTGCATACAAAGCAGGTCTCTACAACTGAACTATAATTCTTCCCCTGTCATGCAGTGCAGAAAAACAACATCTATATTTCTGAGACAGGATGTCATACCACTGCTCGGCATTGCTTTCAATGGGATGTATTCTCAGGTGTGCAGCCCAACATGAGGAAGAATTGTCACTGATTCCCTTGCAAACAAGTTTTTACCCATTCACAAATTGGTAGCCACCCCCTCAAAACAAAACAAAACAAAAAAAAACCTTGTTGCTGCACCAGTTTCTGGATGTATTGGATTTGAAATCTGAAAATTGTTTTTGTCAGAGGGAAGTATTTTTCATTGTTTTTATTGCTGATGTTCTTACTGTGAAATTGCTTTGGGATATTTTAGGAGAAATGATGCATAAACAAAGTAAGGTTGTGCAACCTGCGGCCCTCCAGATGTTGTTGGCCCTGCTTGCAGGCTTCTTCTCATATGCATGATGTTGCTGGGTTAGATGAACCTTTGGCCTGATACAGCATGCTTTTCTTATCTTCCTATTACTTCCAATTCCCACAATTATGCTAGTTGGGTTGATGGAACATCAGGAGGGTCATAAATTGCCCATCCTATGATAAAATATATGTTCTACCATTGAGGTATGGCTCTTTTCAGTGCTTCCTTCCAACCTACCTGCTGGCCTAGCTAAGCTGAGGATGTAACAGAAGGCGGCTTCCAGCAAAAAGCAACACTGCTCTGTCCTGCAGTGGTGAAATCAGAAACTTATATAACCACTGGAAAATAAGCATGCAAACTTTGGAAGCCCTGGTGGGAGAGGTGATTCCAAAGTTGATGGGCAAATGGCATCCAGCTCCAAATATCATGGGGTTGTTTTATTTATTTTGTGCAAATATGACCTTTTTAAAAAAATAAAGGGGAATGAATTCAATAGAGGCCTAACTCTAGTTTCCATTATTAAATGAAAAATTTAAAGAGTACATTAAACAGAGTAAATTCATCATGAAAGGCTGTGTGTTGAAAATCCCACCAGACAAATTACTGCCAGGATTTGAACTAATCTGGTGCTGTTAAAATGGCAGCTTTCAACAGTTTTATCACTGGCCCATCTTCTCTTAGGGTCTGTAGAGATTTTGTTAGCAAGTCTTCCTTTCACTATATAAATATTTAAGCGAAATGCTGAATTAATTATGACCTAGATTATTCTAATGGTTACGGCCACAGCTTCCCCTGTGTGTCTCCTGAATTATTACAACCTGCAAGATTTCAGAACAACGTTCTGGGAGGGTGGGTGGTTTGAAGTACTCCAAGCTTGATTTTTGATATAAAACTCTCTCACGAAACTGTTTGCATCCTGGTTTGATCCAGTCAGTTACTTATGGGGATTTTTAAGTGGAGTTGCATACAATCAGTTTTATAGAACTGCATGAATTAATAGCACAACCATGAAGGGCACCTTATGTAAATTCTCCTTCAATTAGTATCAGAATCTAACACCTTATGTTATTTTTGAGCTTGTGCATTGCCTTTTGGAAAACATCTCATTCTGAAAGAGCAGCAAACACTTAAGAACAGTCTGTTGCAATGACAATAAGCTGTGCTTTATTTCTCAGGAGTTTCTTGGCAAGACCCTTTGAAACAAAACAAACCTGCTGCTTTCTTTAGACAAGCACTTCAATTTAATAGCACCTAATGAGCCATTCTTTCACCTCTAGAGTCATACTTTTTAAAATTCCATTTTGCATGGGCCTGGTTTATCCAGTGTAGAGTTTGTGCAGGCAGTGAGGAGGAAGGGTGGACAGCTGAAGAGCAAGACTGGAATTGCTTTGAAGTCATTTCTGCACCATGTAAAGTAATTTTAGCCCCCTTATCCCCCCCCCAACCTGTCCTGTATTTTCCCCAACCTGTCCTTTATTTTGCCTGACCAAAGGTAGCAACCCTAGGGGTGATGAATTCTACGACCATTTCTTACAAATAAATTGCCTTTAGGTTTTCCTCTGTTGCTGAACTAGAACTCCCATCATTCCTGATCATTGCCCAGGCTTGCTGAGGCTGATGTGAAATGTTGTATGGCAACATTGGGGGGGGGGGGCAAAGTTTCTGCACACACTTGAGTGTTATGAGAAATGACCCTAGGGAACCCACAGACTTACCGTACATCTTCTCAGGAATGGCCACAAGGAGGAGTTTGGAAGTTTTTGATTCCATTTTAGATTAATCACAGCTTGACATGTCATCTGAACCATAGTTAGGGCCTGCAGCCAATGCTAAACTGTAGATAAATAAAATAGGTACTCCTCATGACCACCCTGGAGGAGCAGAGCAGAGGGGAGTCTGTAAGCCCAACTTCACTGCAACTCATCCTCATAATGCTTAATCATGGTTTAAGGTTTAAACCGTAGTTCAACATTATATGCAAATCCTCCCATCGTAAGCATGAATACACAAAGCATATCACAGAATAATGAAGATTCTGACAGAATGATAACGCACAGCTAACATTCTAGGAGACTTTTCATAGTGTCATAGTATGGAGAAACATCACAAATTCACATATTGTTTTAATGTATCAGTTGTATGTATTGCAGTCACTGAAGTGAGCATTTTACTTAAACAGCAAAGCAGAAAACTTTACTAAACAGAGGCATATTTTTTCAAAGGATGTTTTCATGGCTGGAATTGTTCTTCATTCCCAAAGTGCCTGATATCATTTCCACTGACATTATGATATAAAGGATGTTACAGTAGAGGTAAAAACAAATATTCCCTCCTCCCATTTCATGGCAAAAATTCAATTCAAAATGAAATATTAATTTCCTCTTGGAATGAGAAATACTCATGCTTCCTCTGATATATTATGCAAACATATTTCTTCAAGCGGGAACATTGTGGTATATAGCAGTAATTTTCCTTATGTCTCCTTGGTGCAATATTCGTTTGATTCCATGAGATGCTTTTTAAAACAAATACTGGATTGTACCCTTGCTTAAAACCATCACCACCAGCTCTCTCTTCAAGATCTAGAATAACTGAGAAATTATTCTGAGTTTAAGATTCCCTCCAGCTGAAATGCTAATATATAGCAGTCTTTTAAGTTTAGAGTAATGAATCAGCTAATTTAAAACTCACTCAGGGATTACAAATGAATGTTTCTCTTAAGAGTTCCCACATATTATTTCTGCTTCCCACCCACCCCCATCTTTGCCTAGGTTTACTTTATTGCCTTTTTGTTTTCCTATAAGTTGCTTGTTATCTTTCCTTTGCAGCTACTGTAGATATCATGCCTGGGTTAAGCTGGATCTCTTCATAGAGTTTTCCTTATAGATCCCACTAAAAGAGCTTGACAGATGCTCCTATGAGGCTGTTAGGGATGGCAGTACGTCTCTGAATGCAAACTTCAGAGAGATACTTCAAATGCTTTTGCTGTGAATCTAAAACCTTTGGAAGCAATGCAAAGCAGCTTAATTTCATTTAATTCAGATTTTTATGAGCTAGACCTGAGGAACTTGAGAGACATTTGGCTTTGGAGTGGGAAATGTTTTTCAATCTGAGGGCCACATTCCCTTTGGAGCAACATACCAGGGGCCACATGTCAGCAGTGCGTATATCCAGAATGGAACAATGAATATAAACTTTTTACAGCAGGCTAGTTTCTACACACCCCTCCCTATCCTCCATCCAAGATGACAACAGGCATTATGGGAGTTTGATAACACTCTGCAACCAGGCAAAAATACTCAAGGAGTGTGCAAAGAAGGGGCAGGAACAGGTGACCTTGGGAGAGTCCTGAGAGCCCAATAGAGAGACTTGGTAAGCAGCATATAGGCCCTGGGCCTGAGGCTCCCCATTCGTGATAAATATAAAGGACTAGAAAGGAACTGTTAACTTCATGGTTGCATAAGAAAATCACACAAATTGACATCTGTGTGTCTGTTGGTCCCCAATAGACTCATGTAAGCCAAGGGTCATGTCTGAGAAGTTTGTGTTTAGGGGTGGGGCTAATCCTGTGCATTCTTGAGAGCCCCATCATGTGTTTGCTAACAGCAGTTACTAGATTCCTGAACAGGACTATGGTTGGAATGTGTGAGCTATGTAAAAGCTTTGAGGTAATGCGAGTCAGTATTAAATTTCTGTCTGCCATATTTTGTCAATAGAAACTCTATTCACACCGACAAGTCATCACTTGATAGTGCAGCCATCAACAGATAAACATGCATGCACATGTTGGGTTTTTAATTGTATACCAATGGCATGAATTGGCTTCGGTGCTGTTCTATTGGTCTCTCTGTTCACTCACTTCATATAACTCAAATCCCAGCTAATCATCCCTCTAATGAAATGATTATGGGCCAATTCACCCACCTGAATATTTGCCCAGTCTATGTAGTGAGTTCAATGTACATTTCAATTGGCTGTGTGGCTAACTGATAATCTGATTGCTTCATTGCATGGTGAGATTGATTTTTCAGTGCATGATGAGGTGAATTACTGTTTTCACACACCTCATCTTAGTCTGAAAAATCAATCTCTAAATGTATTTTTCTACCTTCCCTGCTGCAAAGAATGTCGAGAACTGGGAGAACTCAGTTAGCCCTGTTATATGGCTGGGGCTGAGACTTAGATACAGAGAGTGATGGGAATGCAGCAGTGAGGTAAGTGTTGTATTTGTATGGGAAAATCCACCCTGCCCTGATCATTTTACCTTGCTTTCTACGGAAAAATTATTTTTTTGTCATGCAGTGCTGTTCCCAAACACTTTGCCGTCATAGCCCGTATCTGCCCCCATACACTGGACTCCCTAAGGCCAGCAATCTGCATCAGTCAGACACAAATACCCACCTTCTTGCATTCCCTCCACTTTTACAGGGTACCACTTTGTTGTCTCTTACCTTTTGTTCCACAATATTTATTTATTGTTACATGTATAACTCACCTTTCTTCCACGGAACTCAAGATGGTGTATGTGATTCTTTCTCCCCTCGTTTGTATTCTTACAACAACTCTGTGAGGCAGGTTAAGTTTAGGGATGGTGACAGATCCAAGGTTCACCCAGGGACCCTCATGACTGAGTGGGGATTTGAAGCCTGGTTTCCCAAGACCTAGTCCAACAATCTAACTGGCACACCATACTAGCTCCTAATGCCTTCTGGGATATCACTCTAAAAAGAGAATGTAAGTGCAAAATGTTCTTTCCAACCTACGCGTTCATAACATCAATTGCAAAAATAATGTACCTGCAATACCACCTTCAGGGCAAGGGTCAAAGGTTGGCATTGATGGGCATCTTCTGAGGGACCACACCCCAGCAAGGGACCCATTCTTGGTGCTGGTTTTGCTCCTATCCTTTAATTGCCACCATCAACATTTGTGTCATTTTATGAAGTTCATGGCAAGTCCCTGCCCTGATGACCTTACAATTCCCATTTCATTTGTAGGGGAGAAAATAAAGCAGGCCTAGTTCCAAGTGTGAGCCAATGGAATTACACATGTATAGGTTTTATTTTAGTTGGGAGCAAGGACTAAAGGGTTGAATTAGGTTTGTTGGAAAAGGTGGGTTTTTCTATAGGAAGAAAGAAAGACAGAGAGCACTGCATTGCTCTTATAAGAAGGTGCAGAGGAATCTAGGTGCACTCATTTAAAAGCAAAGGAGAGTTTGGGGAATCTAATAGTAGTATTGCAAGAAAGTGGCAGGTCGGGGCAGAGACAAAAATAATGATGGCACAACGATGAAACAGTACAATGCTAGTCTAGTTTTTGCTGACTTGTTCTTCTAGTGATCAGGAGAAAAGAAACCTTGTTTCCCAAATGAACAACTTTTTTTTTTCTTTTCAGAATGTCCTGACATCTTGGGAAGAAATTTGAATCTGTGTCAGAATTGTCAGATTAAACTCTGCATTATAATTTGGTGGCAGAGTGTGGCCTTGCAATGGCATATTAAAAATTTGTTGCCATGCAAATAAGGAAGGGCGGCTAATGCAGTGCTGTTATTTTTCTGAGATAATGCAAGAGACAGGGTCTCAAGCAAAGTCACTTAACTCTTTCTGCACTTTCCAGTACTCGCCATCAGAGACCATGTGGCTGCTTTGACATAGGAGTATAGTGGCTCAGGCCAATGGACTATCTAGTCCAGCCTATTGCTCTCTCAGTGACCAGCCAGATGTTTCACGGGAAACCCACAAGCAGAACCTGAGTGCAATAGCACTGTCTACACCTGTGTTGCACTCTCACAGGATTTGTTCTAGTTTTAGAGCTGGGGAACCTTTAGAAACATCCAGGAGAACATTTTCAGTGGGGAATCAATGTGCAGAGGATTGATTGAACACCCACTCTGATCTACCGGTTCTCACTCCAAATGTTCAAGGCCCTCACATTAACCTTAGAGTATGGAATCCATAATTTCTACATCTCTTTTTAGAAATCAATACAAACAGCATGACATGTTATTTTGAAATGTGGTTGAGCTTAAAGACAGGAATATAAGGAAGAACGCTACATAATGTCTAGTTCTGCTCCCATTGTCAGCTCTTTCACCGTAGCGTTAAACCCTGGATATGAAGTAGATGTTAGGATATTTCCGTTCCACCTTAAAAGGGAGCAGGCTTTGTTAGTCACAGAGTCTGCGTATTTCCTGTTCACAGGATGTTTCTGTTTTGATAGAGCTGTTGTCTCTCTCTCTCTGTGCCTGAACGCGCAAGCAGGCAGTCATGTTTTATCTTTTGTTCTGACCAACGCTGAATAAACTTCTAAATAATGCTCTCCTGCGTGCATCTTTCGCTGTGCGAATTCTGCTGATAGAGCGTGCATCAGCTCTGGAATGTGGCAAGCTATTTTCTGGAGCTCGTGTCGCTAATTGCTGATACTGTATCTACGGGAGATCGATGGCTCGTCCGGAGGCGACGTGAGGGCCATGATGGGCTTTATCTCCCTGGCAGTATCCCAACAATAGAATCTAACAGTGTTCATTATAACAATGTACATTGTTCTCCAGTATAATGGGATGTGAATCACAGGTTATTTGGCTAGCCATCTTTCACATAAAAAAAATCAAGGTAAACTGCAACAATTAAGAAAAATAAAGGCAGCTTATCAAAATAGAAGGAATCACAACAGCAAGACATTTCTGCTGGGCCACTGCCTACAGCTGGGTGATAAATTGCAGGAGGGTTGTCTCCCTCCTGAACAGATCCTTCCTCCCAAAGAAACTCTTCTTCCTGAGTAGAATCCTGTCAACAGAGCTGTCTGGTAACCAAATAAGTGATTCTCTTGAGTCCTGCAACCTTGGTCTTCCCCTCTGTTCTGCTGCTGCTATTGCTCCCAGGGCTTGGGGACAACGGGAAAGAATTATGGATCTAGGCTGCCCTCAGGATTGGTCATGGGGAGCTCAAATAAGGTATCTCTGAGATGGGCCTCTTATGGCTTCATTTGGGGCAGGCCCCTCCATGTCCTCAGTGAGAGTGGATTGCTGCATAAGGTCCCAATCTTCTTCCTCATAAGGGTCTGGGATCCTGAGAAGTCATGATGGACCTCTAGCTTCAGAGATGCACCAAGAAAATCCTGCTCTTCCCCTCACTCTCATTTCAGTCACACACCGGCACTCTTCAGAATGTGGGGTCTTCTTAAGAGGCCAATGGTATCTTTCTAGGTGTAAGAGTATTGTCCCCTCACAAATACCAATCATCTGCAGATCTGCAGGAGCATTAATATGCATGGGTAAGAACGTGGAAACTGTAGAAGCTCAGGCTCAATTACCTGGGTCTGCACTAAAAGACAGCCAAGATAATCTCTGGCCTCTTCAGCAGCCTCAGCTTCTGTAGCTAGAGTCAGTCAGGACACTGCCTTCCCAGACCAGGTACAGAAAGGCCTGCAAGGCAGGGAGCAGGTCTTCCAGGACTCACAGCCAAAATTATATCACCTCATTAAAGAGTTCAGTGTTGTTGTTGTTTTATTTGTATTCCACCCATCTGATTGGGTTGCACCAACCACTCTGGGCAGCTTCCCGCACAACATAATAAAACATCAAAGATTGCAAACTTCTTGTCAAAGCCTTAGAAAAATAGACGTGTTTCAGGATTGTACGTTTCCTCCTAATCATACTGGATAAATAACTGCAACATACATTGCAGTGCAACTCCACAATAATGCAAAAACTGTTACATATTCGATAGAGTGGATCAGAAAACAGACCTTTTAACAGCCTTACTCTTAAGCAGCAAAGGTATATCCCAACACACTTTCCATTTAGGATTGTCTTAACTTGATTTCCATCATATTTGTCTGATTATAATAACCGCTCCCCGCTTAAAACGGGGGGCGCCCTTTGCGTGGACGCGTGCAGCCCCTAGATCTGGAGCGGCCCCAACAGCATAGTCTTGGCTTTGCCTTCCCCCAGGTGGGATACCTGGAGGTCTCCGCCTACCTCAGTCAGTTGTCCAATCCCACCTGGGGGAAGTGTTGCCAAGGAGACCAGGCCAGGTAGGGGAGGGATTACCTGCCCACACAATAGAGGGAGGCTCTTACCTGGGAATCCTCACTTGGCTCCAGAGCTTCTTCCGGAAGGACTTCGCTGGACTTCCTTGCTCCAAAGGTAAGCCTGGGGCCTTTTGGCCTCCCCCCCCCCCCCGCGACAGGGTTCCCAAAGGATAGCGGGGGGGGGTAATGGATTTCAGGACACCCCTTTTAAAAGGGGATCCTTTTCCCTAAGCGGGCCCTGTCACAGACACACGCAAATTTCTGAAGGTACGTCCTCCGGGACCAGGTCCCCTCCTCATTCATGCATCAGGCCGCCCCATGACCCGTTGCCAATTCATCTCAATATTGTGTAAGGCCATCCATGCTTGTGGAGGTGACCCGGCACAATTTTCCGGGCATTCCTTTCGTATCGGTGCAGCAACCTCGGCAGCTGCAAGCGGCCTCCCGGCAGAACACATAAAAACAATGGGGCAGTGGCGTTCAGCTGCCTTCAAAGGCTACATTAGATACAACCAGCAGACACTGACAGATACCATATAATCCTTTCTTTCAGGCTCAACCCCCAAACATGTGTGGATCTTCGACCACAGCATAGTGCATTGGGCGGCCATCCATGCCACTACTGGTCCAGGCGGAGAACATCTGGGTCTGCAGCCAAAGATCTCCATTTCCTGGTTCGGACAACGTGGAATGCGGTGGGATGCCCTGCTCCCTCGGTTGCGTCACGAACTTGCGTTCCGCCACCCGCCAAGCGCGGTTGTGCTCCACCTCGGCAAAAATGACTTGGTCGTGCGTAAAAGCATAATTCTGATCAAAACAGCGATCGCAGACCTGGAAAGCGTACACGCCACTCACCCCAGTATCACGATTTTCTGGTCCGAACTTCTGCCATGCTTGCATTGGCGTGGCAACATCAAACCCACTAGACTTAACTACACCGTGGAAAAAATCAATAGGGCAGTGTGCTCTGCAACCACTCGCATAGGAGGTCGGGTCGTGAAACACCCCAACATTAAAGTTTACATGCAGGAGCTATTTCAGCCCGATGGCGTGCACCTATTGGATCTTGGTAACGAGCGTTGGCTGAGCAACATCAGGCATGGCCTGATTGACTGGTTGGAGGATGGCAAAGGTGCTTTTCAGATGTAGGTAGTCTTGGCGGCGAGACCGCAATCTTTGCAGTCTCGGGTGGCGGTATCAGGCCTTGGGCGGAATCCTTTAGTCCATCTTCCTCTTTGCGGTGGCGATACCAGGGTTCCCCGTTAAAGGGGTTTTTGAAGGGAGACTTTGGCCGTACGCCGAAAGGTCGTCATTGCTCTCCCCTGCGGCGGCGTAACGGGGGCGGCTATCTCTGCTTGAACATATGTTCTCCAGAGCCGGCCCATCCCCCCCACACACACTGGATAACCCTGATGCTCCCTAGGTCCCCGGCTGGGGACTGGGGAGGAAGAACGCCCAATGCCTGAGCCAAGGTCTACCCACATTTGAAATTTAATAAAGTTGTGGCCAATTTAATCCCATAGCACGTTGTCTTTAGTCGTTATTCCACATGACGGGGGGGACCGCGCGGGATCTGGGGACTCCGCCTGTCCACGCAAATACTTTCTACAAAGGGTCCATATGTGGCAATCTAAAATTACATTGTCATTCTCTTATGTATTTCTATTAAACACTTATTGGTGGGTGGGTGTGATGAATGCCTCTAGTAACACAGTATGCCTGAAAAGAACTAGGTTCAATACAGATCTGGCAATGTTGTTTATTTCATAGCACTCCACTGTCAAACAGGGTATATTGTAGCCAAGGTTTGCATTGCATATAATCAAAACTATTATGGAAATTTATAAAACATGCTCACTAACTTTCAACTTAATCCACAATCCTGTGAAATTTAGATTTATCAATTTGATGCAGCTGGGAGACACTGACATATATGGGTTTTCCTGCAGCAACTGTCCACATTCTGGTTAAGCAAACTGGTACATGGACCTGCTCCTACTCTAGCATGCATTTTAGCCCCTAGCATGTAAGCCTATTTCAAATTTTGTTTGGCACTTTCCTTTCTGAGGGGCTAAGCAAGCCAATCTCTTGAGCAACAAAGGAAGGAAGGAAGGAAGCCTTCTGTATGATTGGATGGATGGATGGATGGAGAGGAGGGAAGGAGGTGGCTTCATCATGGTCATAAAAGACAGCCAATCAGCACTCTGCCTGGCTAGCATCCCCTTGCAACAGGAGGAGCTAATTGCTCCAAGGCTTAATTCAGTTTGAGAAATTGCTCTTCTATGCAAAACAGTGACTGAAACTCCAGAGAAGGCTAGTTCCTCAAATGTGTGAACGTGCATGAAGATTTGCAGATTTGCCTTGTACACATTTGCACATTTTTGAAGAAGCCTCTTAAATTGATACAGTGGTACCTCGGGTTAAGAACTTAATTCATTCTGGAGGTCCGTTCTTAACGTGAAACTGTTCTTAACCTGAGGTACCACTTTAGCTAATGGTGCCTCCCACTGCCGCTGCGTGATTTCTGTTCTCATCCTGAAGCAAAGTTTTTAACCCGAGGTACTATTTCTGGGTTAGCAGAGTCTGTAACCTGAAGCGTCTATAACCCGAGGTACCACTGTTCAAAAACTTAGGGTGGGATTTAGCATTACTCCTTCTCAGTGTAGAACCATTGAAGTTAGTGGATGTGATAAACTTAGGTTCACTAATTTCAGTGGGTCTACTCTGAGGAGGACTCAGTTGACTACAACCCCTTGGGATATTCCATGGCTTGTGAATCCAGGCAAAGGACTTACGTTTTGCAGTTCATTTTCCTCCAGACAAGCCAACTGCTTGTTGGAAAGGCCATAGCTATTATCCTTTGCTCCTAGAGACGTTCCCTAGTGGCATGAGGGAACTGAGCAAGTGTCACTCTCTGGCTGCTCTGATGCTGCTTTGATTCCCCACACCCATTCAGCAAGTCTTGCCAGACTTCCCCCTACCCTGGTTTCCATTTGTACTTACTTGACCACATGCCAAGAGTGGAAATAGGATACAGGTATGAAAAGCCTTAATCTTATTTGCTTGACTGAGACACGAAGAGGCAAATGGTGACTTTTTCTTTCTTTCTTCTAATACAATAATGTTCTGGCATTCCAGTCTATCAGTCTAGGCTTCTCCCTAAATTCAAATAAATCCCTTATATAATTGATTGGTCAACCTTTGTTTATTTTTTTAGCTTGAAGCTGCAGCTGAACATACTGAAATGCTTTGGGCAGTATTTTTCATTACTATTGTACCATTGGAAAATAGCCTTGACCCATGAATAATGCTACAAACTAACAATACGCTATGGTGTGGTGTGTCATTTTGGCTGCAATGTATTTTCTTATTCTGGAATATTGCCACTGAAGTCAATTATACTGATCCAGAAACACTCTGGATTAGTTGTTGTGTGGCATGCTGTGAAGCCAAGCAACTGCATTCATCTGTCTAGTTGGTTGTAGTGCTCTGTCAGAGTGATGGGCGATGTAGGGTTTGTTTGTTTGTTTTTACAAAAATATTTCTAATTGCAAAGAGAATAAACTTGGGGAAATGGTGGTGTGGTGTTTTCAATTTGTCTTTCATTTGTATCATACTGGTGTGCAATTATAATTAATCTTTGCTCTTCTGGTACCATTTTAATGCTACTTCCTCTGTTACATAATATTCATTTTGCTCAAACAGCCTGCTAATTACGCTAGCACCATCTTCTTCATCAGCATATCATTTTTACTCATTGCACTTTGTAGAAAATACATTATCAAGCTTTGGTATTGTTTTATGTTTTTAGATCAGCCATCTGGAGGTTTTAATAACCAAGCATACATTCCACAGAAAGACAAGTGCCCATATTCAAGGTTACATTCACCTTGCATTCAACATTTGCACTTCACTATTGGTGATATCCAACTAAGTCACAATCAGAGTATAGGATCATAAGAGTTTAAAGGGACCCCTGTTTAAAGGAATCAACAGACTTCAGTTCCTTAGGCTAATTGATTTCTATGGTTGCACACAGAGCAGAGTATGACTAAGAATTTGAGAGCTAGTGTGGTATAGTGGTTAGAGTGTTGTACCAGGACCTGAGAGACCAGTGTTCGAATCCCCTCAGCCATGAAATTCACTGGGTGACCTGTCACTGCCTCTCAGCTCAACCTGCCCCACAAGGTTGTTGCCGGGGTTAAAAAAAATAAATGTTGGGTATCACCCAATGAAGACGTTTTTTGAAGAAAAAGGAAAGATTAAAAATAGTTCTTATATTTATTAACATCACTTGTATGTCGACCAGTCACATAGCGTTTTCTGGATGGCTGTAAATAACTGAAGAACTATATAAATACAAAATTTGACATCAAATTAAAAAAAAGACATAAATACAACAAAAATACAACAAAAATAAAACTCACTTCATTCCAAAAGCTAAAGCACACATTTAATAAGTGACTGATAAATTCCTCGGTTATTTACAAGGGTTGGGTGACTAGAAAGGTCCTCACGTGCTCCTAAGAAGACCACAAAGATGGTGCCAGGTGAGCCTTCATGGAAAGACTGCTGCATAACTAGGTTGCTACTAGTGGGGCCTGGTGCCCCTTTGCAGCTGGTGGGGAAGAAGGCAGGTAGACTGCAAAGCCAATGAGGGGCACAGCCAATTCATTCTGGTTTTGTTCCACCTTCCTGATGACTTCTTCAAGGTCAATATAACAAGCATCATCCCTTGGACTGGTTCTAAGTAAGAATCAAAGGAGGTGGGAGCGAGATGAGGGAAGTCCCATTTGCCCTAAGGGTCCAGCATCAATAGAATAGCACTATCTCAAAGGCCCTCTCCTCGAAGACCCACCTTCTTTCATTTGGTCTCAAGCTATTTAGGATTTCTGAAGATGAAAAACAGCACTTTAAATTGAGTTCAGAAATAGACCAGAGCAGATATCAAGAATGGCGGCACATCAGGAATAAGTCCTTTTTGAAGAATTAGCAAGGATGCACAATTTTTCTTAGAGACAAGTCAGAAAATTCCATTTTGCCATCTATTCTCTTTCTCTTTATTGCTTTTTCTCTCCCCCCCCCCAACACCCGGCCGCATTTTCTCTCTTCTCTCTCTCCAGGGCTCAGCTATAAACTGAGACCTCTTGAGAAGTCTTTCCCATACAAGGACATCACATCAATCCACAGCATAAAAATAATCAGTTTGTTCAGTCATGCAATCCCATACTACAGAAATGTCTTGGACATGGCACAGAGTCTGCATGAATAATAAATAAAAGAATTTTTTAGCCAGCATAACCTACTTTCTGCAGTTCAGCAGCTCAGTTCTTAGAAGAGGAATTTTGAGAGTATTTTCTATGACTGAGCAAATGTTTTACCATGATCAAAGATTAATTCCAAATGAGTGGATATTTGCTGGTTTTTAAAAGTTAATTGTCCATGACATTGTGATTTACTGAAGGGCTGCATATTCGTGGCATATCAACACTGCACACTGGTAGATGTTCCGTATTTAAAAATATATTTGTTTTCTTTTATTAATAATGTAAACAAGCACATATGAATAGAGGTGACCCACATAATTCACCCACTGCAATCTACCCACCAACCCATACAAAATTTTGTAGGCTGTTTGAACAAGCAGTCAGATCTAGTAATCGAGAAATAGAAGATGAAAAATGGCATACAGGGGGTTGGGGGGGGGAGAGAGAGAGAGAGAGAGAGAGAGAGAGAGAGAGAGAGAGAGAGAGAGAGAGAGAGAGAAGTGTAGCAACAAAAAAAATCTAGGTTAAAAAAAGAGTTACTCCTTAGAAAAATAGAGAATACCAATTTAAGTGTGACAGAGTCAAGCTTATTATTATGTGATCGTTTTCTTAGCATAAAGGTAAACTGCTAATACAGAGATCCACCAATGAGATTTTTTTATACTGTAAATTGCCCTGTGATCCTCAGATGAAGGACGGCATGGAAATTTAATAAATAAGCAAACAAATGTGGAATTTCCAGAACTGGAAAATGTCCCTTTTGCTCACCAAAACAGTGCTATAAATCCGAAGAGCATGGGAGTGTATTTTATGAGCAGACTCTGAACATGGAAGACTCAGCTCAGCTCGAGTTGATGGGAATCCCAAATGGGGTGAGCCCTGCTGTGCTCAGGTCTTGCTTGTGAGCTTGTGCATGAAATGCTAAGCAAAACTGAGGCTTGGAGAGGGAGGGGAAAGAAAAATATGCCATCAGATATGGACCAAGAGGAAAATTAATAGTCAATAGTTTACTAACAACAGTTAAAGTATGTCTAGTTTTGCATACCAAAATGAAAAGCTTGGACTGGAAATGATTTTTCCTTAAATGCGGTGGACATATGTGTGTATTTTGTAAGCAAATTCAAAACAGGTTGGGCATACATTTTTCTTGCAACGCTACCCAACAAACTAAATTAAATTAAACTAAATTCCCAAGCCATTTGTTGAATTTGGATATTGGTATGTATGATCCAGGAATGCTTTTTAATTAATGGTCACTTTGAAGGAGATTTTTGCTAATTAGGAACATGAGTAGTATCAGGTTTGCACATGAGACAGAAACCACTATAGTAAGAATCTCATTTTCCCATTGCGTTGCACATGATTGTATAGTTCAAGAATGATTTAGAATGGCTCGTGTGCAAACAACTAACAGGTCTATGCATGTCAATTCAGAAGTTAAGTTCCACTGAGGTCAATGAGATTTGCTTCCAGGTAAAGTTGTAGGGAATCACAGCCTAAAATAACCCTCTATTTTTTAAAAGGATCCTGTGTGCAAAATTACAGAAGTCTTACTGCGTGCTTACCTTTTTTGCCGATATAAGTAAATTTATTTTAATTTATTTGCACTTGGCAGCATTTCATTTTGACAGACAGCTAGCTGAGAAGCTTGAAATATTTTGACACAAGACCTTTAAACCCTTCCTCTCTCTCCCCTTTGCAATTGTTTTTAAAGTAAGTTTGCCTTTTAATTCAATGAGTTGACAGGATGTATAACTTATCTGTCAAAGAAGTATACATTCAGCGTCACATAAGAGACTTCTAAATGCTGGAAAAGGTTCTGAGGATTGTTCAATTTTCAAATACTTTGCAGAGACAGAAGGGATTTAAACTTTGTTTTCTGTCTGGCAGATAGGGGAATGGAAAATTTGGGAACAAGGCAGAGTCCAAAACAGTGTCAGGCTTCTAGGCTATAGCCCTTTACATCACTTTACAAGACAAAAATATATTATGGAACCCTGACATGTAGTTTCTTCACACACACACACACACACACCCTGTTTGAAGTGTTTTGCCTGAAAGCTGTTCAAACGCCTCCATAGCTTTTTCACTTAATTGGTTGGAATTATGTGTTTAGCCCACGATAAAATCTAAATGGCTTCAAAGCACTGACTGCAGAAGTTTAATCCAAGGGTAAGATTATGGGGAATGTTCTTGTTTAATAGACCTACGATTCCTTCTGCAGCCAATGCGGTTGCCAGGGAGGGCAGCAAGGATACTGGCACCTTTTGTTATTGAGTGCATGCACGCACTTGCATACACTGGTGTAGGGTAGGGAATGTCCACTGGGATAGCCAAATTGGTAGAGCATGAGACTCTTAATCTCAGGGCCGAAGGTTTGAGCCCCATGTTGGGCAAAAGTTTCCTGCATTGCAGGGGATTGGACTCTTGCTGCCTTCCAGCTTTATGATTCTATATGTCAGGAGCCAGCCGGCAGTAAATCACACTGTTCAATCTGGAGTTAACTCTTTATTAGCAAGTACACAATCTGCACAGACTTGACGGAGTGTCACAGCAGTTCATCCCTAGTAAGTCTTGTCCCATGGATGAGTTGCTGAGACCAAAATCTCTGCCTCCCCACAGTCATCAAAGCCCCCTCCTCCCCAGGGCTTTCCCCAAGCAATAGGAGGCTATGCCTGCCTGAAACCATCCTCTCCCTCACCCTTTTCATGCCTCTTCTGGTTCTGGGAGACGAAGAGAGAGATGAACTTGTCACAGAAGCATGGGGCAACACCGTGACTCTTCACCACTCTGACTCATCTCTGTCTCTTGGCCTCTCTACCCCATTCTCCTGCTTCTGCTTCTGCCTCTGAGTATGGACTTATCTCCACCACGGACTCTCACAGCTCACTAACCATACCCTCCGACGTTCCAGTGGTGAAAATAGAGATGTTCGGCCCATATCGTGCATCTTACCCCTCCCTGGATCCAGTAGTTATTTTGAGAGAAAACACACATTTTAATACATTTCAAATATGCATTTTTCCGATGAGGTGTTTTCTTGAAAAATCCTACATTTGAATTTAGATGCAGAGTCCGAATGGGATTGGGGTTAAAAGCATGTGAGTGTGACACAGGCCAGAAGCAGACAGATCGGCCCATCCTTAATTACATGATTGCATGGAGAAAAATGAGCAGCGTTTGTATGCTTGAACTCCCCTTGTGACCGGAGGAGTGTGTTCTATCAAAGGATGCACCACTTCTCCTCTGTCTGTTGTTGTTTATGATGTATGGAAGGTCTCGAGGCATTTACCCCAGCTTTGTTGGTTGCTGAGACATATTTCAAGCTTTAGCCGATAGCAATGAAATGCTACTAAGCACCCAAATGTTTCAGCTCTCTTTCCCCTGGAGCTTGTCCTTCTGACTGTGGCTGCTATCATCTTTGCAAATGTGACACATTAAATGCCCAGATCCTTTAAACGATCAATTTCTACTAGACAGAAGAAATGAAGTGCAAATAACACATAAGGCTGGAGCCCTAGCCAAGTGTGACACATGCTAACCATTTCAGTAAGCCCTTTGATATAGTGTCTCATTGAATCTTACTCTCCATATTCTCTGAAGTGGCAATGATAGAATCCCTCCTATTGGACTGGAAGACAAAGAATTGGGGGCGGGAGGGAGGGGAGAGGATGTTAATATTGAATTAAAGCTTCAGAGGGGTAGCTAGCAGGTATTTAGATACTTATTAAGAACATATTCATTAAGCTATATTTCTTACAGTATAATTGTGGCTATCATGCCTTAGCATATGTTATATATACCTCACATTGGGATGGGGAGAATGCATCATTTATAGGGAGGAAAGTGGCATGTGACAAAATTATCATGTATCAATCCTCCTTTGGTGCAATTGTTATCAATTAATGCACAGAACTACATGTACAAAATGATCACAGCTCAATTCCTTTTGCTGCCTTACTTCTACCATTGTGTGGAGGCAGGCAAGCATCCTCTAGAGGAGGATGCTTGCCTGCCTCCACACAATGGTAGAAGTAAGGCAGCAAAAGGAATTGAGCTGTGATCATTTTGTACATGTAGTTCTGTGCATTAATTGATAACAATTGCACCAAAGGAGGATTGATACATGATAATTTTGTCACATGCCACTTTCCTCCCTATAAATGATGCATTCTCCCCATATCTGAAGAAGTGTGCATGCACACGAAAGCTCATACCTAGAACTAACTCAGTTGGTCTTTAAGGTGCTACTGGAAGGAATTTTTTTATTTTGTTTTGATCCTCTAGAGGAGTCATCTTTCATCAAGAGAGTAGCCACATACCATAGACCAGATGAACATTACTATGGCCTTTGACACTTCAGGTGTATATTTCTATAACCCAGCTATTTCTGTGATTTTTAAGTTGCTTTGCTTTATTTTTAATGTTCTGCTTTAAATTGTTCTAACTAGCCCTGGATGGGTAGCAATTTGGGTGGGAGCTTTATGTATTTTATTTTAATGAACAGTATGTGATATTGTGCAGTCATCCTGGAGAAGAGTGACTAGTGGGGTGCCACAGGGTTCTGTCTTGGGCCCAGTCTTATTCAACATCTTTATCAACGACTTGGATGATGGACTCAAGGGCATCCTGATCAAATTTGCAGATGACACCAAACTGGGAGGGGTGGCTAACACCCCAGAGGATAGGATCACACTTCAAAACGACCTTGACAGATTAGAGAACTGGGCCAAAACAAACAAGATGAATTTTAACAGGGAGAAATGTAAAGTATTGCACTTGGGCAAAAAAAATGAGAGGCACAAATACAAGATGGGTGACACCTGGCTTGAGAGCAGTACATGTGAAAAGGATCTCGGAGTCTTGGTTGACCACAAACTTGACATGAGCCAACAGTGTGACGCGGCAGCTAAAAAAGCCAATGCAATTCTGGGCTGCATCAATAGGAGGATAGCATCTAGATCAAGGGAAGTAATAGTGCCACTGTATTCTGCTCTGGTCAGACCTCACCTGGAGTACTGTGTCCAGTTCTGGGCACCACAGTTCAAGAAGGACACTGACAAACTGGAACGTGTCCAGAGGAGGGCAACCAAAATGGTCAAAGGCCTGGAAACGATGCCTTATGAAGAACGGCTAAGGGAGCTGGGCATGTTTAGCCTGGAGAAGAGGAGGTTAAGGGCTGATATGATAGCCATGTTCAAATATATAAAAGGATGTCACATAGAGGAGGGAGAAAGGTTGTTTTCTGCTGCTCCAGAGAAGCGGACATGGAGCAATGGATCCAAACTACAAGAAAGAAGATTCCACCTAAGCATTAGGAAGAACTTCCTGACAGTAAGAGCTGTTTGACAGTGGAATTTGCTGCCAAGGAGTGTGGTGGAGTCTCCTTCTTTGGAGGTCTTTAAGCAGAGGCTTGACAACCATATGTCAGGAGTGCTCTGATGGTGTTTCCTGCTTGGCAGGGGGTTGGACTCGATGGCCCTTGTGGTCTCTTCCAACTCTATGATTCTATGATTCTATGAAATGTGTTTACAGTGGTGCCCCGCAAGACGAACGCCTCGCAAGACAGAAAACCCGCTAGACGAAAGGGTTTTCCGTTTTTGGAGGCGCTTCGCTAAACGAATTTCTCTATGGGGTTGCTTCGCAAGACGAAAAAATCTTGCGAGTTCCCGCATTTCCCCCCGCTTTTTTCCGCCCTTTCCCTAAGCGCTAAGCCGCTTATCAGCTGTTCCGCTGATAAGCCGCTTCTCAGCTGATCGCTAAAAGCCGCTAGACCGCTAATAGCGCTAATCCGCTAAGCTGTGAATGGGCTTGCTTCGCAAGACGAAAAAACCGCTAGACGAAGAGAATCGCGGAACGGATTAATTTCGTCTTGCGAGGCACCACTGTATAGTATAAGAAACTACTATTTATGGTTATGCTTTCACTACGCTGTAGATCACTTACATACCCTTTGTGCAACAAGTCACTAACAAGTGTGATTACTGCTGTAGCCAAAGGGACGCCAGCCCCTAGGGGTTGACTTCTATGCATTCCCCCCCCCCCCAAGACTAATGGGGAAGTGGATTACAGTTCACAAAAAAGATTGCAAATCAGAGAAGACTTAAACAGCAGAAATCCAAGGACATACATCATGTCAGCAGCATTCATCTTTCCTGCTATGTTTGCTTGTTAGAGCCTCCCTAGACTGGGTCCTTGTTCTGTGTATGTAAGTGTATCCCATCCTTTGTATTTATGAATTAGGGTTAGTGTGCTAAGCGGAATGATTCCTTCACTCCATTCTCTATTCACATTTTTTCTAGGGCTTTTCAGATCTTCAGCTTCCAGCACCTTAACAAACTAGAGTTCCCATGATGTTCTTAAGTCTGTAATTTTATCAGAAAAGGTTACTTGTTGTTTCCTGCTGTACCATGAAAAAAAATAAAAACAGCAGATAGATAGATAGATAGATGATAGATGATAGATAGATAGATAGATAGATAGATAGATAGATAGATAGATGATAGATAGATAGATGATAGATAGATAGATAGATAGATAGATAGATAGATAGATAGATAGATAGATAGATGATAGATAGATGATAGATAGATAGATAGATGATAGATAGATAGATAGATAGATAGATAGATAGATAGATAGATAGATGATAGATAGATAGATAGATAGATGATAGATAGATAGATGATAGATAGATATAGACAGATGAAAGATAGATAGATGATAGATGATAGATAGATGATAGATAGATGATAGATGATAGATAGATAGATAGATAGATAGATAGATAGATAGATAGATAGAGATAGATAGATGATAGATAGATAGATAGATAGATAGATAGATAGATATAGATATAGATGATAGATGATAAACAAAACAAATTCCTTCCAGTAGCACCTTAAAGACCAACTAAGTCAGTTCTTGGTATGAGCTTTCGTGTGCATGCATACCAAGAACTGACTTAGTTGGTCTTTAAGGTGCTACTGGAAGGAATTTGTTTTGTTTTGACTATCGTATCTGAAGAAGTGTGCATGCACACGAAAGCTCATACCAAGAACTGACTTAGTTGGTCTTTAAGGTGCTACTGGAAGGAATTTGTTTTGTTTTGACTATGGCAGACCAACACGGCTACCTATCTGTAACTGTAGATAGATGATAGATAGAGATGATAGTAAGGTGTGGCTCTGCCACAGGATTCTTCGAGTATTACACACAAATTCATGTTTTTTCTACCATGAAATAAAGAATATTTGCAACATGTGCATACCCCCAAAGGCAATAATTTCTGATTAGTTTTCAGTCCCGGAAGCACTAACTGCACGTAGAAAATAAGTAGTGTTAAAGGGTGAGGGAAGAACAAAGGATGCACAATCTGCAGGCCACCTCTCTGCCAAGCTATTGGGTAGGCATTACTCACTTGTAATAGCTGAGCTTCACAGTCTTGAGTGAAAATCTTTGGCCATGACATATCTATTTGATAAAATAGTATTATAACAGAGAGGTGCTGGGTGAGGAGGTGGGGGGGGGGAGTTCCTGGAATGGCAAAGAGAATTGAGTCGATATTATGGATTGCTGGGAGGGAGAAAAGGGTGGTGCACAGCTGGATATGATGGCATGGGACAGGTGGAGTTCAGTTACATGCAGCCATCCTGACCAAAGACACTACTCAGGTGATTTTGTGGGTACCAATGAAGGTAGAAAACAGATAATCTGTACGCATTCAAACTTTAAACTATTCTGTACAATAAATGCATGGCTTACTACTGCCACCAACTGAGCAATAAGATATTATGCACCCAGAATCATGCTGTTGATGTGCAATACAGTGAAATTAACTAACATTTCCAGTGCATTGTAAGGCAATGTTTTTTTCTATATAATGCAGATTGATTTGATTAATAAATTAACTAAAGCTTTACTTTGCAACATCAGCTTTAAGGGCAGGAAACTAATTCCATCAACATTTGCAAAAGCGTCCCAATTCATTAACAGCAGTTTTCAACCTGGCACTCACCTGAATAATCTCTTCCATTTCATTTTGTTTTTATTTCCCCTGACTTCATGCTGTCCAGTGATGCCTTGCTATTCTCATTCATTCCACTGCATAGACTTATTCTTTGCATTAAACATTTTACAACATGTGTTGCCTCCTCCTTTTCTCCCACCCCACAAATGTGATCTTATTTTCCATAAATCATATACTCAGGATCTTGTCAGCAAAACACTGTTTTGTTTTGAAAGTGCTATGTAATAGAATGAAGTATGCATGGGAGTGCCTGCCAACATAATGTGGCATGAGTTTCATCACCCAAACAATGCCACTTTTTAAACAGGGTGTCATTCCTCCCTCCCACCCACCCCTCTGATTTTTTCCCCATTTTCTTTTTTCTTCCTCTCAGCTCTATCAGATGTCTGGCGATTTCTCCCACCTACCCATGATTCCTACCAAATTTGGAATCTGCTGGACTTCAGAAAAAGAGATGGCTGATAAGGGTGACCTAAATTGACACACTGCAGTGTGGAGTGTTCTCACTGAGCAGTTATGGGAGGTGTTTGCCCCTTGGCATTTTCTCCAAAATTGTCCTTTCCCAAACCTATGGATACCTCCCTCTTATGTGTGGGTGGTGGCATTTTGGCTACATACACATCTACACTCAGAGAATGAATTCAACAAAACCATGTGCCTGACAGGTCAGAGCAAATTGCAGCATAGCTGTCAAGTGTCCCTTATTTGAAGGGACAGTCCCTTATTCCAGCGCCATGTCCCGCTGCTGTCCCTTATTGATGGATGTCCCTTAAATGTCCCTTAAATGAGGTCCCTTAAATTTCAAAGGAAGCAGCTCCTCTCCCTCCCTCCCTGCCGGCCAGGGAGGAGGGAGGCTCCAACTGTGTTGCTTGGCTGTGTTGCTCACCCAATAAGAAGTCTAACAATGACTGGGGGGTGGAGCTTGCATGCCTTGTGTGTAGCTAGTTAATGCAAGCTGAGGGGGTTTTTGAATGCTGGATGCCATTTTGTTGCACGTGCTGCTGCAGACTTTGCAGTGCAAAGCCAGGCTGGGGAGCCATCTTAAGTTGAGGCTGCATAGGCCTTGTGGTGCATGTGATTCAGATTCTATTCAGTTGAACCTCTGGTTACAAAGTTGGTTGGACAGTGTTCTCGGAGCTACCCAGCATGAGTTTGACCAGACTGCAGAAGGACAGGAAGACTGAAGTGCCTGGAACAGGTGAGGCTTCAGGTCCCTTATTTTGGCTGCTGGTCCCTTATTTTCAAGGCTGCTGGTCCCTTATTTTCAAATCTGTAAATTGACAGCTATGAATTACAGCCACAATAAGAATTTTGTCATCAGCAAAATGTGCTACAGAGCATATAAGATCTGGAGAGCACATTTAGGAGAGAACTGAGAGCTGGGAAAAGCAGTCTTTTCAGGAGATATAAAAATTTTAAATACCAAAATGTTTCAAATTTAGATTGAATGGAGAGCAAGAGATTTGGGTAAATTTTTAACATGCTCTTTTGCAAAAAGCACATTGGGGTCATGTGGAAAAGACTGAGGTTTTAAAGCCATTCAGTGGATGTTAAAAATGAAGTGAAGGCAAAGCAATTACTTTTGTAAAATATTTAACAAGAAGAGGTAGTCCATGGCTGGGAGAAACCTAACTCCAGTTTTTAATTATTAAATGATGGGGAAGCACTTTGCTGCTACAAAGTTAATGTTTTAATAATATTTAGCACTTTAAAAACGCTTGACACATAGAAGAGGAGCAGCTGGTTAAACTGTATAATAGATACAACTGTGAAAGGATTCTGTGGCAGAGCATATTATTAAACTTGTTTAGTGACTGGAGTATAGCATGCAAAGTTGTTTAAACATTAAGAAACTTCCCATGGCAACAGCAGCATTTTAGGAATGGGAAAAGTTGCCTTATTTTGAGACATTCATTCATCAAGCTCAGCATTCTCCCCACCTTCCTGGAAATGCCTGAGATTGGCTTGGAAGCAGATGGTCTCCCATGAACCACTATCCCTATTTTGAAGGTGGAATAGGGCTGTCATTCTAAGGCTCAACAACTTTGGGGTTTACTTTTTGAAATATGGCAACCCTAAGGGTTTCTTATTCCTGCCAACCTAGCAGTTTGAAAGCATGTCAAAGTGCAAGTAGATAAATAGGTACCGCTCCGGCGGGAAGGTAAACAGCATTTCCGTGCGCTGCTCTGGCTCGCCAGAAGTGGCTTAGTCATGCTGGCCACATGACCCAGAAGCTGTCTGCGGACAAACGCCGGCTCCCTCGGCCTATAGAGTGAGATGAGCACACGAGCCCAGAGTCGGACACGACTGGACCTAATGGTCAGGGGTACCTTTACCGTTACCTTTTAAGGCTATTATAGCATGATGATAAAATCAGAACAGGATCCTACCAGCATGCTGAATGTCCCTGATGAGATTGGGGAGCAACCTTCCCAGATTCCCCAGATATCCTGAATGTTTGTATTGGGCTGCTTCCAGTTCAGGTCACAAATGCAGCATAGTGCAGCCTTCTGAGCTGGTACAGAAGTACTACATTAGGCAAATGTATGGGTCTTTTTTCAGGACATGTGGGATATATGCCAATTACCGTCATCTCCAGAACTCAGGCGATGGAGTGCCAACAAAATTGGAGCCGACACTAAACCACTGGGGGGTGCTTCACTTTGTCTCAATGGTGGGCCAGCTCTGGTTACTGGTTCCTCTGCTCTCCTCTGCGAAGTTCCTTACTTCTAGGTGTTGGCTAGACTAAACTCTCCCACTTACATGCATGCATTTGGTCCCTTTCATTTGAGCACCAATTGCATGTATTAGCCAGGCAAGTGGCCGGCATGTATATTGGCATCTAGGGTGCAAGGCTACTCAATCCACTCTAAAGAGCCCTTCTTTGCATTTGGTACCCACAGATGCTGAATGGCTGAAGTGAGCTGGTATCAGATTATTACATCAGTTCTGTTAAATCAGTTGAAGCATGTAATGTTGTTCATGGTGACAGTTCTGTGATTGTTTTACTAACCAAGTTGGCTGCTTTGTCACCTGTGTAAATGTTTCTGTATTGTTAAACTATGAGAATATAGAAGAATGTCAAATGTACTGTAGTTAGTTCTTAAAAAAAATTCATTTCAAGCATGCTTAGTAGTTCTTATTGCACAAATAATCATAATAATGTGCTTTATCTTTACATTTTTCTTAAGTGAAGCAGAACTGAACCAGTTGGTTCATGTGCATCAACCTGATTTTAGAACTTTAATCGGCCTGAAACAGAATGAAACAGAACAGCTGCAATGGAACCTCTAGTGAATGGGAAAGTATTGCCCTGATTGAATTAGGATGTGGGTCTCCTGAGCTTTGAAGTGATGTTGGGATCATACTTGGATAGGCAAGCTCTGATGCAGAAGGAAAGGGAAGAAGAAATAGAGGGGGGATGAATTGAGAAAACCTGGGTTGGGCCTTCCCTTTCCACCCCAACTTCAATCACTTTGGAGCAGGCATGCCATATTCCACCCCATGTTGTGGGTGCCCGGTGTGCACATATGCTATCACACACATTGTATGCATGACGCCACATAGTGCACCGTGGTGTGCACATGATGTGCTTGTTGTGCCCTCCAAAAGGCCCGGGTCTTTCAGAGGGCACAACGGGCTCCATCAGGTCTCAGCACACTGTGTGATATCATGTGTGCACCATGTTGGGGCACCCAGGGCTCCTCAGAGATGGTGCCTGTACTTTGGACAGGAAGCAGGAGTGCTAGCTATCCCCTGTGACCTTCTTGCAAAGCAGAGTCTCAATGGAGGCTGGGATGGGCTTTGATCAGCAGAGGGGAAAGCCAAAACAGGAGGCGGAAGCAACTGGATAGCAGCTGAACAGAAGGTTGCAGCCTTTTCACCTAGAACAAGGCACTGCTTTCACAGATGGGAACAGACTCTCAAAATCTTAACATTCCCACAAGGTGAGAGAGTATTGCACATGAGCACACCACACAAGCTTAGCAGGAGGATGGAGGGGGATATTGGGAAATCTGTGTCACTTCCATCCAGTTCCAAGCTTCTTGGGTACTCCTCAACTGTATTTTGACTCCTGAGTCCTGTGCCTGCTGCAGAGCCTGCAGAGTCTGTCTTGTTACTTGCCGGAATGAAGTAAGAGCATCTGTCTAATGTGTTTTGCACTGGAACCAAGGTGGGGGGGGATTTGGGCTTGGCATAACAAGCCACTGCCTTTTCTGCAGTGGTTCCCCATTGGTAGAATGCTTTCCCCAAGGAGGTTTGGCTGGCACATTCCTCTTTAACCAGGCCTTTGGGTGCTTGACATCTGATGCCATTTTAAAATGTGCTGTGGAAGGGGAATTATTGGGTGGTGGTTGTTTTTGTTTTTATTATGTATTTTCTGTTTTTTATATTGTGATTTTATGTTGTAAACTGCCCTGAGATCTACAGGTATAGGGCCTTATACAATTTTAATAAACAACAAGAAGAAGACAACTTCCATAGCTCAGGCTGATTAGGGTTAGAGCTGGCCACCATTTAATGGGGGGAGGTGTAATGATGAAAGCTTGTTTGAGCCTTGCTGTGCACAGTGGCAACCCTCTATTGCTACACAGAGCACAATGGCCACTGATCAAGGCCAGCAGATACTCCATGCTTCCCGCTGCCTAAATACTTTCCACTGAGAGACCAGCGGAAAAGAGGGCCACAAACTGTGCACAGCCTCTGTGCAAAAGCCAGTGGCCTGGAGTTTAGGCCAGGCGGGATCCAATCTTGCAGTCTTCTGATGTGAAGTCAGACACAGTTTGCTTTCCTTCACAGGCCCTTTTTTGCTGAAAGCAGCTTCACTCTACCTCTAAATATCAGAGCAGGATTTGCACAGCTACACAAAAGCCTGGCTATTTGGAGACAGGCCCAGAATTCAGCAGGCCTCTTTTCCAGCAATCAAGAACACAGACACATTGGTGGTTCCATTCGTCTGAGTCTGTTTTCAAATATGCAGCTTCTTTGTTCAGCCTGGCTGTCCTGCAGCGACATTGGTACATCCCCTACACTGCCTAGTAGATGTATTAAGTATGAAAGGCCCTATCAGTATTGGCATTCTGCTGGCTCTTGAAGACAATGCCTGTATAGACAAGCAGTTCCCTGATCTCCAAACTTTAACCTCTTGTTTTAATTGTTTTCATTGCTGTTTTAATTTATGTGCTGGTTTAATGGGCTTGTTTGTTGTACATTTTAATTATGGATGTTTAAATAGGAATACTTAGCTCCACGAACCTGGGCCAGCTAGGGGCCACCTGCCCCAAATCCAGCCCCAAATTTCCAGAAAGTACAAAGAAAACACCTTTCCACACTCTTTATTCCTAGATTAAATGTAATGGTATACAATTTTTAATTATCACCGACTTAGGAGGGGATTTCTTTTTTGCATAAAACAAGCAAAACAGAAAAAAAAACAGGTTTAAAGCCATCTTGCTTCAGGGTTTGAAGCTGTTACATACAACATTACTATACATATGTACATTACAAGTATATTATATATAAATATAATATATATAATCTTGTAACCACAATAAATATTAGGAAGGGTTTTTATTTTTATTTTAGGCACACAGCTTAGAAAAATGCAGAATCTGCACAATCTTTTAAGAGTCTTGGAGCGACTCAGTCTTACATAATTTTCACACTGAAAAAACCAAATATAGTATGTAAAATACAGCCACGCCATATGCAGTTCCCCAGAGTGTGAGGAATTTTGTGTTTCCAGCATCATTATACTTGGTTTTCTAATACTATTGCTCTATACAGCTATTACATGTAAGAAAATAATCTGCAGGGTTTAAAATTTGTTTGTTTTGCTTTTTTTTACTCAGCTAATAGCCTAAGGAATTGCGAGTGCTTAAAAAAAGTACAGGATATCTACAAAACGTATGTACAAATAAGTGCAGTCAATACAGGATTGGCGAACTCTTTGGAGCTAATTTTTATTTCCAATACTGGGGGGAGTTAACTTGCAGGAACAAAGAAGGAAATTCCAGTTACAGCAGTAGAGAAATATGAATTCACTTAAAAAATTGTTACAAACTGAGGTAACACCTGTACTTTAAAGATAGAAAACTTTCAAATTAAATGCAAAAATAATTCTTTAAAAAATTGGCAATCCTGGCAAGGCTATGCCATCACTGACTGATATTTTTATGTGCATTCCCTTCAGTACAAATGGAAACCAGAAAAAAATCAAGCCAAAGGGAATTGTCAAGCTGTTTGTTTGTACCACATGTCAGGATGTTTTTAAGCACAGAGTCATGGGGCACCTGAGATTGCACTCTGGTAAGTGAGGCTGACCACTTCTCTTAAGAGAAACAAATGTTCCAAGAACAGAGGCATCAACACTGCATTGCAGCTACAAGTCAGACTCTGGCATATCCGACATGTTTGCCATTATGTAACCGATACCATAGCGGCCATTGGGGGCAGTGTCCACAGTTGGAGAACCAGTCTGTTTCCGGTATATGTTTTTCCCAAAATTTGGAGATGGCACCTCGCTTGGACTCTTGCCATGGATCAGGCTGGTGTCATCTCCCTCGAGATTCACAGGCTCCTTTATAATACGCCCCCTTTTGTAGGAAACCGCTGCCAAGCTGCCAGAGCTATCGTCGATAAGGTTGCAGCGGCGAATCAGGTAGACTACCGGGACAGGGAGCATTGCAAAAACAATCAAGGACACACAGACTATCAGCCCCCAGGTTGGGTAGTTTTGAAATTCCTCGGTCGCCTGCATAGACCAAGAAAAAATTCAGAAAGATCATTCGCACATCTGCCTTCCTTAAGCCTAGCCTTGTACTGCTCTCTCAGAAACCTTTCTTTTTTAAGTTGTTTCATTAATTCCTCCCCAAATTGTAAGTGCAGAAATAGAGGTGTTTCCAAAATTCTCCTTATCCAAATTTCTCCCTGGTTTTTGGAATTCCAAAATTCCCCTGCCCCCCCCCCAGTACAAGCGATCCATTAAGAATCTTCTGTTCTTCTTCTTTTTTATGTTGCAAACTGTGTGCAGTTGTGAACTATGTGCCCACAGTCTGCCACACAGTTCCTTCCATTAATACAGATCTTTTACAACCTCCACACCACCAATGCACATATATGAGCATTAATAAAACACTTAAAAGACAACCTTCATGCAATTGTAGGGTGATTAGATCAAGTCCCTTTTTGTGCCATATAGCCTTGTATGTAACAATTCATCTCACCGCCATTGACAACAAGGGATTCATGCAGGCAAGTGAGGAAGCTGATAGAGCGGGTGGATGCCCCCTTCTAGATCATTCTGTCATTCTTTTGCAAGTCCTCTTGGTTTCTGTGCCAGTAGCAGAGGAAGATAAGTCTCTTCCTTCACAACAAGCATGAAAACACAGTAAGCTAGTGGAGGAAGAATGGATCACTCCATCTCTCTCTCACAAGTCTGTTTTCCAGACTGTTAAGATGTCCTATTCTATGTTTCCATTCTGGCTACAGAGGAGGAGAAATGTCCCCTTCTCAACAGCTACTATAAAAATACAGGCTATTAATCTCTCTGCAGAGTTTATTTTATTTTTGTAGGGTTATTGCTGCAGTGATTTAGCAGCACTGAGCACTTTGTGTGCATTTATAAAATACAATGCAAAAAGAATCTATGTGGTCATATACGCACTCTATATGCCTAAAACTTACAGTCATTGATGATGCATGTTCCTTTTTAAAAATAATCACTCACCTTATCTTCAATCCATGCATTGTAACCAGGGGGACTTAATATCATTTGGACAATGCTAGCTACCAGCAAAGATAACAAAACAATTGGGGAGATATATTTCCATGTATAGTAATAGTACGGATTTGGCGAAAAGCCAAGCATATCCTTTAGGTCTTCCATGAATCTGGAGTGGGAGAGGCAGTGGAGAAAAAAGAACATCATTAGCTCCAGTGGGCTGCTGCTAATGTATGGTTTTGTGATGCTCATAATTGCCAACAATGTTAGCTATATGAACAACTCAAGATGTGCACTTACTTGTCTATCCCGTAAACATAAGACATGGCAATGTTCTCCAAAATGACGACAATAAGCAAAGGCAATGTGGCTGAATAGTCATCAAACATAGTTACAAAGTAGTTACCAGACCGCTGTACAAATATTAAGCCAATGCAAAAGGCCAGAAGACAGCAGACAACTGCAATAAAGCACATAAGTAAGATAAGGGAAGAGATATCAAACATCCATTCATATTCTTGATATATTCTAGATACAGTGCTTCTCAGATTATTATTATTTTCTTGGGTTAGTGGATATGGTATCTTTTCCTCTTGCATGGAAGTGGCTATTGTAAAGTAAGGGTCTACAAGAGGATTGTTCTCTCATTTCTTCCCTACTCTTCACCTCCAGATGTGGTGAGACTGAGAATGGACTTGAGCCTTTCCCCACTCTGACCCTCACACCCCTCAAAATGCTAGAAGTGAACACCTGACATGGGAGATTTCATGATTAAGTGAATGTGGTACCTCCTCTAACTGTAAAAATGATCATGCTCAACTTGGCCATGGTTTGGGTTGGATTTGGATCTGCTGTTATATATATATATATTTATGGATGAGCATTTTATGTTCCTATTTTATTCTTGCTCTTATGCTTGGTTTCATGTTGTATGAAGAGACACAAATACTGTAACTACAGGGTGAGTCTTTTAAAAGAGGCCCTGTGGAACATGTGTACTCCGTATCCACTGGGCCTCTTTTAAAGGACCTACCCTGTATAAATAAGTACAACAAACAAGCAAACAAATGTAGAGATAGTGGTTTCAGTATCCAGAATTGTGAAGAGGGGTACTCTTGCATTCAGAAACAAAACAAACTACTATATCTCCTAGCTGCCAAGTCAGACCATTGTGTACACATCCAGCCCAATATTGTGTACACAGGTTGGCAGTGACTCTACAGGGTTCCAGACCAGGGGCATGCCTAGCCCTCCCTGGAGGTGCTGGGGTTTGAACCCAGGACTTTATACAATGCAAAACAACTGCCTTACCATTGAAATATGACCCTTCAACTAAATAGTTCAGGAATGGATGAATGGTAATCAGAACAGGAGAAAATAGCACTCTGCTTTGAAAAAGAAAGATTTCAGGCTTCTGTACTAAATTATGTCCTTGAATGATATATCCATGTTTCCTTTGCCCTTTACCATGTTTCTGAACAAACCACTGTCAAATATATGAGTTCAGAATATGTGGCTCACTTGTCACTCTTTTTAATATAGGAACCCCTAATATATTTAGGTCTCGTTTATTTTTATTTGTGAAGAATTATGGGTGCAAAATTTTGGCAACTTGTTTTGTGTTGGTAGAAATGGAATTTTATGCCACCATGTCTCCAAGCGGATCATTTTGATTGTTAACATTTCCTAGAATGAAGTAGAACTGAAGAAAAGAAATCCGTAACAACTCACCAGTCAGAATTTCTTTTCTCACTTTGAAAGTATCAACTATTGGTGTCGTAATGCCTTCAATGGTTCCAAACATGCTTCCAAGCCCCAAATTAACCAGCATAAGGAAGAACATCACTGACCAGAAAGGAGAAGCAGGAAAGTGGGTCATGGCTTCTGTAAAGGCAATGAAAGCTAGACCAGTTCCTTGAACAGCCTGTCAAGGAGAAAGCCAAAGGATTAAACTTGGGTGACAAAACAGGGGCAAATCAAGTCAAAATATTGTATAAGGTGGGCAAAATCAATGAAGAGAGAAGGAGGAGGAAAGAGGGAGCAGAACAATGGAGTCAGAAAAGCTATTAGGAAGTGGAAATATATATATAAATATCAAAATTGTCCTGCAGTCAATAAGGATTATTAAAACATTCTGTAATCTTTGCATCAAAGATGGAAGTGTTACTCTCACCTTGTCAAGTTCATCTTCAATCTGGCAAGGTTTTAGACCAAGGGGAAACTCTTCTTCTTTGACCTTCCGGATTATATCATAAACCAAATTATAATCTTCTGCTGTGATGCTCGATAAATTAATATGATGAGGTATAATAGCCTTGCTCAGATTGCCGACATTCAGAAGATTGACAATCTTCTCGGAATTTCTGCAAAACACAAGGGAATATAGGCATGCACACCATCAATACAAAGAATTGCTGTGGGAATTCCTAAGTGAAATATACTATAAAAATGGATAAGGAAATGAATATTCATACTGGATAATGCATTTCTCATTTATGATATTTGCTTTGAAGCCCAGAACAGCAAACACCACCAAAGTTGCCAGCACAGAAGTGAAAAAATTGATGAAGGACACCAGAACAGCATCGAAATGGCAGTTGTTGTCTCTCTTGTTGTAGCTTGAAAAGGCAATGACTCCACCAAATCCAAGCCCTAAGGCAAAGAACACCTGAGTAGCAGCTTCTCTCCAGACCTTGGGCTCCAGCATTATTTCAAGCTGTTTGAAATTAGACACAATACATGTCAGCTACAAAATACAGCATTTCTCCTAAATGGAGAGGCAACAAATAATCCAGGAAGAAAACCCCCAGCACCCTAAATTTTACACTCAAATGTTCAATCCACAAGCTGAATTTGCATTCTGTACATTGTCTCATTCTTTTGCATTGCAGGTTGGTCAAAATGTATCACAAGAAATATATCAATCAAAAATCAATAGATTTGCTAATCACACACACTTTAAAAACAGCTTTCATCAATGTCAGTCAACAAGGGTTTTGTGCAGCTGTGTTTATAAGCAGCAAAAAAATATTTAGACAGTAATGCATTATTATTAATTCTATGTTGTTAATTGAATAGTGTGCAAATTATCATCGCTGCCAAAACAACAGGCAAACTATCATTCTGTTTTCCAAGCATTATAGGAATGCTATTGTTTTAATGTACTGTACTGGTGTTTGACTGTAAATTGCCATGTGATCATAACTGATGAAGGATGGTTTAGAAATTGCACATGAAAATACAATAAATAAATAATGAAACTAGGACAGCTAATGTTGATGTGAGTATGTGAGATTTCTTCTATGAAGGTCAAAGCAACTAAACAAATTTTTAGCAAGATAAAGGATTAAGGTGAATTTTAAGATATATTTTAGATGTCATTAGTATTACTATAATGCAGTACTATGCACTCCTACTTGGAAGAAAGTCTTACTGAGTTTAATAGGTTTTCCTTCTAGATAAGCCTTCTAATAGTAAATAGAGAGTAACAAAACAAACCATTGTTCCATTATTTACATCTCTATTAGGCATTATGATTTCTATTAAAAGCAAATGTTTCAGCTTTACAAAACTTTCTAAATAATCTCCTAAATCTTTTCCACAGCTAAAACGAGATTTTTCTGTACTATAAAGTATAATTAAAAATATTTAGACAGGAAACTTTCTCCACTGAAACACTACACAGTGCCACAGATGAGGCAAATCATCACCGTACAGTTATAGCAAAGTTTGCTCACTAGATGGTGCTAAATATACATACTTCATTCTGTTTGAATTTCCACCGGAGGTTAACTGGGATGTCATCCTTCTATATGCCCACTGCTTTGAAGAAATCTAACTAAGGCTTGGGGAATTATACATGTAATTGGAAAAGCTCTCCCTAGCAATTTTGCCCTAAATGAGAAGTTTAGAGGAATGGTTTAAACCTTCCCTCCATATCTAGAGTCCTCATGAAATCTTCCTGCTTCTTATGCAATTAAAATTAGGGAGGGGCTCCCATTATCACTATAGGCTTAAATATCCCCTCCCAGCAATCTTGATACACCATGCTTGTTGTTGTTATTACCACTAATCACATCTTTAATGTCACATGTAGTTAGGCCCCAGGTTTCTGGGCCCTGGGGCAGAGGAATGGAAGGGGTGTTGATAGAGGTTGCTTTGCAAATTCTTACCAATGTTTTTGTTTTTGTTTTCTTTCTTTCTTTTGCAAACTTTTGTTTGCTTGACCCTTTCGGGGGGGGGGGGCAAGCAGCAAAAGGTCAGAAACATTCTTTGTTTCTCTCCTTCTTGAAGACAATGGAGAGGTAAAATGAAGAGAGGGAGAAGGAGCTACCTTGAACTCCTTGGTGGAAAGGTGGGATCTAAATGTAGCTAGAAGTAACTAGAAGGAAAAGCAGCATTTTGTCAAGGAAGCAGTTTACCCAATGGATTTTGCGATCAGCTCTGTCTGCCAAAAGACCATTACTTCTCTGTAAACCTGTCCACACAAAACTACTTGTTTAAGGTGTGCATAGAAAATGTGAAAGAAAAAAATTCTTACATACTGTCAGGAGTTCCCATCTACAGAGGGATTAGCAAGATCTCAGTTCAATCCAGCTGCGGCTTGAGACTTCCCGTGTGACTTTTCCTAAATCTCTTAATCATTCTCTGGCTTAGTTTTTCATCATTAAGACATGAGTAATGCTCCCAAGTCTTCTACCATGTATTTGTCTACAGGGAAGGGAGTGTCTTTTTAACAGACACTTGTGGCTACTTTGTATGAATGATCTTGACTAAGGACTTGTGAGTTTTCCGCAACAGAAACTAGAAGATAGTGAGTAAAACCAACCATTTGAATACACAAGTAGATTTTATAACTTCCTAACAGAACAAGATTTCCAGTGCAACCTCATTCATGTCTGCTCAAAGGAAGCTCCACTGTGTTCAATGGGCCTTATTCCCAGATTACAAGTGGGGAACCTGTGACCCTCGAGAGTTTGTTGGGCACATATTAGCCCCAGCCAGTATGACCAATGCTCAGGAATGAGGAAGACTATAGGCCAGTAACATCTGGAGGGCTACAGGTTCCCTGCTCTAGAGTCTTGCCATCATTTTATCGTGCTGTCCTCTTCTGGACTGTGGGAGTGGAATGGTCTCCCTTGGGAGGTTGTGGACTCTCCTTCCTTGGAGGTTTTTAAGCAGAGGTTGGATGGCCATCTGCCAGGGATACTTTAGTTGAGATTCCTGCATTACAGAGGGTTGGAGTAGATGGTCCCTTCCAATTCTATGATCCTACCTGACGCTTTCACATGAACCCATTTTGTTACAGGACAGAGAACACATAAGCCTTTGCGTATGCAGGAGTGTGTGGACGTAGGTGAATAAGCACAAAACTGAGTTGTGAGGCACATGTGGCTTCTAAACAGTGCAACTGAAAATCCTGATTTCTTCAATAAATGCAGTAAAATAAGAGAAAATGTTTCTAGAATGTATGTAATGTGGGAGCATAACTTGACCCTTCCCCTTTGGCAAAGTCAATGAGATTGTTGTTTGAGTGGATTTTGACATGCTAAACCTATTTCATGTTTCATGAATGATGCAGGAAGCCTCCATATTCTAAACTAAATATGAAACCACTCACGCTATGGTCAGGGGAGTTCAATCAGTCATTGGTCACGAGGTGAACATGGCCAAGTCACTACCTTTCAGCCTACCTCACAGATTGTTATGAGGATAAAATGGTATGGGGAGCAGATCCATGAAAACTACCTTGAACTTCTTGGGTATTGAAATATAATAAATAAAACATCACATCCTTTTTGGCCAAGATGAGGTGGGGCAGCCATTGTGGAGAGTGAAATTATGAGATGAATGCTGAGAAAAGGAAGAATTGTTGGATGGGAATTTTCCAAGAGGGTACTGCATGGAGGCAGAGGCTTTGTGTTTTATGGGTCATGCTGTGGGTCACTTTTGATATTCCCCTCTTAGAATCTTTGTCCAGCACTAGCACAGGAAGCACTTTGTACCAGAGGTGAATGACTCTGCCTGGCATAAGCAACTGTCTGTAGAACCATATTCAAGACTGTTGAATTAGTTACCCCATGCTACCCTACTATGTAATCCCAATCAGATTGACTGGATATGTTTATGGAAGAAGTGGAGGCTGTAATCTGAAGTAGGTTTCCTACACACACACACACACACACACACACACACACACACACACACACAGAGCAGCTTTCCTGTTGTGTGATCCCGCACCACTGGCATGGGTGTGAATAAAGTCGCTGTGCAGACAGTGCTAACTGGGTAGAAAAGTCCCTATTCCCTGTGGGCTGAGACTTTGGCAGTGTAGACATTACCAGCTTAAAGCACAACTAGGCTGTTCCTTTTCTCAATTCAGATCTAAACTCTTAAGTGGGAAATGCATCAAAATGCAGTACCTCGTTGTTGTTTTTAAAAAGGACATATAACTGGATAGATATAGATTGTGGCTAACAACCTGTGTACACTGCTTCCCAAACCAGTGATGGGAGTGTATTTGATGCAGAGTAAATGGTAGCATGTACACAGCCTTGGTTTGAATGGTGTAAAAAGGATGAGATTTTTATTTACTTTTTTGTTAATGGAGCTTATGTTGTACAGCAGATACACACCAACTCAGTTGACTTGTTCCACCTAACTGCAATATAATCTGATCTTGAAACAAGAGTTCATGCAAACTATTCAGGCATGAAACGAATGTCAAAAGCAATCAAACATAATAGGCAGAAACCAAGTACATACCTTAGGTGTAAACATGTGACGAATGCCATCCAGTGATCCATTTAAGAGCAGCCCTCTGATTAGAAAGCATATAAGTACCACATAAGGGAAAAGGGAGCTAAAGTACATTATCTGAAAAATACGAAAGGAATGTTAAAATAAAACCCATTAATGGCCCTTGTCTTCCACAGTCTAACCACATCCGCAGTGCATTCAGAAACCTAAGGTCATCTGACATTCCCAAAGCCCGTCATGGCATTGTGTGCTTGCTTCAGAGATCTGAAGAATTGCAGAATTATAGCTTGTGGATTCATTGCTCTTGTTTATCAGAAGAAACAAATCATGTGAAGTAAGAAATATTTTGAAACACTTGGAAGTATACCGTGCCACTTGCGGTGCTATTAAGAAAGGGACTTCAACGTGAAAGGATATGAATGCATTTTAGTGATTTGGCCATGAATTTGACCAATGCATTATTTGCAACAACTCCTTGTTTTCTGACCAAGGCTCCAACTTTATTCAAATACTCAACAGGAAAAGGAGGATCCTTGCGTTGTATTCAGCACATCAACATACATGTAAAGCACAATTTGCACATTGGGAGTGAACACCAGGAATGTGCTCCTTGACCCCTTTTCTTTCCCATTCCTACCTTTCTAGAGTTGTTTCATGCTAGATGGATAACAACCAGGGCTAAAATAAACCATCGCTCCCTGAGGGGTTGGAATCATGGTTCAAAGTGGGACATTGTAGTTATGAGGGAACAATGTTTGCATTTTACTATGGTTTACTTCAGTGCACATGTAAATTGTAGTGACAGTTAATACAAGGAAGGGAAAGGAAATTGTTGCTGAGATGGGAAAGCAATACACATCCAAAGGGTGGCACACAGGAACCTCTGGGTTAAATCTAAGGCCACATCCACACCATACCTTTAAAACACTATTATAACATTTTAACAGTAATGGGTTCCCTCTAAGAATCCTGGGAATGATAGCGTGTTAAGGATGCTGATAATTGTAAGGAGGCCCCTATTTCCCTCAGAGCTACAATTATAATAATAATTTATTATTTATACCCTGCCCATCTGGCTGGGTTTCTCCAGCCACTCTGTGCAGCTTCCAACAAAATATTAAAATACAATAGTCCGTCAAACATTAAATAGTAAAAAAAAAATTATTATTCCCAGAGTTCCCTGGAGAAAGGGTTTAATGAACCACTTTGGAAATTATAGTTTTGTGAGGGGAATAGAGAGTTTCCTAGCAACTCTTAACAAACTGCACTTCCCAGGACTGTGGGGGGGGGGGGAGCTGTGGCTGTTTAATGTGATATCATGGTGCTTTAAATGTACGTTGCAGATGTGGCCCCAATTTCCCCTTGTTTAATGGAGGGACTCTTGTTCCAACAGTAGGATGCCTTCTGTCAGGAGAAGGAAGCTTTGGGTCCAAGACTGTGGCTAAGGATTTTGTTCTGAGCAGAAGTCCTTTAACTCTGCTTTGTGTTACAAACAGGGAATTTAGGAGTTAAGGCTCTTGTGACTCTGAGGATGGAAGGAGTGGGAAGAAACTTGATATTATAATCACCACCTGGTAAAAAATATATTTAAAAAGTCTGCCTTTTGAGTCTTATCATCATCATAAAACAACAACAACAATTTTGTACTAGCTATATTTTAGTTAAGAAAATAAAATAATAACAGAAATAATAGGAAACCATTTCTGTACTAGAAGTTATATTACTGCTGAAATAAGAGTTTAGCAACTGTTCCACCACAATCTCTTATATAAACTAATAATCTGGGAAGATGAAATTGAGAAGCTGAATTTTTAGGGATGTGAAATAGTATACATCCCCACATGGGGATTTAGTTCCATGAAAGTTAGATTGCATTGTACAGTCACGAGTCTTGGATCTAATGGAATAATCTGTGAGGGACTCATAATGTGTAAGTTCCACTAAAAATGAAGCTTGTAAAAGAGAATTTCCCAGTGAATTGTGCTTATCTGAAGCACCCTGTGAAAAATAATAATAATAATAATAATAATAATAATAATAATAATAATAATAATCTGCTTTTATTTGCCACTAGTTTTATTATGCCACATTCTGGCATGACTCAGTCCTCTAGCCCTAAGGGAAGGTGGCCATGACAAGAGTTCCCATGTGAGTATTTTCACCCAACTCATTCTGTGAAGACATCACTCATTTGACTGGTGAGTCAGGACCACTTGCAGAAAGAAGAATCAGGGCAGGGTATGTATGACTTCCCTGGCAAACTCCTATCTTCAATCTGGGACATGTCACAGCAAAAGTACATCAAAGAAAGTATAGTATCTGCACATTCCATAAAGAGCACCCCCTCCCTCTGCATCTCCTATTGCAATAGAAACAAACAAACAAAAAAGCCAATCCTAAGCTTTAAGTAAACTGTCACATGGTCCAAAACAGTCATAGATGGATCAAACATCGGGCATGTGTATTAGCAATTTAGAAACTGGCAAATGGCAGAGGAAAAGTAGGTGCAGAGACTGTGGAGGCTCACTCTGTATGAAATTATCTTCAGATCAATTTTGTCATTCTTACCTTGATCCCCAGAAAATTATGGTTGCATGGAATGTGCAATGAGAAAGGTGCAATAGGGCTGGACATTTTTGTGTGCAAATGCTGCTGGAGATTCTACTCATCTTGACCCTCTGCTTCCCCTTATGCCCTATGTGGTTAGCTCTGGCTCCAATGCTGAACTCACATCTCCACTGCTTCTGCTTTTCTTCCAGAGCAACCATGCCTCTGAAAACCAGGCCTCTATCCTTGCCTCATCCAATGCCTCTGCTGCTCTGGGCTACCATATCTCACAAGCCTCCCATACACAACTGGTATGATCAAATGCTTTTTAATGTCCATTTCTCCACTTGCAGACCACATGAAGAATCACAGTCTAGCATGTGGTTCCCTGTCTTCCTTTTAGGTGTCTCCTTTGGGCATTGACATCCTGAACACTTAATCTTTGACACTTGGCCTGGCAATTTGTTTCATGGACGCAGTCCAGATCCAGAAACAGAAACAGAAATCCATCCTGAGAAAGCCAACTACAAATCCCATTTCTTTGTTGTGTTTTCTTCCTTTTTCTTTTTTAATTACACACCAAGATGCAATTATAAAAATTATCTATGGCAAATGAAAACAAAACAAAGGTTCTCATACCGCAACACTCCCTCTCTTTTTATCCAAGTATGATTTCTGTATTTAATAGACTACGATCTTAATGTTGATGTGCCAACATTTCTCCACTGGAGAGATTACAGAAAAGCATGGTGAGTCATAGCTGCCAGCCTTTCCATGCAAACTTTATGGGAGGATAGACAAAGGGGTGTGGTGGAGAAGAATTCAGGTGGCAAATGTGAAGAAGACTTAAATCAGTTTTAAAGAAAACAAAAAAGGAACTACTCACTTTGCCTGAAGACTGGATCCCTTTAATCATTGCTAGGCACACCATAACCCAAGCAGCCAGCAAGCAGATCGTCATTTTCCAGTTTAGACCTCCACTCTCTGAGATAGAGCTGGAAATATTGAGTGCTTCTCTGTACCAGTAATACGTTGTTGCAGAGCTTTTTTCACACTCTGGCTCCACAACTGATCAGAAAAGGAAAAGGCAATCTAAAATATTAATTGGATCCTAAATAGAAAGCAACATGTAGACAGTTCTACAAAGCATTCTAATTCCTATAATTTGTTATCATGGTACTGCCACTTGTGGCTTATCCAGACACACACATTGGAAAATGCTGGTCAAGTGCTTTGGTTTTTTCCATTCTTTTGAATCAGTACAGCACCACATCTGCAGGTATGCTATCTTGGCTGGGGGGGGTTTTTTAATTTTTAGCCTTCATTGAATATGTCCATATTGTAAACTGACAAGGCACACACAAGAAGATATCACTGGTGCCCAGGACCAATATCAGCACCTAGAGTTTTCAGGGGAGCTGTCAGGGCCCACCCCCAATGCCTGCTCTGCCACCCCCCCCCCCTTTATCTATTTTTTCTTGGTCCAAACCTGAGCAGTGCTGATTAAAAGGATCTAGACACTTGTAAGTTTCCATGTTGAATCTGGCAAGGCATTATTCTGAAGAATTGGGGGAAATGAAAATGGTGTCGTCAGTCAACTGCTCAGTGTTGTGCAGACAAACTTGTGAGGGCCCATTGACAGAGGAAGGGAGCCCACGAGAGGATAGTTTGACTGGGCCCTACCTCATATCTGGAATTAGTACTTTTAAGGGATCTATAAAAAAATGAGATTAGCACATACAATTTGTAATGTAGGAATGAGGAAAGCTGCAGCTGCTATAATTCCCTCTTCTGCAGAACTTTTTAAATAGTTCTAGAAGTTCCTAATGTTTTTAAATAATTTAATTTTTAGAAGGTTTTTTGGGGAAAATTGCATTACTTTGCTATTCTGCTGTTTGCTACCCTTAGTTGAGGGGAAGGGCAAGATTGAAATGCAATCAATCCATCCATCCATCCATCCATCAATCAATCAATCCAAGAGCCCTGGTCTCCAAAGCAATAAGTCTTCCTACTATGGGACTGTGATCATGACAAACAGGTATTACTGTAATTCTCTAATAAGTGCTTTTTTAAAACCTTGCTACTAAAACAAGACCTTGAGAAGAGTTTCTACATTCATTTACTTGTTGAACAGCAAGACATATACACTCCATCAGACTTCCTTTCAGTTACACCACCACTACAACTATTAGCAACAGCAATGTAAGGTAAAGGTAAAGGTACCCCTGCCCGTACGGGCCAGTCGTGTCCGACTCTAGGGTTGTGCGCCCATCTCACTTAAGAGGCCGGGGGCCAGCGCTGTCCAGAGACACTTCCGGGTCACGTGGCCAGCGTGACGAAGCTGCTCTGGCGAGCCAGCACCAGCACAGCACACGGAAACACCGTTTACCTTCCCGCTATAAAGTGGTACCTATTTATCTACTTGCACTTAGGGGTGCTTTCGAACTGCTAGGTGGGCAGGAGCTGGGACCGAAAGATGGGAGCTCACCCCCCGCGGGGATTCGAACCGCCAACCATGCGATCGGCAAGCCCTAGGCGCTGAGGTTTTACCCACAGCGCCACCCGCGTCCCTTAACAGCAGTGTAGCATCATCCATATATATAGTGCTTTACAAATGATGCATGAACTAGAACAAGAACTATATCAGACTTTGTCAAAGTCCAACCCTATAAATGTTTATTTAGGAATAAGTTCAATTGGGTTCAATGAGACTGTGTCCCAAGCAACTGTGCATAGGTACTGCAGACTTAAAAATTCCACAATGCAACTTTTGTCAAGAAAATGAGAATCCTGTACATCGGAAACTTGATACAGTGTTTATATAAATGCAAATGGTTCTTAAAATGTATTTATTCTGTTAGTACTATATTCTTGAACTCTGTTCCTGCAGGTAATTCCCATTCAGTGAGACCTCAGTTGAGATCCTCTGGAATAAGGAACTTAGCCAAGGGCTATGATCCTGCTATGATCACATAAATGTGAGCTTTGCCACTGAATTAAGCACAGGGTAGAGTGCAGCCAATTTTTAAAACCTCTTCCTGAAACTATGTATTTAATGTCAAGTTATTTAGAGAAGGAAAGTCTGTTACTTTACAGTAACCATAATCTCTGTTTGCGCTGGGAACATTTGAGTACTGAGACGTAACAGCAAGCTAGCAAGTATCATGTATCTCATAATGAAAATTTGTGCAACAAACTGTCAAGGCAACTTTCAAGGTTGCTGGTATACTGGCTTCAGGCAAAGGAAAAAATATTATTAGAAATGCAATTAAGATTTGTTTCTCTTATTATTTGGAGATCAAGGCATGTGGTCACCAGGAGATAATTAAAGCCTAGAGATAGATTGCATTCTATTATGCTTCATGATATGCCAGAATGGAATTATTTCATTATGGCCATGAGTTATTGCCTAATTCCCGTAGATATAAAAGTAGACATAATATAGTCTGATTATTCACAGGTATTTCAATTGTCCTCTTGGGGTTTTTGTGTGTGTTTTTGTGTGTTTTGTTTTTTGCTTAATGTTTAGGAAAATCGAAAAAAATAGAATAAGGAAATAATTAGTGTGACATTCAATTACCCTTATTTATGTGTTTAGTGTAAATGTTGATAGAGCAACAGGAAATGTGTAGCATATTACACAAAAACGTTTCAGAACCTGCACCTTTCTGTTTCCAGCAAAAACAATGCAAATGCTACTATTAAAATTAGCTAAGTAAATTTAGAATGTATCTTTTAACCCTGCCCCTGGAGAAACTTTAAATAAAAAGTTAATCAATTCATCTGTTTCTGCTTTCAGAATTTTGAACTTTTAAGGACTTTGACTCCAGCTTAGAAATTCCTGTTATGTTCCTGCATGGGCTTACATTCAAAGTGGATTTATGTAGAGACTTTTCTGAACAGATGTGACTATCTCTATTCCTGTTTACTGAACTAAAACCTTAAAAACAAACAAACCATTAGAGTGAGCGATAAATGTTGATGCAACAGATGACCAATAGCCGAGAAGAGATGCTTGAATGTTATAGCTCGTAACATTTGGTGTAATATAGGTAAAAGAAACCAGTCCTCAGGAAGCCTGAGATCAAAATCCCAGCCTATATCCTGGGATAATGTAGCTGAGACTGACAGGTGTCTCAGGCTCATCATTCTGTAAACCAATGATGCAGGCCTATGTAACCGGGACATGTGGCAGTTGGGTCATCCACTGATCAGTGGTGGGCTATCAAGTGACCCCTGAGTTAAAATCATGTTTTGCAAAACATGTACTGTATTTCTGAGTCAGATCCATATTTTTATTTATTTACTTACTTAATAAAATCATTGGCTGGAATTCAATGTCACAATAAGGTGATAAGGACAAGCGTTTTGGCTTGTCAGATGGAATGATCCTCCTCTTTCCCCCTCACATTATGTTTTGGGGTTCTCCTGCCCCCCAAGCTGATTTTGGGGGTGCAGTGGAAGCCCCATTGCAAAAGCAGAAGCTCTTGCTCAGGGCTGCCACTAATAGAATTCACTAGTTGAATCCTCCCTTTTAGCCACAATTCAAAATCCATAGCATCTCTTCATATTTAAAACAATTTTAAGAATGTTTAAAATATGAAAAACATAATCACAAGTATAGTCGTACCTTGGTTCTCGAATGCCTTGTAACTCGAACGTTTTGGCTCCCGAGCACTGCAAACCCAGAAATGAGTGTTCTGGTTTGCGAATGTTTTTTGGAAGCTGAACATCCAACTCGGCTTCTGTGGCTTCTGATTGAGTGCAGGAAGCTCCTGCAGCCAATCGGAAGCCGTGCCTTGGTTTTCAAACGTTTTCAGAAGTCAAACAGACTTTTGTATAATACTAAGAAAAATTTAAATCTTTCCACATCATTTGATTCCTGTCACCGTAATTGGTTGATGTGACCTGCCAGAGGCAAGATCTGGGACTGTCACCTTCAAGATCCACAGTACTTTTCTCAGATCAAAACTGTCATGTTCTTACAACATTCATAAATGTGTGATAACATTCCCTGGATTTAGTTCAAAGTGGCATTTGAAGGTGGTTACCAAGTATGGGCAGTCAAGATGCTGGTGTCAGGCCAAGTCAAAAGAGACCATTGTGGATGTTCAGAAAGTGTCATCTTTAAGACAAACTCTACCATATCATAATTCTTTGATTTTGCTTTTCTGGCATGCCAGATACTCTCTCTCTCTCTCTCTCTATATATATAAAGGTACAATACTTTGTTACAATAACATACAAAATCTACCATAAGTATCTCTGCCAAACTAAACAAATGGAAATGTTTCATTTCCAGTACTGTACTATGAGTTTTAAAACTCCCAATAAGGGGAAATTGAATCAAGGAGCAACTAAATGTACAAGGAAATCAATTAAAGTGCCTATATGTCAAAATAAAGAGTTAGACCACCAACTAAAAAAACCTCTGGTAATATTATGGATTTTTTCCCCTTTCTAAATTAGAACATTGTTTATGCTAGCTATCAAGTGTTATTGCTAAGAATCATACTGGAAAAGCAGTATTTGGGGGAAGGATCAATAACTTAATTTAACAATATGAAACATTCCAGTTCAGCATGGTTGTACAAAACATAAGTGCTACGGTGCTCAAATATTCTTAATCTAAATGCTAGAGAGTCAGCAAACAATTCACTGGGTTTTGGACCAAAATATTTGCTTTCAGTGATTTCCTCTTTAGTTTGCTTGGTTTTTGTACTCTGTAGCATTTTTAAAACTTCTAAAATGTTTTCTAATAGAGGGTAGAAGAGAGGGGAAGGAAGGAAGGAAGGAAGGAAGGAAGGAAGGAAGGAAGGAAGGTTAATACACTGGATGCTTACAAGTATGTGAAGAATTTTTCACCAAAGGACATTGGTCCCATGGCAACGGGTGCTGAAAGGACTGAGAAAAGTAAAACAAACTCCATCCAATGATGACATTGTAGTATAGGGCCACAAAAAAGCATACCTGTGGGGAAAGTAAAATCTTTTCAGAAGCAATTTTCCTAGTATTGGCATAGAAAATAACATTTTTAACATGGCTCTCTAGTTGCCAAGTTCTATTATCTGATGCAGAAACCAACTTTGGAAACAACATGTTGAAGTCTTGATGCATCATTTATACCAGGCATCCCCAAACTCGGCCCTCCATCTGTTTTGGGACTACAATTCCCATCATCCCTGACCACTGGTCCTGTTAGCTAGGGATGATGGGAGTTGTAGGCCCAAAACATCTGGAGGGCCGAGTTTGGGGGTGCCTGATTTAGACACACTCTTCTGCCATGGGGCTGCCTGAAGCAAGTCGCTTCATCACATCTTGTGGCAGGACCAGGCCTAAGTCATGAGCTTACAGTGTGCCATAAGGGTGGGAAGCCTCAGGCCCAGGAGCTAAATGTAGCCTCCAAACCACTCTGTCTGGCAGTCAGAACTCTCCTCATGACAAAACAAACTCTTCCCAACATTGAACCTCACTGGCCCTGCTTCAAACCCTAAGCGTCCCCCCCCCCTTCCTAGCTGGATATCCTTGCTTTTCTAGATAGAAGACAGGAAGGGGTACATGGCAATGTATACATACTAGCCTATGATACAAAAGTAAAATTACAGTTGTTACTCTGCCTTTGTCTCCACTCTGCCACTGGCTTTTTGCCTCAGCACAAACCAAGGAGCTAAAAGAGATTTTCAATCTATATAACGATTGCATGACCAGGTAATGCACTTTAAAAGATAGACGACATCTGCAGATTCCAAACATTTTAGGTGCATTTCCTCTGTTTTAAAGTTATATTCCCTTCTTGCTGAGAGGTGCCATCAGCATTGGCATTCTACCAGCTCCTGAAAACACACCTGTTTGGGCAAGCCTTCCCCTGAACTTGAGTTTCCTGATCTAATTGTTTTAGTATTTTTAAAACTGTTTTAATGGTTATTCTTTTTAACTGGCTTGTTTTACTGTGTATTTTAGTTATGTATGGAATTTATCATTGATGTTATACTTGTAAACCACTTTAGAAGCCATTTGGGCATGTAAGCAGTATAGAAATAGATAAATGGTCTTCTTTAGCACCTTACCTGCTTAACCCAGCCTTCCCCAACCTGTTGCTTCCATTTGTTTTCGACTACCGTTCCCACCAACAACATGCAACTTTGACAGTGTCCAAGAATTATGAGAGTCATAGCCTAAAACATCTGAAGGGCACAAATTCAGGGAGGCTTCTGTAGTCTAAACAAGTGGCATACCAGCTAATTAGTTTCATAGTTATGTGGGCACTGAGACAGATCCCTTCCTTAGTTTTAATATATAAATCTTAGGTACTCTGCAAATCACAAAGCTAATCCTTCAGCATATTAGCTCCTTTTTAAAATAAAAAGGTATTTAGAAAACTCACGGTATGCACTAAGGCTTGGGAAACAGGTCACATTACCTACTATGCAAGCAGTACTTACTACACAGCTTGCAAATCCAATTCCACCAAGCTTGGGGCTGATATAATTCCATACTCCAATGCTTCCACGCCGAATTCTCTGACCCACTGAAAGCTCCAAGAAGAAAAGCGGTATGCCGATGACCAGCAGCAAAATTAAATATGGCACAAGATAGGCACCTGTCAAACCAAGAAGATGTTGAGAAATATTGAGATTACAGAAATATATTTTAGAAAGGAGTGCAGAACAATTTGCATAAATATCTGTTATGGTGGTGTTTGCATATAACCATCAAGCAGAGTTGCAAAGGCTGGAACAAAGGCTGTACAAACTAATAGGTGGATGCAATAAGCTATCTCCAGTATCAAGGCCTGAAAATCAAAATCACTTTAGGAGTCAGTGTAGCTCAGCGATATCGAGGAAATGTGTAGAACATTGTAGTGTGGTGGACTTGGCATAGAAAGAAGTACATATAATTAATGAGTGAGGTATGTGGACAAATTACTGTTGGAAAGGGCTTGTAAACAAGGCCCTGCAGTATAATCTTCATCTTGAGTTCTTCAAAGCAGACTGTTGTATATCCATTCAGGATCAGGTGCATCCTTGTCCAGGTGACCAATCAACACTCCAGAGACATGCCTGGCTATAATATTGGCTGTAGGGACTCTGATCAGGAATAGCTACTGCTCTGGGTCTGCAGGACAAGAAGATGCCACCTTACCCATAATCTACCCACTTTTTATATGGGAAAGCAACTCTTTTCATGTCAATCTATATCTTACGCTTTCAAGATTTTATTTCCACTCAAAGACTCAAGATTCATTTTTGATTAACAACCACACAGTTTGGAGATATTTGGAAATTAAGCCACAAATTCATGTATTTTAAAGCACTCTTTTGTGTGTGCATGTGACCTTTGTCTAAATTTTGCCAAAGAAAGCCTGATGGTGCTACATTTTCCATGTGAATTCAGAATCTGAAAGGGAAGTGATTATTTAATCAGCTCCCCCAACATTCTTTATCTTCTTGTTCCATATCCCTGACTACCTAAAGCAAAGGTCTGCAACCCTGGTGCCCTCCAGAGGTTGTTGGTCTACACCAGTCATGGCCAAACTTGGCCCTCCAGCTATTTTGGGACTACAACTCCCATTATCCCTAGCTAACAGGACCAGTGGTCAGGGATGATGGGAATTGTAGTCCCAAAACAGCTGGAGGGCCAAGTTTGGCCATCACTAGTCTACACCTTCCATCATCTTTGACCAATGGCCATGGTGGCTGCATCTGATGGAAGTTGGGATTCCAACATCTGCAGGGCACTAAATTACGGAAGGTTGATCCCAAATATGTTGAGTATAGGGCACACCGCTATTTTTGTCATGTTGTTGATTTTATGGGATGCCCTGCTAAATGGAAATGCACCAGGCACCATCACTGCTTCCTTTGGTAGGTAGCCGACAGTTATCTATTTCAGCTGTTATTTTCAGACACTGCTTTTCATATGGAACTCTTGATTGCTGTTGTTTCAATTGATCTTGCTTTTTATGTAGTTTTAGCAGCTGTTCACTGCTAACCATGCAAAGCAATCACTGCTGGGGAGACAAGCTTAGCTGTGGATGTTTTGACAAGTGACTATCTTGTGCATGCACATGCACTCACCCTTTGACAACTGCATCGTATGGAAATAATGGTGCCAACCTGCTTGCTGAGATAATGTAGGGGAAATCACTTTGGCAGTAAAGGACTTCATGTTGCATTACATAAAAATTTGTGATGCTTCCTCAGTGGAAGGCTGATTGTAGTAGTCTGCCACCTTCCCTGCCACCATGGGGTAAAAGACACTAATTTGAAGCTTTTGCTTTCGATTTTCAGACTCCCATATCAGTCTTATATTGAGGAATCATTGCAGTTTGTTAACTCAAGCAGCAGCATAGCCTTTCCTGGATCTTCTTGTGAGTAAGTAACGCTGTGATGCATTTGCTCGCAATTCCTGTGCTGTTTCATTACAATTCCTGTGCTGCTGAACTGCAGCATGTGCCAGAGTAACAGAAGTGTTTGCTGGGGTAAGCAGGGCCAAACTCAAGAGAGCTTGTCCTTTCTTCTTCTGCTGAAAATGGACTGCTTCAAACATGAAGTGAGAATGATCAAAATGTTCTAGGATCAACTCTCTAATAATAACGTGGTTGGTTGTACCCAATCCTAGCCCTACTCACTAAAATTAATGGACCTAAGTTAGTCATGTTGATTAATTTCAATGGATCTACTCTAAAGCTGGAATTGACACAATACTTCCTATGGATTAGATATTTAGTTGCTATATTCCAGTATTTGTAGTGTAAAAATCAATGTGCTTTCTTTCTACATGCCTGCATGCATTGCTCCGATATCCAGGCACATTTATTTTTTTTCACATATTCACATTGCAAACCAAGCAACATGATCTGCAAATGTCCCCATTTGAAGAAATGACAGGGCAAGCCAGTAATTATGAGAAATCCAATAACTCTGAAGAGAAACAGGAAGTTTCGGAGGCCTGTTTTGCAGCTACAGGAAGAATAATTGCCAGTAATTTGCAGGACAAACTGAAGTTCATATATTGGCAAAGAAAAGAAATGCCAAATCAATTGTAAAGCTTTGGAAATACACTGGGGGGGGGGGATCAATTATTGAAATAATTTTAGCGGCATATCCTAACGTGTGTGTTTTTAACTTTCTCTCCCCACCCTACAACTCTGGGAGCTAATTCAGGGCTGGGGGCAACCCCAATTTGTTCTTTGGTGGCCACAAACTGTTGTGGACAGTGTGCAGATTTAGAATCAACTGTAGCATATCCATGGCAGCAGCACTAAAATTAAGGCTGCAATCCTGCAATGCAGCTTGTTTCTGAATAAATGCAATTCTGATTAGTGTTGAATTTGTTCAATAAGTAACTTTATGTCCGTTCTTTACTTGTGCTATGGATTTGTAGCAGTTGCTGTTAGCTCTTTTACTCCAGATCCCACATGGCAACGGGGACACCCTTTAATCTAGTCGTAATCCAGAATGATAGATTTGTGTCTCCAGTATAAAATCACTTAATTCAAGAAACTTGGAAGGCTCAACCTGTGATCAATCCTTTGCCCTCAGCTGATGAATTGATTATTTTACTTAACTGACGCAAAAAGCATGTTAACAGTGCCAATCTGTGGTCTAGAAAAAAGTTATCAAATGAATTATTACTTTTAGGAATAATTTAAACAAGAACAGAAAAGATTTTTCCTTGAAAGAGATGTATCCAGTGTCTAGAAAGAGATCCTGATACTTACATGATACCTGCTGTGATCCTGATATTTATCAGCCCCCCATTGCTGCTATTTGCTTTTTTTAAAAAAAGTGTGCCCTAAATGCAAATATTTAGAGTGCGGATTTAAAAAAAACAAGCTTCAAATATGAGGTTAGCATATAATCCAAGTTCCACTAGAAAACCCATTGAGGAGCCATTGGAAGTGAAATTAGTGGTTCCCCACCAGCAAAAAAAAGTATGTATGCCAATGGGTAAGTCCCTTGGCCCACAGAAATAGCCCAACCCTCTATCTGGCGCTGGCATAGTTAATGCCCTCCAATTATAGCCAATGGAAAGGAATAAGCTCCCCCATTTCTGCCCTGCCCATAGCAAACCTGTAGGGCAACAGTGGTGGTAGTAACTTTACCCCCACCATATATGTCCAGAAGGATTGTTCTGCTGATGTTACATCTGGTTTGTGTCTGGGAGACAGCATAGATTACTATAAGAGTAAAAATGGGATTCACAGACTACAGGGACCAACAGTCACAATCTTTACATAACCAAAGTCAACGAGCAAATATAGAGCCTTACCTCCGCCATTTTTTTGGCACAGATAAGGAAATCGCCACACATTCCCCAAACCTACAGAAAATCCAACTTGTGCCAGAATATACTGAAGTTTGCTGTTCCAAGCTGGTCTCTCATCTTCCACGTCAGATCCCTCTTCCACATCTACATCTTTGTCGTCCGAGTCATTAACCGACAGCTCGCTTTTCTTGAAAGCGTCTTCCACAGAGTCTTCGTTTGATAGGAGATCCTTAACTGACTCGATGACATCATCATCTATTTCTCGTTTAACCACTTTGCTGTTCTTAGGCATTTGCAATAAGGAATAATGTCAGATCACGTTCTCTTCAGACAGGCTATCCAGCCTCAGTTACTATCTCTATTCTGCCAAGTCAAAAATATCTGAATGTTTGCTTGAACTGGTTGAGTGAAGGACGTGTCAACAACGTCCCTTGTGAAATGTAATCAAGATGTTTGTAACTGCTTGTTGTTAACATAAATACCTGTGAAAAAACAAGTAATCAGATGACAGTAGAAAAGGGTACTTATCTCATTCTGTTAAAAAAATGATAGTTCTCTTTTTAGTCCTTTTCTTTACCCAAATGATGGCTAAAATATCCATTGCTAATATTTCTTGGCTGCATTATTCCATGAAAATCTCCCAAGACTGCAAAACAAAACATGTAAAAGAATGAAATTTCATTGTTCCCCAGTTCCTTCCCTCTTTCCTCCCCTCAAATCCATATTTCCTACAACAGTAATGTCTCACTCTGAATATGACTGATTTGTTTGAATGGTTCTATGATTAAAACATTGACTCTCTCTCTCTCTATATATATATATATATTCTATTGCTACTCATCACAAAAAATTAATAAAAATATATTTTAAAAAATAAAACATTCTGTGATAAATCTGAGAAACAAATGAGCCAACTAGATTTTGTGATCACATAATTGATGTGTGCAAGAAGAGCTCTTGCATGTGAGGGGGCTTATGGTTGGGCCTTGCACGTTCGGATAAATGCATCTTAATGGAGCATTCTTAACCACGGAAATGTCATTTAAAGTTGAAACATATTGCTTTCAACTTCTAGAAAGCCATATGGTGATTCCTATATGAATGTTAATTGAAATGTGTCACAAGTAAGACCATATTTGGTATACCATTAATGTATCTCTCCTCGCATTTGTACCATGTGTGAATATTATTAACGTGTACATGAATAATTTTTAATCACAAGACAATGTAAGATTTACATTTCTGTGACAGAATGGGAAATGTGTGAATATTTGATGTCAATTGTGCGAATGCCCCATTTTTTAGATAGGAGGTCGTATATGTAATGTGCTTTAGCAAAATTATTTACAATATGTCATGTCGTGAGAAGCTGCATCTTTACTACAAGTATATTCCTGCAGGCATAGAAGCATTCAAAACCCATGGTAGAATTGACTGGTTATAGCTTTATCACCCTTCATGAGTAAAGGGACCCCTGACCGTTAGGTCCAGTCGCCGACGACTCTGGGGTTGCGGCGCTCATCTCGCTTTACTGGCCAAGGGAGCCGGCATACAGCTTCCGGTTCATGTGGCGAGCGTGACTAAGCCACTTCTGGCGAACCAGAGCAGCGCACGGAAATGCCGTTTACCTTCCCACCGGAGCAGTACCTATTTATCTACTTGCACTTTGATGTGCTTTCGAACTGCTAGGTTGGCAGGAGCAGGGACCGAGCAACGACAGCTCACCCCGTCGCGGGGATTCGAACCGTCAGCCTTCTGATCGGCAAGTGCTAGGCTCTGTAGCTTAACCCACAGCACCACCCGCATCCCATCCTTTATGAGTAGATGTATGCTTTAAAATCTGACTTGTTTTTTTATTATTATCTTTCACTGTTCAGAAATGGTACTTTGCAAAAAACCAAATTGGCAATGTTTATATGTTGTCCGAGTCAGAGGCGGAGCTAGCTGCTACGGCACCCGGAGCGTCACACATGCCGTGCACCTGGGGGTGGGGCTAGCTGCCTATGGGGATAGAGCAAGTATCCCAGGGGCACTGCCCGCAGCGAGCGTCCCAGGGACAAGCCACCCATGGAGAGCATCCCAGGGGGGAGCCACCCATGGCAAGCATTCCAGGGGGCGCTGCCCATGGCAAGCATCCCGGGGGTCAGGGCGGCGATGTCAGCCCCCCTCAGGGATAACCCCTGGGCAAGCCACACACACACCCCTTCCTCCACCAGTGGCCGGAGTAGATTCAGAGGTCTGTGTCTGGCAAGAAGAGGTATACTCAAATAACTGCTTCAGCATGTGCTACAAAGAAATCAAAACAGTCCAAATGAATAATGGCGTAGTTTAACCCACTTTGAGTAGATTTGAAGTAGTTCACAGAGTGTATTGTAGAGAATGTGGGTCAGCTTGCAAAGGGACTGAGGAAGAAAGCTACCTGAATCCGCTCAGCTGAATCCAACTTACATGCTGACAACATTATAACAGCTCAGTCACTAGAGCATGAGAGTGTTAATCTCAGGCTCGTGGGGTCAAGCCCCATCTTGGGCAAAAGATTCCTGCAATGCAAGGAGTTGTACTAGATAACCCACATGGTCCCTGCCAACTCTCCAATTCTATGATTCTATTATCAGTTTGATCATGTGAATTGGTCCTAAGATTCTTGACTCTGCCTCATTTAAATTCTTAATGCAGGTCTGCCTTGCATTAAGAACAAGATAATGCATATGGGTAGTCAAATTTCCCAGGGTAACTTTGCAGTTTTACTAAGCAGGTGTCGTGCCCTTCAAGATACAGTCCTGAAACGATGGAAGTTATTTCATATGATGTGATCTACAGGAATGGTTTTGCAAGTGTTTTGAACTATAAGATTCACCCAATCTTGGCTTTGAAATTTTAGCTCCTTGGATTTCTGAAGAGCTGAATGTTTTCAGGCTTCTTCATCATTTCTACTATAATGACAGGAAAAAGCAAATTAGGCTGTTCCAAGGTAATTCCATTTATCTTCTGGCTTCCAGACCTTAATAATAACTGAAAAGTCTAGCAAGTTTCAGAAGCGGTTAGCAACAACATTTCACCAGCACCTGCCCCTCTAAAATGAAAATCCTGATTCCATTATTTGACTATTTCAAGTAATAAATCTCTGTAGTAGATAAAGTAGTTTTTAGTCTGAATTACATCAGCCAAGGGAGAATGAATAAAACCTGCCTGATTAATATAAATGGGAAATGTACCAAATATACCAAACCAATCAGGCATTTTCATAACACGGGAGATCATCAAAAACAAGGATGAAAACAAGATCTCATTTCAGAAACACTGATAAATGCTAGATCCTGGTACATTTAGATCAATGTGGTCTCAAGATAACTTGGATGAACCAACTAAAAGCTGGCAATAAAGCCAAATAATGGAAAAATAATAGAAAGTAGAGCTATTTACCAGCCAACTTCAATAGAGCAGCTTTGCCAAGAGAAGGGAATAAGAATTTTGGATTTGATATCCCACTTTATCACTACCCTAAGGAGTCTCAAAGCGACTAACAATCTCCTTTCCCTTCCTCCCCCTCCCCAAGCTGAATATGCATACCTTTTCTTTTTAAAATGTCTGTTCTGAGATGGGAGGTAAAGGCATGTCATGTGCATGATGAAATATTAGAAGAGCATAGATATTTCACAATTTACTATATGGCAAGGAAACAGAAGTAGCTTATTTAAGTAAATATTAATAGATATTAATAGCTATACAGGGGATCAACTATTTTTCTCTCTCACACAGGCAAGTCAAAGGCATGCTAATCCCAGTTGCCCACACTTGGAGCAGAGCTGATTTGCACTCTGCTGCCAAAACAGAATTAGCATGCCTCGCTATAGGAACGGTAAAATAGTTTCCTCGGTCAATTTGCCCATCTATTCAAAAGAAAAGAAAAAGAAAGTGAAAACCGAACACTACCTTCTCCAATGACTCAGGATTGTAAAAACACACATTACACAAGGAGTAATTATAACAAGACAAGTGTAAAATAATCATGAAAATAAATAAATAAATAAATAAATAAAAGCACAGAAAGTACCATTTTAATATAAATTATTTAATGTCAATTAAATATAATTTATATAAATATAAATTATTTAATGTCAATTGGTATGCTAATAATTTAGGGGAGAAGCTGTAGATCACTGGTAAAGCACCTGCTTTGATTGCAACAGGTCCCAGGTTCAGTTCACATCATCTCCATGTAGGAGCTGGGGGAAAACTTTGGAGAGCTGCTGCCAGTCAGTGTAAACAATACTAAACTATATAGGCCAATGGTTTGACTCAGAATAAGGCAGTGTTCTATGTTTCTATAGAAACCTGCTATTTGATGCTGGTGATATGTTTTTTAAAGTGTGTTCTCCCCGCGTCAGGGTTGTAGGGGTGGGTTTATTTGTTTTTCTTTATCGCTGCAGCATCTCCAGTTGGAGCTCTTTACTTTTTCCCTGTAAAAGGAAATGGCAATCATTCAGCTATGGAAGAAAGTAAAGGATATTGTTAGCATGGAAGCTAAACCTCCTTTCTACCCCATGACACTGAGCAGTGAGAATCAGGCCCCCTCCCACTTGAATATGCCTATCCCAAGATCTAGTTCTGATATTTTAATGGAGCGGACATCCATTAAGTAAGCTACTTTACAATAAAATAAGCTACTTATTACAACATGATGGTTTGTTTATTTATTTAAGACATGTGTATCCTGCTTAATCATTTGCATTTCTAAGCAGTGTACATAAAAACGATCCACAGAAAATGGGACAATAAAATAATAAATATTTATTATAAGACTGAAAACTACTTGTATATGCCTGCTGGAGCAAGAAAGTCTTGGTCATGCACCTGAAATTTAGCAGGAAGGTATATGACTAACCTCGGCCGGGAATGAATTCCACAGACTTGAGCCCATGAGACTGAATGTAAAACTTTGAGAAGTTACAAGCCATGCATTTGTCTGCTTCAATAGTCTAGCCAACAGCATTTTGCAGTCTGTGATGGAGAACCCACAATCTGACACTTTCTCTGTGGGTGTGCCACATCACAGAGGCAGCTGAGCTGAGTTCTGCAGTACAGACATTCCCTACCTGCTAACAATCAGAAGACTGGAACACTCACAGAGCATTTTGAGTAAATTTTGACAGCATCACAAAAGAATGGGCTTGCCAAATTTTTTGTTTTATTTTGTTTCAGAAAGGCTCTGAGCCATTCCAAAAATGCATTGCAGGTAGAACAACAACAACAACAACAACAACAACAACAACAACAACAACAACAACAACAGGTATAGCTGTTCCCATCACTGCCTCTCTCAGAGCTATGCTACTGTCTATTCTGCATTATGGAAAAACAAAAAAACTGTGATAGAGTGAAAAGATTCATGCTCCAGATAGGAATAGTTGGCTTCCTGTTGATCACTGCTGGTGCTGCTGTGAGCTTCACTTATGGTCTGCATGACAAAATGGTGGTGAGTGAACATTGTCTCCTGTGTGCATACTGAATGGCTGACTAGCTGCCTGTGAAAAGACGACAGAAATATGGGGCTGGTGATTAGTAATTGGTAGAAGCTGCAACAGTCACTAGTGGTTTCAGTCTTCATGAGAAAGTGTGAGAAAAAGGGTACTATCGCCTGGAAGCTCTTTCATTAAACATGCCTCAATCTAGCTTACAATTCCTCCACCATTAGTTCTCCTGGTGTCTACATCTGGAGGTTCACCTCTTGGAGAGGACAATCTTGTCATTGCAATAACAATGGAAAGCATGATCAATGCAACCACCCAGCCACTGTAAGGAATTGCACTGTTTGCCCCCTGCATCCTGGCTAACGTTCTGTAAGGAAAAAATTATGCTGTTTCTCCAGCAGTAGTGACAACTAGGGAAAGTTCCTGCCTTGCAGTATTGATTATCCCTTTCTGGATTGAGCCCTCCTATATGGCTTACCTGTGTAGTATACTTTGTCTTTGCAACTCAGCTGTAGCAGTTAAGTTTCCCAATGTGTGTTTGCTTCCAGAGCCAAGGTACCTGTTAAGTTTCTTAGATGACTGCCGTTCATTTCTTTTTTATCTGTCTGACAGTGTCTGCTGAGTGTTTGTTTTTGGTCAAAGTGCTCTTTGGGGAATGTGCCCCATCACCTTATGCATGAACACATAATTCTTTAGGTGTGCAAGCAGAATAATGTAGGCCCATGCCACTTATCCTGATATATGAGATCTTTGTTTCTGGGGGGGGGGGGGGGGTCCTTATATTGTCCTGGTCATGTACAGGAACTGGCTGCAGTGTTAGTCAGAATCTTATCTTCTGTTGTGACTGTCATCTTGGGCTCTCCAATAACTCCATAGAGAGTGAAATTTTTAGCCATCATTGGTGGTTGAAATAATGTCCTGCAGAAATACAAGAATCTACCAAGTCCTCCCCCCGCCCCAATACCAGTGTTGTTCCTCCAGCATCGGGGCTACGCAGGAGATAGCCTCCTACCAACGGCTGGCCCAAGGTCACCCAATGAGCTTTATGGTTGAGGGAAGGTTTGCATCTTAAGTCTCCCTGGTCCTTGCCCAAGACTTTAGCCACTACACTTCACCAGCTGTCAGTATTTCCACCAATGTAGAATCGTGTTCTACAAGTGCTAGAGGATTTAGGAGAAATTATTACCTAGGCAATGAATATTTCTTCTGGATATGTTCACACTGTTAAGGAATAATACATAGTCCACTTATGTCAGCTCCAAACTTTCAGTTTGTCTTCTGAATTATGTTTGTATGCGGATACCTCAAACAAACTTTAATGCAGTTCTGGAGTGCGACTGCTCTAGAATATTCTTTTTCTGAAGCACAGAATGTTGTAGACCTTTTCTTCATTGTATTAAAATTTCCACTTACACTACTATCTAAAATCTGCTATGGAAACCTGATATAGTCGTATCATACTGTCTCCAAGGCTACACTCCAAAACATATTGTCCCCCAACCTGCTAGAAACAGATGAAGACTCAAGCTGCATGTGATGTGAACTTTCACTAATGAAAGATGGCAAATGATCCAGATAAAAGTCTATTTCTTATATAACCTCACTCTGACATGCTTCTACTTTGAAGCAAAATTAACCCCTTTATATTAGTGCATCAAAACTGTTATCATAAATACAATTAAACTAAACCATCAACCCTTTCTACGTGAGTTTTCTGGAAAACTTTGGAAAGGTCCTAAATTAAATGTGGTTTAGCATGTCTGAATACGTTATTTTGTTTTAATTTAATTGGCCTGCTTGTTTAAATTACCTGCCTCATGTGAATGGAATTATTTGAAAACCCTGTTTGTTTTACTCATTTGTGAATATAATTTTTATTAAGCAATGCATTTTTAAGAAATGGGAATTTTCTGAAAATATTTCTATCAAGAACCTGGACACATCATCCAGTTACAGATAGGTAGCCGTGTTGGTCTGCCATAGTCAAAACAGAATAAAAAAATTCCTTCCAGTAGCACCTTAAAGACCGACTAAGTTGGAAGTAACTGGAAGGAATTTTTTTATTTTGTCTGGACACATCATGACATTCATCTTCATGAAACATGTCTGAACCATCTCATTTATTGTTTCATGTGTTCTCAGACGCTTTTAAAAGTTAGTAACTGAACCAGACATTAAGAAGTATTGATGAATGTGAAATGATTTTGAATCAAGTTTCCTACTTTACTGCCATGATAATTCAGAAGGGTTTCTTCTTTCCCCCCAATCACCTTACAAGTGTGTCAAGACCTTACAAAGATCATATGAAAATTTTAATAAAGTATAACAGATTTTGTTAGGTGGGAGGAAAGATCAAAATATATTAAATAGACCCCTTTTTTAAAAAAATAGCCTGCTATCATCAATGGAAGGCTGATGTGCTTCAGTTGACAGTCATCTTAATAGTCTCACATGTAGCCAATTTCCTAGTAACTTTCATACACATTAATACTCAAGGTTTTTTTTTTTAATGTACAGAATCAACTATTCTATTTTTTTAAAGGAACAGTTTATGTTCTCATACTTGAAAAGAGATTAAAATGGAAAATGCAGTAGGCAAAGTCAAATCACTCTACATTAATAACCATAAATAGTTTAGTCACATGAAAGACCTCCAGGGAGCTACATAACTGCCAGTGCTTTTGCCAGAAAAGAAAAGAAAAGAAAAGAAAAGAAAAGAAAAGAAAAGAAAAGAAAAGAATAGAAAAGAAAAGAAAAGAAAAGAAAAGAAAAGAAAAGAAAAGAAACCTGCTCCTACTAATAGTAATTTTATCCCAATACTTTTATGGCAAAAACAAATCAAAGTATCAAAACTTTTAATCAGAAAATGAAAACCATAGTGTGTGCGCGCACTAATTATTTGTTTAAACTGCAGCTGTTCATTTCTGCTCCACACAGAATTTTGATGTTTCCATATATAACAGAATTGCATCACTGGAGGCTTATGTGAGAAATCCTACTCAGCCAGATCCTGGCCCCAGTCTCAGACCTCTCAAAAGCAAACAGGGGTTTGGTATGTTTTGAGGAATACCAGCCATTGCATTTTGCAGCTTGAGCAACAATGGTCTCCATCAACTCTGTCAAGCCTTTAGGTATCATGGTTTTGTCCTCAGAGTCAGAGGAGAAAGAGCCAGCCAAGTCTATGGCTGCAGTGCCACTGGCTGAAGAGCTAGCCCAAGCTCCTGACATTGAACCTCAGCCTACTGAACCAGAGCCCACTGAATCGAAGTCACCAAACATCCTTCTCTTAGCCTGAGAAACCAAATGCCTGCACTTGACAGTTGTGTAGGTAATGGTACAGGTAGCAGGCCACAGAGCACAAAAGCAGCACACTTCTCCAGGTCAAACATTTGACCCTTTAAGAAGCTCCGGTGTTTCTGCAAGTACAGCAAACCTTTGGGCAATAAACTGGGAAACTGGCTCAAGACCTCACTCTGGCTCCAGCCATTGCCAGAGCAAGTTGCTCACTCAGAGCTCTCTGTGGTGCTGAAACCACCAGGGTTATTCCATCATAGATCATGGACCCTTGTCAGAACCAGGTTAGGACACTCAGACGAGAGCATAAACCCATGAAACTGTCAAGACGGGGGCACCGGTGGCGCATTGGAAGATGGCCGACAATAACATCTCTCCGACCAACACAAGGTACCGTATTTTTCGCCCTATAGGACGCACCGGCCCATAGGGCGCACCTAGATTTGGGGGGGAGGAATAAAGGGGGGAAATTATTATTTTTTCCCAGGTGCGGGGCTGGGGCGGGGAAAGCCCGAGCTTCCCCGGACGCCAGCCCCCAGAATGGGACCCAGAGCGATGCCGTAGCTGCCTGCAGCTTTGGCATCGCTCTGGGAGCTTGCGAGGCTGTGAGGCATCTAATCATAAGCCTGCATTTTTATCAAAGCTTCTATATGTTTAATCAGGGCTTGCATTTTAAAAATGAGCTTAAAAAAAGGATTTTCAAATGTTTCATGCCAGGCAAAAGACCAGCTGCCTAAAAGAACCTTGGCAAGATGTTTTTCCTCCTAAGACAAGAAGGGCCCCATTGATTTATAGTAGAAAAACAATTCTCAAAGTCATAAAAAGGGAGAATTACATATGCTGCCCCAAGGCTGAGAAAACACCATTAGGAATGGGGAAAGATAATACCAATGTGCCTCCCAGTAAAATGAGCCAGATCTTCTTTCTAAGGTTGAAAGGCCAGGAGCAAAAGGGAAAAACATTTAGCTGACAGAAAAAGAGAACATTTTTGAAGAGGCTTCTTTTAAAAGCTGTGTTTTATTGAGTTCCTTCCTTTTCACTTTGAGAAGCTTTATTCTTTTAAGAGGCTACCTATGATAAATGTATGAAATATATTAGCTTAAATATATTGGCTTAAATGTAATTATGCAAAGGATTTAAGGAATGCTAGATTCTTATTTCATATGGTTGTAAGAGTTGTATTTATCCTGAAATTAAGTCAGCCACCAGCCCCCCCCTTGCCAGACAGAAGACGCCATCCGGGCAGTCTTGATATATAGTTGTCAGGCATTTTGTTTAGAAACATTAAATGAAGGAAATCTTTCAATGTTTATGTGAAACTCAAGATCCTTGACATCTGTTGAACATAAAAATGTAAGATTAAACCATTTGTTTTAGAAGGCAATAGGGCAAGAAGGGCAAGAGGTGAGCTGGTAATTAAGATTCCATGTAAGATATATTATTACTTATTTGTCATTTATATATAGCTCTTTGTCTCCCATATAAGGGCAAGGAAGTGGGTGTATCTTTTGTGGGTGTATCTTTTGTGATTGGCTCTAGCAAACAGCCAATAGGAATTTCAACCAGGCTGATTGGACAGAGGCAGCCACAGGAGGAGCAAAGGGGGCTGGATTAAGGGAATATAAGTGCTGGCCAGAATGGCAGGAGGCCAGGCCAGAGCTTGGTAACCATGTACCACTGTGCCTCTTATTTATTTGTCTGACAAATAAATTACTATTTTAATTTCTCTATTGCTGCGTTGAATATTTCATTCCAGCTAAGCGTTAACCACAAGCAGGGTGCTACATTTTATGGTGCCCTGTGACTCGGATAAGTGGTCTGCTGGAACGCAGCCCCTTCGCCCTACTGGGCAGGGTACAAGAGAGAGGACAACTGCTTACCCAAAGCGCGCACTGGTAATTTTTTTCCAGGGGGAACGCAGAAGACTCGTCTGTCTGATACCCTGCTCACTGGCGGCGACGGACCGGGGGAAACAGGGAACCAACCAAGGGTAAGTGCACAAAGGGATTTTTGGCCCTCCAATTAATTGGGAGGAAGAGAAGTCTTGATCAAACTTCTGCGTCTCAGTAAGGGGAAACTGAGTACGCTAGGTGGTTGGGTACATCAGATGGTGATCTGGTGTAGGGAAAGGGAAGGATTGGGAGGTAGAGTGTGGTGAAGTATCCAGCGCATTGTATGTGTGAGAAAGTACAGAGCAATCTGTAGCTGACCTGAGTGTGGAGTGGGCAGTACTTCGATTCCTAGTGAGGCGACTCCATCTAGGCAAGGAAACCCACGAAGCGCGTCTGTGAGTGACTGAGTGGATACTTCACAGGGCCATACAATGGGAGTTGGGGGTTCAAAGGGGGAAAATACACCTCTTGAGTGTATGTTAAATAATTTTAAGAAAGCCTTCTCAGGGGCATATGGAGTCAAAATGACGCCAGAGCGCTTGAGAACGTTATGTGAACTAGAATGGCCAAAACAAATTACTGGATGGCCATCCCAGGGAACCTTTGATATAAATTTAGTAAGCAAACTTTGGACTGATATCGCCAAAGAAACTGGAGGGTGCCCAGGACAATTTCCATATATAGATTCCTGGCTGAGCACATTAAATAAAAATCCTCCATGGATAAGGGAATGCAAAGTCAAACGATGCAAATTATTGGCTGTAAAAGCCGAAGCTAGGAAAGGAATCTTGCCAAATAAACTCAAACCCATTTTTGAGGGGCCAGAGGAAGAGGTGCTTCCACCTCCACCCTATGCTCCACATCGAAGGGAGCTTAATCCAAACACTCCACCAGTTGTAACCCCAAGGCAAGAAACTGGAATGAATAATGGGAGTGGAGTCACAGAGCTTGATTCCTTGATAGATTATGATAAATATCTTCAGGAGGCATTGGAGTTCTATAATAAAGCCCAAGCAGAAGTGGTTATTCCACCTGTGACTCCTAATAGACCTCCATCTACAGTCTCCTTTAGTGGAACAACTGATTGCCCACCCCAAACCCCTGTACATCCAAGTCCCAGAGAAATGTTACAGAAGTTACAGGGAGACCTTGCTCGGTCAGCAAGCAATACAGCCAGGCGTATAAAGCTGCTAAAAGAACGCCTTGCGACAGATACCATCCCCTATGATTTGAGGCCCCTAGAGCAAAGTGAAGAGAAAGGTCACGTAGTAGCCCCTCTTAGAAGAGTATTTGATGCACTTGAGGAGCCTGCGCTGGTTAATGGGCAACCCGGACCACGGCCACCTCGAACTTCGACCCTGCAATATATTCCATTCACAACTACAGATCTGATGAATTGGAAAACACACACCCCATCTTTTGCAGAAAAACCTCAGGCTATGATGGACTTGGTGACTTCAATAGTAAATACTCATAGCCCTACTTGGACAGATTGTCGCCAGCTCCTAAATACTCTGTTCACCACTGAGGAAAGGAGAGACATAATTGAAAAGGCACAGATATATTTGCGTGAGCAGGCCAGAGCGGGAAATATTTATAATGTTGACCGTCATCTCCAAGATAACTTTCCCTTGGAAGATCCTAATTGGGATCCAAACAATGCAATTCACCTGGCCAGACTCACCACCTACCGCCAGACACTTGTGCAAGGTATCCGCAGGGCATGCCAGAAGCCCACTAATATGTCTAAAGTCTCAGAAGTAGAACAAAAACCAAATGAGAGTCCGGGAGACTTTTTAGAGAGGCTGCAAGAAGCCTATCGTATATGGACTCCTTTTGACCCTGAAGCCCCTGAAAACAGTAGAATGATTACTGCTACATTTGTGGCCCAGTGCGCTTCTGACATTCGTAAGAAAATTCAGAAATCAGAAGGATGGGAAGGGATGCTGATGAGCCAAATTATGGCCATTGCACGCCGAGTTTATCGGAATAGGGATGAGGCTGAGAAGCAAGAGAAGAAGAAGTGGCAGAAGGAAAAGATGGTAATGCTAGCCACAGCAGTGAAGCAAGACCACCGCCCCTTAAATGGAGGGCGAGGGCGAGGAAGGAATCCACCACTGGGAAGGAATCAATGTGCAAATTGCAAGAAGGAGGGTCATTGGAAGCGGGAGTGTCCTGAACCCCTGAGGTTGGAAGAAGTGCGCCCAGGCCCAGGCCCAGGCTCCGGCCCAAGAAACCAGGGACGGGGACGGGGAATGATCCGAGATGGAAGATATCAGAGACCAGGACAGGGACGGAGTAGAGACAATTTCATTGGACTGGCAGAAGAGGATTTTACCCAAGACTAGGAACGACCGGACTCCATAAAGTTAGGCTTCCAGGAGCCCACGGTCACGATTCAATTAGGGAGCCATTTAATAGACTTTATGATTGATACTGGGGCTGAATACTCGGTACTCCCAGAACTATTGCAGAAAAAGGCATCTAAAAGTGTAGTCATTAAAAGTGCCACTGGACAGTCAGCTAAGAGGTCTTTCCTCCAACCTTTGGAATGCCAGATTGGGGGACATCGTTTAACCCATCAGTTTTTGTATATACCTGAGTGTCCAATACCTCTCTTAGGCAGAGATATGCTGTCCAAATTGCAGGCCCAAATCACTTTCACTCCTCGAGGTCCAGAAATGAAACTGCCATCAAAAGCAGCAGGAATAATTACCCTCTCAGTACCTAAGGAACAATCATGGCGCCTAATGTCAGCCTTGCAAGTCCAACCCACATTGGATACAGAATTAAACAAGCTCCTCCGAACTCTACAGGTGCCACCAGGAGTATGGGCCGAAAATAGCCCACCAGGAATGGCTAAGAATATAGCTCCAATTGTAGTAACCCTAAAACCTATGGCTACCCCTGTATCTGTAAAGCAATATCCCTTACCCCGGCGAGCAGCGGAGGGCATCCAGAAACATTTGGACCGCCTATTAAAATATGGTCTGCTTAAGCCTTGCCAATCAGAATGGAACACACCCCTTTTGCCTGTTCGAAAACCTGGGACAGATGAATACAGGCCAGTGCAGGACTTGAGGCTCGTAAACCAGGCTATCGAGACCTTGCACCCAAATGTGCCAAACCCATATACCTTGCTGAGTTTGATCCCACCAGAAGCAACATTTTTTACTGTATTGGACTTGAAAGATGCATTCTTCTGTTGCCGGCTGGCACCACAGAGCCAACCTATATTTGCCTTCCAGTGGGAAGACCCTTTGACAGGAACAAAAGGCCAGCTAACCTGGACAAGATTGCCCCAAGGATTCAAAAATTCCCCAACTTTATTTGGCACTGCCTTGGCGAGGGATCTAACAAGTTACCCCTCAACACCGGGAGAAAAGGTGGTTCTGCAATATGTGGATGATCTTATACTAGCTGCAAAGGATTTTGATACCTGTAAAGAAGGGACAGAGGAACTGCTCCACTTGCTCTGGGAAGCTGGCTACCGAGTTTCCCAGAAAAAGGCACAGTTATGTTTAGAAAAGGTCAAATATTTGGGCTTTGACATCTCACACCAACAACGAGCATTGAGACCAGAGAGGAAAGAAGCTATTTGCCTTATCAAGGAACCTACCACAAGAAAACAACTTAGGGGATTCCTGGGAACAGCAGGGTTTTGTAGACTATGGATACCTGATTTCAGTAGTCTGGCCAAGCCCTTACATGAAAGCACTCGAGGTGCAGAAAAGGACCCATTCGTATGGGGACCTGAGCAGAAACAAGCCTTTTTAGTTATCAAACAGCGACTTATGGAGGCACCAGCCCTTGGATTGCCTAATTCGGAAAAACCCTTTCAGCTGTATGTACATGAACAGAATGGGATTGCAGCGGCAGTCCTGACCCAGAGATTAGGAAGTTGGAACCGTCCAGTAGCTTATTTGTCTAAACAATTGGACTCAGTAGCAAAAGGATGGCCTCCATGCCTAAGGGCAGTAGCGGCCACTGCGAGCCTTGTCAAAGAAGCTGATAAATTTACCTTTGGCCAGACGATGTATGTGAATGTACCTCATGCTGTTCTGACACTCATGGAATATAAGGGTAGTTATTGGCTAACGAACCCAAGGATGGCTAGATACCAAGGCCTATTGTGTGAAAATCCCAGGATTCATCTACGAGTAGTGAATATGCTCAATCCAGCGACTTTGCTGCCCCTACCAGAGGTAGATGATGAGGAATCACATGATTGTCTCCAAGTAATGGATGAAGTTTATTCCAGTAGACCTGATCTGAAAGATGAACCATTAAAAAATCCAGATGTTGTATATTATACTGATGGTAGCAGTTACCTGCATGAAGGTGCCAGACGAGCAGGATATGCTGTGGTCACCAATGAGGAAGTTGTGGAAGCTGAAGCTTTGCCTGCTGGCACCTCAGCACAAAAGGCTGAACTTATAGGTTTAACTAGAGCTCTGCAATTGGCAGCCGGATGTAAGGCAAACATCTATACTGATTCAAAATATGCCTTCTTAACCCTGCATGCACATGGAGCTCTATGGAAAGAAAGAGGTCTAATCGGAGCCCACGGGAAGGCTTTGAAATATGGACCTGAAGTAGAAATCCTGTTAGAAGCAGTATGGGCTCCAGAACAGATTGCTGTAATGCACTGCAAAGGTCATGGACGAGGAAGGGATCCAATAACCAGAGGAAATCATGCTGCTGACAAAGCAGCCCGAGAGGCAGCCCAAAAGCCTGTGGGAGGATTTATAGCAGCCCTCATACCAGAGGTAGTTCCAGAAGATGTTAAACCTCACTATACCCCAGAAGAGAGGAAGTGGGCTGAACAGGAAAGAGCAGTTGTGAAGGACGGTTGGATGATCCTGCCGGACAATAGGATTTATGTACCTCATCATCTAGCAGGTACAATTGTAAGAAATTATCATGAATCTACTCACCTTGGCGGTACTGCAACTAGAGAGAGTCTCAGTCGGAAGTTGTATATTATTAATCTATCACAATTAGCAACTTGCATTTCACAGAAATGTGTTCTTTGTGCTAAAAACAATCCCAGGCAGGGACCGGTACAACCTCCTGGAATTCAGCATGTGGGATACGTCCCCATGGAAAGCCTAATTGTGGACTTCACAGAGCTGGTCCCTTCTAAGGGATTCAAGTATCTCCTTGTGTTTGTAGATACTTTTACCGGATGGGTTGAAGCTTTTCCCACCCGAACTGAAAAGGCACGAGAGGTAACTAAAAGACTCCTCACTGAATTGATCCCAAGGTTTGGATTACCTAGATGCATTGGAAGTGATAATGGGCCAGCGTTCATTGATCAAGTAGTACAAGATGTATGTCGAGTCCTACAAGTAAAATGGAGACTGCATACAGCATATAGGCCTCAGAGTTCAGGGAAAACTGAAAGAATGAATCGGACTCTGAAAACCCAATTGGCAAAATTAACCCAGGAAACGGGATTGGGATGGGTAGATGTGTTACCCATAACACTGTTTCGTGTTCGGTGTGCACCCACAAAAAGACTTAAGTTGTCACCTTTTGAGCTCCTGTATGGGAGACCGCCCTCCTTTGTTCAGGATATTCCAGCTGACCTTAAACAAATAGGAGATCATGTGACACAGGAACAAGTGCAATCTCTCTCCCGTGTTTTTGTTTCTCTTAACAGGTGGGCCCTCGAACGCACGCCATGCAGCATTGCCGAGCCGATTCATCAGTTCCAGGCTGGCGATAGCGTATGGGTGAAAGAGTGGAAACGTGATCCACTTGCACCTAAGTGGCGTGGACCTTACACCGTCTTGCTCTCTACTCCAACAGCGGTGAAGGTAGCTGAGGTGACCCCCTGGATTCATCACTCTCGTTTGAAGAAGTCTGAAGGCAGTTGGACGTGCAAAGGTGACCCCTCTAATCCTTTAAAACTAACTCTCTCCAAAAACCCCTGTATCTAGCCCTACCGGGAACGGGCTAGGTCACGGGCAACATTTGACGACCGGCCTGCTGCAGCCACAACCTGGAAGCTGGCTGACCTGCGCACGCCTGAAGCTTGAGGAGCGTCTGAACCAGCGACTGTGAACGGAAAGATTCTCTAATACAATTGATTGACTGCCCCCCCTTGTGGAACAATTATCAGAGATATTACTCATTGGGGATCCTCGGGATATATGTTTTGGTCTTGGTGGTTCCCCATTTCTGTCACTGGGGGAATTATATTTGCTATCATAATAAGGTAATCTTTTGTGGAAGGAATGCATATACTAGACATCAACATGATTTTATTATTAATCCTGATCCCTTGGGAAGGGGAAGGGTCCTTGAATCTGACCAAATTGGCTAAATATGGATTCAGCCATGACCACAATATGTGGGTAGGTTTAGCTGAAATGGTAGCTAATGTTGCAAATAGGACCAATTGCCTTGTTTGCTCTCTTGGGCCAGATGATTCAGAGGGAGGTATGCCCTTATTACCGATACCATTAGATGCCATTGGTATGGTAAGCGAAATGCCACACCAAACTGAAATACAGAATTTCCCCGGATGGAACTCAACTAAACCATTACGAGTTATACCTGTACAAGGGGAATTCTGTGTACATAAATCATCAGATGCAGCTGATTCTCCCATGATAGGCTCTTCTCATTGTCACTATACTTGGGATTATAAGAAGAATAGTCATACCTGGGCACACGGTACTACCTATCGAACTCGGAATGCCTTGCCCTGTGCACCTCCTTTTATTCATGCATGGAAAGTGGTGTGGAACATAACTGTGACAGAAAAAGGCAATCTAACATACTGCACTGTGAACTCTCTACCCCTTTTGGTATTTCGCCTTCTGTACTCCCCGTACCAAAAACCTCAGACCCGATGGTTGTGGTGGATATGTGGAGAATGGGCATACAAGAAACTCCCTTCCAAATGGAGTGGGACTTGTTTCTTGGGTTGGGTATTACCACCAATGTGGATTATGCCCACTAGTTCGGCCAGGCGAACACGAAGGAATGCTGATATTTCTCATATAGCAGGAGGAAGTACCCAAAGTTGGAGCGGTACTGATGATTGGCCGCCAGAGCGCATTATAGCCTATTATGATCCTGCCTCCTGGAATCCTGGTGAGCTCATACAAGGGGCACGGGATCCTATTTATAATCTAAACAGAATAATTCGATTGCAAGCAGTAGTGGAACTTGTAACCAATGCAACGGCCCAAAGTTTGAGACTTATTGCACAACAGTTGGATGAAAGTAGAGCCGCCATTTTGCAGCTGAAAATGGGAATGGATTATGTACTTGCCAGGCAGGGAGGCCTATGTGGAGTCTTGAACTTGACAGGGAATGCCTGTTGCTTTAACATTTCTGATAATGGTGAGGCAATCCGTGTGTTGGCCACAAAGATGGAGAATATAGCACATGTCCCAGTACAAACATGGGAAGGATGGGATATGGGATGGCTCACCAATTGGTTACCTAATGTCACAGGACTCAAAGGGATACTATTGTCTTGCTTGTTTTTCTTGACAGTAGTAGTATTGGTTTTATGTATGATGCCATGTATCATTTCATGTTTTAGAAGTACAATTAGCAAGATGGTTTCAAATGAAACTCTACCTCATATCATGGCCCTATACAGAGCTTTACCTCAGGAATGTGATGAAGGTCAAGCTATCAAGGACACTTGGGATGAAGGTCCTTGAGCTTGAAAGGGGGGAATGAGGCATCTAATCATAAGCCTGCATTTTTATCAAAGCTTCTATATGTTTAATCAGGGCTTGCATTTTAAAAATGAGCTTAAAAAAAGGATTTTCAAATGTTTCATGCCAGGCAAAAGACCAGCTGCCTAAAAGAACCTTGGCAAGATGTTTTTCCTCCTAAGACAAGAAGGGCCCCATTGATTTATAGTAGAAAAACAATTCTCAAAGTCATAAAAAGGGAGAATTACATATGCTGCCCCAAGGCTGAGAAAACACCATTAGGAATGGGGAAAGATAATACCAATGTGCCTCCCAGTAAAATGAGCCAGATCTTCTTTCTAAGGTTGAAAGGCCAGGAGCAAAAGGGAAAAACATTTAGCTGACAGAAAAAGAGAACATTTTTGAAGAGGCTTCTTTTAAAAGCTGTGTTTTATTGAGTTCCTTCCTTTTCACTTTGAGAAGCTTTATTCTTTTAAGAGGCTACCTATGATAAATGTATGAAATATATTAGCTTAAATATATTGGCTTAAATGTAATTATGCAAAGGATTTAAGGAATGCTAGATTCTTATTTCATATGGTTGTAAGAGTTGTATTTATCCTGAAATTAAGTCAGCCACCAGCCCCCCCCTTGCCAGACAGAAGACGCCATCCGGGCAGTCTTGATATATAGTTGTCAGGCATTTTGTTTAGAAACATTAAATGAAGGAAATCTTTCAATGTTTATGTGAAACTCAAGATCCTTGACATCTGTTGAACATAAAAATGTAAGATTAAACCATTTGTTTTAGAAGGCAATAGGGCAAGAAGGGCAAGAGGTGAGCTGGTAATTAAGATTCCATGTAAGATATATTATTACTTATTTGTCATTTATATATAGCTCTTTGTCTCCCATATAAGGGCAAGGAAGTGGGTGTATCTTTTGTGGGTGTATCTTTTGTGATTGGCTCTAGCAAACAGCCAATAGGAATTTCAACCAGGCTGATTGGACAGAGGCAGCCACAGGAGGAGCAAAGGGGGCTGGATTAAGGGAATATAAGTGCTGGCCAGAATGGCAGGAGGCCAGGCCAGAGCTTGGTAACCATGTACCACTGTGCCTCTTATTTATTTGTCTGACAAATAAATTACTATTTTAATTTCTCTATTGCTGCGTTGAATATTTCATTCCAGCTAAGCGTTAACCACAAGCAGGGTGCTACAGCTGGGGGCAGGGAAAGCAGAGCTTCCCCCTCCCCCAGCCCCCAGAACGGGACCCAGAGCGATGCCGAAGCTGCGTGCAGCTTTGGCATCGCTCTGGGAGCTTGCGGGGCTGGGGGAGGGGGAAGCCCTCCGCCAGCCTTCTAACCAAGTTGGGGGACAGCGGGAAAGGCACGCTGCGCCTCCCACTGTCCCCCGAGTTTGAGGGACTGGCGACGGGGAGCAGCAGGCTTCTCCCCCCCGCCAGCCTTCTAACCAAGTTGGGGGACAGCGGGAAAGGCGCGCTGCGCCTCCCACTGTCCCCCGAGTTTGCAGGGCTGGTGACGGGGAGGAGCAGGCTTCTCCCCCCCGCCAGCCTTCTAACCAAGTCGGGGGACAGCAGGAAAGGCGCGATGCACCTCCCCGCTGTCCCCCGAGCTTGAGGGGTGCGCACCGACCCCTCTCGCTCTCCAGGCTTCAGCGAAAGCCTGCATTCGCCCCATAGGACGCACAAACATTTCACCTTCATTTTTGGAGGGGAAAAAGTGTGTCCTATAGGGCGAAAAATACGGTAATTAAGAGACTGCTATGGGAAGTTTGCAGCCTTCCCGGCCCTTCCAAGGAGATGGGGGGACTGCCTTGCCAGCGGTGTCCATAATTCACCCCCGGATTCAAAAGAAGGGGGTGTGGACACTTGGCACAAGCCCTCGGGTGAAGTTGGCTCTTCCTGACGCTGTCTCCAATCAGCGCACTGGTTCGCTTTAGCTCAAAATATATAATTGAAAATATATAATTGGAAAGAAGCTAAAGCACATACATCAAGCAAAGATTGGGAGTTAAGACTGCTGATTAATGGATCTCTGTGAGCGGAGCGACAGGTGGGACAAATAAATCAAGTGATGAATCACCATTAAAAGACTGGTATGTTTGGAGTGAAACAGAAAGGGGGTGGAGCGAAAAACTTTTCTTTTTTTTGCCTTATGTGAGTATTAATAACCCTCCACCCCAGAGAGAAGAATCGTTGCAATTTATTAATCACAAGCAGGAATTCAAGAACTGTGTGGAGTGAATTATTGATCAAAGAGAGGATTGGTAAACATCGGAGAATGGAGGAAAGTTTTATGACGCAGTTTTAAATGGTGTCTTGCCAAGACAGGCTTGCCTAAGAAGGACGGGGGGAGGAGGACCAGGGTCATCGGAATGTGAATGGTGATCAGAATGTGACCTAGACCTGGCAGAGCCCTCTGAGATATGCTTGGCAAGCCTGGGAAAATCAACGGACAGACTGAGGGAAAGTTCTTTACGGAGGTGTGGAAATGGCGTCTGTCCTTATGTGATATGATTTTTGGAGAATGTAAAACCCACACTGAGGATGTTTGTTTTCAACCCGCTTGTGAAGATTATCAGAGATCGCAAAGAAAGGAATATATGATAACAACAAGAAGATGAGGAAAGTAACAAAGAGACTATCTGGACAGAAGTGGATAGAACTGTCTAATTAAAGCAGCAATATAAGTGATGTTTGGACCCCTGTTCGGAGCTTGAAGTATGGGTACCCCCAACAAAAAAATAAAAATCTGGCTGTATAATTTGGAACTAATGTGTTTTGATTGTCCTGTTAATAAAAATTATATTTTTTTTTAAAAAAAGAAACTGTCAAGACAGGAAGCAAGTCAAGCTGGTTTCTTAAGAGGCTGCAGGATCTCCACTTACAAGGGTTTTCCTTGGGAATGAGACAGCAAGCATACAAATTCCATGCCCATCATTCCAGTTTGGAGGATCAGAGTTCCTTCTGTTATCAGCACTCATTCACTTCATCCAGCACTTGGATGAAATTGCTGGATCTGGTGCTTCCCACGTTTCTCTCAGTGTGTGGGCACGGTTCTTTAGGTCCAGGACGAACTTTTTTTTTCTTTTGGTCTAATGCAAGGGGAAGTGAGACAACCTTGGCTAAGAATAATCCCCATTGCTCATGCTACTGATTCCTCTCCTAAGAGCACCGGTCATAGCTGCCTCACAACTGTGAAGAAACTTGGTGACTCTCTTGCATCAGCTTTCACATCAGCCTGCCCTAGTGCCTGCAGGATCCTGCTCCCAGCCCACCACCTGCTGAAATGGGGACTGAAAGAGGCCTTCAGACCCAGTTATGGCATGGGAGGGGACAGAGAGCCCTTATGTCCCCAGCTGTGACCAAATCACCCCTCCCCTGCTTTAATGAGACTTGGAAAAGCCTTCTATTCATCCCAAGAGAAAGCTTTCCAGTGAGCCTATTTGTTGCAGTGTGGGGCAAACTTCCTGAAGATTACAGCTGGGAAGAGAAGGTTAACTGCTGCAGCAGCCTCCAGAAAGTTTGGCCCCATGATGCTTTGAAAAAAGTGAAAACACATTTTTCAAGCTTAATTTATGGTGGGGAGAGTGAGTGTGGTGGTATCTGCACATGCATGTGTGTGGTGTGGTGGTATGCGCAGGCTGCACATGAAAGATTTGCTGGTTTGCAAATGTACCACAGGGCCCTAAAAAGGTTGCCAGCCCCCCTAGTGACTAATCCCATACACAGCTTCTAATCTATGTCAGTTTCAGTTCTAGGAGAAACGAAGAAAGAAACCTTTTCTTGAACGGTGAGGGAGAAAAGTAGTCTCATACTGTTTTGTTTTCTTCTTACATGCTTTGTGAACACTTCTATGAGTACATAGGTAGCTATCACATCGTTAATAATTTCAGTAAGTGTAGTAAGTCTAGTTTCAAAACTACCTCTGGCACGGAGCTGGGTGAATGTAACAGTTCTGACAGATGCCCACAACATTTGCATGCAAAAAGGCACACATATGTTGATTTCAGCATCACGGGTTGGGGTTCTGTAATTTAGCTTTGAATGCAGCTTGAGGTTCTATGGAGACTTCTGAATTAGTTTTTTTTTCTTCTGAAGGACAATGAAGAACATGGATACCACAGCCAACAACAGCTCCACAAAACTGCTGCCAGCACCGTTAGGAACTATTGCCTCAGCCCAGTCTAAACTGACCCCTCCTCCTTTCAAAAGCATGGCAGCAGCACAGCAGCCAAGAAGGGTCTCCATACCCACAATCTATGCAGAGTAAAGCAAATGCAGCCAATTCTGTGAAGGCATTTTAAAAAGCACATATAAAATAATAAGGAAATTCCATCCCATCATCCACATCCATCATCGGAATTCCCCAGCAGCAAAGTGCCTTTGAGAACATGGGTCCCCTGCCCATCATTTGGGTCCCATTCAGTGCCTTTTCTCAGGGAACTCTAACTCTGTCTCCTCCAAAGGCCATGATAACTGGGGAGATGGATAGAAATTAAGCTGCTGTTCTAGTTTCTATCGCATCTTTCCTAGTTCTAAGCAAGGCCCCTTTGCTCCTTTGCCCTGTCTTGATTCTTGAACGCTAGATGTGATGGGAACTAGATGTGATGCTAACTGCCTACTTGAATAACTATCTTAGACTAGGAAGTGGACAGAAAAGAGTCTGGGATGGCAGCAGCTAAATGGCTCCCCAATTCCCTCAGGTAATCAGGCTTTTCTACCCTGGTGCTAAAGGGTGCCTTGCTGAAGATTTCTTCTGTGATACAGTCGTTCTTTGGAAGTTGAATGGAATCCGTTCCGGAAGTCCGTTCAACTTCCAAAAACTTTGAAAACCAAAGCGGAAGCTCCTGCAGCCAACCAGAAACCGCGGAAGCACCGTCAGACGTTCAGCTTCCAAAAATAGTTCACAAACTGTAACAGTCACTTCTGGGTTTGTGGCGTTCGGGAGCCAAAACGTTCAACTCACAAGGCATTTGAAAACCAAGGTATGACTGTACATTATTTATAGATGTTATCTTGGAGGTCAAGTGGAAAAGAGGGAGTCTGCATGTTTTCATCTACTATAGGGATGCTAATATATTGCACCATTTACCAATACCCCTTTCCTCCTAGTCTACGGATTATGGAGTGGTCCGATATGTACATAACTCCCCTCCCTCCACAAGTTGGTCTTGCCCCATATCCTGGAATACACTGGTAACTCGAAGTCCAATACAGAAGAACTTGGGAGAGCCAATCAGAGTGCAAGCAAGCCACTCTATGCCCGCTTTTGCTGCATGTGAGAGTTGGGAAGGCATAGGGTAGAGTCAGAGGCCAGCTTTAAATCTGAGTCAAGATATCAAGTCTGCAGCAAAGCAGCTCATGTGAGTGGTGCACACAATGCCAACTTCTAAAATTGGAGCATAAAGACACTGCTGCAAAATATATTTAATTAAGAAGCATGTTGTGCCTCTCCCCCAAGCATACTGTTGCTATACCTGCTGTTTCAGGGGAAAGAATTCAGGTATTATAAAATTGGGGCGAGAAGTACAACACCAACAAAGCAAAGATGACCTAATTAAAATGTGGACAAAACACAGTTCCCATGACAATTAGAATCCAATCATCAGAGAATGAAACAAAAGAAAGAAGCAATCAATGAAAAAGGAGACAAGTAATGCCTAAACTTAAAAAAACAACAACCCATAACTGACATTATTTGAGTATAAGAATAAAACTATTACCACAGCATTGCTTTATTGCGAAATATGTATTTTTACAGGATAAAAAAAACCTATTTGCCTGATTAAAAGTGCCCATTTTTAGTTCTTCATTAGTTGATATTCATGCCTATATTCTAGGGAAGAGGAAGGGATTCCCAGGCTCAGAGGTCAAATGCCCTCCAAACTCTTCCCAAGCCATGCCCCTCAAAGACACTGGTCAACACTCAACAGCTTTGGCCTGGCTGGGATGCATCCATGAACTAGGATAATGCTTCTTGCTTGGATGGGTGGAGAGATGGGTGGTGGTGGTGTGTGTAGAAATGTATGACTTCTGCATGGCTGGAATGCAGCTTACAACACATAGTTAAGAGTTATATCTGTTGCTCCACCCACTTTTTGCTTCTGGTCCTGCCCACATTTAACCGATGTCACCACCCATTTTCTGCATCTGGAGCCTTCCACTGTCATGGTTTGCCTCACCCATGCCCTGAAGGTGGCCCAATAGGTAACACAGCCCTCAGGTTGAAAATGGTTCCCTGCACCTGTTCCAGAAACCTGCTGAGAAAGGTGCCTGGAAGCGCATGATAGTAATTTGAGATACTCCATCATATCAATTTGATGATGGAGTTAGAAAAGAATCAGCTTAGGTGACTTGGCTTCTGCCAGAAAGGCAGTGGTTCAGTGATCCAATAGGATGGAGAACACACCTATCACAAGGGTCAAGTCTCCCCTAGATCCTGTTAGCTTCTGTTCTTCTCTTCCTTTTTGCAGGGGGAGAGGGAATTATTGAGCCACTGCATTTTAATAAAACTAACATTTGCAAAAGCATTGTAGAAGGGTCCAACTCAAATCACTACTTATACCAGGCCATATTCATCTTTCTTGGTATGTTTCTAACTTTTAAAAGTTTGGGGGGAAAGAAATCTGAAAGGAACAGTTTAGATTCTGTATAAGAAAAGAAGACAGATACCACATTTTTTGCTCTATAAGACTCACTTTTTCCCTCCTAAAAAGTAAGTGGAAATGTGTGCGTCTTATGGAGCGAATGCAGGCTGCACAGCTATCACAGAAGCCAGAACAGCAAGAGGGATTGCTGCTCTCACTGCGCAGCGATCCCTCTTGCTGTTCTGGCTTCTGAGATTCATAATATTTTTTTTCTTGTTTTCCTCCTCCAAAAACTAGGTGCGTCTTGTGGTCTGGTGCGTTTTATAGAGCGAAAAATATGGTAACTTTGGGGTGGAGAGGAGATGTGATGTTGCATCAGTTGCTCACTAGTTCATGCATACAGTAGCTTGCAGTTTTGTCTCCTAGGTTAAAATTGCTTCCTGAATTTGCAACTGTTCAGGCTCAAAGGAATGTGGGTGTGTATTAAAAAGAAAAAACACAACGCTTCCCGGTATTCCAGATAATAATAGTGCCTAACAACTATTATCTGAATTACCTGTAATTACAAGGGAAGAGCAAAGTGACATTTTGGCAGGATCATGCTTAACAATTAGTAACCATATATTCTTGCTGATACCAAGAATATTGATGCTATAATTCTAGTGAACAGATCTTCAAAAGCAAGTATATAAGCTGATGAAAGCAAACTGCTGATGCAATTTCATGCTATGTTTGCAGAATAATCTGCTTTTTCATAGGAAGTAAAATCTTTCTCTTTCAATTTCCTTCCATTACAGAGTAAGGGAAATCCCCAACAAATCTTAGTGCATTGTCACAGCATAGCATAAGATCTGATGAAATATCTTAGACTTATGTCATCAATTTTCTACTTTAAACACATCACAAGAGAGGCAAAATTTAACTGCCGTGTCTTCAGATGGACATAGCAAGTACCTTCTTATTTTCAAGTCTCAATTTTCTTCAACATATACATCTTATAACCCCACTATGATAAGTATTTATCAATGCTAAATACTATCTAAAATGGCTCATTTGTCCCTCACTGACTGCCATTGAATGCAATAACTTAAAAACAAGACATTAATGTTGCCCAGGAAAATCAAAACTCTTTAATAAACTGAACCATTTTACATCTTATCAGTGAGAGGTGGGTCTGTTTATAACAGCTTCAATTGTAGCCTCCTTTCTGTGAATGGTACACAGTTCACCAACACAGGATGTGGCTTTCTTATTGCCCACATCCCCCCTGGAGCAACCTGTGTTCCCTGAAAATCTGCTCCTGCAGACTGGGGAGCCCTTCGGAATGGTGTATGATATAGTGCAGCTGCTGAGCAGAAATTGCCCCCTTCCTTGTGTGAATGGAGAAACAACTAACAACACAGTCCTGCACACCTCTACTCAACAGTAAGCCCAGCTGACCTTATTGAGACTTACAGGTAAATGTATTTACTAGGAAGTAAGGTTCATTGAGCACAATGGAACTTCTAACATTCACAGGACTGCACAGTAAGGATTCAAGTCAAGTCTTTCTCATCTTATTGGTGGCAAATATGTATGCACAGAGAGAGAAAAAGAGAAAGCGAGAAATAATTGTGTGATTATATATTAAATTGATTTATATAATTGCATTCTAAGATAAGATAATACATATGTGTGTGGTTTTGTATTGTAAATTTCCTTCAGTAATAAATATATATAAATTATATATATAAAATTCCTAGACAGGCACAGCTCGTAGCAAATACATACTGGGTCGTTCTGAAGGCTTACAAGTCATGCCAAACAATAGCAACACAAGCCTGTTTTGGAATACCCCTAAGTAGACAACAGGCATCACTGAAAAAAACGGGGTCTATAGCAACATGGTAATTGCAGAAAGAAAGAAAAATATATTCCCTTTATTTGGGAACTATAAAAGGGGTGAGGTTCACAATACCGCAAAAAAGGAAAAAGCAAGCTCTGTAGACAGCGAGCAGGGCTCCTCATTAACATACACACCCAAACATGGTGACGTCACCCCGTGCCAGGCTTGCGCCCGCCCACAATTACTCCAAGCAGGCTGGGATTAGGGATGCACTAGGAAAGCAGAGCGTGTCCTTGTAGCGAATTGTCACCGGTTACATGTCATGGAGAGCAGAGCATCAGCCACTGGAGCTCTTCCCCTTCAGACACCTCGGAAAGGGTTGGTCTTTATTCCTCTTCCCGATTCCAGAAAAAAACAAAAACAAAGCAAACCCCGTCCCTTTGTGCCTAGTTATCCTCTCTCTCCCACTTTCCACCTGCTATTAAATGAAAGCTCTGGGAAGCGATGCAGGCGTCCTTGGAGAGGCGTGCCTCATCCTCTCGGATCGACAAGGATCGCCTGCCCAATTCACACCCGTTTCCTCGTAATAAGCTCCGGAGACACCCAAATAGCTCTGCGTGCGAGTCCGTTCCTCCGAGCGAGCGAAGCGCGGGGGTGCACCTCTCCTTAACCATCACAAATCCACAGGCGGTGTGGATTGGGGGGTGGGGGGCGCAAGTTCATCAGGCATTAAGTTCAGCCTGATGGGGGGGGGGCTTGAAATGGCCCGCTTTCCCACCCGATGGCAATGAAAGGAAGTAAAATGCCCGCCACGCGTCATTGCGTAAAATGCCGGATTCCTTCTACGGGCGATCCAAACACACACCTTCACCTCCTCCCACAAAAGGAAAATAAACGAGCACGAGGATTTCGGGCCACGCTTGGCAAGACTGCCAAGAGGGTGAGAGGATATGGAGATGCTACTTTCTTACAGCAGGATCGCCAGATAGGAACGAAATCGATTTGCATTGGGCAGATGGATATATTGAGGGCGGGGCGGGGGGCACAACACAGACAGCAGCGCTACCTCAAAATCCTGCTAACCTACATGGCTCTTCTTTTCCTCTTTCCCTCTGGCCAGCCTCCAGCCCGCTGCCTCGCCACGCCTCGCCCAAGAAGGATGCTCAGTTCATGCTGGGTACCCGGAGCCCAGGATGCGCTGCTCATCTTTCTGTCTGCTGGTGATGGTCCCAGGGTCCAGCTACGTAGCCTGCGCTTCCCCATAGCGTCTTCGCCGAGGCCATCATTGCGCCTTTCTATGCCACTAGGGATCGAGACAAGGGAGGGGGGGGAATCTCATGCCTAGACTCCCTTGTACGAGACGGTGCTGGAAGAAGCGAGGGCGACAGGCAGTGCCCACCATGGATCCAGACTATTGCCTGGTCCGGGATTCATTCCGCCATCCCTGCAAGCCCGGCCTTGCAGACAGACACACGGGGGCTTCTTCTGCACATGATGGCGCGTGGCACCGGCCACTACCCATTGAGGAAAGTGCCATCGACCGAGTCAAACCACGAATCTCTCTAGCTCAATATACACCATGCCCATTCTTCAGAAACCAACGAGATTTCCTTTTGGGGGGGGGTGAAGATTATTATTCCCCACTCGATCGATCCAGAGTCCACGGATGGCAAAGATCCCTCCTCCTTCCCATCAAAGAAACCTGTCTGTGGCGCTCCTCGGCGACCACGAGGCTCTCCAGCCCAGCCATTTCTGCCCCCCCCCCTTTGCCCCTCTCACCCAGATCCGGGGGCTCTCCTGACTGCACCCCCGCCTCGCCTTACCTCCTTCCGCGCCCGGGGTGCCCCGCCTGCTTCGGCGACTCGACAAGCGGCAGCCCCTGCAATGTGGCGGAGGGCGGCGAGAGGAATCAGCGACTGGCGGAGCCGGCAGGCGGTCGGACGCGCGCGCGCGCGCGCTTGTGTGTGTGTATGGTATCGAGCTATTTAAATATATATTTCTGCGCGAGGGAGAAGGGACATGTGCGCGGCTCTTCCTATGCAGGGGCGTTTAAAGACTCGGAGGGGGGAGGGGGCGGGCGCGGGAAAGGCAGGGCGAGAAGAGCCGCCCCTCCCTTGGCGCAGCGCAGTCTGCAGCAGCAGCAGCAGCAGCAGCAGCACGCCAGAGCGCGGCGGCGGGCATCTCCTCCCCCTCCCAGTGGCGTAGCGTGGGTTGTCAGCACCCGGGGCAAGGCAAATAATTTGCGCCCCCTAACCCGTGGATTTGCGCCCCCTAACCCGTGGATTTGCGCCCCCTAACCCGTGGATTTGCCCTAACCCCAGATGTTGCGCCCGGTGCGGCCGGCCCCCCACCCCCACCCCCCACGCTACGCTACGCCACTGCCCCCTCCCGCTCTTCCCTCAGCCTGTGCGGAGCGTGCGCCTTCTCTCCCGCCGGAGGGAGGCTCTCCGCCGCCGCCCCCGCCGCCGCTCGGAGGTGCCCCCCCACCCCCACCCCCCGGTAGCGCGCAACCCAGCCCGGAGGCTTTTGTTCCAGAACAAAGCGCAGCGACTTCCCGGCCGCCGGTTCCCTCGGCCGCACCCCACCCTCGTAGGTAGTTCTTCCAGCGGGACGTTGCGGCACATTCCGCCTTTCCAAGAGGGCCATGTGCTCGTGGAGGAGATGCGGCGGCCGCGGCTCCCTCACAGTGCGCATGTGCGCCCAGGCCGGCTCTCGGGCTTTGGACGAGAGAGAGACTGGAGAGACGTATGTGTGTGAAAGCAGCCCTGCGCGCAAAGGGGATAGGAGCCGAGGAAGATAAACGGAAAGTTGACATTCAGGGTTTCCTCGGAAGGGCCTTTTACGCATATCGGCCCATTGCTGGCGCTTCTTCGTTTCCCGATTCTCCCAAGTGGAGTGTGTGTACCGGAATGTGTTTCATCCCTTAATAGTCAGGAACAATAGATCTGAATATGGCAGGTCATCGTTGGTCAGTTCTCGAATGCCTGTTTCTTGATGGGGAGAAATGAACACAACAAACCAGAGCGGGGATTAAGTGTTGATTCAACAGAAGGGGAATTAGTAGCAAGAATTAGTAGCAAGAAAGTGTAGCAAATTTGTAGGGAGTCACTGAAAAGTGCTGCATATGCATGAATGAATTTGCTCTTGTACAGCTATCACCTTTGAGAACTTTCCTTGAGCTAGGTCAGGACCAGCTCTTCCACTGGGGAGACTGAGGCAGCGGTGGTGAGCTGTTGGAGAACACACTGTGTGTGCTGCTCAGCCTGCTCTGTAGCCTCCGATCTGAACTGCTGCTCAAGGGTGGTGGAAGGTGTTGGCATGTATGAGTCAACTACTAGTTCTGTTGGCTTTAGGACATGGTGAGGTTGCCATCTGGTCCTTCATTCCAAGTAGTATATACAGTGGTACCTCGGGTTACATATGCTTCAGGTTACAGACTCCGCTAACCCAGAAATAGTACCTTGGGTCAAGAAATTTGATTCAGGATGATAACAGAAATTGTGCTCCAGCTGCATGGCAGCAGCTGGATGCCCCATTAGCTAAAGTGGTGCTTCAGGTTAAGAACAGTTTCAGGTTAAGAATGGACCTCCGGAACAAATTAAGTACTTAACCCGAGGTACCACTGTAACCCACACTTCCATGCAAATATGTCAGGGAAGTATACAGCATATAGGAATGATATCAATAATACATTGGTCTGGAGAGGCTGATTTGTGGATCCATCCCTACCTAGAGGCTAGTGGCCTCCCATCCCCTTCTGGCAGAACCAGTCTTATCACTTAGCAAGGCAAAAACTGAGAAACCAGGCAACACTAGACTGTAAATCCCTATTGTGTTCTGAAGCCATTTCACATGCAGAAGAATAGATCCTATTTAGAATATGTATAAAGAGATAATTAGTATGGGATTCGACTGAGATCACCAGCAGGAAGGCAGTTCAATTAGTGTGAACATCTGTTGATTTTCTGGCACCTTATCTACCAAATGCAACCCTCTATGTGGATATGGTAAATTGCCATCATAAAACCTTATCTGCTTTATAAGTGTACACTTGGTTTTAAAGGCAGGCTTAATGAAAGGAAGAGGGTTTTTTGTAGCAAAACAAAGTGATGGTCAAAAATATTGTTTAGATTTCCCAAGGCTTCCTAATTGAAAATTATTTGAAATAATTTACCGGCCCTTTTTCACCAGCACAAGTAAATCAATTAGTCATAGGCAAATGTGTGAATATATTTCAGAAAATCTTACAGATGGAAAACACTGTGGATTTGACCACTGGTTGCTATATGGACTTATCATCCATTGAATAACCCTGCTATTACACCTCTCAGTGTGTGTGAATCAGTATTTTAAAATCAGTGCAGATTTGTTTAGTAGTGTTGGGGCCAGGTTTGGGATTTGGATGACAATCATATCCAAATCCCAATATGGGATGGGTATTTTCAGTCCAGGTTATTTCTACAACCTATAACTCAAACTCAGAACTGAAGTGCAACAGGTAGAGGATACTGGGCTATTGATCAGGCAAGAGATGAAACCAGTTTCCTGGTATTTATATACATGACTTGGCCAATTTAGAAGCTTCATCAGATTTTCTCGTAAGTTAGACAGGGCGTCCTGGCAAAGCAAGGGGCTTACATTGTTTTCCTCAAATAATGGTTGTGGGGATAACCATAGTTCTCATACTATTAGAAGTCAAGGCCATCCTGAATGTTGAAAGATGAAAGGAAATACTTCTTCACACACCACATGGGTAAATTGTGGAATGTTCTCCCAGAACCACCAAGTTGGAATGGAATTAGACAAAATCATGGGTAATAAGGCTGTCAATGGCTACTATCCATGATGGCTATGTTCTGTCTCCCCCGTTGAAGGCAGTACAGTATATACCAATTGCTGGGAATCACAAGTAGGGAGAGTGCTATTGCACTCAAGTCCTACTTGCAGGCTTCCCATGTGCATCTGGTTGGCCACTGTGAAAACAAGATTCTGAACTAGACATGCCTTTGATCTGATCCAACAAGGCTTTATAGTCTTACAGTATTTAGAATGTCCAGTGAGTTTCATGGATGAGTACATTTTTCATTCTGATTCGCTCCTCCAGCTTGATCTACTACACAATTGTTGTTATATGAATTAGAAAACTGTAATGAACATGCAGCACACTCTGACACAGAAACATCTTCACATATGTGCAACAATATATGGCTAAGAAAATTTTGAAGAAAGCCAGGAGAGCAAGGAGTGGTTCATATCTAAGTCATCCCATGAACCAGCATATCATGGACACACCTGATCTCTATCTAGCCATCCTGGATGCACCTTCGCAAAGTTTGTAGTCAAGCACAGGGACTGAGGGGTCAACACTTTGGTGCCCACGTGAGTCAAATTTCAACAGCCAACAAGGACACAACGGATAAGTTGAATTTATAGCAGAACACAAATTAAGGCACCTACCCAAACTAAGTGGGATATGGGTGAGCAAGTTTGGATACAGCAAAGAGAATTACAGAATAAAGAGTAGAGGAAAGCTGACGTCCAAAGCCATGTGAACATACACTGATCCAAGGAGAGAACAAGCCATGAGAAAGAATCAAAGGAACCTGTGCAGCAGCAGCCTTCCATTGCACACTCAGGAAACTCAGCTGCAGGGAGCCAACTTCAGGAGAGAGAAGATGCCATAGCTCATCCTCAGACTGGAGCACGGATGTAGCTAGGATTTATGTGGGGGGCAGGCTTTGTGTTAGGGGGACAGAACCTCAGTTAGTTAAGTATTTTTTATTGATTCACTTGATTTGGGAGAGCAGCAGCCCCTCTCTGTCCCCTGGCTATACCCATGAACTGGAGCGAGCCCAGATTATCTTGCCCAAGTGAACAAGAAGAAGAAGAAGAAGAGTTTGGATTTGATATCCCGCCTTTCACTCCCTTTAAGGAGTCTCAAAGCGGCTAACATTCTCCTTTCCCTTCCTCCCCCACAACAAACACTCTGTGAGGTGAGTGGGGCTGAGAGACTTCAGAGAAGTGTGACTGGCCCCAGTGGCGTAGCGTGGGGGGTGCAGGGGGGGCCAGCCGCACCGGGCGCAACATCTGGGGTTAGGGCAAATCCACAGGTTAGGGGGCGCAAATCCACGGGTTAGGGGGCGCAAATTACTTGCCTTGCCCCGGGTGCTGACAACCCACGCTACGCCACTGACTGGCCCAAGGTCACCCAGCAGCTGCAGGTGGAGGAGCGGAGACGCGAACCCGGTTCACCAGATTACGAGACTACCACTCTTAACCACTACACCACGCTGGTTCTCACACTGTCTCACACAAGAGACTCCCAGCAAATCTCAGCCTCCTTTAGATTCCACAGGTGCCATCTATCACCAGGAGATAATCTGCCAGAAAACAGATTAACACATGGGTAGCTTGATTGCAGAAATCCCGTCATCTGTAAGACTATGAGTGATAGCCGACTAAATCATACTCTATGTAGAAACCAACTGAAACCAGTGGACTTGATTTAAATGGGTGTTCTCTATGTCTAAACTCTTTTAAGTATATGTGGGTCTGGTCCCCATGTTGCCAGTTTTAAAATAGTACTCTTTGTTAAAGTTGTTAAAGGAAAGGTGTACAGTGGTACCTCAGGTTAAGAAGTTAATTGTTCTGGAGGTCCGTTCTTAACCTGAAACTGTTCTTAACCTGAAGCACCACTTTAGCTAATGGGGCCTACCACTGCCACTGTGCCGCCGCTGCATGATTTCTGTTCTCATCCTGAAGCAAAATTCTTAACCCAAGGTACTATTTCTGGGTTAGCGGAGTCTGTAACATGAAGCGTCTGTAACCTGAAGCGTATGTAACCCGAGGTACCACTGTATCAGTGTAGGAACTAGGCAGCAGAGATGGGGTAGCAGCAGGCAGAGAAAGTAACCTAGTAACCCAGATGGAAGGCACAGGTTGAGTGGGCAGCTACTGTATCATGAATTAACTCAGCAAGCAGCAAAAAGACATAGCTGAAGCGACACAAAATGTGAGGAGTTAAAAAAAAGGAGCTTGTTTTATGTACCTCCTGCCAGATTCTTTAGCAGCTGCAAACACTATTTGAAACAACATGCAAGTTAGTCATGAATTAATTTCCTAATCAGCAAGCATAATTGTCACATGCAAAGAAAACTGCACAATAAGTGCAAAAATTAAATGTAATTATGTGTGCCGGTGCTAATCTACTTGGAGCATATTGGGGGGAAACTACCTAGAAGTGGAGGGACATCATTTGACTGAAGAGAAATTATGCGAGGGGATGAATGAGCAATATTTTCTTTATGCATTTTTTTTTAAAAAAAGTATGCCACACATTTTAAACACCTTACATGCTCGTTTGAACTTTAATTAAGTTCTGCCTTGAGCTTAGGCATCTAGCGCACAATGGGATTTCTTTTTTCTTATAATGGAAGGTTGGCTTGCCAGGTAAATTTTTACAAATGCGCAAAGCTGTAATCAAGGAGGCACACAATGAAAGGATTAAGAGAAATTGTTGGAGGAAGGGGAAATGTATTGCTTTATTACTCACCAGGTAGCCCTGTATGTAGGTCCCCCATCACAGCCACCTTTGCCCTCTTGTACAAAGTAGTACTGTAAAATCCAGTGCACAGCCAGTGTAATCTTAGGGATACAGAACACAAATTTTGCATGCAGAGACCACAACTTCTCCACTAATCACAACATTGTATCCAGACACTGCACAGGAATACCACTAATTCAGATGTGCTGTGATCACATTGACCTTAGAACTACAATATAGATTCTTATTATCTTCATAATAAATGAAAGCTGGATCCCCTTACACACTTATCTGGGGTTCATCTCTGAGCAGACATGCATAGGATTGCACTGTAAATAACTAATAATTTGCTGCCCTTGCACAGCATTCAAAATCAGCTGCCTGAAGTAGGGGACAGCAGGAAGCAATACAATCTTCTTCACTGCATACAAGAATTTGACACTGACATCTCTAGTACCATTGATCAGTGGATGGAATATGAGTGCACCCCTTTCTTCCCCCACTCCCCAAACAGATCATCAGCATGGTGAGAGCTGATTCAAGTGTGCAGTGATAGGAGAGGATGTACATAAGCATCTTTGGGTTGGACCCATTCATTGCCTTTCTGTTCTTGCATTATTAATCAAGGATTATGAAGCAGCTAGACAAAGCAGGTGCTTCAGTTAATGGGCAGTCTTTCTTTCTTCGGCTTGCTACTGCTAACTGAGAAGGGGGAAATGGCACACTTAGAACTCTAAGTGTCATTGTCATAATGATGCTCTGGTGTGTTCCCAATTGCTGTGAATGCTTTGAACTTTGATTTAGGAACAGTCCCTGAAGATAGAGGCAGTGCTCCATAACTATTCCTTTATATTAGTACTTTCACTTGCTTTACTACTATGCTAAAATACTAATTTTTTTTCCATTTATGCTTGCTTGTCAATAGGCCAGCATTATCCATCTTTAAAATGTGCAGTCTTCTTACTTATTAATAGCTGTGATGTCTAGTCTATGATACACAGTTAGCATGCTTTCTGTAGTTACAGGTATGTCCCGATAAAGTCTTATTTTATTATTTTCTATTAGAATTTAATCTTATTTGTCACTGTCACATCTTTGCCACTTGACTATAGGTTGGTACATATATATATGCCCCTCATTTGATGACTGTAAGAATGAAAGCCCTTGTGGTGCAGTGGTTAGAGTGCTGGACTAGCACCTGAGAGATCAGGGTTCAAATCCCCACCCAGCTATAAAGTTCATGGGATGACTCTGGGGCCAGTCACTGCTTCCCAACTGTGCTGGACCCGGGGGAAAGGTACCGTGAGCGTAGTCTGAGTCCACACGAAGAGGGGCGAGGTCCGAGGCGGAGAGCCGGGCGGGGAACAGGAACGCTGGAACAGGAGGCCGAGCAGGGAACAGGAACACCGGATGGTCAGGAACAGGAGGCCGAGCAGGGAACAGGAGCACCGGATGGTCAGGAACAGGAGGCCAAGCAGGGATCAGGAACACAGGAAGGTCCAAAGCCAACAACGACGTTGCTCCCGCAACCTGGGGCCGGGCTGACTGGGCTTTTATCCTCTTCTAAGGCCAGGGGTGGTCCCGGCCCCCAGGAGCCCCGCCTCCTCTGGCCTTAAGGCGAGCACTCCTCCTGGGAGCAACCAGTTCCCTTCGCCTCTCTGCCCTAAGCCTCTGCAGATCAGGAGAGGCCGAAGGGTTACTGGGCCCTGGAGGAGGCTCACCTGTAGCCACTGAGTCCTCAAGCCCCTCTGGGACCTGAAGGGTTTCACCTGGGGCCAGCTCCTGGTGCTCTGCCACAGGTGCAGGCTCTTCAGCATCTAGGCCTTGCCCCAGTTCAGCCGGCCCTGGAGGCGGGGACTCCTGTGCAGGCTGGGATTCCTCTGGTTCATCCTCTGAATCGGAATCCCAGGCCATCACACCAACCTAACCTACCTCATGGAGTTGTGGTGGGGATTAACTAAGGAGAGGGAGAAACATGTCCTACACCTTGAACTCCTTGGGGGGGAAGGTGGGTTATAAATGCAATAAATAAATAAAAATGCATCGTAAAGCCCTGCCTGTGCATTCGGGGGAGCATGTGGGGGGTGGGGGTGGGCAAGGAAGCACATGGAAGCGCCATGCCTCCACCCCAGAATTCATGCATAGTTTTAGCTCCACTTCTGTCCTTCCTGCATTGGGTGCAAAAGTCAGAAGGAAGAGTCTCACCATGTTCAGCTGAATGTGCCTAGAATCTGCAATGGAGATAGTGCATGCTGTGATAGTGGTGTTATGTAGGCAAGTGTAGCCATAGAGCAGGCATAGGCAAACTCTGGCCCTCCAGATGTTTGGGACTACAGTTCCCACCATCCCTAGCTAACAGGACCAGTGGTCAGGGATGATGGGAACTGTAGTCCCAAATATCTGGAGGGCTGGAGTTTGCCTATGCCTGCCATAGAGGCTCCTTCCCAGCCTTGAAAAGAGAATTTGTAGTTGGAGAACCTGTCCTTCTGTTAGGATCGTGCTTTCCCTGATGTGCCTGTTCAGTGTCAAAAGGGCTCATCGCAACAACCATGATTTTTTTTAAATGTAAAACTAAACCAATAAATTCCGTTAGGAACATAGTGTGCAATCTTATACTGAGATCATTGGTTCATCTAACTCAGTATTGTCAACACCACAGTTTCCCAAACTTAGGTCTTCAGCTGTTTTTGGACTACAACTCCCACCATCCTGAGCTCGCAAGACCAGTGGTCAGGGATAATGGGAACTGTAGTCCAAAAATAGTTGGAGACCCAAGTTTGGGAAACCCTAGTCTACACTGACTGGCAGCAGCTTTCCAGGGCTTCAGGCAGGGTTCATTCCCAGTGCTACCTGGAGATCTTCTGCATGCAAAGGCAATGCTCTACCACTGAACTCTGAGCCTTCCCCATATATGTAGACTAGCCATGATAGCCAGAACTGTTATTGTGGCTGCCTTGAGACTAGCATTCACACACTAATTGCACTATGTTTTAGCTGAAGTGGAGGATAATTATCCTCACTACTTGCAGGCGGACCTTTCCAAAGTCTGCCAGCCTATCCTTGGAGAATACACATGTCCCCTTCACAAATATTTATGTGGTATGTTTGCCGATATTATAGCCAATTGTCTTCATATAAAGACTCATTTCCAGTTGCTGAAATCCATAGTCTGCTCCGAAATTGTGCATATGTATCTATCAGTCTTTATGTTTCAGCAAGCATCAGGAGCCTAAATAAAATAAATGATACATCTAAGCAGAAACTGCCAGTATGCTCACATTTCATGATCCTTTGATGCTGAGACTAGAAACCGAGCCTGTTTCTTTTGATCTACAGCCCTGCCCTTGGCACTGGCAGCATTGCCAACTGGACCTTGGCCACATTTCCCCATGATCTCATTAGCTCAGGCTTCTGAGAGCATGAACCATAATTACGTCTATCTTCATCAACTCTTTTTTAATGGATGTTCATAAGCCTGGCAAGGTGAAATTTTTAGAAGTGCAGATGGGCTAGCAGTGTCACACTTAGACACTCTAGGCCATTCTTATAACAGAGCTGCCCCTTTAATTTATTCACATAAGAGGGGGTATAAGGTCTACTGCCGGTTCCTTTAGCAATTAATCCACATATCTGAGTAGTTTCCAAACTTGGGAACTACAGAAACACGGGAAACTGCCTAGGTGCAGTTAGCCCACCTAGCTCAGTACTCCACACTGGCCAGCAGTGGCTTTCCAGGGTTTCAGGCAGACAATCTTTCCCAACCCTACCTGAAGGCACCAAGGATCAAACCTAGGATCTTCTATATGCACTTGTATTGCTCATTTGTGTCCTCATCTCTGTCTCTCTCTGTCTTCTCTCTCTGTCTTCTCTCTCTCTCTCTCTCTCTCTCTCTCTCTCTCTCTCTCACACACACACACACACACACACAATTGCCACCATGCAACAGAGGAGGTAGTGGTGGCCTGTTGTCTTCATCCCCCTGCACATAACTAATGTCATTTCCACCACACTCCATATATTGTGGACTGAGCTTCTGAACTGTTGTATTCAAGTTCCCTCTGCAATTTAGAATCCTGATCTTCCAGGGCCTAAATCATGTGCAGAGTCCACTTTAAGTTCAGCCTTCAACATATGGGGAGGGAGGTGTATGAATAGCTGCAGGGATGTGTAGAAGGGATAGGCAGTATACAATCTATAACAACCACCACCACCACCTAATGTCCCCAAGATGTTTTTGGACCATGAAACCTGACCATTAGCCATGCTTGTGGAGACTGATGGGAATCATAGCCCAAAACTATCTGCAGGGAACTGGGTTGGAGGGGGAGACTAGATAAGAACCACCAAGGACTTCTGTAGCATGGCAATTCCTATGTTCTTAAAGTCTCATTAAATCAATTTCCCCCCCTGATCCCATTACTTCAATAGGAGCTTCCCAAGTTCATTTGAGGCCAGAGGTATTCTGTATTTCTGCCAATGCCTGTGAAGCTTGACCTGCAATGGCCCTGCTATATTAGCCCCTAAGCCTCTTTTAAGCAAACTCTGTCATGCACATGCAGAGACACAAACTGAATGACAGAAATGGGGACTCAAATTTATCAGAAGCTAGAATAAGGTTAACAGTGTCATTTCCACTTGTTCTCTGAAGAAGGTGGCTGAGAAGAAAGTGATAATGACTTGCTAGCTTGCCTAAATCCTAATATGTCCTGGCTTTGTATTCAAGCTGGTGGATCTTTCTTTCTTTCTTATTTATTTATTTGAAAAAATCCTGCTTCTAAAAAAATCTACAAAATAAAGCAGGTGTTGAATCTATTAGGAATAAATAGTATGGAGACAATTCCTTGACTTTGGCAATTCTGTTTAATAGAGATGGGCATTCAGGCATGGTTACATTTGCAACAACGTTAGTCAGTTTGGTTGCAGTAACATGGAGTAAATCACTTTATTTCTAACTGGCAGTCATATATTACTTGAGTGATGTAATCATGTGATCATAACTAGGCTTAAACAATCTAAGGACAAGCTGCCCGAATGCATTACATTTTGCAGGATGTCATGTGACAGGCGGTAGCCAGTTCTCACTCTCTTCTCAGTTACCCCTAGCAACAGAAAAGCATGTGATGCTCCTTATGTGGTCTAGGTGCCATGCGATCGGCTGCGCAAAGCTTTAAGCACAATGAAATGGAGAGAAATATTGATCAGAGTTCTTGGAATTTCCCTGTGCAATGCATGGGTGATTCAGGTCCTTAATTATCCTTCCAAGACAAAAATAAAAATTAGAAAATAGTTGCCCATATTGCCAGGGGAATATGGCTTCTGTGCCAATGTATGGACAAAAGATGAGACTCTGCAATAAGAAATAATGCAGCTTGAGAGTTCAAGAGAGAAGTAAATGACTACATAGGATGGATTGAGAGTAGCCTGCTTCTGTTAGTGGTTCATGGCAGCATGCATTAAGCAACAAAGAGGTATCATGTCATCCATTCACTGCATCATGAAAACTGCACACTTGTGACTTCGACTGCATACACAAAACATTTCATTCTAGAATCAAAGGAGAGGTGGCAGCTGCTTTTTCCTATATAGCTAACACACAGTCTAGATGTGTTGCATATTTTCTGCTGGTGAAAAGTGCTTCTGGAGAAACTGGTTTTATTCCAAAAATATAAAAGCCCATTGCAATTCTGCATTACCCCACAATGTATCCATTTGAAAACAGATACAAGCAGTCCCAGCAAATGTGTGTGTTGAGGGAGTGGGGAGAAGACACACCTGCTCAACGATGCTGCGGGTGGGTGTATACCAGGATCACAATCACCACTTCCTTCTTTATTCATCTAGAGGAGGGAGGAAAAGGCATGCGTAACCTAACCAAGTGGATAGTTTTCAAACACTTATCAAGTAACCACACCCACACTTGTGGATGGCAGCTTCTAGAATCAATCTAGATTGAAAGCTACCTGTTTAGGATGAGTATGAATGATCCCAGATTGAGGGGGAAAAACAACCAACCTCGACATTTTTGTGCCACAAACAATTTAGGGTGCACACAGCCTTAGCAAAAAAGCACAAATTGGGAATGCAACAGAGCTGACTGATGAAACTTGCATTTGTGGTAAAGAGAAGCCCTTAAAATTAGTATATACAGTAGCAGAACATGTCCGTATCATGGAAGACATGAACTTTGGGTTGGAGGATAGAAGCTCTAAGCTGATGCCAATCATATGTTTGGGACTACAACTCCCATAGTCCCTGACCGCTGTCTGTGTTGTCTGGGGCTGATGGGGGTCATAATTCCAAATATCTGGAGGACATCAGGTTGGAGAAGGTTGGTTTATTTATGCCATACCATCGGTTCAGATTGTGATGTAGCATTTCTTACCCCCCCCCCCCGCAATCACCCAAGACAGCTCCAAGTTACATTTACATACCGGTAGGTTGCATTACAGTTGGAAATAAGTCTGGCAATAATGTAGCAAGCAGTATGTTTCTGTTGAGATGGGATCCATGCCAAGTGGTATAGCTAACTGAAATGCTACTTTGTTTTCAGAAGGAAGGAATAATGTCAGTGGAGAAGAATACTGTATCTTCATTCAGTTTCAACCAGTCTGATGAGACATTGTCTATATTTTTCCCCTTGAGGGTAGTACAGGACGTGAGAGGCTATTTCAATCTGGGGAAAATGCTTACACTTTTACACACACTTACACACACACACACACACACACACACACACACACACACACCTGCTGCTCCAATGAAATTTGCAGCCCAATGCAGCCTCATTTTTGAGCCTAAATTACATGTGATATTTATCATGCGGTTCAAAAGAATACCAGTGCATGTGGTACTGCTGCGGCAGGAAGGTAAATGGCTTTTCCATGTGCTCTGGCTTCCGTCACGGTGTTCTGTTGCACCAGAAGTGGTTTAGTCATGCTGGCCACATGACCAGGGAAAGCTGTCTGTGGACAACACCAGCTCCCTCAGCCTGAAGCGAGACGAGCACCACACCCCATAGTCGCCTTTGACTGGACCTAACCATCCAGGGGTCATTTACCTTTTTATTTGTTTATTTATCATGCAGGCCACTTCAAGACAGTCACTATTTTGCAATTGGGATTTGGTTAGATACAACACATTTAAGTTGTGTAATGGAAGTGGATTTTGTGTTCTTGTGCAACAAACCTGTTTTTTTGTTTTTGTTTTTTAAGGAATTCCCAAAAACAAAAACCTAGACATCTTGCAGCAAGGAAATGTGAGTGGGGGGTAATGCTTTGGAAAGGGTGGGATAATGATTGATTGATGTGACACTTTAAGCAAATCAAAATAGATGTTCCATCAACACTGGATGGTGTATATCCTCCCTACAAATGTGGAGCAAACAAATCAGGATGAATGCTCAACAAACAGGTTGCACTTAAATGCAAGCTGCCCACCCTCCAAAAAACCACATACCAGTGTAGAGGGGCAGAGACATATAACCCAGAACACAATCCTAGCTTTGAGCTTTAACCCTGCACCTGCAATTTGGGTGTTTCTAAGTTTTGTTTAACTGATTCAGTGTTTTTGGTGTTGTTGTTTTTAAAAAGAATTAATTATTATCACTTTTTTAGTAAGAAGCATTTCCCCGTGAAACAGCTGACTAGGAAAGTGTGAGGTGCCTAGAGAGGTAGCAAACTGAGTGCTTCCACACATTCAAGTAGTGTCAGAAACATAGTCTAGGCATATCATTTAACAACTTAACAAAGAGAAGAGATAGCATGCATATTAGGTGACATACTTACACACATTCTGCTATATTACATGATTTGTGCTGAAGGTTTCTTTTTTCTTTTTATAAGATATTTATTAAAGTTTAATACATTGCAAAACAAAAAGAACAAAAAGAAAAAAAGAATACAAAAATACAGAAATATAAAAACAATTTAAAAACACATAAAGTTTCCATTCACTTATTTTCTTTTGACTTATTTTCCAGACCTCCTCATACCTCCCTTTCTTATATTCCAATTCAAATTGTTTGTTCAGCAAATCCTCACCATTAGTTCTTTTACTTATTTCGAAACCTTACTTTCCGTCTCTTAAGCATTACAGCTGAAAACCACTTAATTTCTATCCAACATCATTCTAACATTCCTTAATTTTACAGTATTTCTGCAAATAGTCTTTAAACTTCTTCCATTCTTCTTCCGCCACCTCTTTTCCCTGGTCTCGGATTCTGCCGGTCATTTCTGCCGATTTTTGCTGAAGGTTTCATGTGCATAACAACCAGCTACTGCACATTCACCAGACCTCATGGAGAATGCATACATATTCTGTTTATGGGAGTTGAATTGTGCACATTTTCCCCTGGCCTTTGGGACTTCCCTTGAGCATCTTGGCCTGACTAGAATGTGCCATTTAATTCTGATAATCCTTCTTACTTGCCTGAATGGGTCACAGAGCATGTGAACATGTGTAAAACTAGGCTGCTATACAAAGGTCAATTTTGCACTCATTGCCCTGCCCACTTTGGCCTCTGCCCAGCCCTGGTCCTCAGATGGTTCCACAGAAGGGGATGAGACCCTGAGTCTGAAAAAGTTCCCCACCCTGATCTAGTTTAGCAGTGGCTTTCTCATCACCCACCCCTTGAAGCTTTTAACTGGAGACACTGAGAAATGAACAAGTGATCTTCATCCAAAGCATAGCTTGGTGGTAATGCCCCCTTCCCCTACAACTGGGGGGGGGTGCCTCTTGTGCGTCTTCAAGAGCCACTGCTCAGATCTTGCTTCGTTTTAATCAGATCACCGATTCACACAGAAATAGAACCGATGGGCTTCTCTGGGGGTGAGTAGTTCTTATTCTTGAACACCCTAAAAGAGTGAAATGTGCCTTCCATTTCCATTTAGGGAATGTTTGGGGAAGTTTTTTAATATTTAATGCTGTATTGTTTTTAACTCTCGATTGGGAGCCACCCAGAGTGGCTGGGGAAACTCAGCCAGATAGGCAGGGTATAAATAATAAATTATTATTATTATTATTATTATTATTATTATTATTATTATTATTATTATTAGGAAAAAACAGCTGTCAGAGGTTTGGGCACACAGTAATTACATAAAGCAATGAAATCCCCTGCCCACAAATGCCAGGTGAGTGAGAAACATAAATTCTCCAGATAAGCATAAATTTAAAATAACATGGGGATTTGGTCACTCCCAGCCAATCTGTTTATTGGGCACTCATTCTGATTTGTTTGCCCAAAACTTTGCTGGAAAGTTAGATGATGTTGGTTCTTTATTCAGAATTCATTTTGATTTGTTTGCGGGGAAGTTATTTGATGTTGCATTAACTGTCATCCTACAGTTTCTAGTGCATTTTTGCTACACTCTCCTTATCATGAAAAGTCAATTGGGAGGACAGGTTTGGTGCACAAAAGTGGCAAACTACTTTAGTTGCACAGCCTGAGTTTGCTGATGTGTGACTGAATCCCACCCTAAACGGTGTCAGTCTAGAACCACCTTTTGTTCGTAGTTATTCAGCTAGTTGCCCAAATAAATATATATATTACTGAGAAGCAGCTCAAATAAGTCACAAACAAAGAAACAACACCTCAGATTGTTGAAAGTGGAACTAAAGTTATTATTAAAAGTTCACATGTTGAGTTTTATTGTTGTGAAAGAATAATCATAATGAAAAGACTTACTGTTAGCTCGGCATGCCCAGACATAAAATATAAAATTTGTTTATATTTCTCATAACATAGGAATCTTAACATTCTGGCCAAAATAATTAAGTCCTACAGTAATTTTTATTTATGGGGGCAACTGTAATTCTGGATAGTTTCAGATGATAATAATTAGACATGTATTATTATTTTTATGTTATTGCCAAAGGCTTCTGGGCAACAGAAGGAGGAGTGAAACAAACTGCAAACTGTATGTTTAAAAAGAATACCATGATCTAGTAAATTCAGGCCTCTAATTTATGTTCCCAGCAAAGGTACAATTTTACAAGTTTAATCCTGTGGCTACTTTATAACTTATCCCTTCTTGTATGGAACAAAAGGGTAAGACAATTTTAAGACAAGACAGATTTTCCAATGGTGACGGTAAAGGAAATCGTATGGCACAAAGGACTTAAACTGACCAATTTATATTGTCAGTTTCTTGAAGAAAGATCAAATATCCTTGGTGATTTTCCTTAGTAAAAAGCCATAATCCAAAGAAAGTTAGTTGCACTTAACGCCTGTTAAATTCAGTGTGACAACTTAAGAAGATAAGAGAGCTCTGTTGGACCAGATCAACAGTCCATCTACTCCAGAATGCTGTTCTCACAGTGCCAGCCAATTGCTCCTACAAAGTCCACCCATAGAATAGGAAGGCAGTAGAACTATTCTGCTATTGTCTCTTGGTGGCTGGTATGCAGAGAGGCATAGTGCCTCTGAAACCGAAACCTTTCTTTGCCCTATCTCCTTTAAAGCCACACATCTAACAGGTGGTGGAGATGGAAGGAGGTACCAACCAGTCTCCTAAGCCTCAGGTATGATGGAGATGTTGTCCCATCACCAGTGTTGAAGTAAGAGTCAACTGCTGCTCTAGCCAGACTCCATGCATGGGGAATGGGGTGGGGGAAACACCTTCCAAGCCTTCATCTCAGGCAACAAAATGTCTAGAACTGGTCCTGGGCCTAATTACACATTACATTAACACTGTCAATTTATTTAGGCATAAACCTAGTCACTGTTTTTGGAAACACTTCTAACAATGCAGAAACAAAAACAACACTTTCCTTTATCAACATTGTTGTTGTGGTTAGGCAATTTCTGAAATAAATAAATAAATAAATAAATAAAATTGACCTGCTCATTCACATTATGCTGCCTTGTTCTGTCGCTCAAGTACAGTGGTACCTCGGGTTAAATATTTTATTCGTTCTGGAGGTCCGTTCTTAACCTGAAACTGTTCTTAACCTGAAGCACCACTTCAGCTAATGGGGCCTCCTGCTGCCACTTCGCTGTCAGAGACCGATTTCTGTTCTTATCCTGAAGCAAAGTTCTTAACCTGAAGCACTATTTCTGGTTTAGCAGAGTGTGTAACCTGAAGCGTATGTAACCCGAGGTACCACTGTAATTAATTTTGCCCTCAGTGAAGTCACCACACAGTTAAAACTGATTGGCTACATAGCATAGCCATCTGGTTCTATTCATGGAATGATCCCTAATTGACTGGGATCAACCCATTCAGCTAAGCCAGGAAGAAGCAAATCTGATTTTGTGGTGAACTGGTGTCTTTTTCAGGCTTTACAGCTGCCTACAGGGCCTATGTATGTACAAGACATAAACACACAGGTCCCCCCCCCCCCACATTCTAATGGGCACGTGTAACAGAACCTCCTCCCTCGATCCCTGACCACACAACGTGCATTTGCTAAACCCAAATTGATTATCTGAAAGGGGCTTGCTGTGCTGCCATGCATAATTTCAAAGAATTTGGGTTTCCTTGGTGCAGACTTTCTCTGCTTGAATGTACAGTGCCAAGTAGTATGTGTCATGCCTCCTCGCGTTAAATCTAAGCAACAAAGCAGAAGCATGAAACCTCTGCCACGAAGTGCAGGAGAACACAGTGAGTTCCTATTTCCCCAGAGTCAGAATGTGCTGCCGTTACTCCCAGGAAGTGGTACTTCAGTCTGCGTGGAGTCCCACAGATTTCAATTAACAGTACTACTGTAAGAGAAGGAGAAGATAATTGCTGGGAAAATGTTACTAATTACTACTGAAAGTATCTACTTAAACTTCAGAGAGACTTTTCATCCCCTTGGGAAAGAGACACACACATTTAAATAGATTATTTATTAAACTCTATTTCAAAACAGGGGGAGGGGAATCAGGAAATGGCAAATTGAAAGCTTGTTGAGTTGGATTATTTGAAATGTGCCTGGAATTATTTTAAGAACAGCTTTTTATTTTTATTTTTTTAAAAAAGTAAGCACAAAGAGCTTGCTTTTTAAATACATCCTGAGCAAGCTACAGCCTCTCACATCTTCCTCATAACTTTGTATACTTTCTGAGCCCCTGGTTCCAAAGAGTCACTAAGCTCAGAGACTGGGCTCAGAAGCCATCAGTAGAGGGAAAGGGACTTCTGATCTGCCAGACATGCCATTCAGTCTTCCTTCTCTCTGATTTTCAACACAACTAACGGTATCATTGCAACTTGGGCACCTCAGGCCTGGTACCTGCCTTAATGTCTTGCCCTTTGACCTCCAAAAATGCATGTCATGCTTCCGTTTTGCAAAGCACATGTAGAGAGGAACAAATCATTGCAGCCTGAAAATGTGACAGCTCATTTAGCAAATTGCAGTGGCTCTTGGTCTACTATGAGCAGAACTAATAATAATAATAATAATAATAATAATAATAATAATAATAATAATAATTTATTTCTACCCCTCTCATCTGGACGGCTTCCAACAGAAGGTTAAAAATACATTAAAATATCAGTCATTAAAAACTTCCCTAAACAGGACTGCCTGTTGAATATACCGCTCCACTAGCCAAGGATATTGCTATTGGGGCAATATTATGCCAGAGATTCAGCAGAGGGATGTTCTGCAAGAAAAACCTTTTGGATTAAGAAGTCATGTAATTTCATATTATGTTTGAACCACCAGGGAGAGGAGATCGTTTTCAGTTGTAGCACCCTGGTTACGGGGAAGGGCAAAGTAACCTGGTGGTAGAGCACCTGCTTTGCATGTCAAGGACCCAGAATCAATCCTCAACATCTTCAGGCATGTCCTGTCTGAAACCCCAGAGAGTTACTGCCAGTCACTATAGACAATACTGAGCTGCTTAGAGCAGTGGTCTGACTGGGTGTAAATCACCTTCCAATGAATAGCCCTCCTGAGGAGGCTTACCTATTGCCATCTTTGTGCTCTGTTTGCACTTTTCTGTTAACTTGGGCCTTACTGATCTCCTAGACATTGGAACCTCCCATCCACAGAACCTCTTATCTTTCCAGAATTCAAGCGCAGTTTGCTAGCCTAGCCCTCAACCAGTGCACCCCTGCATTAGAACATCAATCCTTGTGTTCAACATCAGTCCAGAGCTTTCCCAGCCTCTCATGATTCAGGTGTTATGGAGAAGTAGAGCTGTGTGTAGAGCTTTCTATCTACATAAAAAGAAAAAGAAAAGGAACAACATCCAACAAAATTTCCTAAAAGTTGCATGAAAACAAAACACAACAGTATAACACAAATAAAACTGAGCATTGTAAAATAGAATTCCACCATTGCAAGGAGGCTTGCTTTCGTAGATGGACAATGTTGGGTGCAACCTGTGATTTCTTTTACTTTAATATCATTATTATTTTACTGTTGTGTTATTATTTTACTAGATTCAGGTAGGTAGCCGTATTGGTCTGACACAGTCAAAATATATATAAAAAATTAAAATAAAAAATTGTCCAGTAGCACCTTAGAGACCAACTAAGTTTGTTCTTGGTATAAGCTTTTGTGTGCATGCACACTTCTTCATATGCACTGAAACAGAAATCAAGATTTTACTATTTGTTGTAAGCCTCTCAGAGAGAGGAAAAAAAAAAAATAGTGAATGATATATAGATAGGTTTATAAGTGCATTTGGACAACCTGGTATCAGTTCCAGAGCAAATGACATAGATTTAGTTCAGAATTTCATCAGGAAGTTATGCTTCACATGAAGTTATGCCTGACAGTTATTCCATCATAAGTAAGTCCGGAGACAAATGGCTGGGAAAGAAATCTCCAAGTGAAAGAGATCAAGATGTGGTTAAATAAAAGTCATAGTCATATGGGTAATAAATCCACAGGAGAAACATAATAAACATTTCAGGTCAGAACTTGCCAATTCATAATCCATGTGTGCAAATGGTAAGTCAGTTTTAAGGGTTTGACGGTGGTGAAAACTGCTTGAATATGGGCAAATGTACTTCCCAATCCTTATTAAAATTTCTCATTAAAATCTCTCACCATGCCACCCAACATTTGATTTAGGAAACACCATAGAGGAGCACTTGAACCAATTTTAGAAGGATGTGCAACTGAAATGTCTTTGTTCTGGAGGGTTATGGAGAAATCAACTAGGAAAACTGCAGAAACTAATGGGCCAAATACCCCAAAACATTTTTGTGTGATGATTCATCCTGATGAATGTGGGCAACTTTGGTGTGGAGGTGAATTGTAAGAATTAGGGTGGTCAGACCTTTAAATTTGAAGTGTTCTTTTTCTTCCTTTTTACAACAACAACAACAACAACAACATTGCTGCTGTTTTGACCAGCAGCTTAGTTGTGGTCCTAGGGCATAATCCCTCAAGAGAATGATCAGTGCTGGATTTACATATAAGCTAAACAAGCTAAACAAGCTATAGCTCAGGGTCCCACTCTCTTGCCCCCCCCCCCAAAAAAATAAAGAAAAAAACCCTGGATGTACATTTCCAAAATATAAGATAAAAAACAAATAAAATAAAACCTACACACAACAACAGTATTTTGTATTGTGTTGTGTCGGCTCCTATGATCTAAGTAATGGGCCCCACCTGCTTAATAGCATATATTCAACACAAAAAACAGCAACAGTAGCTTCAGTAGCTTAGGACCTCATCAGAGAGCCAGTGGTTAAGAGTGGTAGACTCGTAATCTGGTAAACCAGGTTCGCATCTCTGCTCCTCCACATGCAGCTGCTGGGTGACCTTGGGCTAGAATCATAGAGTTGGAAGAGACCACAAGGGCCATCGAGTCCAACCCCATGCCAAGCAGGAAACTTCTCTGAACTCTCTCAGCCCCACTCACCTCACAGAGTGTTTGTTTGTGTTTGTGTTTGTTGTGTTTGTTGTGGGGGAGGAAGGGAAAGGAGAATGTTAGCCACTTTGAGACTCCTTCGGGTAGTGATAAAGGGGGATATCAAATCCAAACTCTCCTTCTTCTTCAAACCTAAATCCGGCCCTGGGAATGATGCTACATAGTGGGAGAAATGTTGACTGTCCTCTATTGGCCAATACAGGGATTATTTTTGCCCCACTACCCCCAGCAGAAATTCATCTGAAATCTTCAATTTTGACATTCAGGTGTCTCTTGAAGACTTTTTTTTTTATGCATGCCAGCCTATGAAGCTATTTGAAGTTTCTTCTTCTTCTTTGACTAACCAGTCATTTCTGTTATAGTTTTGTACAGTTTTAAACCAATTAATCACAACACATCCAAGTGGTACCTCGGGTTACATACGCTTCAGGTTACATACACTTCAAGTTACAGACTCCACTAACCCAGAAATATTGCTTCAGGTTAAGAACGTTGCTTCAGGATGAGAACAGAATTGTGCTCTGGCGGCGTGGCAGCAGCAGGAGGCCCCATTAGTTAAAGTGGTCTTCTGGTTACGAACAGTTTCAGGTTAAGAACAGACCTCTGGAATGAATTAAGTACTTAACCTGAGGTACCACTGTAATCAAATGATGGGACAGTCACTAAAACCAAAACCAAAAATAGCTCTACTCTCTTATTTTACTCCTCAAATTAAGAACATAACCTGTAAAGACCTCATCCTCTATTTATTAGTTGCAACTGGATTAGAGATTGCAAAAAATTGGAAAAATGCAAATCTTTTTGAAGCCTGGATTTCCCAATTATGTGTTTATAGAGAAACATCATATTTATGGACAGATTAACCATTTCACAAAAAGAATATTGATCAGGGAAGGGGGAAGGCTCACACCTTCTATACAATCTGGTATCCTTTTTATTGACTTTGTTAAGACAACTGAACGTGATTTTCACTCTTCATCAAACATGATTTCAGCCTTCATCGACTCATAGGACCTTATGGAGAAGCACTTTCATTTGATTGCCTTTCTTGGAATGTCTGAAACCACAACCATCAGCTGCTATTTTTCTTTATTTTCTGTACAACCATTAAACTCTGTTTTCCATGCATGGGTATGCTTTGCTACTTGAAATTAAAAATCAATTTTAAAAGGGTGGAAAGGAGGAAAAGAATATGAGGGCCAGAGAAAGAGATTCCCAGGCTATAATGACTCACATATTTCTCCATTATAAGATTTAGACAGACTTGAAACAAGTGACAGCATAATTAATCAGTCATGCCTGTTCACCTAATTAGTGAATACAAAGAAGGCCAAACACACAGAATATACACTTATTTTTGCATGGTTAATCTAGTTTTAAAAATTGGGAGGGTATCAAATGAAATCCTATTAGGATAAAATATCAGAGTGGTTGGCATCTAGACACTTTCATAGAAAGCAATAACTGCCTCTTGTGTAGGTTTAAACCTTGAGAACTTTTAACTGGGTCACCAATTTTCATACAGCAGTGTGTATTTTGGATCCCTACTCTGCCAGATGTATTAAAAACTGAAGTACTAGCATAGTGTTTAGGATTAACAAAATCCTGCTACTCGCTGATGATCAAGATGCTGGGTGGAAATTAAATGAACCTCAATAGCTTCCAAACCAGGAAAATCAGCCTTGTTATATAATTTCTTCTGCCAATACTCACTGTCTGTAGATTTACAGTGTTAGATGGGATTGGAAGGATTATCTAGAAGTGGCAATATCTCATAGGTTTACATTTCAACATATATGCACAAACTTATTCTTATCCAACCCCTCTTGTCTTATTTATTTATCTACCTACCTACCTAATTTCCTGCTTATACATCAGAAGTTTCCTATCCATGCCCACACCTTGTAATACTGCAGCCTTAGGTCACTCAATCAACCCACTGGGTCCCCTTCAATATATCTAGCAAGGAAATTCCACACCTCTATGCAGATTCATGCCTGCATTTCCATGCATCTCTCTGCCAACCAGACTGTTTTCATTGTCAATCTTGACAGTGATGAACACCTGCTGTGGGGCAGTGGGAAAAGGAGGCCCACATTCAGTTACTCTAAATCCTATGCATTTCATTCCATTTGCTCAACTACTGTGAAGTTTGTTCTAGTACTGATCTATTGTGTATATTACTTTGTTTGTACATGTCAATTCACCCACTCTCAGAAATCTCAGTGAGGATGGGGGCCATGTGGAATCATGTCAGTGGGCGGGGGATGGGGGGATGGACAACATTCCTTTCTCTTTTGGGAAGGAAGTTCCAATAAACCAGATCCAATCTTTGATCAGGGGAATGGAGAATAAGAAATACGTTGCTTATGGAGCTGAAGAAGAAACTGATTGCCATAGCCTTCCCTTGTTCCACAAGAGGCTTTGCCAGTGAGGAGGGCTTCCAAGCATTATTTTTAGTGTCTCTCCTGAGATTTTCTCCTGTGTGTTTCTTCTCCTTCTTCTTGATCATTCTCCATTAATTAAGAAGAAGAGAAATGGCATTTGAAAATGATCAAAGGGAACATTTTGACGAACTTCTTATGGGTGTGGTGTTTGCATGTGTTTTACTTACCTTACCTTTGAGGTGGCTGAGGGGTGTTTGTGGGTACCCTTCATTCCACAAATCAGCTCATCTGTGGTCTGCACTGCAGCCTTCCCAGGTGTCCATGCTTCAATCAAAGCCCAGGGGAAGTTATCACTAGGTAACTCCTCACATTGAGATTTTTCAGATCACAGAGTGCAGGCAGCCAGGAAGGCTGCAAGTGCTGGGGAAAGATTTACTGGGAACAAAATGAAATACACATAATCCTCAGCCACCACACAACAATAAAGCGAGCTTAAAACCTCACACCCACAGAAGTTCTAAAGTAGCCTAGGAATTCACTAACAATTTTTTTAAAAAATTAAGCCTGTTTTTCCAAGGAAAAAAAAACTTTCAAGAAACTGTAGGACAGATTTTGGCACAGCACTATTCAGCATAGCAGAAAGCAAACTCAATGTTAATGAGTCTCCACATAGGACCCCACCTTTAAAAGAGCAGGTGTAGTGTATCGTGACTTCTCAGGAAAGGTGTTCATGTATATATGTTGCCAGTGAAACCAGTTAGCCCCAAACACTTAAATATGCTCTTCTTTCACCTTCATTTTGAGACAAGGGTTTTATTCATTGGCCTGTTCTACTAGATAAAAATGGCTGATGGGGTTGTAACCATTTGGATAAATCATCTATTTAGACAAATTATCCTTGGTGAGATATGCATATGACAACCCTCCTGGTTCAGAAGGTAGCTGAGGTTAGAAATGAATACATCTTGGTTTCAGTGTCTGTATCTTTCTCATTCTTTCCTGACTTAAGTTCAGCTTTCCAGACTTAAGTTCAGCTTGCAACAATTTCACATCAGTTTGCTTTTAAAAATAAAAGATAAAAAAGTCCTCGTGAAATATACAAATTTTTGTATGCAATTTTGCCTAATGTACACATGTCGGCATACATTTCCCCCCTTTTCTGTTATTTTCCTAACATCATTTCCCCTAATTTATGAATCTTTAGGTGTACTCCTCCTTAATACATTCATTTTTGTATACATTGCAAAATTCAGAGAAGTGCAAATTTCAAAGGGTAGTTGCATTTTGGTTCACGTGTGGTTTTGGGAAACACGAATTCCCATTAGGTTCACATAGAAATGTGAATGGAACCAATTTCTCCCCCATTCTTAGCCTAGTGATAGAAAGTTATACTAGCCTATCTGGTTAGTCTTTTTTCAAAAAATATATATATCAGTGTTACAGTTCACATATCATGATCACAGTAATACCCCCATCAGAAGTGATTAAAGTGCAACTGCTTAAAACCCAACCATCAGCATGTGGTGTCCACTCCAATTAGCAATAGCTGATGCTTCTGCCTTCCAGTGGAGAGAAATGAGTTTGTGTGTGGGTCTTTTGTTGAAACACCCAGACAAAAACCAGACAGCTTCAGCCAGCAGATCTATACAAAGATTAGACCCTCAGTAGTAAATCCAGTTTAGAAAGACCCAAGTTTGGATAGCATCTCTGTGTACATTACCAAGGTATTTTCCCGCAGTGCCTCTTTAGGTTTGTATTGTTAAGAGTAAACATGGGCTATCATCTGCCTGAGAAAAGCGGGACTTTGATGACTGATCAAATGGAACCAGCAGCTCTTGATGTTACTGGTGCCACATATCAATTGAGCTCTGTAATATTAAAATCAGCTCCTAAATGCACTAAAAGGGACACCATCATTTTCCTGTAAAAATTGTAATTTTCCTTTTTAAAAAGTTTATCATTATTCCTAAAACCCAGTCC